>NW_024466512.1:4381250-5115625 GCF_017591425.1 Ochotona curzoniae
TCTCAGTGGCTGCCTCTTTGCCAATTTGATTGTTTTTTCCTTATGCCAGGCTCTTCTGATACCTAGATCCCCATGTATGGAGGTAGATTGAGATAGGTAAAGATCAGCTGGCCATTGACTTTCAGCTTTTTGTTACTATAACATAATACCCAAGGCAGAATAAATGTATACAGCAAGGTCTATGGCCATGACACCGCAAGTCCAGCGGTCATCTGGTGGTGGCCTCCTTGCTAGCAGAGTCCAGGGGTGGCCCAGAGTCACACGTTACGAGTCAGTGTGACCCTGCCCCTGTCCCTTTGTGCCTCCTATTGTAATCCCGCAGGAGTCAATCACGGCTTCATTCTAATGACCTCACTTCATCCTACTCACCTCCCAAATGGCTCACCTCTAAACTCCATCAATGGATTTGCACTTTGATTAGCATTAACTGATGGCTTTAAACATCTGAGTTCAGACGAACAACTCCTCAAACCACAGCGTCACCCTTTGAAGATGGAAGGATGCATTAGGAGACAGCTTTGCCAAATCCAAATTCCTATTTTGTAGGTGTAGAACATCCAGGTGGCTACAAGAAAGAACATCACGACCTCGAGCCTGCCCAGGCTGCGGTTCTGTGTGTCGGCTAGTCCACAGGTTGTGCCGGCCTGCAGGAGGCAAAACCGGTCCCGCAGTGAGACGCTCCTTCTCCAGGAACCAGCACGAGTCACCCCCAGTTTCCTGGCTGTGTTCTCCCACAAAACCTGATCCCTCTAGCCATTTTGCTCATCTAACGAGATTGAATGATGGCTGATTCTGTAAGATATGTGGACATGATCTCCTTTGGGATCAACTTTTCAACACAAGTTTGATTGGAGCAGAGGAGAAGAGCTTGTGCTAGACCCTCTCCCCGACCCCCAACAGCTAATATTGATTGATAGGCCCAATCACAGAACTTCTCTAAGTGGAGATGGGGCACGTCTGGTCTGAAGGCTGTATCAGGCCTGCGACATCATCTGGTCTGGCCCTGCCAAGGCAACCACAGGCAGGACTCGAAATTCAATAAATCTACAGCAGGCTAATTTTTAAATTGATCATTTTATATGACCTGCAAAGGATGTTCTAAACACCCAAATGGCTTTTGGCAGAATAAAGGCTTGCCACCCCGGTTCCAGAGGCAATCTGCTTCCTTATGCCAGTGCCCTGATCGTCCAACCAAAGCCTAAACCACAGAGCAGATTCTTTCTGATGTCCTTCTGTGAGGTCACAGTCCCCATAGAGTGCATTCTCCCCTGCTCCAAAAACAGGTGCATCCATGGAGTCTTTGGCTGAAGGCCGTCCATGACATCACTGATACATCACGGGCCCTTGACCGAATGTGCTATGAGAATGGCAGCAACTGTGCTTTTCTGTCCCAGGACCCAGAACCAGGTCAAACCCTGAGAAAGAATGAGAAAACTCAGATTTGTGGGACATTCCACCAAGTATCTGACCAGTTCTCCTCAAACAGCCAAGATTAAGGCGAACAAGGGCCACCTGGACAGCCACCCCAACTTGGACAGGTCTGCAGAGACGGGATGGTTACCTGGCATGTGGATCCTGCCTGGGATCCTGGATCACAAGAAAAAGTATTTGGGGGAAATTGAATGGAAGTGGGAGCACGTGGAATTTCGCCCTTTGAAATGGATTTTCTCAGAGCCGGAGCTGTCTCGGGGCACAGTTAGCCGTTGAGAATGCTGCGTCTCTCAGGCTCTAGTGGTCATTTCTCAGCCGATTCCGTTTCTTGGTCACACAGAGCAACGTGGTCACCCCAGTTCAGGCCTGCCATCCTGTCAGCATGAGAACACACGGCTGACCCCGCCTCATCCTGTGCCCTGAGGACACGGTAAAGGGCATGCATTCTCCTTTGGACTCGAACATAAGCTCCACTTAAACTCTGTGAACAGCAAGGAGGACTGGGATGGCGCTGGCTCTGTACAAGAGGGAATGTTTGTCAGGCCAAAAGCCCTAGAGACCAACCCTACTGACTGGCCCTCCAAGAGAGCTCCAGCAGGTGCCCCATGAGACCCAGCCTAAGGGGACAGACCATTCTCCTCCCACCACCGAGGCCGTCTGTGTGATGTGAGGGAGCCGACCACACAGGGCCAACTGGAACAGTGTTACACAATAGCAACTCAGAGCCCGAGAGAGCTCAGACATGTGACACTCATTAAGTCCAAAGAACTCACCCCACGGTCCAGCCGGGACAGAGGTGAGTTGATTTCACCTGTGGGCGTGACCAGTGGCCGCTGCTGGTCAGTGTTGCTCGCTGCCTGGCCAGAGAACACCATGTCACACAGTGGGCCAGTGTGGTTGTTTTGTGGGTGTGTTACCCAGAGGTTCACAGGGCTGTCAACGACACAGCACACATCCACCCAGGGCTGCTGTTGGTCCTCCCCACCTGGGGCTGGGGAGACCTAGCCCAGAGCGCACCCCAGGGTGGAGAACGCCTCTGTCCTGGGGAAGCCAGCGTTTGTTCCGAGCCTCCCCTGCTGGTGTAAGGAGGCCTCATTTGTCCAGGAGCACAAGCACAGCAGGACTCAGTGGACGTTTGAATGTTCGTGAATTGGAGCCTCCCATAGTCACAGCCAAAGAACGAACCTGAGTAATTCTAGCTTTTTCTCAAGAGTTCGGCAATTATTGTAAGAAGGCCAAGCCAGGACGTTTATAGAACTGCGTTTCTGCCAAGAATAACGGTGAAAGTTCCTTTATGCTATTAACCTGTGTAAATCTTAGATCTTTTTTAAAATGGTAACTTAGATAGGGCGCTGTGCTGTACCTGTAACTCTATCCAACATCAGCTGTCAGATTCTCCTGATTGGCTAATTTATCCTCATAGACCCAGGAATGCCATTCGCGGTAATCAGCGCCTCTCTGCCAGGTCTCTGCGAGTCGGGCATCTCTCCGTGGCTGAAAACATTTATCGCAATTACTTCAGGAGGCTGTCTCGTCATATGCTGTGAACTTCAACCAAACCTAACACAGCCGGCCTGCGTGTGTTGTACCTAACGACCACACCCAGGGATACGGAAACATAATCTCCCGTGGCGGGACTGGCTGGGGGTGGGGTGGGAGTGGGACTGGACAGTCCATTATCCTTTCTTCTGCATGGAAATGGAGCTTCCAATCCATTTTTCCCTCCCTTCCAGTAGGACTAGCAGCCCTTGAAATACGTTCGCTACGCACTTCTCCATTTTGTTTTTGAACTGCTGAATGGCCTCCACACACCTCGCTGCTCTGGGGCTGCCTTCCTGGCCTCCTTTCCCTGCAGACATGTGATGTGATTGAATAATTCTTAGTTGTGCGTTCTCGCCCAGCCTGTCCTAATCTACTGAGCGTTGGTTTCTGCGGCAGCGCCATCAGCTACTGTCTGTGGCTGGAGTTTTAGAGCCGTGTTTTATTGCGTGGCATTGCCACTCGCAGTAGCTTCTGCGCATCGTCATCGCACCAGCCCGGCTCCTATCGCAGCGTGCCACTTGCTGGGACCTCTGCTTGAAGAACCTCAGCCCTTTCCTCCAAAGGCACGCTGTTACTCCTCCGGCAGCTCTGCCGCTTGGCCCACTTTGCAGTTTTCATTTCAGATGAGTTGTCTGAGATTGGACAGCGGAGGACAAAGTCCTTGCTGCCTCCGATGATGCCAGTGCGGTGACGTCACCGCAACAGGACTGTCATGTTGCAGGCTTCACCCCACGTCTTCATCTGTCCGACAGGGTGACCTGTGCAAAGTGTGCGCTGACGTCGTTCCACACGAGACATCTTCATCTGGGGCTCCACGGTGGAGTATGAGCACTCTGCGGGGCAAGGTCACATCAACTGTACGAGCCTGGTCACCAGCCCCTGGTGCTGGGACAGAGGGGCCAGGCAGGACCTCACTGTGACCTTAGCCTCAACAACGAGTTCACAGACACTCGTGGATCACCTGCTAGGTGCCGAGCACAGAGCCGGCTGTGGCGCAGAAACAAGGAAAGGCCCTGTCATTAGGAGCTGACAACTGGAATTCTGTCTCACCTGGGTACTCAGGGCGCAGGTGCCGAGCAGGGCCGCGGAACAGGCAGTGGCGAGGGACTGTGGATACGAAGGCAAACAGTAGGCCAGCGCATCCCTGCCCCCACGAAGTGAGGTAAAGAGTTCTGTTTCTGGTGTGGCCGACAACTAGGCTAATTTCAGAGAGTAACGAATTAGGGGAGAGTCAGTGACCCCTTCGTACCGCCGATAGCCTAACAGTGAGGTCAGCCGCTGCCCCAGTGCCTCCTGGGAGACCTGAGTGTGTCTTCCTCTCTCCGCTTCTCTGTCTCCCCGCCCCCTCCCCGCTCTTGTTTTTCCTTTCTCTCTCATTTACAAAATAAATCTGACTTCTTTTCACATGTCCTGAAGTGAGGAGTGTTGGACTTTAATACTCTGTCTCCTGGAGAACTACTGTGCGGTTTGTTTCGAACTAAGCATTCCTTGCTGTGTAAACGCTAGGCGAGCACACTTGTGCAGTTCTTCCAAGATGGACTGGGGGAGAAATCAGCAGACATTCTGTAACTCATGTCAGCTGGTTACTTACAATCATTGTCAGTTCACCCTTCAGACACACAGTAGGAGTTTTAAAGCAAAGGTGGCCTTGCATTCTAACTGAAGCTCTTCGAAGGGTGCAGTGTATATGATTACAGCATAGAATGACCCCCCGAGCAGTTCCTGGGACGCCAGCTTTGCTCCAAGATGAGGACCCCCAAGTAGGGGCAACTTTGCCCTCCAGGGGACAGTTTGCAGTGGCTGGAGGCAAGCTTGGTTGTCGCACAACTGGGAGAGCAGGTGCTCCTGGCCTCACACGAGCAGAGGCCAAAGATGCTGCCATGTATTTGATCATGTCCAGGACAGCGCCCACCCCAAAAGGGAAGCCCACGGGGCCAAGGGTGACAAACCCGCTTTTAACGTAACTGCTGCGGGAACATCACTGCGAGCTGTGCCAAGATGCGTTCCGTGGCAGCCAGTCCGGCCTTCGCCTCCTGCTCTCTGATTACTGTCTTGTCTGCGTGCCCATCATTTAGCTCCCCGGTGCCTCAGAGCTTTCTCAGCTTTTTATGGACTCAGTACTTAACCACATGAGCTTGTCATTACCCATTCTAAAATCGTGCCTGGTTGTAATGCGAATTGTATAACACATATTTCTGTGGCTTCCGATTCCGCAACTTAAACCTCCTAGGCTGCTTATCTGTCTTCTGCCACCTACCTGCGTTTTATGCACTGCACTTGGCATTCTTGATTGTTCCTTTCATATTAATTTCAATGGTGCCCGGAGGGTACCTCTCACCATATAATGGGTTGCTTTGTGAACAATTCCAGTAAGAAGAGCGTTCTGCCCAAACAGTGAGATATTCTGCAATGTAAAGGAGATACCCTCGGAGTGTCATTCATGCTTGCAGTGTCCCACTGTACTCTGCAGTTGGACTGAAATGAAAAATCAAAAGTGAATTTTTTGCTCCTCTTTTCCTTTAAGAATGTCTGCCCACTGTTGGAGGCAGTGCCCTTGGCCATCACGCCACGGCTAGAGCTTGAAAGTGACCAGTTGGACATGGACGCGTATTTATTTTGTCCTTAAATTTGCAAATCATTAGGTAGCCCTTGTTCTGAGATCATTGTTTTCACCGTAATAGACTTCTGCCACATTCAAGTTGTTCCAGCTTTTAATCGTCCATTTGGAACATGACAGTTGCTTGCCGCATTTCATTTGGCTGCAGCTTCTCTCCGCTCGTTTCTAAGCGTCTCTGGAGCGTAGTTTGGTTCCTGGGATGTCTGAAGGAGACTGCTCTGCCTTTCCAGAAATCTTTGTTCTGATGGGAAAACCGGAAAGACTTTCTGAAAATGTTTTATTTATTCTTATTTTCTTATTTGTTAATGAGCTGCCTCCACTTGGCAGGAGAGTGGAGCATCTTAGATTTTTCAGAGATGTGGCATTGGAGCTGTTTTGCTGAAGACTCAAGGCAATATTGCAGGAGCTGGCTGGCATCGCTGCCCTTCTAGCAGTGGGTTTAAAAGGGCTCAGGGAAAAAACAAATTTAAAATCAATAACCCAGCATTCTGGTGTGGTGGACTGGACCTCTGCTTGAACTACTGGCATCCTGTTAGGGTGCCAGTTTGGGTCTGGCTTCTCCGCTTCTGATCTGGCTCCCTTCTTATGTGCCTGGGAAGGCAGTGTGTGTGTGGGGGGGGCTGGGGTGTGTGACCCATATCCATGGGCCCCTGCACCCAGGTGGGAGACCCAGAAGAAGCTCCTGGCTTTGGATTGGTCCAGCTCTGATTATTGTGGCATTTTGGGAGTGAAACAGCAGATAGAGGCTCTCTCTGTCTCTCCTTCTCTCTCTGTAAGTCAAGTAAAAATAAGTAAATCTTTTTAAAAATCAGTAGTCTGGCATTTTTAAGGTGGATTTCTTGGCAGAAAGGGTCTGGTTTTCACATATTCTGCAATCCAGACAGTCCAGCCTTTGCCGTCAATGTTGACATCATTGGGGCCCCTCTCACCGCTGGCTGCCCAGCACCCCACCTGCATCCCAGTCACCTTCCCGTCCCCAGCACGGTCCAACATGGCCTCTCACGGTGCTGCTTCCGGCTGCCCATTACTGTCTTCCACCCTGGCTACAGGAAGATGTTAGTGGTTTCTTAAAATTTGATTGCCTCTCCAGAGAGGCCAGCGTGCACAGCTTGTTCCCTGGGGTCTTCTGCAGCTTGACCGTAAGCTACCTCTTTCACTTCCCCCTTCTAGGTCGCCAGCCCCAGGCCAGCCTCTTCCCTCCGCGTCCTTCAGCAAGCCCCTTTCCTTTCCTAGCATGACCCCTGAAATGGATCATCCTCCGTGGCAATTCCGACATGCCCGCCTTCATCATCCCGCCCTGACCACCAGCTGGGAGGGAAATCTTCCCAGGAGACCCCAGCCCTTTGTTAGCTTCCCTGAACTTGGGTCTTGCCCCGGAATTGCCTTCCTTCCCTCTGCAGAATTCAAGGGCACAGGAAAAAGTTCATGGAAAACGGAGTTAAAAGATAAATTTGTCTTGGTGCAAACATTTTTGAAATTGATGCATTGTTTTTCATATGATTTCTTCATGAACTCTGAAAGTCTATTTGTACAGATTTCAAAACTTTTTTGCACCAAAATAAATGTTTTTAATTTCAATTTCTCTGAGATTTTTGAAGTCACCTGTATTGCCAAAGTCATTCCTTTATTCTTATTACTTCCTGATACTACGTTTGGCTATTTGTCCATTTCTTGATTGTTTATGCAACGAAGTATTGTCTCTGGAAGGGGAGGGCTGTGTCTGGTCCTCCCCCACCTCGCCCACTCCCTCTCACGTACTCCAATGGGGGGTGTCCACTGTGTCGCAGTGTCGCCAGGAGCACCCACCACCAGAAGCTGTTGTAGAACTGTGAGCTAAATAATGTGAGCTATGTAAATGTTTTGTTTTTTTTTTTTTTACAAAGTGCCCAGCCTTAGATATTTTGTTATAGCCACATAAAATGAACCGTACAACTACTAAACTTAAAAATCATACCAATAGAAACTATCCAAAATGAAATAAAGGAAGGGGGAATGGAGCACCCCCAAATGGACGGAGTGTCCGTGAGCTATGGGACAAGCTCACGTGACCTACCCCGCCTTCACCTGCTGTCTGCAAAGAGACGGGAGAGAGAAGAAGAGAATATTTGAATAAATATAGCTGGAATCTTTTCAAACTTTTTTGATGAAAACTCTACCCACAGATTAAACAAGTTCAACAAACTTAAGCACAAGAAACATGAAGAAAATTAAATCAATGCACATCGTGATCAAATCACTTAAAACATGTCATGTTATTCTTAGTAAGAGACACATTATGCACAGAGGAACAAAGACGGGGCTGACAGCAGACTCCTGTTGGAAACCCTGATGAGACAACTGAATTACATCTCTAAAACACTGAGAGAAAGGGAAGCACTCGGCCCAGAATTCATTACCCTGCAGAAATGTCTTTCAGAATAAAAGCAATGCACCCACGCAGGGAGGCTGGGCCCGCCGTGAGGAGGGCAGTGGGGCAGCGGGGAATGAAGGCATCCCTTCAGGCAGGAAGGGCAGGACCAAGCCCAGGAGTGTGCAGCTCCACAGGTGAAGAGAGAAGGTAATCTCTCCCAAATGGCCGACTGCTTGAATAAACAGCGGCAGAGTATGATAGAATGCGTAGTGCATGCAGGAGCAAGATGGGTGGCAGTTCAACTGCCGGGACCAAGTATATTTTTGTGGGATCTCTGACAT
The DNA here is from genome assembly GCF_017591425.1 of Ochotona curzoniae. NCBI lineage: Eukaryota > Metazoa > Chordata > Mammalia > Lagomorpha > Ochotonidae > Ochotona > Ochotona curzoniae. Next base: position 4,389,532 of record NW_024466512.1, read on the forward strand.
ATGTGATGTAATATGTTATTACTGGAGGGTATGGTATAAACCCTGAAATAACTCATCAAAGAATAATAGCTAATCAACAAAGGAGACAAGTGGGATTTTTTTTTAAATCTATTTTTATTGGCAAGGCAGATTTTATAGAGAGGAGGAGAGATAGAGAAAAAGATCTTCTGTCCGCTGGTTTGCTCACCAAATGGCTGCAACAGCTGGAGCTGAGCCGATCCGAAGCCAGGAGCCAGGAGCTCCTTTCCAGATCTCCTCTATGGGCGCAGGCTCCCAAGGCTCTGGGCCGTCCTCCACTGCTTTCCCAGGCCACAAGCAGGGAGCTGGATGGGAAGAGGACCAGCCAGATGCTAACAGGCACCCATACTGGGTGCCAAATCTGGATGGCGGAGGATTAGTCTATTGAGTCACAGCGCTGGGCCCGACAAGTCGAATTTGAAAAATCAACCTAGAAGACAGGAGAAAACGAGAATAGAAACCTGAGGAGATAAGCAGACACCGAGACCAAGTTAGGAGCTTCAGGGTCCCGGACAGCTGTGTTCGCATCTCAACGAATGTTCTCTTCGCAAAAGCAACATCAAGTGCAATAACATGATCAGAAACATCCCTTTAGAAAATGACTAAAGGCAGACTGGTGAGGAGGGGTTATCGAAAAGGCAAACAGCCCACTGGAGCTTGGAAGGCGCAGGGGGCGCCTGTGGAACAGCTGTGTCTGTCTTCCCTGCGCCTCCCCCAGTGCCAGGGGCTGCCTGGTGCCATGGAAGGGCTGACTTTCCTGGAAGTGAGTGCAGGAAGACCCTTGCCCAGCTGTTGCTAAGGGGAGTTCAGGCGGAAGGGAAATGGCACCAGCTATAACTCAAGTCCACAGCGAGAGACAAAGAACGCCCATCAAGGTCATTCCTCGGACAAGTGAAGAAGAAAGTGCACACCCATATCGCTTGCTTTTCCTGTTAGCTCACTATGGTGGCGATTACACTAGCAATTGCAAAGCTGGGAGTGCGACCTGCACAATCAGGGGAGCCAAAGGCAAGGGGCGGGACTGTCCTGAGATGGGGTCAGGAAGTGGTCCCAGGCAGTTCATCTACTGTGCAGGAAGAAACGAACGGCTCCACGTGACAGACACGTGGCTTAGTATGAAAGACTCTATCCACATATTTTCCTTCTTTCTCCTCTTTTTGGAAAGACACAGGACTGTAAAAGAAGGACACCGTGTTCACACGTGGCCTCCATAGGACGGCTGACCCGCAGGACTGCCTGGTGACCTGGCTGCTTGCTGAGTGAAGCTCATGTGAATCTGAAAGGGATGGTGATGGACCAGGAAGCGTGCTGCAACTTTCAGAGCAAGCTGGAAGAGCGGAACAGAAAGGCAGTTTAAAAGTGGAGGAATTCAGACCCTGCACAGCAGCTGAAATGCACATCACATGAAGCTCAGACCTGGGAGACAGATAAGAAGTGGTGGCGAGGACGAGCGGGACTGGGCCTTTCGCTGCTGGTAGGGCTACCCCAGGGGATGACGGCTAGACCGCAGCAGAGTCCGGGTGCTGGAGCTGTGGCATAGCAAGTTAACCCTTCCGTTGGGACGCCAGTGCTGCACATTAGAGTGCTTGGTTTGAGCCCTGGCTCCTTCGTGCAGTTTCCTGCTGACGCACACCCTGAGAAGCAGCACTTGGTGACCCAAGCACCTGAGCCTCTGCCACCCGGATGGGTGACCTGGTGGAATTCCTGGTTCCTGGCTATGGCATGGCCCAACCCTAGTGGTTGGGGGCTTTTGGAGCCTGAACCAGTAGATAGAAGGTCTGTGTGTGTCCTTTCTGTGTGTCTCCCTCTCTTCATCCATGTCATTCTGTCTTTCAAATAAATTTTTAAAAATAAAGGAATGAATTCTAGGGAACAACTCAGTGCCTTACACAGTTAAACACGAGCCTGCTCTATGAATCAACCATGGCACCTCGTACACAAAGATGCATCCCAGCTTTATTTACAAGAGAACAAAACTCGATATACAAACATCTCCCTACCGGCCAGGGATGGATTAGTAAGTCATGGCATCTTCTCTCATGGGGAACTACTACTCAGAAATGAAAGGAACGTGTCATTATTGACACATGCAATCTTAATATAATTGTGCTGAGTTAGAGAAGCAGGACCAGAGAAGCGCATACCATGTCATTGCGATGATGGCCAATGCTGCGACGTGTGCGCTGGTCCACAGTGTTGGAAACAGATCAAGGGAGATAAGAGGAGAAAGGCTTTGGGGGGAGATGCACATTTTTATTATCTTAATTGCCTTAATGAATTCACAGGTGCATAGGTATGACAAGATTGGTCAGACTGTACACATTAGACACATAATGTTATGCCTAGATAAGCTTTTTGTAAAAGTTATTCATCATTTAGTTTCACCACCTTCAACTTACCTATATGTCACGTTCTTTCCCCAAACAACCAACCAACAGGTACCTTGCAGCTCTTTCTTAAATGCTCATTAAACTTACGAGTGAGTGAAAAAACAGTGAATGAATGGATCTAGTTCCATATCTGCTATGTCTAACTTCCTCAGTATTTTCATTTTCTTTGAAAAATGGAAGTGTGGAATTTATTCTTTCAGAGCAATTTTCCTTGTAGGGGAAATTGATCCCAATTTCAGAACCTTTTGAAAATACAGAGCACTATAGAATGTGCAGCAAACACAGTCACACTCAATTGTTAGAGCGATTCTCTTTGGGGTCTCAACGTATCCAAAAGTTGCTTCTGACCCCAAATCTATCTGTTAAATCAATAATTTTTCACTTAAAATAAATCCGGATGATTTGTTTTCATACTATTATTATTGTTACTTGTCAGAATTGAAGATTCTTTGCTAGATAAGCTCTTCAAAATAACTGACCATGGTATTTCTAAAAACAAGAGTTACAGGATGAAAATAACGTTGCTGTATCTACCAGCAGCCCAGATGATGAGCCTGCCCCACTGGTTCTAGTACGCATGTGTCGCCGTTTATGCAAGAGGCTCCTTTAAGAGGAACTGGTATGCAAAGTGATTTATGGAGCAGCTATTAAGCAATCAATAGCCCTGTGCTTTCTCAAATAGCTCCTTGGCTTCCTTCATTTCACAAAGTGTTGCTTTCAGAGGAAACAAACGGAAACATCCTGGAGACAAGAGCCAGGTCAGAACCAAAATGCGTGGACGCTGCTTGGTGCTCTGAGACGATTAAGCTGGACGCTGTGGGGCCAGGTGAAGGGTGGCGGGCCTCACGGCAAAGCGAGAGCTTCAGCCCAGCTCCTGGATTCAAACTCCCCAACACGGCCAGCGGATCCAGCTATTCCCAGCAGCTTCCTCCTTGGTACGGAAATGGATACAGGTTATCGGTGCCTTACCGATGCTGAGTGAGGACGAACTAAGACAGCAATGTTTTTAAACAGTGGCTAGCACAATGTTGTAGGGTGTTTATTTACTTACATATTTCTTTCAGTTTTTCAATTTCCCCTCAGAACAGGTGAGGTGACACGCTAGCCTCCCCACCTGACAGACGAATGAGACATGTCTCAGCTTCAACTGCAAAATTAGGGTGCATACAGATCTTGTCACTCGGATCAAAGCCAGGCAGTCACATGGAGCGGCCTGTCGGAGAGCATCAGCAGTGGAAGATGGCCATTCCCTCTTAACACCTCTTGCTGGAGATGGCAGAGGATCATAACTCAACATCAAGGTCCCCTGGCTGGCATGGTGCTGGGTGGACAGGCCTTAAGACAGATGTTTACACACACACACACAATGTTAATACGTTCATTCTGGCCAATGTCATGGCGTAGCTGGTTAAGCCACTGCCTGTGAAGCCAGTAATCCCTTCTGGGTGCCAGTTCAAGTCCTAGCTGCTACATTTGCAATTCAACTCCTTACTAACGCATCTGGAAAAGAAATGAGAAATGCAGCACGGAGGCCCCTGCACGCATATCAAGACTCAGATGAGGCTTCTGGGCCCTGACTTGGGCCTGGCCCCGCCCTGGCCAGTGTGGCCATTTGGACAGTAAGTCAGGGGATGGGAGGGCTCTTTCTCTAGTGTGCATCTTTCCTTCTCTTTCCCTGTCTCTGCCTTTCAAATAAGTCATTAAATCTTTAGATGTGTGTGTCACCTGGCTTGAGTGTGGACCAGTGTTATCCCTTAGGATCCAGTGGCAAACAAGACAGATGCATATTCTGCTCTGGCAAGGCAAGGATGGGGCCCAGGCAATGAAAGGCGTGGGCCCAGCCAGCTCCGTGGCCAAGCTCTGATGGACCCACCTCCTCAACAGTTGTCCGTCTGCTCCATCTCCAGCCACCACCACTCAGAAAATCACCTAGTGACAGCTTGAATGTGGCTGCTTCTCATCTGAGCAATGAACATAAGTCATGCATTCGCTTATTTCAGAGTGAGAGAGGACTCCCTGGAAGTCCGGGCTGGGATAGTCTGAAGCCAGGAGCTTGGAACCCAGTCCAGGTCTCCCAGGTGGGGCCTGGCTGTGCTAACAGCCAGGTGTGTCTCTGCCCCTCCATTTCCATTTGTGCTGCCGTGACAGGTGCTTCAGATGGGGCATGGAGAGCCAGGTGATGCATTGGAGCTCTCGAGGCTAAGACCAGCAGAACCCTCAGGACCACATTGCTCTGCCAGCCGGGCCCCCAACACTGCTGCCTTGGGACTCAGGCTTCCAACATATAGACTTCAGGGGACACATTCAAACCATAGAACCCTCCATTTGTGGAGTTTTTCTTTTTCCCATACTTTATTGCTCATTTCAAACTTTAGTGTCGTAAGGGACTCACTAAGGTGTCTGTTATTGGAGCTGCAGGCTTGTCCTCTGTCTTGGTCTGGAAAGCCCGGGTTGTGTGTTGTCTCCAGCGTGTCTCATGCCTCACTCAGACGGGTGTCCCCCGACCTGTCGCTGCTCAGAAGTTCCTCCAAGAGCAGCGACTTCCGTGCTCTTCTTTCCTTTCCCCATGAACCCTTTCTCGTTGGCCCTTCTTTTATCCAGGAAACAGCATTTTTTTTTCATATTCTTACTGCTACCACATTAATTGTAAAATTTTTCGGCCTTTTTCTAGAGTGAGAGGGAGGAGGGAGAACAGATTCCTGGACGCAGTTGGCACTACCTGCCTGTCTGTGCCAAGGCGGGTGTGGTGGCAGGCTCCGGTGCTGGAGTCCCAGGGGGCAGCCGTGCCCATCAGGCCCCCAGTAGAGAGCCAGGGCCCGGCTCCTCCCTGGGTCTGCACCTGGCAGCACTGCCACTTTGGCCTTTTAAGGTCTCTGCTGTATTTCCCATCTCTTAAATGAGCATACTAACAACGCAAAGAGGCTCTGCGTTCACTGGATCTTTTGTTACTCCACTGAAATACCCACAACGGGCTACTTTAGAAGAAAGGAGGTTTATTCAGCTCATGGTTTGGGGGGCATGGTGCAGACTCTCATATGGGTCCCCTCGGCTACACGGCAAGAGTGTGAGTGCGTCTGAGTCGGGGCGGCCTCGCTCCCTCTGCCTATAACGTCACCGCTGAGCAGATCTGCTCCAGTCTTTGCAAAGTTCTTTGGATGGAATTACCACGCTCCCAGTACCATTGTTAGAAGAATCGGGACTAAATTGCTTGCCTGAGTTCAGGGAGACAGCCCACATTCTAACAGCGGCAGCCTGGCAGGGACTTCATAGGAATGAAAGGCTAACGAGCTACAAGGCTCCGGCTCTGATCTGACCTGGCAATGCTGGAGCGACACATCGGTGCCAGCTCCCTCTGAGACCCGGAGGAGGCGAGGGCACAGCGGAGCTTTGAACCCTCTTGGTGTTTGCCTTGCTCGGCGTCCGGTACGATTAGGTACTCAATAGACACGCGGGATGATTAGGCTGAGTTGATCTCGGCTTCCTACACTAGAGGAATTTCCACTTTAACTCAGGAACTGCTTTTGGAGCTTGTGTGAACATCCTGATAAACAAATACATCCGGCATCACCTCACTTTGAGAATACACCTGATTTTAAAAAATAACCCAGGGGCCCACCGCAATAGCCTAATGGCTAAATCCTTGCCTTGCAAGAGTCAGGTGCCCGTTCATGTCCCAGTTGCTCCATTTCCCATCAAGCTCCCTGCTTGTGGCCTGGGAAAGCAGTCAAGGACGGCCCAAAACCTTGAGACCTTGCACCTGTGTGGGAGACCCGGAAGAGGCTCCTGGCTCCTGGCTTCAGATTGGCTCAGCTCCTGTTGTTGTGGCCACTTGGGGAGTAAATCAGTGGATGGAAGATGTTCCTCTTTGTCTTTCCTCCTCTCTGTATATATGACTTTCCAATAAAAAGAAATAAATCTTAAAAAAAAAGTTTTTTCTCCTGTCAATTGTAATAAGTACCAGGCACAGTCCAGGTGACTGGCTTGTTCCACTCTGGAATAAAAATGAAATGTGGCTGTACTGTGAGATCAGCTGCTCACAGAGCTCTCACCAGCTGCCAGGCACACGGAAGAGGGTTTCTCAGTTAATGGAAAAAGGAATTAAAAGGCAAATTTATTTTGGTGGAAAAAAATAAGAATCCATGCAATTGCGGGGTCTTGCAGAAGTTCCTGGAAAACTGTGAATTACGAAGTCTGTAGGTGCATTTTGGGAGGGGGGCTCAAAATAATCTTTTTTTTCCCCCTTTTTTAACACCTAAAGCTGTGTGAAATGTCTGCCTACCTGGACAGTTATCCATGCGATGTTCTGGGACCAGAATCCTCTCCTTGCCGCAGGAGCTGAGTGCGGGCATGCTGAGCCCGGCACAGAGACGCCAGCACCCGGTGCTGCGGTCCTGCCAGCCAGTGCACTGGTCTCCGGGTGGCATTTGTAAGCTGGGATTCTCCAGGCCATTGGCTCCTCTAGGGAGCGTCGGAGCTCAGCGCATCTACGGGGATGTGGCTCTCACACACTGGGTGCTTGGTTTTGAAGAGCGCTGTGTTAGAGAAAGGACACTCAGGAATTGCGTACTGGCCTTTGTTGCTGCTGTGTCCCTGGGGCTGGAGTTTTGACGGCTCTCACCGACACTGCTCTTACAAACTCCGAGCAATTACTTGTCTTTGATCAGTGCTTGGAGTGATCAGACCTTCTTCCCTGAACTACTTCCCCTAGGACACTGACTTGGCAGAAAGGGGGGGTAGCCAGCCCCACTGGAGACCCGCTTACATCCTAAAATGGGACAGAAGTCAGGTCAAAGGAACCAGGCAGCCTGGGGCAGGAGGGACAGGAGGGGCGGGGGGGGGGCAGGGGGCAGGAGGGGCGGGGACAGGGGGGCAGCAGGGGCAGGGACAGGGGGGCAGCAGGGGCCGGGGCAGGGGGCAGCTCCTAGGGCTGTGACTTAACATGAGTTGGATGAGGCAGCTGGGTTGAGTTTCCACTCTAGAGAGTAGCCATGTGGGCTTTGGAACCTGGCAGGGAGCGCCAACCGAGTCCGGTGTGAAGCCAGAAGCTGAGTCAGGGAGCTGGAAGCCAGGCCGAGTGACCGGAGGCAGCAGCCCTCAGAGCCCAGGGCTGCGTGAGCAGGCACGGTCACAGAGCTGCGAGGCCAGGTCTGCTGTCAGCCGGACAGAGGCTGCCTGCGCTCTGCTGCCAAAGGACCTGGCTTGGAACACAGGGCTCCGGGCCCACTGCGGTGCCCCCACCTCACCATGCACAGCCTGGAAGCCTCTAGAACATTCTTGACCCTGGTTCCTACTGGGAGGATCAACCTGCACATCCAGCTGCCAGGAACTGGGGTCTGGAAGCGCCGAGACCGCACACTGTGACCCACTTATCCGCAGGAGTGGCACACATCTGCTTTGCCACACGCTGTAGTACTAATTGCTCAGCTTGTTTACCTGCTACAGACCAAAGAGGAAAGAGTCATGAGGGAGGACAGGGAGCAGCTGGGGCATAAAGACGTACAAACATCACCATGTTGGGGTAGAGGTGTGGCACAGTGAGATAAGCCACTGCCTGTGAAGCCAGGATCCCCTAGGAGCACTGGTTTGAGTCCTGGCTGCTCCACTTCCAGCCCTGCTAATGCACCTGAGACAGAAGTGGAGAATGGTCCCAGTGCTTGAGCCCTGCCACCAAGGTGGGAGACGCGCATGGAGGTTCAGGCTCCCGGCTTCGGGCTGGCCCAGTCCTGACTGCTGCAACCATTTGGGGAGCGAACCAGCGAATGGAAGCACGCTCTCTCTCTGTCACTCTGCCTATCCAATAAATAAAATTCATTTTTTAAAATGCCCATGCCATGAGGGTACAATCTTCTCACAGGCAGAATTCTCTGCTGTGTGTCCAGCACACACATCTGCCCTGGGTCCCTGCTTCCTGGGAACAGGTTTGAGCACACTCGGCTATGCTGACTGATCCAGGTGCCCAGGATGCCTGATGTCACCAGCCCACTTATTGTGCAGTTTTATTCCATTTTATTTTGAGAGTAAGTCCTTGAACATGAATGGTCATGGAAAATTTACCCTTGTATAATTGCATATAATCCCCAAACTTCATCCAAAAAACAATTTCGGGGCAGCAGAGAACTGTCATACTCAATTGTGTTTCTTCGTAGCAACAGCCCGTTGGGTGGAGGGGGAGAAGCAATTCCATTTGCTTCATTTTCATACAGAGTGGAAGTCCAATTGTGCTGTTGTAATTAAGTTCCCTCACATTGGGAGAAAAGAATATGTCTGTGAAATGTGCATTGAACCCAAATGGGAAAGCTAATTCAAAATAAAAAGCAATGATTATTCTGTTTATTAATGAGATAAATATTTCATAAAACACCCCAGTTTTTCATCTTTCTATTAAGAAACATGGCAATTTAAAAGCATTTTTGGATATAATAGCACATTAAGGGCTCCAGCTACTGATTGCATGAAGTGCTTGGAACTTTCCAAAGTGCTCGCTTCAGTCTCGGACACGCTGTGGGGCTTTGAGCAACAAGGATGTCATCAGGACCAAGGTGCACCTGAATGCCAGCCTCCCGCATCGGAGACACCCAGCTGGCTCGGATGTCACGGGACCAGGATGTCAGAGCCCCCAGCCTGTCATTCAGAATCTGAAACACTGACCTGTCAGTATAGCTTGTGCCCGGGCACCAGCAGTCCTCCTCAGATGCCCAGAAATTTTGTCATTTGGAATTGTGCCAGCCTATGGGGCCCACAGGAGGGCTGTGCTTAGTCCCCAGTCACTGCCACCCAGCCAGGGCCTGAGGAACCCTACCTGAGCCTCTGAATATGTCCTCTCTTTTCATCTGGGAGATGACCAGGCCCAGTGGGAAGAAGACAGGAGGGGGCTTCCAGAAAATTCCAGGAAAATAGACATAGAAGGTCATGGAGGACGTTTGGAGGAATGTTTGCCATGGGGTGGAAAGGAACAGGCTCGTGGAGGGACCTGGTGCAGAGAGAAACACAGCTCTGCAGGAGTGAGGGGTGGCGGGACACAGCCAGAGGGGCCGCAGGGCAAGACAAGGGGCAGGGGCGGGGCTGCTCTCCTCCGAGGCAGGGGGGCTCGGCTGGCAGCACAAGATAGGAGCGGGTACAACGAGCTGCCTAGTAGGACCTGAAGGTGTTCGCTTTCTCGGGTAGCAACTGAATGCCTTGGAGGTCCAAAGGGAAAGCAGGGGATCCAGAGGGCAGTGAGCCAGTGAGAGGGCTGAGGGAGCTGGGTTCCAACATGGTGGGTTACAGGGACCAGTGGGGACAGAGTGGCTGAGCGCTGGAGGAGATCAGAGGCCAAGGGATGGTCACTTTGGAGATGAGCAGAGCTAAGGAGATTACAGGATTGTCAGGTGGTGCCATGTGGACTCTATGGAGAGCTCAATTCTCTAGCACGTTTCAGCTGTGTGGGGCCCCAGGGGGCAGGGTGGGCGGCAGCTGAGTGCCACGAGAGATTGGGATGGGCCAGGCAGGCGAGGAGGAAGGGCACAGAGGCACAGTCATCCTTGGAATGGAGCCCTGAACCTAAGCTGGAGGAAGAGGCACTTCCGGGAACCTCCCTCCTTCCTGCTCTTTCCCTGCCCGCTAAACTCACGACGGGGGACGGGGGAGTGGGGAGTTGGGCGGGGGAGGGGGAGAGGTGCAAGTATACCAGAACTCACAGCCCTCCCAGGGTCCCAGGCTGGGGCCAGAGCATCAAGTGGGCACTCCTGTCTGCAGGATGTCACAAAACCCAAGGGCAACGTTAACATGTGACGTTTGGCCATCTACTGGCAATCTGGCTTTCCACATGTAGCCATGTTGGTGCTTTTCATAAGATCATCAGAGGGGGCTGCATTGGAGTGCAAAGGTTTCAGCTACCACCTGCAATGGTGACACCCCTTATGGGGACACCGGTTCCAATCCCTGCTGCTTTGCCACAGCCCAGCTCCCTGCTGAAGAACCTGGGAAGGCAGTGGATGGTGGTCCCCATGGGAGACCAGCTGGAGCACCCAGCCCCTGGCATCACCCTGGCCCATTTGGGGAGTGAACCAGCATCTGGGAGACTTCTTGTCGTTTCCCTTTCTGTCACTGTGCCTTTCAAATGAATAAAGATTAAAAAAAAAAAAAAACACCTTGCAATAATTTTCCTTTAGTGGCCTTGTTTCTCCGGCCACTTCCTGCCCCTACCTTCCACAGCTCCTTGGGCATGGATCGGTGCCTCTTCCGTGGCCCTGTAGCACTGGCCACTTTGCATGTCTGGCGTCTTCCGGAGGATGCTTGTGCTGTCCAGACACAGCAATGGTCCCTGTGCTCACCCCATGCAGCTGTCGCCCCGGGGCCCAGTGCCTGAGGGACGGTGCCACATGTGCTGTGGAAGCTGATGGGTGAAGTCTCCCTGATGATTGCAAACTCATTCCTCCACCCCTCTCCCAAGAGGAAGCACCAGTTTTCTTCTTTAGTTCTAGAAGTAAATTAGCTCAGAAACTCTCCCAGGATCCGTGCTTCCTCAACCTGCCCTGTAACATGTGGAAGCGAATGCCTTCCTGTTGGGTGGCAGCGGGGGAGAGGGGTACTGCAAGGCACTTCAGGACTTGGAAAAGGTGTTCAAATGATGCTGTGTGCTTCCAGCCAACTGGAACAGAACATCCTCATCCCCCCAGCAGGCAGACAGCGGCTTCCAGAGCCTGTGGGCACCAGAATCACAGGAAGCCCTGCACTTCTGAGCCTTTGCCCTGGCTGCTCCTGTGCTCCACGTGAGGTGGAATTTGTATTTCATTATCAGTGTACCACCCTGGGCTGCGACCGAGGACATGGCAACTCCTGTCCCTGTGGTTGCAAGCTGGACAGTGGTCACAATTCCCGAGTGATGCATCAGCGGACCCTCCCTGGGCTTCAGCTTCGCTGTTGGGCCCAGCAAGCTTGCATGCCCCATCGCGTGGCAGATCTCGGAGGAGAGTGCATGGGACAGCAGGCCTCTGCAGCTCCTGCAGCAAGAAATTCTGCAGGTCCGCCAACAGCTGCCTGCTGAAGAGCAGTTGACTCTGCTCTACGGGTGTACTTCCCCAGACCCGGGTCCAGCATCCCCCAGGACACATCTACAGAACCACACATCTGTGGGAAAGATGAAAGGCAGAGACAGTCTCACAGATGACATTGAGGTGACCGTAACTGAGGAGAGCCTCATAGGTGCATGGCATCATGACTGGAGCCATCGTTCTCTGTCTCCTTTTGGGATTCAAGGTTAAGCCACAGTTCCACAAACCTGCTCCCTAATCTGCTATTAGAGTCCCTGAATGTGAAGCTCAACAGAGGGATTCCCAGCACAGCTCCAAATCCAAGGAGAGCCAAGGAGCTGCACACCACGGTCTTTAGAATGTTTCTAGAACAAATACTTTGTTGTGGAAAAATGATGCATAGTGGGGAGAATCAAGAAGACAGAACAGGGTGAGGACATGTTTAAACAGATGGAGACACATTAGCCAGGGTGAAGCAGAGAGGGCACATTCCGGGAGATAGGAGAGGACAGAACAACAGCAGAGGGCACCTGGAGACTGACAGACACAGGAAAGCAGTGGACACAATGGTGTAGTGTTGCAGTGACTGATATTCCAGTGGCATTCAGCCAGTGGCAATCTGAATTGCAGCGGCAGCTGGAACTCCACCAGCAAACAGGAAAATAATACCAACTATGGCATAGTATGGTTCCAAACAGGCCTGTGTGGCCCTCAAACCTAACAACCAATGGGTTTTGGTAAGATCACCACCAACAACCTAGCTATATAGGACACCTGGTGTCTCCCTAATCCTGGGACTTACTAGCTGCCAAATGTCAGGACTGTGCAAGACATGTCAGGCTGTACTGCAAGCCCTCTGGTAGGTACAAGCTGTGTGGCTGAGAGTATGCCTGACAGGGGAATGGCCACAGTTCCATTTGCTGGGAGGCAACGTGAGAGACATTGTACCTGCTGCTGGTGAGCAGGAGAACCAGAGCTTGTGGTGGGCCAGGCTGGACAATGTGGCCACACTGGCCAGCATACATGTGGGCCAGGTCTGGGGGGTGTGGCAGACTAAGATAAGCTGCAGCACCCATGGGTGTGCATGAGAGCTGGATGGGATGTGGGCTGGGACAGACCAGGCTGCAACAGAGGCTGGCATGTGCAAAAACTGGGGCTGGGAGTGAGATTGGTGGAGTTATTGGAGGGGTCACCCTGATTAGGCTGTGGCATCTGCTGGCATGCATGAGGACTGGGTCTATGGCAGGCTGGCTGGCGGGCCAAGGCACCTATAGGTTTCCCTGAGATATAGGGCTTGGGCAGAATTGACCAGAGAGCTGTATCTACTGGTAGGTTGTCATTGTCTGGTGCAGTTGATGGACAGTGTGTGCAGTGGCTGGCACACACAATAGTCAAATCTGAGGTTACCTGAGATCAAATTTCTGGGAGAATTCCCCAACTAAATCACTGGACTCAGAACCCAGCCACAGGGAAAACCATAGGACGGCTGTGTAGCCTGACTTTGGAGCTCATGTGTCAGGACTGGGCCTCCTCAGCTCCTGGTGCCTGTGCAGTGGACAGCAGGCCCAGGTGCATACAGGGGACATGATGGCCAGCTCATCCTTGCCAGCAGGGGACACTGGCTTCCGCATCAGAGGGTAGAAGCAGGATAACTGGACAGTTCTCCTGGCCAAGCTTTGCAGCATGTTCCTGAACCTGTGGTTGCACTAAGGTAGAACTGGTCAACCAACAAATATTGGAAACAATTTTCTCAGCCTTGGAGCAATGAAACCAATAGTAAGGCGAGGACTTTAACCGCTAGGCCACGCCGCTGGGTCCAGTAAAATTTTTGAAAAAGGAAAATCTGGGGGTGAGGAATCCCAGAAAATTGTACCACAAAATTAAAAAATTCAAAATAATACAACAAAAAATTAATGCATAGATTTTTTAAAAATTAATTACATTGTATTATGTGAAACAGTTTTATAGGTACTGGGATCCCCCCTCCCCTCCTCTAACCCTCCCCCCATGGTGGATTCCTCCCCCTTGTTGTGTAACCACAGTTCAAGTTCAGCTGAGATTCCTTCATTGCAAGCAGATACCAAGCATAGAGTCCAGCATCTTATTGTCCAGATAAGTTCTACGGCTTCTTGGGGAGACCTTCTCTGGTCTGAAGGTAGAGCCGGCAGAGTAAAATCCCGGTCAATTAAAAGCCCCAACATAACATCAGCAACATTCAAAGGAGATGGAAGATTTCTTTGCTCTCCCGCCCCATTTCTAAGTAGCACAAGGATTTGAAAGTATATTAGGCTTTACAATTTTTCAAAACACATGGGTTGAGACCGTATTAGTTACAGGTTCATCTGAGGAAGATTTACTGTCATTGGGAATCTTTAGGATTGATTCACGTCCCCAAAGCCCTGAGGGTTCAGCGTGGAGCTATCTAAGCAGGAATCAAAGAGCCAAAATCCCAGGGCTCCCTAGCCGGGCGGCCACCAGGCAGAGCCTAGCGCCAAATGGTGCACTGGCCGCCCAGTGGCAGCTCCCAACGCGCGTGGTAGCCGCCATGTGAGATCCAGGCAAGAGACGCCACCATCCTGGGGGCCCCCCAGCCACCATGCCGCAGCTGGAAGACCAACCCCCAATGCATAGATTTCAAACACTTATGGTCCTAAAGAAACTTTCAGTTCCACTTTTCTATGGACATTTTTGTAAATTTTTATTTTATTTTATTTTATTTTATTTTATTTTATTTTATTCTATTTTATTGGAAAGGCAGATTTTACAGAGAGAAGGAGAGACAAAGAGAAAGATCTTCCATCAGCTGGTTCACTCCCAAAGCAGCTGCAGCAGCTGGAGCCGAGCCAATCTAAACCCAGGAGCCAGTGGCTTCTTCTGGGTCTCCCACACAGGTGCAGAATCCTAAGGCTTTGGGCCATCCTCAACTGCCTTCTCAGGCCACAAGCAGGGAGCTGGATGGCAAGTGGAGCAGCTGGGACACAAACCAGAGCCCATATGGGATCCCTGCACATGCAAGGCAATGACTGTAGCCACTAGGCTACTGTACCGGGCCCTCCATGAACATTTTGGAGCGCCCTGGGTCTGGGCCAGCCTCTGGGTATTGTTCCAGGCACTCTGGGCTGCTTCAATGGTTCCTCATCATTGATGCTTTTGGGAGTGACTTATAATGTCAATTTCTCCTGTCATTTTTTTCAGCACTTTATGGGAGGAGTCGGGGACATGGCAGTGTTCCTGTCTTACTTCTCTAGAGTCACCCAAATAAAATACTGATGGTTTCCTTCTGATCATGCTTTTAAAAACACTGTGAAGGGTCAAGGGCAACTGAAAAACAAGTGACCGCCATTCCTAACTTGGTCGTGGAAGGAAGAGCTGTGCCAGGAGGGTGAGCTTTTGGTGGCACATTCCCACACTGCATCCCCCACGGGACCTGCTGGTCCCTGGCTCATCCCGGATGCAGCCCAGACATTCCGTATCCTCTGAGCGAGCGGGCACTGACCAGACGCATGGCTCATCACAGCCCGTCCTGCTGCACACAGCGTGGCACAGAGCAAACACCTGACATTGCTGAGGCTTCCCAGAGGCAGCGCTCTGGCAAAGCCAATGCTTTTCCCTAGCAGGCAGCCCACTGCCTGCCCCCGGGAGCCACACAGACCGAGGGTTAAACACAAATGAAATCATTACATATATTCATATTGTGCTGGAAAAAAAAAAAAGACAAGCTATTAAATGACTTGTTGTCTCTTAATGAATATCTCCCAAGAAAATCTCAAGCATAACTGTTATTTGTAAAAAAAAAAAAAAAATGATCGTAGAATTCATGTTATATTGTTCCACTTTATGGGGCACAACTAAGAGTTGCATGTTTGTAAACATGAGGGATCTTGGGCATTGTTTAAGAAAGCCGATCTCCCATCCAAGATAGAGAAAATTAACACAGCTTACAGGAGAAAGTTATTCATGTCTCAATGGTTGAGTATAATGTCTACAAACTAGACAGGGTTTTTAAGCAAAATGTGATTCTACTGTCCAAATGTTGAGCCGAAGAAGAGACGCTGGCTGCATTTTCCTTTATCTTGAGTGGAATTGAGTGGAAAGCTGAAATGGAGGGGGGGATGGGGTGAAGCAATTAAAGAAAATCCACCTACTTACGGCACTACAATGAATCTACAAAAACACATTATTCAGAAGCAAACTGTATTGGCGCCTTCCCTTGACCGGAAGGAAGCAGTTCTGCTTTCATCTAGCTCCTACCACCCGGCCTTCCCCGAGCAGGACTGGCTGATTCTGCTAATCAAACAGGCAGAGCTGGGTCATTATCTACGCATGTGCTCTTCAATGTGAAAGACATCGCAAGAGTAGTTCAACTTTTCCATTTTTAAAAAGCAAAAGGGTCAAGACAGGGGGCGGTGTGGAGAGGAGCAGTGCTTGCTGCACGGCCCATGACATGCTGGTGTGCACAAATGGATTTTGAAAGAGCACAAATATTGCTTTGAAATTAATTAGACCTCTCCCATTGTCTTAAAAAATGGAAGATTGAAACCTTATCACGATGTTTACTCTGCTTAATTTCCAATTGTTTCTCTGCTCTTTCAGAGAGAACAGTTTGCACCTGCAAAGAAAAAAAGGCTTCCAACAGATTGCAAACACTCGGCAAACACTTCATCAGGAATGTTGCTTGTCAGCCTCCCCCTGCCCCAAGGGAGCCTTGATAATATCTTTTTGTGCCTTTGACTCCTTTTGATTAATAAATGCAAACAATTTTTCTCAGTAACCTCTGTTGCAATCTATGCATGACAATTAGGGCCAACCTCTGGCGAAGGGACGCGCGGAAGTCTGTTTCTGCTTCTTCGGCTGCAAAATAAATAGTTGATGTTTAATGCTTTGTGACAATTAGAGAATGAAATCTCTGCAGCTATGCAATTTCAGCAACTGTTTATTATTTCTGTTCCCCGCGACGAAGGATCAATGTTTATGACAATCTCAACTCCACTCGGGATGGACAATTTGATTATTTCTTTCCCTGAGTTTCATGTCCTATTATCGAATTCTTGGGTGCAAATATCTTTGGCTTTTCACAAAATGGATTTGTGATGTTTCCATCAAAACAACCTATTGAATGGGCATTCTAAGGAAGCCAAGCGTGACTCTGAGGGACTGTTCCATCGCTCTTGCCAGGGCAGAAACAGCTGTCACGACCTGGGAAGAGAGTGAGGCTGGGTCCTGTCCTGAGCCCTGTGTCCATCCACCAAGGGTTGACCAGCAATGCCCCAGCAAGATGCCCCCTTTGTCGTAGGTGTCAGGGCCCTGAGGGCATATCCAAGCTTGCGGAGCTGCAGGAATCAGACTTCCTGGCCGCCAGGGAGTCTTTGCAGGGCGTGGTAGTAGAAGAGAGAGGGCACAACGCCACAAAGTGTCATCCTCACGGGATCCAGTCCGGGCAGTGGCCTGACAACGCAGGAAGTGACATCACATTCAGGAGACCAGGGCATGTTGGGCGGAGGCCTTGGAGCTCGGTAGACTTGGGCTCTGTGTTGGCAGATGTTCAGGGTCTGATGTGGCCAGGGCTTCCGCCAGTTGTCCGTGAAGGTCTCCATCGCTGCATGGCTCATACACTTATTCAATGCATCTGTTACAGGGCCCTTGCAATAAGGAGCAATTGTGGAGAGCAGGTAGCCTTGTGGAGAGCAGGGGATGAGTGGGCACTTAATGGCCAGACAATGGTTAAGGACTCAATCAGGGCCTGCTCAGGACCACAGGGGCAACGGGAGAGGCACCTGAGCCCTGCGAGGTAACAGCCTCAACACATGCAAGTGGCTGGACAGAGCTGCCCCACAGCCAGGGCAGACAGTGCTTCCAGCTCAGGTGAGGCCAGGACTGTGAGTTGCAGGAAAGTGGTAGGTCCTCGAAGGAGCGTGCAGAAGACAAGCCAGGGGAAACTGGGCAGGTGTTGGGCAGTGGTTCAGACTGCTACGGCCAGTCAGCTGAGTCTCCCTGCACATGGGCCTGTGTCAGGCTCTCATCGTGCTGACCAGTTAACGTCGCCTTCTTATTGCCTTAAAGATTGTGCTGCTGTGCCCTGGCTTCTAGAAGTCACTTTGTGTGATATTTAAAAGTGGGTGGGAGTGCATTGTTGATAAAGATGGGTACCTGGGGCCGTGAGTAGATTTCATGCCCCATTGATGAACTATATACTTATATTTTATTTTCAAAAATTTTTAAGACTTTCAAAATTTTTTTTATTAGAAAGGCAGATTTACAGAGAAAGAGACACAGAGAGAAAAATCCTCCATCTGCTGGTTCACTCTCCAAATGGCTGAGCTGAGCCGATCCAAAGCCAGGAGCCAGGAGCTTCTTCCAGGTCCCCCACGCAGGTTCAGGATCCCAAGACCTTGGGCTGTTTGCGACTGCTTTCCCAGACCACAAGCAGGGAGCTGGATGGGAAGTGGAGCCAGAACACAAATCAGAGCCCATATGGGATACTGGTACATGCAAAACAAGGATTTAGCTTTTGAGTCATTATGCCGTGAATCTATTTATATTTTTAAATTTTTTTTTAAATTTAAAAAGAAAGAAAGAATAGGAACTGGTCTTGTGACACAGTGGGTTAAGCCACTGTAATGCTGGCATTCCACAGCAAAGGGCTGGTTTGAGCCCAGCAGTTCCGTTTGTGATCCAGCTCTGTCTTAATGTACTTGGAAAAGCAGTCCACGTGCTGGGACCACTGCCACTCATGTGGGAAACCTGGAGGGAGCTCCAAGCCCAGTTCAGACCTGGCTGTTGGGGCCATCTGCAGAGTAGGGCAGAGGATGCAAGCTTGCTCACCCTCTCTGTGTATCTCTGCCTTTAGAATAAATAATTTTCTTAAAAAGTAATCAAAATCTCAGGGGAAATAAGATGGAAAGAGGAGAGCCTCAGCGTTAGCCTAGCATGGGTAGTTGGATACGTGCAGAGCAAAAGTTCCCAGCTTTGTGCAGAACAAGGGCACGGGTGTGAGTGGACAACCCCTCGGCAGAATGCCAGCTGCCATTGCAGCTTGGCAAGGCAGGGCCCAGCATGAGAACCGACTGTTCTCGTGGCCACCGCTCAATTTCTGGGTCCCTTCTCGCTGTGCTCGGATGCGCTGGCCTTTCTCACGTGCGCTGGTCAGGTAGCAGGACCATGGGTGTCTGTGGGGAATGAGGGGCCTCTGAGAACCGGGTCAAGCCTGGAGGCCTGAGCTATCTAGTCCTTGGCTGGTTGGAGCAGCAGTATCTGAGAGCAGGCCAGATCACTCCCAGATCACAGCTAAATGGGCAAGGTCAAGGTTAGAGATCAGGTAAGTGGGACCCATGGGCAGCCAGGGCCCCGCCCACCTGCGGCCAGAGTCTGGGGAGGTGCGGAGGCACAGGTGGCATGCTAATGACATTCCACGGAGGCCAATTTTATTTCATTTTTATGAAGGCTAATGTAGAGAGAAATAGTATTACATGCATGGCGATAGATTAGAATACCTTTAGAAAAGAAGGGTAATTAAAAAGCAAAAGTGAAAAAAGCTTGATTATTTAAAAAGAAAAATTGTTAGCATGGAAGGAGAGACCCTCAGAGTCTGGGCTTGGGGTGGGAGGAGCCCATGGCTTATTGAAGGCACTGATTTGGGGCCTGCTGGTAATGGAAGAGTCTGCAGCCGTTATGGATGGCGCCTGCCACCGGCCCCCAGTGTGAACTTGTTATCGAAGTAGTTTATAGTCCACCTGACCGAGAAGAACGACTGGACTGTGAAATGATAGAGCAAATAAAAAAAGCCGTAAAAGAGCCAGAGTGATAGTAATGGGAGATTTTAAGTACCTGAGCACAGAGCAGAGTGCATTAAGTGGGTGAAATAAAGCTTGAAGTGTGTGGAAGAGACGCTGGGGACGGGGCGGGGTGGGCTGTGGGGAGGAGGGCGCTGGGCACCGAGGGAGTCTGTGTGGGCACGGTTGACTCAGCATCTCCACACCCGCGCAGAGCCCTAGAAAACCATAGGCACTGACCAAGTGGATAACCAGTGCCTGCTGTCCACCCTGGGGGGCCCAGCCATGGCCTGGCACATCCAGCTCTCTGCATCCCACTAGGATCCCGTGGGCGTTTCGGTTTGTGAGACTCCCGATCCAGGATTTGGGGTTGGGAGCTGGAATTCCAGATGACCGTCATCATGGTTGCTCAGCACACCACATCATTCTGTTGCGCAGGCCACCCCGGACTGCAGGACTGGCTTAAAGCTCAAACTGTGGTACTGGGTCACAGTTTCAAGGCCAATTTCTGAGTAAGTCTCTGAGCCAGGACTTCTGTGCCAGCTACTAGATTTTTAATGCAATCATTTATGTTATTATGTTCATATATTTTAGTAAGCCAATGCAAGGTAACTTCCCAGAGTTGTTTGAGGTCAGCTGTCCTGCTTGGGGGGCTGTGATCCTGAGGCAGGGACACTGAGGACTCATACACTCACAGGACAAGACTTCTAGTGGGTTCTGCAAGCCCAAGCACGCGTCCTATCATTCCGCACTGGATGGTGACAGCACAGAAACTAGCCCAGGAGCTGCTGGACCCTGAGCAATGCAGCCAGGTGCTAGGCTGAGGCTGCCGGGCCCTGGGCAAGGCTGTGCGACCCTGGCTGAGGCTACCCAACCCTGGCTGAGGCTGCCAGGCCCTGGGCTGAGGCTGCTGCAGAATCACAGGCTGCACACCAAGAAACTGGATCCAATGCCATCTGTCAGCCTGGGTTGCTCAGAATAGCACACTGTAGATAGAGCACGCTGCCCAACGGCCAAGGCACTGCCCTAAGGGAGCCGGTCTTTGGGGAAAGATCTGAGGGGTGCCGAGTTCTGAGCTTATGGATGCAAGGGGCAACATGAGTGTCAGACAACACAGAGTGTTGGACAGGAGTGAGTGGGTGAGATGCAGAGACTGGGGTCTCCTGGGAGACGAGCTCCCCAAAGGCCCAAGGGCGTGATCACTAGGCTTCCACCCCATCCAGCTCAGTGTCCTTTGTCCCTAACACACTTTGTGTTAGCACTCCATAAGGGAGAGACACAACTGCGTAGCAATCCTCCTTTACAACCCCAAAACGTAAAATGCTAGCACAATATTACTTAGCTACTCATTCTAAGATGCCACTTTCCGTTTGCAGGGCATTAATATCAGACTCCAGAGGGGTTTTCCTAGGCTAACAACAACCTGTAAAATCAGACCTGCCCATGAGGGAGGGAAATTGAACAATTTTGCAGAGTAGAGGAAATTTCTCATCCTCCAGGGTCATCCTCAGACAAAAGGTGTGGGGACCCCTAGCAGCCAGCACTGCAGATGGCGCCTGCTCCCCAGGCGGGCCCTCTCCAGCGCTCTGATGCTTCTGCCCCTCCGACAGGCTTCCAGAAAGTACCGTGGAGTCCTGAAAGGGGCTGGAGCGCACAGCACAGGGACCTGCACACGGGCCCACACCACCATCGCCAGGCCAGCTCAGTGTACTCCCTGGCAGTGGTGCCGTGGTGTTGCCTGACAAGGCTTCCTGTCTGAGTACACCTGCTGGAAAGGGACGCTGCCCCGAGATTTAAGGAAGGAGAGTTCCTGTCCTACTCAGCTCAGCTCCAAGGACCAACAGAAGAGCACTGGGGAACATTCAGGCTGAAGATGTCGCCCAGCCAGAGCTAGTGGAAAGTCCCTCGCCATGCAGTGGGCATGGCCGGAGGTAGGTGCCCCTGGCGGTACACATGCCTTACCAGTTGGGCTCTCCACCACCAACCAGGGCTCCTGCTCAGTGGACATCCTAGGTGACCCTGAAGGGTCAGTTGTACCTCCTCACAGGGTGATTCCCATGAAACTCGTTGGGCAGAGTTCTGGATAGCACAGACACTCAGTGAATACCAGCCGAGGAGCTGGGGATGCCCAGAGACCGGGAGGATCCACGCAGGAAAGCGGCTGCACTGGTGCTTGCAACAGAGAACATACTGTAAGAGTTCGATTAGACTGTGAGGACAAGGGTGGGCTGGGGAAGTCTCATGAGCACATGGCCAAGAGGCAGGAGGAACAGTTGCCTGGCTGGGAACGGCCTCCCGCTGGCCTTGAGGGAATGAGAGCAGGGGCGAGTGGCTCCTTTGGATCCTCTGTATACTGGTTCACTCCCTAAATGGCTACCTTGGCTGGGGCTGATCCTGGAATTTATCCAGATTGCTCATGTGGGTGCCAGAGACCCAAGGACTTGGACCATCTTCTGCTGCTTCTCCGGGAGCATCAACAGGTGATTGGATCCAAAGAGGAGCAGCCAGGACTTGAGTTGGTGCCCATATGAGACGCAGGTACCACAGCTAGTCTTTTTTCTTTTAAAATTTTCTTTTTATTGGAAAGGCAGATTTACAGAAAGAAAGTTCTTCCATGTACTGGCTCACTCCCCAACTGGCCGGAACAGCCAGAGCTAAGCCAATCTGAAGCCAGAAGTCAGGAACTTCCTCTTGGTCTCTCATGCAGGTGCAGGGTCCCAAGGCTTTGGGCAGACCTTGACTGCTTTTCCAAGCCACAAGCAGGGAGCCAGAAGGGAAGTGGAGTAACCAGGACACAAACCAGTGCCCATGTGGGATCCTAGCACATACAACGTGAGGACTTTAGCCACTAGGCTATCATGCCAGGCTCCACGGGTAGTGTCTTAGCCCACTGTGCCACACAGATGGGCCCACAAGAAGCAGCCTCTGTGTTCAGAGTTCCCCCACTCCTTTCTCAGCTCCATCAGCCCCAACCCAGGCAGGTGCGTTCAGCTGCATGCGCAGGTTGGTTGCTCTGGGACAGAGCCCAGGGTCCTGGGTCTGGGCCCCCCAGGCTGGGAACCATAGCTCCAAGTGATGAACTAGCTTGGGGCAGGAAGGACAGCTGGAAATTGAGAGCAGGTGAAGCTGGAAAAGCATTGGCTAGAATCCACCCAGAAGGTTTGAAAGGCAAGGGCACAGCCACAGGCGACATCCCCAGGACAAAACCAGGACGGAGAAGGCAACCTGCCACCTGCCCTGGGGGCCAGGAAGGGATGCAGGAGGCAGTAACAAGAGCTCCCATCCTCGGGACAAGCGGTGAAGGAGGGGTGTTCATTTTTTGGACTGCCATGACCTGCCAGTGTTCTGACCACCCGTGTGTACTTTCAATGCCAACAGAGCCTGCCTGAGCCCGTCCTGCCATCCAGCACCTCCTGGCACTGGGTCACCCACTCCTGCCCCACGGACAGGCGTCTCTCCCTTCTCCCCACCTTGCCCAAGTCGCGGTCCAGGCACAAACCTGGGCATGCCGCCGTGCTCTTCGTTTTCCTGAAGCTGCAGCTGGGGCATCTGCAGATTAGCTAATGGACGGTGCTCCGTGCTGCCAAATGTTAATGGTGTAAAATGGGATCATTTTGCTGACAAATGCAAACAGGTTTTCTTCTGACTTGCGGTGGAAACAATTCCTCAATTTTGCAGCCTGGGAACAATAGACTTGGTTGATGATGATGACTCTGTTCTTTGCTTCTCCCGGCAATCCGCTGGCTCTCAGGTGATATGTGAGTGTGTTGTTTTCTCATTAGCACCCTAATGATAGACGCAGCCAACTCTGCACCGCCGTGACACGCCACCTTAGAATCAAACCCGAATGTGCCAGGGCAGTGGTCGCACTTACTGTCTCCTTCGGCTCCTCGGGGAAGTCTTTCTCTTCTGTCGACGTTACTACAAGCTCAGAGTCCCCGATGCAGAGGTGCCACGCCCTCACAAGTTCCTTTGCTGCTCAGCAACGCTCCTGGAGGAAAATGGCTATGGAATGTTGTTAACCTTGGGTTCACCTTCATCAGCTGGGAATTTTTCCCAGACTGTCGTTTTATGCACGCCTTTCTTTTCGCAAATACATGCAAAACGGACCCCCCATGTGGCTCTCATTACGACATCTCCCCCCAAATTTTAGTAAAAGATCTGTTTAAAATTTCATAGGAGCTTGGCAGAGGATTCCACACTGACAGAGCCCATTCGTAGGGTGCCGCTTGACGGCTCTAAATTAATAATGAAGAATTCATTAATTTATACTGCTGCTGTCCTGGGCCCTGGAGAGACAAGGGGGAGCAGAAATACTCCCCTGGGAAGCCCTAGTCTTGTGATGCCAGTACCAGTGCAGGAAGGAGGCAGGAGTGAGGAGCCTCAGTGAGGAGCCGGAGAGAAGCCGGCAGCTTGAAGAACGCATGCCCCAGGTCCTAGTTTAAGCCAGCTTTGAGAGTGGGGCTCAGAACACCCCAGGAAAAAGACCTGCAGAGCCGGGAAGAACCAGGGGAAGGTGAGGGACAGAGGTGGCTTGCGGGGAACATGTGGGAAGAAGGAATACGGGGAGGCAGGTCCCCTGCAGTCCTGGTGGGAAGCCAGAGAGGGGAGTGGCTGGTGGAGCCTTGACCAGACTTGCATTCTGAAAGCACTTGGCCTGGCTTGGGGCTGGAAGACCACGGGGCGGAGGTGCTCATGGCCTGCAGTGGGGAGACCCGTCAGGGGTCCAGAAAGAACAGGGGGACACCTTGGGTCTGGGGTTTGAAGATCCAGTGTGGATGTGGGGAACAGGATGGCTGAGCACCAGGCTCCATGCAAAGACCCGGCTGTGCAGAGGGCCTGGACAACCTTTGGCCTCTGCAACCTTTGGCCTCTGGCTGTCTCTCTACTCTTCAGAGTCACTTGCATATGCTTCTGAACCTGGCTTAGAAAGTGCAGGTGAGAATTCAGTGCAGGGAGAGCTTGTGGGCCAGCAAGCCCTGTGCAACCACACACAGGTGGATGCAGGGGAAAGGGGAGCAGTCATTGCCAAAGGGCCTGGTTGGCTTTGGCTTGCTAGGGAACGGAGAGGGGAGCAGTGGGCGCTCACAGTTCCTGGGGTCTGTCTCCTGGAGACTCTTGCTCCCAGGGCCGGGGCTTGATCCCCAGAGGGGTCTCCTTCACAACAATGTTGAGGTCATCCCTTATGTCCCTGCAGCTCTCAGCCACATCCCATCCTGAGCTGCTTCTGGTCTGATGCTCAGTTCAGGTGGTTCCCTCCCCTGACACCTGCTCACCCCTGCTGACCCCTGCTGACCCTTGCTGACCCTTGCTGACCCAGACCTGGCCCCAGGCTCTGTCCTTTGGGGGCCAGTGTCTTCCCAGCATCCGCCGCCCCGCCCCCTGCCCTGTGTTCCATCCTCACTCTTCCTGCACTTCACAGGGATCAGGAAGTGCACACCACCAACTTGTGTCGGATTCCAGGCTCAGGGGAAGCAGCCCTTCTCCGGCAACTGAAGGCTATAACAGGGGTAGGCACAAGGCAACGAGACAGACAGCAGTTCAACCGCTGCTTCCATCACTGATGCTGGAGAGAATGTTGCCCAGGGCTTCCAGCTCCTGCAGCAATACTCAGATATGGAGAATAACGGGTCCCAAGACCAGCAAGGGAAAAACAGGTGCGCACTGCCCAGAGCAGCTACTCCAGGCCAACTCCAGGAGGTTCGGCTAGGCAAAAATCAGAAAGAAGATGTGTGTAGACACAAGCTCCTTGTAGAGGATTATAATGCAAATCTTTGCTGGGCACACCTGTTTACAGTTAAGATGTGCCAAGATGACGAAGGGTGGCAATCTCAGCTCAGCCATGGGGAGGAGCCTTGACATAACTAGGAGGCTTTCTCGGGGGTCACGGGGTCTTTCATGCTGGAAAAGAAGAATGGAGGAAATTCTTCAATTGCCTGTGTCCTCTCTAGAGACTTCCTATAGAGGCTCTACACCAGCCAAGGGAAATAAACTTGAGAAGAGGCAGGCACAGCAGGGGAACATCTGGGAAGGCAAAGAGAGGGAAGAAGCCAAAGACAAGCTCCAGGCACCGCCCGGCCACCAGAGCCCAGCCAGCCTGCTGGGACAGCGTTCCTTCTGGGAATGGCAAAAGGCACACCAAGATGTGAGCAATGTTCCTTTACTGGAGGCTCTTGGGGCTGCTCCACTTCCCACCCAGCTCCCTGCTTCTGCTTATGGCCTGGGAAAGCAGCAGAGGATGGCCCAAGTTCTTGAGCACCTGCCCCCATGTGGGAGATCCGGAAGAAGCTCCTGGCTCCTGGGTCAGATCGGCTCTGCTCCAGCCTTTGCAGCCATTTGGAAAGTGAGCCAGTGGGTGGAAGACCTTTATTTATTCTCTCTGTCTCTCCCTCTCTGTAACTCTTCCAAATAAATAATAAATAAAGCTTTAAAAATAACAAAGAAAAAGGGATACGAGGCCAAGTAAAACCCAGGGGTGAACTTTGCTGGGAATGAGGTTCACCGTCAAATCCACACCCCTAAACAGGTAGAGGATTTGACTGCAGATAGCTGGGCTCTAAAGTTGAACTGCCTGCCAGTTTTCTGTGGGGCTTTTTAGGCTGAGTAACTTTGACATTTGCTATTTAAGACACCCATAGTTAAATCAAGGTAGGTCAAATAACAAGAAAACCATGCAAGAATTTTATCATTAATAGAAATTTACCAGTTTAGCCCCCTTCTGGAACCATCTCTGCGGTATTATGTACACTCCCACTGTTGTACGTCTGTCACCTGTCTCTTGCTCCAGGGTTTATCTTTCCCCCAAACGGAAACCCTATTTGCACTGAACAATAACTCTTCATTTCCCCCATCCTGAATCCCTGGCAGCCCGTGGTCTACCTACTGTCTCTATGAACTTGACTGTTTCAGGTACCTCCTCTGATGGGGCTTTGTGGTGTTTATCTTGTCTGTGTGGCTTATTGCACTGAGCATCCATGTTGTAACAAAGATTGTGAATAACACCTCACTGGATGGATGTGTCGCCCCTGTACATCCACTTACCCCTGATAATGCATCAGGTGGTACACCTGTGTTTGTCACGAATGATGCACTTTGTGCTCGTCTTCAGTCCTGCCACGCTTTGTACCCAGAACAGGACCGTTGCACCCTACGGTCCTTCCGTCGTCAATTTCTTGGGGACCCACAATAATAATGTCCACTGCATTCCCACCAGTGTTGCACAAGTTGTGTGTGTGTGTGTGTGAGAGATAACCATCTTACGGGTACGTGGTAAACGCATGGGCATACTGGTCTTTTAAAGCCTTGAGAAAGACATGTCTTACTGAGATGCAATTCCTGTCTTAGAAGGTGGACATGCATGGTACCAGAAGCTCTAGCAGAAGTACCTCCCTGGCTTTGGCGGCAGTGTCATGGTTCCTGGAGCACCTGCAAAGGCACAGCTGATGCGGCTGGAAAAGCCAGCCAGGTGTGCGACTGGCATTGTTACGTGGCTGCTATTGTTCTCATCCCGAAGAAGCGTAAGTCAGGAAGGGAGGACACTCAGCGCTTTCCCAATGCTCTGTAACTGACAAGGGGAGGAGCCTGAATCGGCTCTCAGGGATGCTCTACCGAATGCCGCAGTTACATCCCAACACCTAAACAAGTCCCAGAAATATGGTTTGCACAGATGGTGTGTAGTAAATATTTATATAAGTCTCCTGTGTGCACATGGGCACACACATCTACACACACACAAAGATGCACGCCCATGCTGGAACAGTGTAGGCTTTCAGATACAAAGTAGCCAAACCCTCCTTCCCTGCCCTGATGAATATATCATGTTAAAGAATCAAATACAAACCATTCTGAAACAAAATCTGCGGGTGAGAGAGGCTCTAGTTAAAGCATATTGGTGTTTCATTAAAGACACTGACAAGATTGTGTCAACCGTGGCATGTTCAGACAGCAAATTTCACCACTCATTCATTAAGTCATCAAAAACTTTGTTATAGCCACACAGTGTGAAATAAGGACAGGCGAGCAGAACTGAGCCCAAAGGAGAAGCAATCAGATAAAGTGGGGGAATGAGCTGGCTGCTGTCTGCAGACATGTCCTCAGTGGGCTGCAGGTCCTGCAGAAGTCTTAGTCTAGGCCTCAGAGACGGACATCCCTCCTGAACTGAAGCTGCCAGTGACCTGGATCCGACCAAGTCAGAAAGATTTTTCTTTAGTTCACTACCTGCTTTATAAAGGCTCTACTTGACTTCTAGGAGTGTAATAAATATTAATTAATTAATTTGCAGTAGTCTTACTTAGCAGTTTCACAGTAACATTATAAAGTGTAATTAAGATTACAGGCCGAAGCCTACATCAATGGTTGGTCTTACTATCTTGCTGCATTATCTTAAGAAGCACAGTGAGCAGTCCCTTCACCACCCAGAGAAGCAGAATTCAGTCCCAGCACTCTGCGAAGGGACACTTTCCAGAACATAAGGGAAGCCAGCAGCTTTCTGGGTTGGGAATGTAGGGGGCGGGACTAGCACTTGGCACTTCCAATAGATGTCGGGACCCCAGCAGTCAGAAGCGCTGGGCTCCAAGAAGCCGCCTTCCACCAAGCTCTGCACGTGGCAGTAGCAGACTTTAAAGTTGAACCCATTTCCCACATGGCAGAAGACTGCTCTGGGTTCCTGGCAAGCCACGCCTTTTCTCACAGTTCACTCTCAACTAGAGGCCCTGGGAACCTTTTTGGGGGAGGCAGAAAGCGAGAAAACAGGAAATGTGCAGGTGTGGGGGTACTTACCTCCAAGTGCAAGGGTGGGGTGGGGTCCCATGAGTCTCCTCCAGGGTGCAAAGGGCAGCTCTGCTTGATTCCATCAGGAGCCACGCTTCATTGACTTGTGGTCGCAAAGAGAGAAAGAGAAGTTAGAGTGAGATTCCGATTAGATAAGGCGAGGACAATGGCTGGAACTGGACAGCATGGAAAGTTCAGGCTCCCTGCTGAGAAAGGCCCGGGGAAGGTGAGCTAAGTGCTTGGGGCCCTGAACAAAGTCCTAGGCCCTGCCTGCAGCCTGGCCTAGCACTGGCCATTGCAGCCATTTGGGGAGCGAACCAATAGATGGAAGGTCTTTCTTTCTTTCCCTCTGTAACTCTGACTTTCAAATAAGTACACAAATCTTTAAAAAGAAAAAAATGACATTGTCATAGTCCTACAGCAAGAATATATTTAACTTGTACAGAAACTGGGAGTCTTCTAAAGTGATTACACCATCTTGTATTTTCATCAACAACATATCGAAGTTCTGCTGAAAGTCCTCACTGCTGCTTTGCATCACCCATTTGTTGTTATCCTGCATGGTTTTAATCTATTTCTTCGAGCATGTTCTCATTTGCTTATTGGCCATTTGTAGATATTCTTCTGTGAAATATTCCAAATATTGTTTATCTTAATAAATGCATCTGTGAAAAGAATGTGTCATCAGCACTCATTGGCCAGAATAAATGCTAACTAAGTCCGATAGGTTAACAGACCTGATCAAGTCTTTCATATGTTTATTGATCTTGTACAATCAATAGTGAAACAGAAATATTGAAATCCCAAGCTGTAACTCTGGATTCTGTTTTTTTTTTTTTTTCTTCTAGCTGTTACCATTTTTGCTTCATGCATTTTTACAACTCCATCATTGCATGGGCCTATATTGTTAGTTGTCCTAACTTCCCGCTGTAGTGACACCATTTGCCATCAGAATTACCTATCTTGGTCTCAGCAGTTCTCCTGAATTTAGGGCTTACTTCATCTGACACCGGTGTTTGTTACTTTGAGTTGGTCAGGCTGTGATTTGAATAGCAACAGGGGCAATTACAAGTCTTGAAGTTCGCTGTTGCAGCTTCTCCCTGTGCCTAATTGGGGACAATGGCTACATTATGTCTGCTTGTTGCTGCTTCTGGGGCTGGGGCTGGCCCTGGAGTTAGAGAAACTGAGCTAAATCCTGCAGGAACTGATGCTGCCTTGCTTCAGCAAGGTGAGCTGGGCAATCAGCAACAGTGGCCAGGAGCTGCAGCACTGTCCGACGCCCTGGCGCCTGCTTTCCAGGAACCAGTAAGACATGCTGGCGTCTTCCAGCATGCAGCAACCAGAGAGTGCTCCCAGGCTGTGGCACTCCTCCTTGCACTCACCTCTACTGCTGGTTCTCTCCCAAGTTCAAATTCTTCCCTAGGCAGCTTCACACCTGTAAAGCTCCTGCTTGCTGTGGCCCGAGCTCGGAGCGGGTCTGAGAACATGCCCTTCTCAGACACAGTCAGTGCATTCGGTTGGGTCCAGTCTGTCCTTCAAGCTGGACTCCTTCACAACTCCTCACTGTGTTCTTCAAGACCTCTATGCTCATGTGTAGGGGGGTGGAAAGAGTTGGGTTCAATTGCTCAAAAGTCAAAATGCATACTGCTTGAGTGGCCATTAGAAAGGAAGAGATTGGCCTGAAGGGTCCTTCGGGTTCAACCACCATAATCCTAATCCCTTGGCTGCTTGCTGTCTGGTAAGGACGTGTGGTGTAAATTTGGGTGGTTGACCTGTTCTTTCTCATCTCAAGCATCCAATAGCAACCACCTTGCCTTGACAAAAGGAAGCCTGTGTTCAAATCCCATACATGACTGTTTTCCCATGACCATTGGTTAGTTGGCTTTACGAGGGAACCGAATATTAGATTCTTGTTATAAACAATGCAAGTTCCAGGAATCCTAGTTTTAAAAAAAAATTGCCATAGTACAATGAGCTTTTGTTATTTTTTTTTAATATGGAACAAGAATTGTTGTAGCCCATGAAATTTCATTATTGTATTTAACAAAAGGTAATTGACTATTTTTCTCTTTAATCTAATTTTTAGAAACAAATACACCTGGAGGCAAAAGCTTCCAAGTACTTCTTGTGTGATCGCCGACCAGAGTGTTGGTCCACGTCAAGGACTCAAAACTCAGCAGCGTCTGAGCGGTGCTGCAGGACAGGGCTGAGGTGCCTCAAATGGGCCGCATACCCCGCTCTGTGTGCGCTGCAGGTGACTGTGCTGGGTCTCCTGGGCTGGGCTGAGCCAGAGGGAGGACTGGATTGCCATGGGTTTGCCTGCTCTTCAAGGCTCACAGAGGAAGACTCTTTGTAAAACGACGTTTCTATAAATGCAAAAAAAAAAAAAAAAAAACACAGTCTGACAGGGGATCCTTGAAATAGAGGGAAAGAAGCTTTTTTCCCTCTATTTTCTTTTGGCACTTTGATCCTTTTTTCTAACTTGACTGATGGCCTAGGCCTGTATCTTTCCCAGGAATGGAATTTCTGCAAAATTACAATTACAAGTGCTGAGTATGCCATTTGAAGTAGTGCAAGAGCATAGAAGTACATCCATAGGATGGAGTATTGTGCACTGGCCAAAGGATGCAGAGCAGTTTGCATGTGCTGACGGACTGTGCACGGTGTAAGGCAGTAAAGCTGTCTGCACAAGGGCACACATAGCACAGCCATAGTTCATTTTTCTAAGCTATTTGTGTCAACATGCTTGTATCCTTCCAGAAAAATGCCTGGACGGGTATGTTCTAAACTTCCCCCAGTGCTTCTCTCCACAGGGTAGACTTAGAAGGACTGAATTAGCAGGAGAATCCACCTGCTGCCTGATACTCTGAGTGTCATGATGTCAGGACTTTTCTTTCTGGCATATGTTGTATGTATTCTCCCAAGTACATATTTTTAAAAACCTTCTGGAAGAAGGAAAACAATGAGAAGCAAGGAAGCTGAGCTGTCCTGTGTTGCCACCGAGACCCAACACCATGGGTGGCCTGGGTCTTTGCCAGGTCTCCAGACTGGCGGCTTCTCAAAGCCTGCAATGTTTGGCTCCACCTAAGCAAGAACACACACATGCGTAGTTCCAGCTTGGGCCCGCGAGTCCCCCAGTGCTTCTCAAAGAAGCCAGCTCTAGGTATCTGCTGGATGCCAAATCTGCCACCAGGTCCCTGAGCCTCTGTCTCCTGAGAGCTCCAATGTCCAGCCTGCCTAGCATGACCTTGGATGGACTGACAGCACAAGTGGGGTGAGGACACCTTGAGGAGGGAGTGATGCCAGGCTGGGTCTTGGAGAGCTGAAACTGGAGAAAGGGCAAAGGGCGTTCTGTGCCCAGGGGATAGTGTACAAAGAGGCCACGCTCGCAGGTGACTCAGAATGTCCTGAGTGTGCCGACAGCTCAGGCTATGCCAGGAGCCTGGAGTGCATGGCGGGAGGTGACCCCAAAGGACATCCGTAGCCAAGAGGTGTTTCCACAGGAGGGGCCCAGCTGGCAGGTGTGTTTTGGAGGGAGCACTGTGCCTGAGTGTGAGCCGCAGTCAGGAGCGGGGGAAGGCCGACAGCAAGACCTGAAGTCTCTGCAAGTGGAGAGGTGAGGGGGCCAGGATGACACGGATGGGAGGGTGCACTGAGAAAAGGCAGGCTCTTCCTGGGAGTGCAAAGATGGGAACAGCAACAGCCCCCATCAATCCACAACATCTCCATCTCACCCTGCTGACTTCTGGAGTGCCTCTCTTGCAGGGTCTTTAGCAGTGACCGCTGGGTATCAGTAGCACCCTCAATGGTGACAGTCGCAGGACATCTGCAGACAGCAGCACACGTCCCCTGGGAGGGCAAATTGCTCGTTCTGAGCGCATGGTGTGGACAGCAAGGTGTGCAGCCGTGCGGTGAGAGACGTTGGGAGTGATAGGTGGGATTTGGGACCACCGTCAGCATTCAGGTTCCTGGATGTGGATGGGACATTTGGGATATGACAGGAGGTGGACAAAGGGGCCTGGACATTTGGAAAGCGAAGTTAAGCAGTTAACAGCTGGACAAGTATTTGGTCTAGCTGCTAAGACACTGCGTGGGACTTCTGGGTGCTACGTGTCACGGACTCTCAGCCCCAGCTGCTGACTTCAGCTTGCTGCTAACGCAAACTCTGCTAGCAATAGTTGAGTTTGTGCCACCTGTAACGGAAGACCTGGATGGAGATGCAGGCTGGCTCCTGGCTTCAGGCTGGTCCATCCCTGGCTGTTGCAGCTGTCTGCCTCTCGATTAAAATCAACTTTAAAAAATAGTCTAAAGTTAATTTAACCCTTGATCTGTCTGATAACTAGCACTAATAGGCTTGCTGTAAATTTTTGTCAGTTTCAATTTATTTTCTGCACCTTGAGCCTGCACCTTGAGCTACTGACAGATTTTGTGGGCTCTTCCAGTTGCCTCTGTGGTGCCAGTTGGAAAGGCCCTCTCCGGGGTTCCTGTTGGAGCCAGGAGACAGCATTCCTGCCCCGCTGGCTCCTGGCAGCTGCAGGGCCATGGGCCACAGGACACCATGTGTTTTTCCTCCAATTATCATAAATGGAGTTGAGTCTCTTTAGTATCATGTTATTCAAATATGGGCAAACTATAAATTAGGTATAACTTCCTTATGCTTGTGGCTCTTATATGTCTATAAAAAGCAAAGCAAATTTAAATGTTAAACACAGACAAAACCATAGAACCTATAAAAGTTCAATTAAGAGCCTGAATGTGATGTGACAGATGATGTTATTGCAAAATGCAACGGCCTCCTGTGGCGCAGCGGCTCCCAGGCACGTCCCCGTCAGAGCTCCGCCTGCGCATGCGGCTGGGAGTCATGCTGCCTCACCCCTCTCCATCAGAACAGCTCTTCTTAGCTGGGCTCGGGGTGTGTTGCTTGCCCAGCACGCACACCGTGAACTGCTGGCTCTCCTGGTTAGCTGAGTTCTCCACGCACACAGCCCTTTCTTGTAGTTTGCCTCAACCCTGACACCATCAAGCCACGTGACCAAGATGGGCAATGTACAAGGAGGGACAGTGCCTGGCAGGGTGCCACGTGATGCTGATACTGAGCGTTAGTAGTGTTGTCAGAATCAAAGAACAAGAGAGCATACATTCTTGTTGAGACTTAGAAAAGCCCAGGGAATATGTCCTCGAGACTCAGTCGGGGAACGACTTGGTGGGCGCTGAGCAGTTGGAGAGATCCGGGTTTGAGCACAGCCTCCTAACACCACCGTGGCTTGAACAAATTCTGGACTTCTGTAGGCCTCAGTCCCTAACAAGTCTTATTGACTACCATCACACAGAGGGGCACTGCTGTGAGCCGACTGGTCATCCAAAACCCACGTCCACCCCAAATCCAGGAGGATCAACTTATGTAATCAGGTTACAGTGAGGTCACACCAGAGCTCGGAGCTCCGTATTCCATCGACTGCGCCCTACAGAATGGGCACCGACACAGCCACACACTCGTGGGCGCAGACGTGGGGTGCCAGGGCTCAGCCTAGAAGTGGGAGGGAAGCAGGGGGTGGGTTCTCCCTGACAGCTCCCAGCTGGACCAGCCGTGGGCATCGAGCTCCAGTGGAGCGTGGCTTCTGCGGTCGGAAGCCCTCCTCATTTGTTCAGTTTTGCTCCTGCAGCCCTGGGAAATGCATGCATTCACTTAGCACAGCACTGGGCGTGTGCAGCAAACACAAGCAGTTGCTTTTAATAGCAGGTGAAACTTTTGATTATTAAAACAAGTACAAGATGCCATACGGTCATAAGTTTCTATTATTTTTCCCGTAATCTTACCGTAGCACCACCTAAAGTTTGCATCCTCGCCCTCCGCCCACATGACATAACACGTCACAGTTCACAAGGCGTTTTCCAGGAGATTCATTCCTATTACTTCTCACAGTGACCCTATGGGGCAGATCACATGAATAATTCCTGCCTTGGGTCAAGGCTTCCTGGGGGAGCTAACTGCAACACAGTAACCACACTGACAGCCAGAAAGGAGAGAAAGGTGTGTTCTCGGAAAGACAGAGCCAACTGAAGTCTGAGATTTGGCTGGTAGCAGCGCAGTGTGAGCACTCCACGCAGCTCCTGAAGAAGCTGACAGTGGAGATACTGGCTGAATGGGGCGGGCACCTCTCTGCCCGTCTGTGCCAACTTTCATTGAAGTAGCAAACTACTCAGAATGAAAATTTTCTTTTTTGAAAGCTAAGAGGAAATATTCTCCAGCCGATTTGGATATTTTTGCTTGAATGTCACTGCAAAATGCTGGCAGACAGAAATATCTGCCGCACAGGGATTGGAGACTGCCCGGCCTGAACTTTTACATTTTTTTTTTTCCTTTTAAACGCTAGGATTAACCTTTCCACTAGCATACAAGTTCAATGTAGGGAATTTGCAAGGTACCTACAGCTGAAAGGAGACAAAACTGCACCGCGTCCCGAAGCTGTCACCAGGAGCATTTGGGGTCGGCACCATCCGTGTCACTCTTCATTCAGGCCCTTATGCGCGTGAGTCTAAGGGCTGGGACTCAGGCTGGGTCTCGGTGAAAAGCTGTGAATTCCTAGGCAAGCCGGACCAGGTGCAGAGTCAGCCTGTCCTACCCACCAGAAGTCTACAGAGGAAAGCCTGAGAGAACCAGGGCCAGAGGAGGGGACCTCATGTAGGGATGGGGCGTGTACACGCCTCTCGCCTATTGACTGTTTTTAAAAAATGCAACTTTGTTATTTTCAAGTACTTAGAGTTGCACTGGGGGAAAAAAAACAACTATCCAAAGCTCTTGGAGAAAGAATAGTGAACAGAGAAGATTTCTATAGGAAACAGGTGTGCTCCCCCAAGGACACTGGGAGTGACCCACCCGCCTGCTCGGCTGTCTCTCTCAGGTGAACTCTGTTAAGAGGCTCACTCTGGTGTTAGCTCAAGACGGGCTTCAGCAGCTGCCACGAATCCCCAGTGAGGGATGGACATCCCGGTCAGTGGCACGGGATGAGCAAGCAGGCTGGGAAAGCTGCGCTAATTTCTGAGTCACCGGAAGCCCCGGCATGGATGAGGCACGCTGGAGACTGAGCGCACGTGGTCAGGTTCTCCAGTATTTTCTGTGCAGACAGAACCGCCCCGGATTTTCCTTTTTATCCCAGCTATGCATTCTCTCTGTCTTGGGGTGAAGTGGGGTTACCAGTCATGGCAGAGCCGCTCTTGTCCACTCAGTTCCTGCAGGTGGTGGTGGTGGCAGTGCGTGTGTCCTGGGACATGATCCAGGAATGTCCCTCCTTCGCTCCTGTCCCTTCAGCTGTCAGGATGGAGGTTCGTGGCTGCTTGTGAGTGCCTCTTGTCCAGTTCCCTGGGGGATACTTGCACTGTTGTCGCAAGAATTGATGCCCCTTGGCAATCGGATGCCACATGAGGCGACCCTGCGTGTTACGTTAAAGCAGTTCTTCAGCAGCAAATCCCATCCTGGTCTCGTCAAGCTTCTTCTGATAAGCCGTGAAGCAGATGGGCTTTCTCAGCACCGCCCCGGGAGGAGGCAGGTTAGCCCAGCAGGGCCTAAGCTCGCTTGCTCATGCCCGGGGAGGGCACTCGTTCACAATGAGACAAGGAGGGAAGTGATCGCCCCAAGTTTTCGGCATGGTGGGCAGCATTCTGGCAATGTCGTTTTTGTCTTCTTTGCTTTCATCCAGTTCAAAATGACAGCCTAGGAAATTCCTCCGAGCTCTTTGCTGT
The DNA here is from genome assembly GCF_017591425.1 of Ochotona curzoniae. Taxonomy (NCBI): domain Eukaryota; kingdom Metazoa; phylum Chordata; class Mammalia; order Lagomorpha; family Ochotonidae; genus Ochotona; species Ochotona curzoniae. The sequence goes on from NW_024466512.1 coordinate 4,425,229, forward strand.
GTTCATGACAATGGCTGTGATTCCAATTCACAGCCAGGCTGTGTGTGTATTTCAGTGTGTGCTTCACGTTTTTTTTTTTTTTAACTTGTAATGAAGTTGTAAATGCAGCGTTTCTTTCATTACCTATTCATTAAAGATATGACATGAAAACAGAGTTTCCATGGTGATGGCTTTGTGGTTCTGAGAACATAATAAGAATTTCATTGTTTACACTACAGCACAGATAACTGATGGGTGTTCCTGTAGCCGGTGAAGTCTTATTTAGCTTCGCAAGTGCATGCAAGGGCCAGAGAGCGATTCAGCAGGTCCTCCCTGCGCGCCTGTGTGCAGGAACGGGCTCCGTAATGGGCAACGGGTGATGTACCTGCTCTGGGGGACAGCACACCTTAACACTTCCATCCTGGGACATGAGAGAGCCTGGCTCCAAGGTGCCGAGATGGTACCACTCAGCGCTTAACACGTCTGTTGGATATAAGCTAAATGTCTCTCTGCTGATGCTTGCAATTAGATCTTGGCTACTAAGCTAATTAGCACAGGAACTTGGCGGGCTAGCCTTGCCGGAAGCTGTGGCTTTCTTACCGTGAGCTGGGCACAGTATACACACACGCACAATATGGATGTCCATATATAACACATGTGCCACACAGTCACACACAGCATATATAAAAAGGCTTTAAAATTTTCATGGAAAATGCATATTCTGCAAAAATCATGCACAGGTTTTTAAATTGCACCCAAAAAAATCATGTTTTAATTACTTTTTTCCACAAACTTAGAAAATTTCACTTAATTATTTGAAAGGCAAAGTGACAAAGAGTGAGTCAGCGAGATTGTCCGCCTGGTTCACTCCTCAGGTCGCACTAGCCAGGGCTGGAGCCAGGAGCCAGGACCTCCTTCTGGGATAGCAGGAACTCAAGGACTTGAGCCACCAGCTGCTGCTTCTCAGGCACATGAGCAGAAAGCTGGGTTAGAGGTGAAGTAGCCAGAACTCAAAGGGGCACTCTGATATGGAATTAGATTCCCAGGTGGCAGCTTAACCCACTATTCTATAACACCCACCTCTCTACAAACATCCTGAAGTACCCTCAAAGGTGTGTATATAACGCATGCACACTGCATATGCTCCATATGTGGCAGCATACTGCAGAAACACTTCATATACAAGACTTACCCTGAACTGACATATACATACACGAATGCACATACAATAATCAAGTACTGCATTGGTATACAGATTAAAGAAGGTACCATAAAGCAAATATGTTCCTCTAACATGCTCCCTGCCTGTGATATGCTAGCTTTTTTCAACTATGACAGGTGGACAGAAACTTCCAGAAGCAACATACAGGCCCCGCTCAGCTTAGAAGTGGTGCTAGAAGCTTAGAGTGGTCCCTCCTCTTTGCACCATCCTGCCTCCTTTTGCCCTCAGCGACTGAAGAGCCACTCCCTTCCCCAAGGCCAGGCTCTCCTGACACAGCCCATGGAAAGAAAAGTGTCATTGGTGGAAAGCTCTGTGAACTCAGTTCAAGGAACGACATTTCCCTGAGTATCTTCTGTTGGTTTCTGTTGGCAGAACCAGAAGGAGGCCTAGGTGTTTTTCTGAGTCAGTTAGGAAGGACGCGTGCCTGGGCTGTCACCAACACAGCCTGCAGGTGTCTCGGGAACCCTCCGCCAGCTGTCCCAGGGATGACCAGAGCTCAATGTGGCACATGCCAGCAGTGTCATGTCGTGTCCACTTGGCGTGACACGCCTCTGAGTCTCCTTCCATTTGTGCCCGCGCCCCGGCTGGGATGAATTTTGTGTGTAAACTCTAGGCTGTGACGCAGAGCTCTGCTGGGACCCACCGGCATCAAGTTGTACCCTACACATCAGAGAGAAGGGTAATCAGCGAGGCTCTGACTGCTGCTACCAGCACACGAGATGCGACCCGGTGCGCTTTGCAGACCAAGCGATGGTATTTGAGTCTTATTTTACAATGGAGAGTAATCCAGTGCTGCATGGCTGCAGGACAGTTTACTCACAACACGCCAGGAAGGCTTCTGGCCCATCGGAATAAGTGTTCCGCAGGCTTCATCCGGGCTGCAAACCCTGATTGCTGGCACCAAGATGAGAGCAAGAGACTCAACCGTGAAGACACGCTTGACATGGGCTGTGATTGTACAACAAGAATTTTAATTGCCGGAAGTATTCCTGGAATAATTATACAAGTTGGGGTAGTGGATGCAGGGAAATAGAGCGAGGAGGGTGGAGGGGTGCAGGGAAAGCCTCCATCCCCTGCCTGGAGAGGATGTGTTCATCACCTTTTGAGATAATCTGAAAAAAAAAAAAGCATGGAAATGCCAGGAGGTATAATCCTGCAGGAAGGCATGCGGAAACTGGGAAACTGACTCTAAAATTCCATGCAAAAGCACGGGACCTGGATTTATCCACAACAACTTTGAAGGACTTCCTAAAAACCTCCAGCCACCAGGGCAGCGTGCTGCTACCAAGGCAGGCATGGAGGCCGAGGTGTCCGAACGGTCCACACCAACTGGCCGCCCCTTCCGCAGCGACCAGATAGGAAGCAGTAAGCTCTTTACCAGGATATGCTGCAATGACTGGATTTCCATGTGCCAAAAGCCACACAGATGTGACTAACTGTCAACTCTAACCTCATGCCACCTGTCAGAATGAACAGGAAAGCATCAACACTCAAGAGGTAAAATTATAAACCTTCCAGAGAGGAAAGTGAAAACCTTAGTGACATGACATTGGCATACGTATCTTTAATACAACAAAAGAAAGAAATCGAAACTCAAGTGGTAAAATTAAAATCAATGCCCTGACTTCATTAAAATGTAAAACTTTTCCTCTGACACTGTTTGGGAAAGCAAAAGGCAAGTCGCAGACCAGGAGAAGATACTTATAAAAATTTATCTGACAAAGAATTTATATCTAGAACATGTGGCTTATAGCTAAAGTTTTTCAAATATGAAAGTCCATTTTAAGAAGTTTTAATAACAGAATCACAATAAGATCTTAATACATATCCAGTAGGACAGCTGAAATGAAAAAGACTGACCATTCTGAATGCTGGCATGGGCTTTAGAGGGGCTGGAATATATCCTTGTAGGCCACTACTGGAAGGAAAAATGATACAATTTCTGAAAATATTTTGGCCGATTCTTAAAACTTAAACATAGACCTGCCTTATACTTAACCATCGCATTGCTAGCACTTACCCAATAGAAGCAGAAGGCTGTGTCCAAAGATTGTACATAATGTCCGGGGCAGCTGGATTAGAGCCGCACACTGGCACAAGAACACCCACATCCACCGACAAGGTGGCGGTGTCAGCAGCTATGGCCGGTCCACGCAGCTGGCTGCTGTGCAGGTTACTCACACATTCAGCACCTGACAGACACACAGCACAGATGAACCACAAAGAAACTGTAGAGTGAACAAGTGAGATCAAGAGCAGCCTGTGTGAGCCCGTGTGAGCCCGTGTGAGCCTGTGTGAGCCCGTGTGAGCCCATGTGAGCCTTTGAGCCTGTGTGCACCCGTGAGAGGCTGTGTGTACCCGTGTTGGCCTGTGTGAGTTGAACCTGTGTAGCCTGTGTGTATACAACCTGTGAGTGGAATGAGCATTGTAGTTCGGTGGATGAAGTTGTTTTCTGAAACAGCAGCATGCCCCATTTCCAATCCAGCTCTCTGATGGTGCCCTGGGAAGCATGGAACAGCCCCTGCCACCATCGTGGGAAACCCAGACAGAATTCCACACTCCTGACTTTGGCATGGCTTAGCCCCAGCTGCTGTGGCCATCTGGGCGTGAACCAGCAGGTGGGAGGGCTCTCTGTCCCCTATCTCTGTAACTTTGTCTTTCAAAGAAATTAATAAATCCTTCAAAGAAAGAAATAAAATTTTGTGAAGTGTGTGGTGATCTGTGTTGATGGCGAAAAGGGTGAGGGGAAGGGACCATCGGGGACACAGGGGAACCCTGCACTCGGTCACGTGTGTTGTCTTAACTATTATGACAGTCCATGGGTGCAGACACATGCCCAGACTCATCAAAGCATATATTTTAAATACTCACATGTGTCACTTACTGTCTAGCCTTAAATAAAGTTTACTTTTAAAGATTTATTTATTTATTTATTTATTCATTTGGAAAGGCAGATATACAGAGAGAAGGAGATAGAAAAGATCTTTCGTCTGTGGGGGTTCACTCCCCTCCAAGTGGTCACAACCACCAGAGCTGAACCGATCTCAAGTCAGCAGCCAGGAGCCTCTTCTGGGTCTCCCACGCAGGTGCAGAGTCCTAAGCCTCTGGATCGCCCTCCACTGGTTTCCCAGGCCACAAGTAGGAAGCCAGATAGGAAGCAAGGCAGCCAGGACATGAATCGGTCCCATATGCATCCCAGCGGATGCAAGGTGAAGTTTTCGCCTCTAGGCTGTTGCGCTGGGCCCTTAATGTTCATTTTTATTTGAGAGGCAGAGTGTCAGAGAGAAAAAGGAGAACCATCTGTTGGTTCATTCCCTAAATGCTCATAAGATCCACCTCCCCGAGACCCAAGTCCAGAGCTAGAGCGGAAGCCAGATCTCCCAGGTGGCCGTCAGGAGCTTAGCCCTTGAGCCATCACTGTTGCCCCCCAGGGTCCACCCAGCAGGAGGCAGGAATCCAGGGGCTAGCACTGGTAATCAAGCCCAGACGTGCCATGCACGGCCTGGGCACCTTGGCTGGCCTCAGTGTCTGCCCTTGAGGACATCTAAGCAAGCCAACAGAGCAGGGAAACGGTAGCAGGATTGGCATGTGGCACGCCCCCAGGGTGCAGGCTGTTGGCTTCTGCATGGGATGGATCCTAACAATTGTGTGTCTTAGAAGAGATGGCCGTTGGCGTGTGTCTAGGAGTCCCAATGTCAGCGTGTCCCTCCTCTAGCCATGACAGACACACTCTGTTGACCACTGTTACTCCCAGCACCACCGAGGCCCGACCTGACCATCCTCTCACTCGTCCCCAGGTCTCCGTCAGTCTCCAGTCTTGTCCCCTCTGCCTCCTTCTGGGCCCTCCCATGCATGCCGTAGCCTCGGCCGTTTGCTGGCTGGCCTGCTGCTGCTTGTGCCCATCTGCCAACCATGCCCACCCATCCCCTGCTCCTTTGGGTGATGGACAGAAGGGTGTGAATTAGTGATGATTGTTTCCGTGGGCAGAAACCACATAGACACCCAAAGCGCAGCAAGGAGCGCAAGGTCAAGGGCATGCTAGTCTGAGGGCGGAGGGGTTCCTCACGCTGGTGAGGGCAGAGGGGTCCCCAAGGCCATCTCCACCCTCATGCTGCTCATCTCCGCCCGACCTCACCTCATCTCCTCCTTGGAGCATCTCCTCCTCAGCAAGACCCCTCCTTGCCGCCTGCCTGACACGCACGCTTCTGTGACATAACCTAAGCACTAGGCAGTTGCTTTTACCACTTTGCTTATTCCTGTGTCCCATAGAAGGCGCTTCCCACTCCTGTCAGCTGCCTGCCCCGCAGAGAACCCTAAAATAAGTCAGTCCTGAGACTGCACTTGGAGAGCATATGCTGTTGTCAGCACTTCTGTCTCCTTGCTGTCGCCTGCGCCTTGCTGGAGTCGGGACACACACAAGCTCACGGTGGCAACTCTTGGGAACCACACTACCTTTGACTCTAAAACACGGCAAGGGGCCACACAGCACCGTCCAAGGAGCTAGGCCCCGGGTCTCAGCTCTGCCACCTGCATATGGCGGCCACCGCCCAGAGCAGTCACTTATGTCATCCACAGAAGTGGAGCCGGAGGACTAGTTGAAGGGGGGGAAGTCAGTTCCCCGGAAGTGTTCCTCATCCCAGCCCTGGGTGGGTGCAGGGAATTCACCTGGGCAGGGTGAAGCCAGCTGCCGAGCTGCCTTCACCACAAAGGCCACCAGAGTGGGCTTGAGGCTGCTGGGGCTCGGCTCCCCACAGGAGTTAAGTGTGGGGTGGAAGCTGCAGCGCCCCGACTCAGCTCTGCAGCAGAGACCCTCCTGGGAGCTGGTTGAGACCGGCTCTGCTCCGAGAGGGCTGAGGGTTGCTCCAGGCCTTAGTTTTCAGCCCTAACAGAGAGCCAGCATTCCAGGTCCGAGATGCCTGGAAGCTCCCTGGGCACCTAAAGATGCCAGCGCAGGAATTAGCGACACAAGGGGAAAACCAAAGTCGAACCATTCCTTGCAATTCCTGCTCCTGGACACAGCCTCAGTCATCCCCCTCACCGCCCTGATTTCAGCTCTTGGGGGTTCCATCCCAGCTTCCTGGGCTGGCAGCCTCCCGCGCAGTCCTGCTCATCCACAGTGGTCATGGCAACCAGGAAGACCACGAGTCAGATGGAGACGTGGTCCTTTCTGACACAACCATAATCAACCACTGACTGTTACAGTACAGTTCAGGAAGGGTTCTGTGTCTGTCTCACATAGTTAACAATGGCCGGTCCAGGGACACACAGTTAGTAGACCAAGGGCCAGGGTTAAAGCCAAGACTTTCATCTTCCACTGGTGTTTTCCAAACCTCTGTGGAATTGGGCACCTCCTATTCTTCCTCAATTAGTTCTTCTTTGGGTTGATTCCCATTCGTAAGACAATATGTGGGTTGTTGGTTTCATGTGGCTCTGTATGTGAAAAGTGTCACTTGACACAATGGAAAGAACTCGGCATAAGAAGGCAGGGAACAGAGACCAGTACTGTGAGCAGCTGGCGGGTACACCTGCATGATGCCCTTAGCGGGGCATGCGTGGGGTCACTGGCCACACCCAGCCAGTCCAGGCTGAAGCTAGAATGAGCTGAAGGAGACTGGAAGGGGAGTGATCTTGTTTCCCTTGTGAGTGCGTGCTGGCTCCTGGTGGTCCCTCTCTGGACCACCCAAAACATCTCAGTAGCTGTGCACCCGATGGCCAGCTGCTCCTCCTGCTGTCATGTGACCCCGTGACAGAAGATTGTCATGTTGTCAGCACCCATGCCTGACAGAGCAGTGTGCCTGGTCATCGTGGCCAGGTGGAAGGACGCTGCCTTGGCCTTACCGAGGCCCAGCCTCCCAGCCCCGGAAGTTTAGAAGCACCTGCCCCAAGACAAGTGCCGTGAGCCAGCGCATCAGGCTGTGGGCAGGGGTCCCCTCGCATGCACCGTGCCCGAGCCCACCAATGGACAGTTAACAGAACTCCCTAACAATTCCCACGACTGAACCCCAAGACCAGGCCCTGCCCTGGTCATGCACATGAACTATATCCAACAGGAGACACGGTCCCGTCTGGGTCAGTGTGATCCCGAAGGAGCGCGTGAGGGAGCTAACATCCAGTGCCCTCCAGATGCTTCCAGAAGGAGCCACCTCCAAGCTGAAAGAGGATTCATGTATCTCTACAATAGATGGATGCATAGGAAGATAGGTAAGGAGAGAGAGAGAGAGAGAGAGAGAGAGAGAGAGAGAGAGGATACATAAAAGCCAAAGTGCTCCATTTTCTTCTGTTGCATTCATTTCCCCCCAAAGTTGTTTCCCAGCTTTCTCACGGTCAGGAAGCAAGCCGAGGAGCACAAGCAAGGAGCAGAGTGGAGCCCAGCTTGCAACCCCCCACAGCAGCAGGGAGGAGCCACACATAGCCCATCACCAGTCTCATCCGTTCCCACTTGTGGTTTTCTCTGTGTGCCCTCTGGAGCCGGCTGGCATCCTCCCAGTGCTTGGGTGGGGTCGGGGCAGACACGGTTTCCTTAGCAATCTGCTGTTAGGTGCCATCCGGCCCCCGCTCTCGGAGTTCCAGCCACCCAGAGGCAGGAGCTTGGGATCTCAGACCCTGAACACCTCCCAGAAGATGGCTTGTTCTCTTCTACATTGAGACGAGCAAGCTGCTTCTCCCCGGAGATAGGCCCACCTGCTCCAGTTGGTTTCTCCCCTGCTGCAGCCCGCCTGGTCTCTGAAAGGATCTACTTCTAGAACTTCAGGCTCCACCTGCTGCGTAAGAGACACTGCCTTCCTTTGGAGAGGTTGAGAGAGATGTGCTGGTCAGCAGAGCAAACTGGCCCTGCTGACACGTCCTAGAACTGGAGACTCAGCTGTCTCAGCTTCATAAACTTCTCCCCTCGTCCCTCTATGGGGAAAAAAAAGTATCAGCAGTTTCCAAACCAAACTCCTCCGTGTCAATTGCTTGATGGAAAAGAATCAAACCAAAAGCAAATGCCCCCGTGACCTCCTGGGACTCAGCCGTGGCTTCCCTCTGATGTTGCCCAAGCCCAGGGCTGCCCGGGAGACCACCTGCCACATCCTGCAGCCCTGAGCTGTCTGCCACACTCTGGAGGAGGGCAACAACGTTCCTGGCTTGCGTCTGCTGTTCCCAGAGCTCTGGGCAAGGCTCAGTCCCTGTGGAAGCAGAGGAAGCAGGGAGGAACTCCTCGGGCTGCAGGAGGGGCATGCGGGAGGCTGGGAACCCCTCTCCCCGTTCCGAAGGAAAGGGTCAGCTGTGCACAACTGCTCTGTCACTGCAGAAGATGGGGGGCTGGACTGAGGAACGAACATGAAGGACCTTCCAACAGTAACAGCTGGACAGGCTGCCTTGTGAGGCAGAGATGCGAGGGGCTTGCAGGAGGTTCTGGTAGAATCCAGCGGATGGTTTGTTGAGAACGCTCTGCCACAAGTCCCCTTCAGGTCAGGGGTCAGCTGACCTGCAGAACTCCAATGTCCTCTGTTGTAAAATATTACAATTAGGACAGGAATGGACAAAGGCATTGGTTGACTGTTGGTCTAAACTCCAACTCTCCACTCAACTCTTAGTGACGAAACGGAAAAGGAGATAGACGTTCATGAACATATAAACAGCTTGTTGGTATCTTTGTTTTTCCAACTTTGTTTTTTTTTAACTCTGCAATTTGCTTTCTACCTTCCTACACATTCAAAGCATAAATGGTCCAAGGAGAGTCATGCCCCGGGAGCTGAACTCCAGGCACTGTCGCAGCCTTCCTGCTCTGCAGTTCAGAGGTGAGTGGCAGAGAGCTGAGGGTAGCGCTACCTGCAAGATGACAGTAGCGGTATTTTCGCCTGTCGGTGCCCGCCAGCCCATAATCGCCATGCTAAATCTGACTTCACGATGGCCCCTGTTTTCCCAGACAAGCATAATTGGTGGTCATTTGGTAGGCTAATCATTTTTACAGGCAAGCTTTCAAAATGACGCTGTACTGTTCACACATGATACCTCAAACAGCTTACATGTTTGGAAGACAAGCACGTCCAACCAGCGAGGAAACCACCGAAGCCCCAAGTGTCCACCTGTGACCCTCGGCTCGCATCCAGTTCTCATAGCAAGAGGTGACAAGTCACACAGTAGAATCAAGGTACAGTTGGCACCTAAGCTAAAAATGCATGTGAATCCATCTCCCATCCACTCGGCTTGGCCTAACCTTCCAGAAAGTTCCGGGTTTGGGCAGCACCGACTGCTCAGCCTCTCCCTTCTGCGGTTTATCTACTGCTTCTTCGTCTGTCACCCGGGCTGACTATCTCTTGGTGGCGTCCCCAGGAAGTCCCCCTTGGCAAGAGGATTTCACCGATCAGCTCGGGCCTCCCTGCAGAAGGGCTCGGCTGCGCTGGGTCGAAGAGGAGGCCCGAGCCACAGGCCTCACGAGGAACATCCTTCTCTAGGATTCCTGGTCTAAATGTGCAGCTCCAGAAGAGATCTGCCGTCACTCCAGCAAGGGTGCACTCAAGTGAGCTTGGCACTGCCCAAGTTCAGAGCGGCGTGGCTCCGCGTGGCAGCCGCGCGCGCGAACGGCCTTCAGTCCTCAGACACAGCACAGCCGGGAAGCTGATTCTCTTAGAAAACCTGAATGTGGCTCAGGGAGAGTTTTGATAACAGCGTTCTTTTATAGCCCAGTAGGTTCCTTGAAACCGGAACACCAAGTTTGTCTTCCGATCAGTCAGCAAGCTCCTTCAGTAAGACCAGTCTGCACCATTATAAGCATTTCAAAAGTTGCGTTTCCAGGTCGGGCAAAGTCATATGGTGAAATTTACAATTTTGATAGATATGAACTCTGTGATAAACCTGTCATCCTATTAGGTACCTAATAGGACAGCACAACTGTGGTTGTGACAGACTGCATTACATAAACGTTGGCGCTGTCGTGTGACCCCAGGAATTGAATGATGCGATGACTAATTTTCATGTAAATTGCAGCTTCCATACACAACTGCGTGCTTGGTGAGGCTGCTAGCAATTTGTGGGAATTGATGACTTGGAGAGCAGTCAGATCTTCACTACTTTATGGCAGAGACGATAAAAAAAAAAAAACTATTTGTTGTCAGGATGATTTTTCCCCCATAAAAAAAATTCATTAAAACTGCTGGAATCATACCGGTTAGAACAGGAGTCTGTGATTTTCTGAGTACTTCATGCCCCTTGCAGGAGGATTCATTATAACAACAGCACCGAGCGGCTGTATCGGCGTGAAACAATGGCCTCTTTGGAAATGCTGGGTGTGTAACAGAATGAAAGTGCACTGGCCTCTCGGAGATAAAAATATTGATCGCGGGAGCCCCGCAGCCGGCAGACGACAGGTTATTGGAAAATAATGAAATCTTGCCTGTCTGATGCAACACCCTAACACTGTGGATTATCACTTGAGTACTTAATTATCCGGCGAGTGCATCTTCCGCAAGGGGCAGAGTTCTAAACAGATAAATGAAAAATTTCTGAAGTTCTTTTTTTCCCATTGTCTGCCTCCTCCACATTAAAATTCAGGGATTCTTCTCACAACGCTTGCAATAAATTCTTGGATCAGGTTCTTGGCCAAATGTGATAGTGGAGACTAAGAAAGAGTTAAGTTACAGGGACAGCTCCATGGCTCGACGGGCTAATCCTCCAACTGCAAGCACCAGCAGCCCATGTTGGTACTACTCATGCCCTGGATGCTCCACTTCCCATCCGGCTCCCTGCTGGTGGCCTGGAAAAGCAGTAGAGGACGGCCCAAAGCCTTGAGATCTTGTGCTCGTGTGGGCAAATGGGAAGAGGCTCCTGGTTCCTGGCTTCAGATCAGCTCATCTCCAAGCACTGCAGTCATTTGGGGAATGAACCAGTGGATGGAAGATCTATCTCTGTGTCTCTTCTTTTCTCTGAAATTCTGCCTTTCCAATGAAAATGAATAAATCCTTAAGGAAGAAAGGAAGGAAAGAAGGAATGAAGGAAGGAAGAGTTGATCATTTCAGGAAAACTGAGTGGTTGACTGCTGCTGTTTTTTATTCCAAATCAGCAACATCCCTTCTTGGTTGCTAAGATTCCTACTGACTTGCTGGACATATCCTGGAAGTACTACAATCGCTATTGAGTCCAACATTCTTGGCCTATTCCACTTAAAAAAAAAATCAGTGAAACACAACTGCTTGTTCTTGACATAGCATCTTTTTAAATGTAAAAGTTATAAAAGGCTTAAAACTGAAAGGATAAAGTATAGGAAAAGATATGCCATAATGTTCATCACGTAAGTCAGAAGGTAACTAGCTGAAGACGAGCGTTACAGGAAGCGGGGAAGAACCACGACAATTCTGCATGTGATCACACACAGAGACACACACAGAGACACACACAGAGTCACACACACAGAGTGACACACGATCCTGCGTGTGATCACACACACAGTGACACACAACCATGCATGTAATCACACACACAATGACACACACACAGTGACACACAAACCTGCATGTGATCAGAGACACACAGTGACACATCAGAAACATCGAACAACAAAGAGAAGAGACAGGAAAACAAGCTAAAAACCAAGTCGAGTTTCATTACTTTTACCATTCCACCCTCAGTAACTGATGGATCAGGACAAAAATCAGACTCAGAAAGTAACACTAGCAACAAAGTAACCGCATTTTAATACACCCCCCGAGCAGCTTCATCATGCATGTTCTCTCTTAAAGAGGCACAAAGCATTCATCAGAGCAAATCTTGATAAATTTGAAATTGTCATATGTTCTCTACCCACCAAAGAATTATATTGAAAATTAGTACAAACGATACCCTAAAAATATTTAGACATTTTAAAATTAACTAATGAAGTCTTAAATAATCCATGGGACAAATAAATTGTCAGAGGAGAAACCAGAAAGTACTTCAAGTTGAAAGTTAATGTACAATCTTAACTTTGTTAAGATTTGGTGCAGTTAAAACAGTGTTTAGAGGAAAATAAACAGCTGTACACACTTGTGTTAGAAAAAAATGCTTCATGATATAGTTACTCCTTAAAAAATCCAGAAAAAAAACAAATTAAACTCAAACTGAAGAGCAGGAAGGGAGTATTAAACATATTCAAATAAATCAATAAAATGGAAAGGAAATCAATTAAACCAAAGGCTAGAACGTCAATAAACTGATAAAACTAACTAGATGATCAGATTTTCAGAGGGGGATATATATTTTCAATATCAGACAGTGAAGAGCAGATATTACTACAGATTTCTAGATATTAAAGATTCGTAAGTGGTCCCAGGGTGGTAGCCTAGAAGCTAAAGTCCTCACCTTGCACGAGCTAGGATCCCATATGGGCACCAGTTCTAATTCTGGCAGCTCCACTTCCCAAACAGCTCCCTGCTTGCAGCCTGAGAAACCAGTCAAGCACGGCCCAAAGCCTTTGGACCCTGCGCCCATGTGGGAGACTTGGAAGAGGTTCCTGGCTCCCGGCTTCAGATCGGCTCAGCTCCAGCCATTGGGGTCACTTGAGGAGTGAATCATCAGATGGAAGATCTTCCCCTCTGTATCACCTTATCTCTGTATATCTGACTTTCCAATAAAAATGGCTGAGCCTGGGCCCACATCAAGCACAGTGGGAGTCTGCCCAACCACGTCAGTGAACCGTGACAAGGAACCACGCCACACTCCCCATCTCAGCTGAAATGAAGACTCCTGACATCGCCCAGTGCCGACAGGGACGTGGAGCAAGTCTTCCGTCTCCTGCACTGCAGATGAGGGTAACAGACGGTGTGCACACTCGGGAAAACACAGTAGTAGATCCTTACAGAATTGAATCTGCACCTGCCCTGTGACTCCGTGACTTCGCTTCAAGGGATTTACTCAAGAAAAAGGAAAACACAAGTCTACATAAAGACATACATGCAAAAGTATGCAAAATTATTGGCAGATTTATTTATTATGATCTAAGGGAAAAATAAATGTCCCTTCACAGGGGAAGGAGTAAAGAAACATGGTCTTACTAAGGCAACGGATACTTTCCAGCAGTAACAAGGAACTAGCAAGTGATCCATGCAATAAAATGGATGAATCCTGAACACACCAGCCGAGCAGAGGGAGACACAGGACACACTGTGTGGCTTAGTGTGCAGTTGGGCGAAGCGAGCACTGGGACGGAGGGCCATCAGCTCTTGTCTCTGCGAGGCCGGACAGCGGAGTGGGAGGGGACACTGCAGGGTCGAATGCTGCCTGGCCTCAAGGTCAATGCTCATCAGACCGCACACCAAGGAGCATCCATGTCCCCGAGTGGAAATGGCACGCCAGCACAGACAGACATTGTGCAGAAGCACATGCTCAAGTCAAGCTGACACAAGAAGCCGGAAACTGAACTTACAGAACAAACCACACCAGTAAGACGGTGATAAAACAGCAATGGGAAATAATGGAGAGAATTAAACAAACACAGAACTTAAAAGATCAGTACATTTGTTAGGCCAAGAAAATATGGATTGAGAAAAAAAAAATAAGAAATAAGAAATTAAACAACAAGGACTCGGTGTGGCTCAGTGGGCGTGAAGACATTTGCAAACTGCCTTTTGGAATTATGCTCTCTGGACCTTCCGGTTAGATCTGGAAACGACTGCCTGAGCAAGTTCAAACACAATTCTTCCTGCGCTCCCAAGGCCAGGCCAGTGCTGGGGAGGCGTGGGGAGCAGACCCTTTCATAATCTTCTTTCCCTTTGCAAAGTTTTCCCCATGGTGTCCCCAGAGACTTGTTTTGGGAAGTGGTGTGGAAGCCTCTTTGTTGTCAAGCTTTCTGATAACCCTGAAGGTGAGAAAGGCCTTTCAGTGGGAGCTTCACCTAAAGGAACAGAGGGAACTTCAAAATAACCATGGCGCCACTCGCGTTCAGACCCACGGCCGGTACGATTTTGTCACTTTCCAGTTTAAATTCCAGCAGTTACCTTCAGGGATATATGAAGTATGCATTATGAATGAAGACAAAACCGCACAATTTAATTTGCCAGAAGGCTCCAGTTACCCATTTCAGCGCGGCAAGGAATCCCCAGGGAGGAGGAATAATCCACCCACGCTCCCGGAGCCGGGAACCATCAGGCTCCTCCCGCACCGGGCCAGAATGGACCCTTCTTCTCTTTATCCTACTGAGTTTTTCCTGCATCTCTTTCTTCCTCCTGCGACTTGTTCCCGTCTCCTGAGACAGGGGTCTCCGTCTTACTGCTCATCTATCGTTTTTCTTTCCTTCCATAACTGTCAGAACAAAGAAAGTGGGTAGTAGTTATTTGCAAAGTATCCTGTATTTCACGTTTACTGTCTGTATGCCGTGCCCTCCTACATCCAGCCTCTCGACAGTACAGAGAAGAATCTCTTTAAGGAATTGATCGTCCTGGCTGCCACTTCGTCAGGGACTGCGACCCTTTCACTAACAAGAAAATCACTGGTATCCTAAAAACTGAGCGTTAAAAAGAAAAGCCTGCGGCGCACGGAGGAGCTGGGGGGGGGGGGGGGCGCGGCTGCAGGAAAGGGTTTAGGACACTTTAGAACCCCGGCCTCACAAAGAACCGGTACAGCATGTTGCATTTAAATAGATCACTCAGAGAGGAGAGCAAAGACATCTCTGCCATTTAACTCACTGTTGGATCACGCTTTTAATAAGTGGAGGGGCATGTTGTGGCGGAGACCATGGGAGAGCTTTGAAGTCAAATAGACTTGGGTCTGAATTCTACCCAGTTCTCTGCCATGCTCCACTGTGTGTGACCTCGGCACTGCCTGCTCACCTCTGCCAGGCGGGGGCGGCGGGGGCGGGCAGGACGCAGTGTGGAGCGGGCAGTGCCCACAGGAAGGGATCTTCCGGGAGTTGAGTCAAGAAGCTCTGGAGTTCTTCCCTAACTACGTGGTAGAGCTCACATGCAAGACTGAGCCTTGGGGTGCTGACCTGGGAACCCCTGCAAGTCCTGAGAAGTTTGTAAAAACTGAAGGAAGACGTTTGTGCTCTCCACTAGCATCCTTTACAAGCGTATTCAGAAGCTTGATTTGTGCGATAACAATAGACCAAATACAAACCCAGGTAAGACAATCAAGCCATCTCGGATTAAACCAAGCAATACAGAAATGTACAAAAATACAAAACAGCATCACTCTACTTGCCATAGTAGTTTTAGAAAATGCTATAATTGTTCATGTAATTGTTACTTATATGACCACGTAATGAGTTGTCCCAAATATGGGGTATGCGTGTATGTGTAGCCGCAGTCACTTTTTAGGGTTTCTTTTTGTTGTTATTTGAGAAGCAGAGAAAAAGCGCAGTCTCCTGCCCTGGTTTGTTCCTCGAATGCCTGGAGTGGAGCCAGAAGCCCAACCGAAGCCTCCCACGGGGCTCCATCATTCGAGCCATTTCTGACACTGCCCAGGAGCTCTGTTGGCAGGAGGCTGGAAGCAGGAGCCAGGAAGTGAGGGTCCCACAGCCTAAACACAATCACACTTCTGAAAGACACTAATGGAAAGTATGACCTTGAAGCTGTGTGAACAGGTCAAGAAACTGCAGTTCTGGTAACAGTGGAGTTTCTCACACTGGTTTGGTACCAGAAGAGTCTCCTCTCTAAATCTGGACTCAAAAAAAAAAAAAAAAGCTTTAAAAAAAGAATAGAAAGGTTTAAAGGCCTGGAGAAGAACCAAAACAGAAAGATGCCATTTTTGTATGAATTTTCCTTACCCATAAACAAAGGAAGGACGGGTCTCCCTACTGTACTTGGCCAAGACTGCGATTCAAGCTAACACTTCAAGGTGAGTGGTTGAGAAATAGGAACAGTGTTTCAGACCACAGAAAGGATAGAAACGGGGCAGGGGTCTAACAGGAGTTCGCGAAGGAAGCCTTAGGGACTGCATTCCGGCTCAGCAGACCTGGCGAACCCCTGACCAGCCGCGGTTCGATGGCACTTCCACAGATCACTGCAGAACACACCCAGAAGGTTGAGGGTCCGTGCGGAGACGTGTCCACTGCTCCCCGGGGGGAAGTTCAGCAGGTCTGGTGGACTTGGTGAAGCACCTTGGGAAACATACCTTGGGAAAAACACCTTGGGAATCGCAGAAGGGCCATGTGCCCCAGCCGAGACTCGGTCTAAGATTTAGCAGGTGCCGGAAGTGCACTTCCCTAAGAAGGCGCAAGACCAACCGTGGTTTGTCTGCTTACTGCGTGTTGAATTCGTTATTTAGTGGAGAGCTAAGCTTGTGCTAATAAAGAAAATTGAAAGCATGCCATTGTGAAAATTAAAAGCAAAATAAGAAAGAGAGGATGGGAATGAGGGAGAGAGAGGGAGGGCAGAGTGGGAAGTATCGTTATGCTCTTAAAACTGTGAAATATAAAACTATGAGATATAAAAAAGTCATTACTGCTGAAGTTGGAGGAAAACAGGAAAGAAGGCTGGGGTTTGGAGCGAGTGAGGCAAATGCAACCATCTTCTTGGAACTGTGTCCCTGAGACCTGCTCTCTTCATGCTAATAGAACTTTTTTAAAGTGCAAAACCAAATATCCATCAGTAAAAGGGAACTTACTGCGAACTGTCCTCTATGGGGAAACTTAATTCTCTTCAACGGAATACGAAGGAATCCATGCACCATGTGTTAACATAATCACATCATCAACACAGTCAACAAGACCAAAGAACATGGAAATAGACCCTCGAACAACTTACTTATGCTAATTAGCAAACAACAATTTAAAAATAACTAAAATAATAATGGTAAAGGGTCTGCAGGAAGTGGAGGCCCAGGAAACTTCAAAAGATGTACAGAAACCCTAACCGATGGAAATTCTAGAACTGGAAAATTACAATAGCCAAGATCTAAATCCACGGAGCGATGTCAACTGCTGATTCAATGTCACAGAAGGAAGCAGTGAATTTGAAGCCACTAGAAATCACCCAAATAAAAGATGAGAGAAGGAAAAAAAAAGACTAAAAGTAAAAAAGCACAGGGGTAAGTACCACGGTGCAGGTGGCTAAGCTTCGCGTAACAACTTCGAGTATCACAGGACCATAAAAGCCAAGAATTACGACTGAAGAACAGAGAAGATTGAGGCAGATCTTAACCCATGTCCTATAAAGGACGGAACATCTCCGGTTCACACTTTGGCTCTACCATTTATTAACTGTGAGAACACAGATGCGTTGTCTCACCTGGCTCCTGGCTTCAGTCCTGCCCAGGTCTGGCAGCTGAGGTCATTTGCGGAGTGAACCAGCAGATGGTCTCTTGTGAACTTCATCTCTGTATCTTCTCTCTCTGTAACTCTGTTTTTCAAATAAAAATAAATATTAAAGCCAATTATTTTACAGACAGCTTATGATATGGAGTCAGTGACCAATTAAAACATAGTTAAAAGAAGTATAGCAGAGAAATAGAGATGGTGTTGTGAATGCTGCTGGTGTCTGCAACGCCAGCATCCCATGTGGGGGCACTAGCTGAGTCCCAGCTCCCCTTCCAGTCCAGCTCCCTGCTAATGCCCCTGGGAAAGCAGCAGACTGCCTAAGCCCTCGGGCCCTGCACCTGCTTAGAAGACCCTGATGAAGCTTCTGATTGTCGCCTCTGATTGGGCTCAGTCCTGGCCACTGTGGCCAGCTAGGAAGTGAACCAGTGGTTGGGAGATCTCTCTGTGTGTAACTCTCCGTCATTCTCTATAACTTTAACTTTCAAAATAAATAGATAAATCTTAAATAAGTCAATGTATATCCACATATATATTTGAATACATAAACGGAGACTCCACAACACTACCAGAAATATGATACATCTAAAAATAAAAAGGAAAATGCATAAAATTCTCATATATAAATTATAGAACACCCTGGAGGGACATAAAATGATTTTAAAATAGAGAAGCATATTTTATTCTTAGGTATAAATATTCAGTATTTCTTGACAAATCAAGCTAGAATGCAATGGCATCGAAGTCAGACATTGGAACTTTTTGGAAGCTTGACAAGAATAACCCCAGAACTTATCTAGAAGAACAAACTTCAGAGAACAAAGAAAAAACCCTAAAATGAAAGAGCATTTGCCCTGGCAACTGTGAGGCCAGGCCTGGCACAGCGATCCTCAGACACGGCAAACGGTGCCATGTTCACAAGCCAACCCGAGGCTGGAACAAAGACAGCATGGGGCGGTGAGGCCTGGAAGGATCACTCAGCAAATGGATCCCAACAGAATGTTCCCTTTTCGAATCCCTACCTCAGTCCTTAGGCCATGCCAACTTGCAATGTGCCAAAAGGTTTGACCAAAAATTCTAACTATATCTATAAAACTGTTGGAACAACAGAGCAAGGAGGAATCTCACAGCCTTCAAATGGAAACTCCCAAGTCGGAAAACTCTTACCATTCATAAGAGTACAAACGAGTTCTAAGCATCTAAAAGCACAGCTTGCTGGTGCTGAAAGAAATGACCATTGAAGTTGCTGCATATATCATTTGTCTATATTAAGTTCACAAGAATAAGGCCAGGGTCTGCATCACAGGACCTCCTCGGGGACGGAAGCATTGCTCGCTAAAACCTCTCTACCACCATTTCTGTATTGTGTGGACTTCCCTCTAGTGTTATCAATAAGCACACACAATCATATCTAGGAGGTGTCCACTCATGTCTATTCATTGAAAACATTGAGTGAGGGTTGGAGTTGTGGCACAGTGAATGAAGCTGCTGCTTGGGATGCTGGCATCCGTGTTGGAGTTCTGGTTTGAACCCTGGCTGTTGAGCTTCCAATCCAGCTTCCTGCTAACGTGTCTGGGGTAGCAGTTATGACTCTTGGCTTTCATGTGGCCAGCCCAGATCTTGCGGCCCTTTGGAGACTGAACCAGCGGATGCAGGATTCTCTTTCTTCCTCTCTCCAGCCCCCTCCTTCTCCTCCACCTTTTCCTCTCCCTCTCACTCCTGCTCTCATTCTCACTCTCCCTTGCTCGAACACTCTGCCTTTCAACCAAATGAATAAATCTTTCAAAAACTGAAACAAAAATGATGAGTAGATATTGAAGTGTATCAAAGGAATTTTGGAATCTTTTAAGAATGTGTGCATATCACATTCTTTGTATTAACCCATCTCTACTCTCCTATGCAGACTTTTTCTTGGTTATAATTCCTTTAGTATCCCATATGTAATAGCCTGCCTATGTGAAATAAGACACCTGTAAGGTGTAAATATCCTAGACATCAGTATTCATACCCTTTATTTCAGTGGAGGATTCCCATTGTCAAGCGAGTGTTGGGTGAGGTTGACCTGCCCTTAGCCACAGATCCCCAGCTCCTTTCCTGAATGTTCTCCTGATCAACAGGCAGGATTTGAGGGGAAGGGGTCCCCTCATTTCTCAGGCCTGGAAGAGCTCACAGTGCGTGGAAATGATCTGTTCCTAGATTGCGGAGTGAATTGTCTGTGAAGTCCTCTGGGTCTAGAACCTTCATACACAAAGACTCCACTTCCCGTGCCTGCCCGCGGTTATTGGCGTGTTCAGATTTTCTGGCTAAGTGTTTGTCAGTGTTGTCTCGTGCAATCTCATTGCCTTCGTCCTTGTAGTCAAGCGAATGAGCACAAAGGACCAAGTGTCAATCAACTGAGACTTCTTCCCTTTCTATCACTGCTGCTGCTCAACTGCCCTGTGGGAATTCTAGATTTTTGTATTTGGGTTTTTGCTGTTGGTTCTTGACTAAGCATGCAAGTGGATCAACACCTGCTGTTTACTGTCCACTAATTCTCTTCTGTTTGCAGACCAGACATCATCTTCTGAGATAGGAGTTGTGAAGGCATTCGTCTCCACCGTTCACTTCCACAGTGGAGTAGAGCAGGCTCTGGTTTCCAGTGCACTTTTAACTTCCCATTTGGTTGAACAGAAGATAGATTCTTCTTAGTTTTGAACTGAATGTGTGAATCACATCTTCTTCCTCCTTTTCATTTCCTAACATATTTAATAGAAAACAACATAGAGTCCAACTTTTACTGTATCTCAAAACTTTTGGAGTCAGATTTTACTGTGGCTATTTTCTTAATATTCAAGCTGAAGTTACATACTTTGTTTCCCTTTTTAATTTTTTTTTTTAAAAAGGGGGCTCTCAAAGAAGGGTCTGCTTGGTTTGGCGGACTGGAAGGTTTGTGTCGCTGTGGTTCTGCTACCAGCTCCCACACTGGTTGTGTGGCAGCAGCTGTGCCAGTCTTTGGGGAGCACAGCAGGCTTCCTTGTGGTTGAGCTGTGCGGACGCGAGCATGGACCCCTGGAACTTTTTAAGGTTGTAAAGTAAGTGCATGCATTAGATTTGTCTTGTGAATTACATTATTCAGACTTCCTCATGTTTAATTGGATTTCCTACTTGATCCTAAAAGAGGAATTTTGAGGTCTTCCATTACAATTTTTTTTCTACTTATTTTCTCCTGTTCTCTAGAAAATTTTGTTTCGTATGAATATTGTTTCATAAATTAACATTATGACAATTTTCTTTTTATTGCATACTCTATTCTTCATATTAATTTTTTTCAGTGCAAGTGATAGAAAACGCAACTCAAACAGTTTAAGCAAGAAATGGGATGCGCTGGTTCGTGGTTCAGGCTTGAGCCAGCAGCCCCGAACCAGGAACCTTGGCTTCTCTCCGTCTTCCTCTTCTGTCTCAGGATGTTACGTTCTTTTGGTGTTCATCCTAGAGCTGAAATAAAGTTATTCCTTCCACTGCCCCCACAATGTGCCCCTAAGGAGAGGACAGTGATAATTCCTTAAGGGGAGCCCAGGATACTATCTTTCCTAGTGGATGTGGAAAAGCAACAGGTGTCCGGTCCTGACTTCCCAGCTCACCCGTCCCGTCCAGTGCCCTGCTCCACAATCGCTGTCTGGTTGTCACCCTGCCGCCTGCTTCTCTGTTTGTCTTTTCACTCTGTTTGCCAAACCTTTGCCTGCACTAAGGACGTCTGCCTCAGCTTGTCCGCTCCCGCCATTCAGCACTGCAGCCACCTTACAGTCCTTACAGCCGTCCCCTCCCTTCTGCCCTGCGTGCGGAGGGTAGCACTGTTCCCGCAGCTCCAGCACCTGTGCTCATGCTTTCTGCCCTTACCCCATGTGCATGCTGTGTCCCTCCGCCTCGGTGTTCACAGGAGGTTCCACCTGTGTCAGCGCACCGGCTGCCCCGGACATGCTACGCTCTAAGAGGTGGCCCTTTGTTTCCAAACCCTTAACAAACTGATGTCTCCCCTGCCTCACTTCTTGCCTGCTTCCTTCTCCAAAGGCTGACTTGTTGGTCTAGAGCCTTCGAGGATGACTGCGCAGGCTGCCTGGCCAGTGCTTTGCTCCACCGCCCTTCGCCTTCCCTGAAGCCGGCCTCCTGCGCCATTCAAGACGAGATTCCAGTCTACCCGGTGATGGAGAAGGACATCCCGCAAACCTGTATTTCCCGCCTTACGTTTGACACTCGCATACCGTGTACTTCCCCTCAGTACTGGCTCAGCGCTGGAGAGAAGATGAGCAAGCTAGGAAGCAGGTGGCCGCGGGTCTCACTCCAGCAGGCACCTCAAGGCCACTGGCCTTATTCTTCCTTTTATGTTTCCTTTCTTTAGTCTTTCTTTCCTAATCAGTAACTTACGCAGCATAAAGGAGGGTTTGCCCCGGGTCCTTGATTTGCTGTATACATCACTTGAAGTGTTACACTTTAGAGCCCAATTTTTAAAAATCATTTACACTTCAGGGTAGAAAAATAGCAACATTACTAGAGGATTCAATTAAATTATCCCAGGTTAATGCGTTCAGTGTCAGCAATGAATAACCGCAAGTGTGCAGCCCATGAATAGCCTATGAAGCCCTATTTCTTCCACAGATCTATAGTCTATTTTGTGAGCGTATTAAAATATATTTTCTAATAGAAAAAAAATGAAGCTCCGTTTTGTTTACTCCTCTCATAGCAAGCGAGTGACTCTCATTCTCAACCACAACAACAGCTCCCATCTCTCCGAGCCCCAGAGGACACTGGGAAAATCTCTCACTTGGGTTAACTTTGCTGAATATATTTAACCAGTAAATTATTTGCCTTCCCAACTGGAAGAACCAATATGCATTTATGTTCTAGGAATGGTTTGTTTTACTAACTTTATGAGTGAAGACCTCAATGGTAGCGAAGCCAAGCGACATTTCATTAAGTTCTATTTGCTTTTTCATGATCTTTAGCTTTAGCTTATAAATCAAGAATCAATGAGTACTTAATTTCCTCTTATAGCATTAAAAGTAATTGCTTCATAAATTCACTTTAGTAATCCAAATATTTGCACACAGTACAGCACAAAGAGAAGTTGTTTCGCTGATGAGATCTTAAGTTTTATTTTATTAGTATAAAATGGAGCTTGCCCATTTTATAGCTTATGATTTTCCTGGCTGCCTCAAATTCCTTTTTGAAGCAGACAGGATATAAATTTAAAATAAATACAATTATGACTTTACTGGAGAAAAAAAAAGCTAGCCTAAGTAGACTACAAAAAGAATTCACCATGTGCATGTATTTCTACTTACTACAATATAGCCATAATGAGAACATTTTTTCCCAGAAAAATTGTGTATGCTTTAAAAATGAACACAAATATTCCGAGGTCTGGTTTAACTTTTACTTTACCTGCTTCTTTTATTTGGAGTCTTCATGACATTGCTCGGTTGTGTGGTGGCCTGTTGTTGTAGGCCATGTGCCCGGAAGCAGCAGGCATGCATGTCCTCTAACTGCTTTCGTCACCGCAGTTCCAGACACCACAGTCACCAAGCACAGAAACACACTCTGGATCCCCAGAGTCCCTAGCGAGACTGTTTTCCTTGTGGTAGGAGATGAGAACAGCAGGAGAGAATCAGAGACCAAGTCAGGCGGCAACACACAGCTGGGGAGGGAAAGAGCCTAAGACTTCCAGGGCAAGTCCAGAGCCTGCTGCCCCTGGCTGCCCCAGCCAGTACAATGCACCCGTCGTTCCACTGCATGCTTAGTATCTGCTGTGAGCCAGGTGCTCAGTAGGTACCCTACATGGAGTATACAAGAAAGACACAGCTCCTGCTAATTGGGAGCTGTTAGTCTAGATGATGCCAGAGTGCTGTGGGGAGCAGAGGAACAGCCCCGAATCAGGCACCTGTGCAGCTCCACGGATGTGCAGTGCATAGGGTGTGCACACCTGGAGACGTGCAATGTACCGTCGCTTGGGCCAAGGGAACGGAGGCATTGAGGTGGGGGCAGGGAGATACAGGTAAGAGCATGGGATTTCTTTGGAGGGAAATGAAAAATATTCTACAATTATGGTGGCAAACATGTAACTTAGTAAATAATACCAAAAAACATAGAACTAAGTGGGCAAATTTCGGTGTGTGCATTCCCAACTAGACACAGCAAGCTGAGAAGCCACAGCTGCGGAAGTGGAGGAGGACATTGACTGGCTTGGTGTCCAGTTGTCCCTGCGGACTGGCTGCCTCTACACATGTCTCTCGATAGCAGAACACATCCCGAGAAGCCACAAAGCTTCTTGGCACCCTGCACTCTAACCCCGATGGCAGCGTGGGGCACCAGACACTGCGCTTGCCCTTGGGGCTAGATCATCCCTTTCATCCTCAGCTGACACTCCCCCCAGTGCCCTTAGCTGACCTCAGCTCCAAGAAGCTGCTGGAAGCCCAGGATCCACTTAGAAAATCGTCTGCTAAGTTGTCCGGTCACAGGGAGCCGCGCTCTGTGCCTTCTGCCTGCGGCCATGCACGCTCCCCAGCGGAGTGCCCCACGGGGCAGCATGTAACCTCACAGGTCTGGTTCAGGACTGCTCCCCGGCAAACTGATCTCTGGAGGTCAAGGGGGCATGGGTGTTGCCCCACGGGGGCGGGGGGTCTTCTCCCAGCACATGGCTTCAGCTGGCCTGTAAGCTCCCCAGTCCAGGCATAGCCTCCTCCTCTGTGGCCCCGGGCAGGCCCTTGCACCAGGGACCATGTGCCTTCCCACTGGGATGATTCAACTTGAATTGAGTTCAGTCACTTAACAAGCAGAGACTTGGATGGGAAGCAGGCAGCCAGAGGCATCAGCCCACACTCCTTCCAGAAGCCTGCAAAGAAAAACAAGCATGTTTCTTTAGTGACATCAGAGGATACAGGGAAGGAAGGAACTGCCTGGGGTCACAGCTGCCATCAGACTGGAAGATTTTCACTGGAGCGCAATGGAATAATCAAGATTTATTTTTTAAATATTGTTATTAAATAAACATTACAGGAACCTTTGCATATCCAACTTATTTATAGCTTACGGCATGAAAAACCACATGAGTAGGTTGAATTATAAGAGTTCACCACAGCCTGCTAGTTGACAGCACGTCAAATTATTTGCAAATATTTTCTGGAACAGTAACCTTGAATGCCAGCCCCATCCACTGTAACCTTATCAGCAGACAGAAACCGAGCGCAGAGACAAGCACGGAAGAAAGGGCGCCCTCCACACCCGGTGGGTCCCCCACCCTCAGCTGGGCTGCTGCGGCCTTAGCATTTACATCTCTGTCTACAATACTTCCGAAAGACGGGGTGCACAGGGGCCCCCAGAAACACTGTGCTCTGGATCAGAGCGTGTGAGGACGTTGGTGACAGTGAAGAGGTTTTGTCTCCTCCAGTTAGCCATAACACGGTTCTGGGTAAATTATGTGATCATTTGAACAAAGAGTCTCTAACTGATATGGAAAGGCAGAGTCTAAATCAAAACAGATTTCAGAATAAACAGTGCAAGCATGCAATTTCCAGTGCAGCCCCACGGAGCGTGTCCTGCTGCAGGGTGACCTCTGCAGCCCTCTGTGGCTCATCCTCGCAGTGGATCCCTCCGTGGCTGGTCCTTGCAGTGGAGCCCTCCGTGGCTTGTCCTCGCAGTGGAGCCCTACATGGCAGATTCCTCTAGGGGGAGAATTTTCTTTGATATCCAAGATGTCTACCTTCCCAGGGCCTAGGAAATGTTTTTCCCTGCTAGTCAATATTATCTCCAGTGCTTTAAATATATTCCTATTCAGAAAGTGCCCTTGCTTTTCTGCTGAAAATCTATCATGGCCCATTTAAGCCATCATGAAGTGGTTGGGTGGTTTAAAAATTACATCTAGATCATTTAGCAAAGTTGGCACCACAGCCAACTTCTAAAATCAGCATTTGCCAAATATTTTAGCCATATCACGGTTGCTAAGCTAAGGGGAGAATGCTAATCACTCGGCACGAATATGGCCATGTGAAAATTAAATTAAATGGATTACCTTCAGAACAACCTTTTGTTTTTGTCTCCAAAAATCTGCCTTGCATATTTGGTGTAGGTAAGAATGCATTTCTCACCCTGACACTAACATCTTTCACGTCCCAAACAGGGTCTGTGTTTTCTCTGTTCTTTCATCAATAAAAATGAGCCTGTACTTCACCACTCTCCAGCGAAGCCAACAGTTGCTCGACAGTTGTTCATTAAGTGCCTACTGTGTGTGCAGTTCCACCTAGGCTATTAGAGGGAATTCTGTACTGGGTGCTACTGGGAAGACCAGGGCAGCAGGGTTAGGAAATCCAACTCATAGCTATTAGGTGACAGTGCTTCCAAATGACTTCATAAAGTCAAATCAAAATTCATTGTTTCATTTAGCTTATCAATTTCAATATATCTTTGAACATTAACCTCTCTTTTCTGAAAGTTCATGTCTTTATTTTTTCTAAGATACACGTGTTTGAAAGGCAGACTAGGGCCCAGCATGATGACTCAATGGTTAAGTCCTTGCCCTGCAAGCCCCAGGATCCCATACGGGCGCTGGTTCACTTCTTGGCTGCTCCGCTTCCCAGCCAGCTCCCTGCTTATGGCCTGGAAAAGCAGTCAAGGATGGTCCGAAGCCTTGGGACCCTGCAACTGCATGGGAGACCTGGAAGAAACTCCTGGCTTCAGATTAGCTCAGTTCTAGCCACGGCCATTTGGGGTGTGAACCAGCAGATGCAAGGGCTTTTTCTCTGTCTCTCCTTCTCTCTCTAAATAGGATCTGCCTTTCTAATAAAAATAAATAAATCTTCAAACAAAAAGAAAAGAAAGGCAGAATTACAGAAAGTGCAAGAACCCTCTTCCGCTGGGTCAGTGCCCAGTGGTCGCAGCAGCCGGGGTTGAGTTAGGCTGAAATCAGGAGCCTGGATCCCCATCCAAGTCTCACACATGGGCGAGAAGGATCGAGTGCCCAAACCATCACATGATGTTTCCCAAGCCTGTTAGCCAAAAACCAAATCAGAAGTGGAGTAGTTGGGACTTGAACCAAGAGCTTTGATATGAGCTGTGGACATTCCAAGCCATGGCTTAACCTACTGCGTCACAATGCCAGTTCCTCATTTTTATTGTATGTGCTTTTGTAATTGTTAAAGATTAAGATGAGCATTTTGCCATTGAAATTTGTTATTAAATGCGTATACATGCGTGTGGGGCCACTCTTGCCCTACCAGGTCAGAATCTCCCAAGTTAGGGGCTGGCTTTGTGGCACAACCTCTAAGCCACCGCTTGTCACCAGCATTCCATACAGGAGCACCAGTTCAGATCCAAGATACTCTGCTTCCAATTCAATCCCTGCTAATGCGTCTGGGAGAACAGTGCGAGATGGCTGCTTGCATCCGTGTGGGAGACACAGATGAAGTTCCAGGCTCCTGGCTTCAGTCTGGCACAGCCCAAGTTGTTACAGTCATTTGGGGAGTGAGCCAACAGATGAATCGCTCTGTGCCCCTCCCTCGGTTGATTTTGCTGGTGATAGTAACGGACTTAATGTTTCCTGTAGAGAAATCAGAAGCTCGAGATGCCCAAGACAACAAAGCCAGTATGAGTAGAGGAAACTGGATTTGGACACAGGGTGCCTGATTCCGCTGAGATGCCAGGTGAGCTCTGCCCTTCATTCAGTGCATATGTTGTATCATATTGAATTATTTTTCTTGCGTTTGTAGGATGAATCCCACAGGTCATGGTGTGTGACCCCCTTTGTATGATGCCAGAGTTGACTTGTGAGTATTTTGTTGAGAAGTGTTTTTTTGTTGGTCTTTGATTCTCTTGTGATATCTTCAGCTGGCTTAGTACCTTGGTAACAGTGGCAGAGAGAATGAGTTGGAAAGGCGTCTCCCTTGTTAGGAAGATACACTGAAAGACTGGTGTTAATTCTTTGACGTTTGGTAGCATTTACCAGTGAAGTCATTTGTTCCCAGAATCTTGCATGGGAACTTTTTATCTTAGTAATTTAATCTCTTCTATTCGTGTTTTTTGTTTCTTTTTAAGTCAGTTTCAGCATTTTCTTGCTAGGAATTTATCCCTTTCATGTAAATTATCTTATTCCTTGTTGCACGATTTTCCTGGGACTTCCTTGCCACCATTTTTATGGGTAGTAATGTCCCTTTTCCAATTCTGATGTAAACAATTGAGATCGTCTCTTTTTTCCCAAGATCACTGTAAAAGTCCGTCAAAGTTTGTTTTTCCTCAGTTCTCTCCCTTGCTTCCCTGTTCCTTATTTGTTCATTTATCAACGGCCAGTTGGCTCTAGCGTTCTGTGTCTTTGCTTATCCTCCTGAAGTTGTCTACACATTAGTGAAAGTGAGGCGTCCATGTCACCAGCTACGCGTGTGGCATTATCTAGCTCTCACTTTAATTTTGCCACTTTCTGTGTCATGCATTTGGGAGCTTGCTGTTATAGGCATGTGTGTTTACATGGTAACATCTTGATGTCTGGCCCTTTGATTATTATAAAATGCCTTTCTTTGGCTCTGTGATAATTTTCTTCTTAAAGTTTTTTTTTTTTCTCTCTGAAATCAGGATAGCCGCTCTCAGTCTTTGGGAAATTGTTTTCCTGATATACAGATTTTTGAACTATTTTTTATTTGTATTATTCTCCATGATACAGTTTTACGAGTTTAGAGATAGCCCTTTATGCACCCTCCCTCCCCATTCTCCCCAACACTATTTCCCACCATGTCCATGTTATTACAATAGAGTCCTTTGGCAATAGTCACAAGCCCAACGTTATCTAAGTGTATCATGGCATGGTAAGCACACACGGTGGTAGAAAGGCTAGTATCCTATTGCCAAGGAATATTTAACAGTATAACTGAGTGTCCTCCTTCTAATCAGAAGTAGAGATGCATAGTACAATATATCTTTACTTCCCAGTACGTCAGTCTCCGTTTTTGAGTTCATCTCTGAAAGTGTATGTATAGACATGTTTACCTGTGTATCTGTTTTGTGTTTTTGCATGAATGTTGCATTATATCAGAGAGAACATGTGATATTTGTACTTTGGGGATTGGCTTCTTTCATTGAGCATGAAGGTCTCCAGCTGGGAACATTTTGTTGCAAAAGATAGAATTGTATTCTTTTTATGGCTGACTAGTATTCCATGGAGTAGATATACCACAGTTTCTTTACCCATTCCTCTTTTGAAAGGCATCTGGGCTGTTTCTATGTCTTCACTATTCTGAATTGTGCTGTTATAAGCACAATTATAAATATAAGGCTAAAGGTCACTTCCTCATGTGCAGATTTTATTTCCTTTGGATATATTCCCAGGAGTGGGGTAGCTTGGTCACATGGTGATCAGTCTTCAGCTGTCTTAGCTCTCCATGCTGACTTGCACAGTGGCTGCACTGTCCTGCCCTCCCACCAGCAGTGCAGTAGGCTACCTTTCTCTCCACATCCACACCAGCAGGTGCTGTTGGTAGAGTTCTGAATGTAGGCCAGTCTCACTGGAGTTAGTAGGATCTCAATGTGGTTTTCATTTGTATTTCCCTGACAGCTAGGGAGCTTGAACATTTTTTATATGTCCATTAGCATTTGAATTTGTTCTTTTGAAAAATGCTCCTTTGCTTGCCCTTTCCTTCACTGGGTTGTTCTGGTGTTATTGAGTTTCTGAAGCCCTTTGTAAACCTTGGATTTTAGTGCCCTATCTGTTGTGTAGTGTGCAAAGATTTTCTCCCATTCTGTTGGTTGCTTCTTTGTTGATCATTCCTTTGCTGTACAGAAGCTTCTCGGGTTGACGTAGCCCCATTTGTTTGTTTTGGCTTTGACTGCCTGTGCTCCTGCTGACTTTTCTTGAAGTCTTTCCCGATGCCTACTTGCAGAGTGCTTCTTATGGTCTATTCTAATAGTTTGATGGTTTCTGGGTATAGATTTAGGTCCTTGATTCATACAGAGCTGATTTTTGTATAAGGTGACAGGAGAGAATGTAACTTCTTACTTCTGTGGGCTACTATCCTGTTGTCCCAACAACATTTGTTAAAGAGACCAGGCTTTTCCCATGGGCTATTTTTTCCATCTGCCCTTATTTTTATCCTGTTCGTGTCTTTGGATATATACTGTGACTGGCACCTCTAAACAGCATATAGTCAGATCATCTTTTTCTTTGTGTCTGTGCCTGCTCCTTGGCTAAAGTGCTTTATCCACTTCCATTTTATATCATGTTGATAAAATAAGACATATGTCTACTATTGTTGTACTTACTTTATATGTGTCTTATGTGTTTTTCTACCTCTTCCTCCATTATTGCCTTTTTGTGTTGAATATTTTTTCTTATATTGTTTTCATGCCATTGTTAGTTTTGGCCCATTCTGGAGCTACTTTCATAGTATTTTGTCCCAGGGAATATAATTAATATTTTATTTTTAACACATTAATTCAGATTACTATCAATTCAATTTCTACATAATATAAAAATATACTCCTAAAGGTCTCTGTCCTCTGTCCCATTAGTTCTGTTGTGCTGGCATTCAATTTACATTCTGTACATTGTGTGTCATGTACCACAAATCTATAAGGAAGGTCAGAGACAGAGGTTGGTCTTTTATCTGCTGATTCACTCTCCAAATTGTCAGAACATCCAGGACTGGGCCAAGCCACAGCCAGGACCTTCTTCCAAGGCTTCCACATAGGCCAGGCACTGGGGTGGCCTTCCGCTGCTTCTCCCAGCCCACTGACAGGGAGCTGGACTGGAGAGGGACAGCAGGACATGCACCCATACAAGATGCTGGCTTCCACGAGTGGCAGTTTTACCTTTTATGCCACAATACCAGCCCCATCCTTAAATGAAAAGAATGCTTATAAACAAAAATATGCAGCTTCATGTTTCATACTGGTTGATGTATTTCTCTGTACTAATGTTCTTCATATATGCTTATGGATTTAAGCTGCTATGTAACGTCCTTTCATTTTAATCTTTAAGATTCTTAGTTCAAAAATTATAAAATATCTTTGTCTCTGCTGACAATCTTTTTCTTGAAGTCTATTTTTTCTGACACGTCTATAGCCACTCTATGTGTTTTTCATACTGTTTGTAAGGTATATTTTTTCCATCTCCTCACTTTGAATAAACTTGTGTCTTTGACTCTAAAACAGGTCTGTTGTAGTATGCCTTCTCAGACACGTCTTCTAGTAATAAGACTGTCAGATTTTATCTGGGAATATTTTAGCTTCTAAATTTTTGAAAGGCAATTTTATTCTATGTAATTCTTTCTTGACAACCTTTCCTTTAGGACTTCCAGTACATTATCCATTATCTTCTGGTCTCCATGGTTCACTGTTAATTTTTTTTGAAGATTAATTCATTTATTGGAAAGGCAGAGTTGCAGTGAGAGAAGGAAAGACAGAGAGAGAGAGATCTTACATCCACTGATTCACTCCCCAAATGGCTGCCATGGTAAGAGCTGGGCCAGCCAAAATCAGGAGCTTCTTCCAGGTCTCCCATGTGGGTACAGGGACCCAAACACGTGAACCATCTCCTGTTGCTTTCCCAGGCCATAATCAAGGAGCTGTATTGGAACTGGAGCCGCTGGGATTCAAACTAGCAAGCCATAGGTATGCCAGCACTGCAAGTGGAGGCTTAGCTTGTTGGGCCATGGCATCAGCCCCATCATTCCAAAGAGTTTTTTTGCTTTTGTTTTTGTTTTTGTTTTCGTAATTTGCTTGGTTTTGTAGCTGTTTGAGAGATGTTGCTCTCCTCAAATACCCACAATAGTTGGGGTTGGAAGCCAGGAACTCCATCCAAGGCCCTTATTTGTGTGGCAGTAACCCCGTCAATTGAGCCAGAACCTGCTGCCTCCCAGGGAGTACCTTAACAAGAATCTGGAATGAGAATAGACATGGCAGTAAAACCCAGGCAACGCAACGTGCACTGTTGCCATCCCAGCTGGTGGCTTATGTGCTGGGCCACATGTCCGAGGCTTCTGAGGAGAACTCAGCTGTGACTTGCCGATGCTGGTGTTTTGGCACAGCCACTTGAGCTGCTGCCTGCAGCATTTGCCTCTGCTGCTCTGCTTACAGTATGGCTCCCTGCTGAGGCAGAGAGAGACCCGCACTGGCCCACGATGTCCCTGGGAAAGCAGCAGAGGATGGGCAGCAACTGGCCCCTCCCCCGGCTCCCATGTGGAAAACACATATGAAATTCCAGGCCCAGTTTGCCCTGGACCAGCCTCAGTCCATGTAGCCATTTGGGGAGTATATCAGCGGGTGGGCAAGCTCGCTCTCTCTCCTCTCCCTTTCTCTCTTCTCGCTCTTGCTTTCATTCCCACTATGTGTGTCCCTCTGATAACTCTACCTTTTAAATAAATAAATCTTTAAAAAAAATACAACTTGTTGAGAATTCTTTGTATGTGATGGTTTGCTTCTTTTTGCTTTTAGATTTATTATTTATTTGTTTATTTGAAAGGCAAAGTTTCAGGGAAAGAGGGTTAGATAGAGACTTTCCACAGTAGCCTGGTTGGGCCAGGTTGAACTCGAGAACCAAGGGCTTCATCCAGACCTCCCGCAGGAATGGCAGCCCAAGGACTTGGGCCTTTTTTTTTTTTTTCCACTGCTTTCCCAGGCACATTAGCAGGGAGCTGGATCGGGTGTGAAGAAGCCAGGATGCAGACTGGGGCCTGTGTGGTATTGCAGGCACTGGCTTTACCATCTATGCCACAGCTGAGAGCCCTTCTCTTTGCTTGCAATATTTTTGCCTTTGGCTTTCAGCCATTTCCTTACATGTGTAGGGGTGAATCTTTTTATCTCCTGTAAGTTTGCTGAGTTTCTAAGATTATTGAGGGTAATTTTTTCTGCATCAAATTTGAGAAATGTTTAGCCAACATTTCCTTAAACAGTTCCCTGCTCCTTCTTCTCTCTCTTTCCCTTCTGGCACTCCCAGAATGCGTATGTTGGGACTTCATGGATTCCCACATGGATTCCCATCTCAATGTCACTTACTTTCTTCCATCATTTTTCACTTTTGTCCTCACACTATAAAATCCTTTCCTTGGCTTGCTCCAATCTGCAGCTGAACCGCCTCAATGTTTCACTTTAGTTCTTGTACTTGTCAACTTCAGAGTTTCAGTTTGATTCCCATAATTTGTGTCACCTTGTGCTCCTCTCATTGGTAAGCCGTGACTCTCCCACCCTCATTCTTTACAAGCTGCTTCCTTTAGCTCTTTGAACCTATTTTAAATAAATTATTGAAGTCATTGGTAAAGATAGCATCTGGACTTCCTCAAGCACAGTGTTTATCGTCTGATTTTGCCCCCAGAACTCCTCCCCCCACCCCTGTATATCTGCCACTCTTTCTTATTTATTTGACATTCTTGCAGTTTTTGTTGCTGAAAGCTAGACATTTGAAATAACATAATGTGTTATCTATGGAAATTGGATTCTCCTTCCTCCCCAGAGTCTGTTGGTGTTGCCATTTTTTTGTGGCTATTGTATTTTCATTGACTTCTGTGAATTGATTCTGCAAAACTTTTTGTCGCGTGTTGCCATTAAAGGCCGCTCGGCTTGCCAAGTCAGTGAATGATTGAGCACAGGTTTTCTCAAACACCTGTAACCAATATGTCTCCCAGTCTTTGCCGCAGGGTTCCCCGTGGAGCACTCCTTCAACACTCAGACCAGCAGTTTACAAATTCGGTTAAGCCTTCACTTCCTACTGTGTAACACTTCAGTGATAGCTCTAGAGGCCCCGCTATTTGACCGGCTGAGGAAACAACATCCGGTCTGAGGACAAAGAGCAAAAAGAAGGAAGAAAATGCAAAGCTGAGGCTTGGGGCCTGCCCAGGTCTCTGCTGGGCATAACCCCAAACACGTGTGAGCATCTAGAAGGCTCAGCCTGTAACATAGCTTTTCCAAACCCCCTGAGGACATCTCATTTCCTAGATTTTCCTTTTAAGTTTTTTGACTAGCTTGCTCTTTGCCCCAATTTTTATCTACCATCTTGGGAAGCTACAGTGTTAAACAATTGCCTGATTATTTCAGACAACTGTCCCTGAGGATAAGGCTACTCACGGTTGGAGAGCTCCCAGTCGAATCAAATAAAGGCAGCCTTGTGAGCGGGGTCTTCCAGGAAGCCCCCCGCCAGATCAGATAACAGCGGTTCCCTGGGAACTTTCAAGGCGCTCCAGTTCTGCTCTTTCTCGTCCAGGGACTGTCAGAAAAGGAAAGACAGTTGATTTTCAAGGGTGCTACAGCAGAGCTAAGGGCAGGCCACGGACACAGAGAAAATGAAATTACACTGAAGCGACCTTGCACCCCAAGATTCACCTGCTTTTTGGAATTAATGTTCCCCAGATTTGGTAAATTTCCAGAATTGAAACAAAATTGATCCTGACCATTTGTGTTAATGTTCTCATTATTCCCTTAGACATGATTTTTGCACATTTGACTCCACCTTTTCCACTGGTATCACTTTAACCCAGGGACTTTTGAATGCCACACACTCCTATGATGGTTTCTGGAGGAAAGAATGGTTTATGAAGCAGAAGTTGTTGGGGCGGCCGGGGGCTCGGTGGGATTCACGGAGCAAAGGGACTTGGAGAGAACTCTGAAAGCGGCCTTCCCAATGGGGCAGGAGGAGGAATTTCCCCTTCCAGAAATGGGAAATTCTGGGGACGTTTGTTATAGAAAGAAGTTTTCCACTTACACTTAGGGTTCAGCCAGAAAGAAAAACAAACGAACAAACAAAACACTAAAGTCACCATAAATACAATGTCAAATGCTACCAAAAAATGGAAAAATAAAATTGCCAGGCGTAAGAGTCTCTGAGCTGTCCCTAATGAGGCTTTCCGATGGAGAGGAGTCCGCTCGCTCAGCCACGGTCTTCCTAATTGCACTTCTGTGTGTTCCCTCTGAAGAGCTAGCGTAAATAAGGACTCTTGAACACAGGCACTTCTGACTCTGTCCCACGGCGCCATCATTGCCAGCCACGGTGACAAACCACCGTGCCTGCAGGAGGTAGTTAAGAAACGTTTGTCCTTCAGGCATTTGCTGCTCATTTAGTGATGGCACCAGGGTTCTAGCAGCATGGACACACAAGCCATGGTCCCTCCTGCAGCCTAGTCCACGTTCTAGATGAGGAGGCTGAGGCACGGGTAGGTTTCAGGAGCAGGAAAGCAGAAAGCCAGGGCAGAGGTGCCAGTACAGCTCGGCCGAGCTCTAAGGAGCAGAGTCCTGATGAGAAGTTGCTACAGTGGGAGCAGGGGATGTGCTTGCTGTCCAAGGCTGCCAAAGCAAAATGCTCCTGGATGGTTTGACCAAGAGGAGCCCATGTGCTCGCCATTCTGGAGGGTGTGAGCCCGAGGTCAAGGTGCTGGCAGGTTCCGATTCGTTGAGGCCTCTCCCTGGCTAGCAGACGGGCACTGTTG
The DNA here is from genome assembly GCF_017591425.1 of Ochotona curzoniae. Lineage (NCBI taxonomy): Eukaryota > Metazoa > Chordata > Mammalia > Lagomorpha > Ochotonidae > Ochotona > Ochotona curzoniae. Next base: position 4,460,057 of record NW_024466512.1, read on the forward strand.
CCTGTGTTGGCATAAGATCCCTCCTCTGGGGGCACACACTCCTGTATCTTTTCCTCTCTTTCAGGGACACCAGCAACACAGGATTAAGGCTCCAGATACAGTCACACTGAGGTCAGAACTTCAATCTAAGAACAAGATGGTGACACAATTGGGTTCACAGCAGGTTGTGTTCTTGGAAAAGTGTAGATAGCAGAGGAAATATGAGCTTAACATGCACTGAGTTAGCATGCGTTTTCATTTCTGTTCTATTTCCTGGCACCTACTCCCCAGTCATCTCAGTTTCCTGTCTCACTTGCCTGCAATAAAAATACACAGGGGAGTTTTAATTCTATTTGCAAAAAAAAAAAAAGCATTAACAAAACCAAAGAAAATAAAAGCATCACTGGGCAAATACAGATGACTAAATATTCAAGTGTTTAAAATATACTGAAACACTCCATTTCATGCCATTGAGAAGTAGCAGCCTGGCCACAACTACATTTCCCAGGGCTCCTTGCAGCCTGGTGGAACCATGTGACTCACTCAGGCCAATCAAATATGAGAGCAAGTAAAGACTGACAGGCTTCCAGCCAAAGAGGATGAGGGCTTGGCTCTGGATCTATTCCTTGGAGGCAGGAGTACCCGTGTGCAGGAGCCCGGGTCCTTGCATGCCTGGACTGGACTTACCACTCGCGGTCTTCACTCCTAGAATGTTGAGTCACTGAGATTGCAGAGGGTTTTGTTTTGTTTTGTTTTTACAGTTAACTGCATTGCTTTAACTAATACAGTCACCATAATCCTGAAGTTACTTAAATTTTTATAAACTCTCTTCTAGTTCTTGTCAGCGTGCATTTGTTTTTACACAGCTGTTATCAAAGTGCACAGACCTGTCATTCATTTTTTTTTAATACAGAGACACATTAAAGCACTTTCTGTGTCTTCTATTACCTTCCCAATACCATGTCACTGTGCAAATGCAAGCTCGTCCCACCAGCTCCTGGCCAAGGCACTCAGGCCACCTCACCTGGACTCCTAGGAGATCGCCCTGGCCTTTCCCCTCTGGGGTCCTCTGTCCCGTTGCCAGCTTTCAGTTCTATCCAGTCCCAACCTGGAGGCCCCAGAGGATATGCCACAGCCTCTGACTCACAGACACACACACACACACTCTTCCCACCTTGCCATGAAGCTGGACACTGCCGCCCAACTTTGCTAAGCCACGGTGTGGCGGGAGGTGACAGACTGTAGGTCTCTCATCTGAGGACACTTTAGTTTGTGTGTGAGTAACGGGCCCACTCAGACACGTGTGGTCACTGCAGGGAGTGGAGTGCTCTCCGGAAATCGACATGTTGTTCCCTCGGCTCTTACTCACCTGATGCTTGTCCAAGGTCACTTCCAGAGCCTTCTGAGGAAGCTTTTCTCATCCGCAGCCTATTCTGCATCTGCTGCCAGACACTCCACCACCCAGCACCCAGACACCCCACCACCCAGCACCTTGCAGGTGCTGAGCACCCAGACAATCCGCCCAGCACCCTGCAGATGCTGAGCACCGACAATCCACCCAGCACCCTGCAGGTGCCCAGGAGGCTGGGGCATATACAGGGGAAAAAGGAAGTAGAGAAAAAGTCAGAGAAACATCCCCATACTTCCGATGCTCGGTGAGTCAGTCTTCGTACTCCAATGTAACTGATTGTTAAAGGGTATCTTTGTCTGCCTCTCTCCCTAAAACCAAAACTATAACTTATGGCAGCTGTAAGAAAGCCAATTTAGGGCACCTTCAAAGTGTTAGACATACAACTACTGTACTAAAAGTGTGCACTTAACCAGAGAAACGTAGTCATTTTGTCAGTTAAAAGGAAATTCTAACCCAACCTCTCACCGCATCTTGTGAGCAGAATAAATGCTGGGCTCAGTCCGTGGAACTGACTCAGCCAAGAGAAAAAACAGCAAAAACGTGTCTTTCCAACCCAGGTATACACATGCACATGTGTTCAGCCTGAAAAGAGGGAGGGGGCCTTCTGAACACACTGCACAATAACACACTTCCGAAAGCTGGAAACCCACTGCAAAGACAAGGTGGTCTTGTGGTAAAATATTTATTTGCTTGAAGCAGCAATTAAGTAAATGGTTTATATTTATGAAGAAGAAACACTAATTAAGACTTTATTACTTGAAAGCATTATAAAGTACCTATAAAGTATCTGGCATTGGACAAGGAAAGATACAAAAATAGTGACCCAGGGTGGGTATTTATTTAGCCTAGCAGTTAATGCCAGAGAAGATACCCAGATCCCCTGTCGGAGGGCATGGGTTCAAACCCCAGCTCTGCCTCCTGAGCCTGGCTTCTCACCAGTGCCGACCCTCGGGGACAGCGGTGAGGGCCCACGTGTTTGGATTTCTCCCACCCGTGAGGCAGGCCTAGACCGAGGTCCCACTCAGGCAGAGAGAAGAACCGGGTCCTCGTGAGTGCTCGTTGAAGGAGCTCTGAAAGTGACCCCTGTCCATCACCCATGGGATGACAAGGGGAGCCAGGACCCACAGGGCCGCCAGGACAAGGCTTTAGGCAGACTGAACTGGTCACAGTCAGGGGCACAGGGCCTTGCCCCAGCATGAGCAATGACAGAGGGCTGAGTGGAACAGGTTGGGTCGCACCCAATACAGCCAGCACACAGCCAGAGAGATCAGCCAGAGACCATGGCACCTAGAGGACTGACACCCTGGGATCAGCCTGGGTGTGGGGAAGGGAGGAGGGGGTGCAAGAAGCATTGCACCTGTAAGAGGGCCCAATCTACCCTGGGTGGAATTAAGGTTTGAGAAGCAAAGTCACTCGCTACACACTCAGAGTCACCGCCTTTGCACAACCAAGTCTGCAGTCAGCTGAAGTGCCTGGGACAGCAGAGCACTGGGGCCTTGGCAACTCGCCATAAAAATGGTGGTGATGACGCTACTGAAGAATGGCCAACATGGAGCTCCTTTCATTCATTCAGTGGCTGGGTAGTATTTACCATGTGCCAGGCCCTGGAGCTGCTGCAGGGAACAAAGCAGCAAAGCCCTGCCCTCGAGCGCTTGTGGTCTCTCACGTGGGAGCCAAGCAAGGTGCATGTCCACCCACGACCCAGAGCCAGCTGAGGTGCCAAGGCAGGGAAAAGCAACAGCCACAGATGAGCCGAGGAGTGGGAGCAGCCACAGAGCCGCAGGGGACAGTGGGTTCCGCAGGGGTCTCTGGAGAACAAATGTGGGAGAGGAGGCCAGGCCGTGCTGGGCTTTAACCTGGCTGAAGGTGAGTTCCTGGCCCTGTGTAAGCTGCGGGCACTCGGGTTCTGAGCAGCGCCTCCCGGAAGAGCAGAGTGGAGGGAGTGTGACAGACAGCCCTCCCGGGCAGCAGACTTTCTTGCCCAGGGTTTGGCGGAGCAGAACAGACAGCTGTATGATCACGTTTGGTCTTTTGGATTTATCGAGAGGACACCCAATGTGACATCACATTGAGGAGACAACAAGCACCAAAATTTGCCCGTTGGTAGCTCAGGACACACACTGTCAGAAAGTGGACTGGTGTGGAGAGAGGGCCAGGTACCAGGCCTGTGTCTGCAGCCCTGCACAGCTCACCTGACATGCCACCGACGGAGGGCAGGCCAGGGTTGCCCAGGGAAGATGGGTTCCCAGCCAGACGAGGGCCTGGTGTGCAGCAGCCTCAGAGGTCCTGCATGGCTCAGGGCTCCCGGGGCAGGGGACGAAAGCAGCCAGCCCAGGAGGGTGAGCAGTCAGAAAACCAGCAGCCATGAGGGTCCCACAGGTGACACAGACACTAAGTAATGGGGAGGTAGCCACAAAGGGACAACTTCTGCTTCCACAATGCTAACTGGGAACCCAGGCCACCATGTGCCCTGCCCACCTGTGGCTGATGGCAGGCTCTGGGCTCAGTGCCTGGGGCCAGCCTGTGCTGCCGGTCCTGGATGCCAGGGCAGAATGGGGGGCTGGGCTTGTCTTTCTTGACTGATCTTCTGCCGTGTCCTAGTGCCGACAGCCAAGGGGCAGAAAGGGGGCCACTGAGCTGTGACAGCCAGCTCCCCCATCAACCCTGTCTACCTCCCCAAGGCTGCCAAGGGTGAGCTGGCTTGCACATCACAGCCAAATGGAGGCTAGGGTCAGAGCTGCTTTTTATTGTTTTTTTCCTCTGTAAGTTATATGGTGGATGCTCTGCTGCCTCCTGAGCCTCCCGCCAACCCTCACCCTGTGTTCCTGTGAGCGTCTCTGCTCCCAGCTAGCCAAGGTATTGATTGGCTCCCTCATAAGGCAAGCGAAGTCCTCCTTTATTGAGACCATTCCTCAAAGCCTGCCACCTGCAGACAGCGACACCTTCACCTCGCAGCCTCTGTAATCAATGGGCAGTCACTTGCCACGCTGGCTCCATGCTCCAGCCACTCGTGCTGCCTGTGCGGTAGCATTCTCTCTGCCCTGAGGGTTGTGCTCTGCGAGGACAGCCAGGTGATGGAGACTTACGGTGTTGTCCCCTGCAGCTCTTCACTTGGAAAGCCCGTATAGAACACACATACACAGCCCTTCCTTGGCCAGAGCGTTTACGGGCTGTGGATGTGGCTGGATGCTGCTCTATCAGCCACATTTCTCTCCCAGGTCACACCGAGGAAAATAGGAAACCAGGTGAATTATCCTGAATTAGTTTTTACCCACGAGGTATGTCTGTTTGAATTTTCCAAGTAATAGAGAAAAACTGGCTTGCAGCAGCACTCTTCTCTCGGCCAGCTTTGGTCTCTGTCTGCAAAGCTACAAGCAAAAGACCCCAAATGCCTCCTCTTGGCTGGCCCCCATGCTTGGCTGCAGATTCCATGAAGCTCAGCAGTAGCCTGGGCCACACCAGAAGCAACGGAACAAACCCGCACGTCGTGGATTGGCACATAACCCCTTTTGGCACTTTTGTTCTCGAAAATTCTGAAGCCACAGAAGAATGCACATTTGCTCTGTCCTGGCCAGACCATCAGCTTCAGAAAACTATGCCCAGAAAAAGCTAAGTTGTAACCGTTTGCTGTGAGTTATTTTAATAGCTAACATTCTCACCAAGATCCAGGTTCTTCCAATGTGAAAAGGCAGCTGAGCGAGAAGTCTCCTTTGTACTCCATCCTGTCCACTCAGGTTTCTCCCTGCCTCCACCTCTGCACACAGGACTCTGAGCTTTGCGTTTCTCTTTTTGATAAAAGTGGAAAAGGAGACAGACAGACAGAGCTCCTGCCTGCTGGCCTATGTTCCAGATGCTTGGCGATACTCGGCTGGCCCAAGCCAGGAATTGAGAACTCACTGCAGGCCTCCCACGCGGGTGGCAGGACCCAGCCCCTTGACCCATGTCTCCAGGGCCATGCATGAGCTGGGCCTCAAGCCCGGCAGCTCTAGCGAAGGATGCCAGTGTCTGTGAGGGGCATCTCTGGATCAAAATACACTCTTGTTTGAAGGGTTTTTAAAAATTATTATTATCATCTATTTAAGACCCAGAGAGACAGGGAGACAGAGGGAGGGACACAAACAAGATAGCTGCTTAGTTATCCAAATGCCTGCAAGAGTTCCAGCTGGGCCGAAGCCGGGACGCAGGAATTCCATACCAGACTCGAGGTGGTGACCGGACCCAGCGGTTATCACCACTGCCTACCGGAGCCTGCAGTGACGCGAAGCAAGAGGTCGGAACACGGGCAAGTCTCCAACCCAGGTACTCCACCACAGCATGCAGGCATCTGAACCAGCCCAGGTACTCCACCACAGCATGCAGGCATCTGAACCAGCCCAGGTACTCCACCACAGCATGCAGGCATCTGAACCAGCCCAGGTACTTCACCACAGCATGCAGGCATCTGAACCAGCCCAGCTACTCCACCACAGCATGCAGGCGTCTGAACCGACATCTTAGCCTCTCTAGTGCAAACACCTGCTCCACTTTGAGACTGCTCACATGCTCTTCTGGCTTCTTTGTTTTTGTTTATTTGCTTTAAGAGTTTGTTTATTTGTTTATTCACTGGGAAATCAGATTTACAGAGAGGACAGATAAGAGAAAAATCTTCTGTCCACTGGTTCATTCCCCAAGTAGCCATGATGGCTGGAGCTGAGCCAATCCAAAGCCAGCAGCTTCTTCCACGTCTCCCATGTGAGTGCAAGGTTCCAAGACTTTGGCCCTTCCTCAACTGCTTTCCCAGGCCACAAACAGGGAGCTGAATGGAAAGTAGAGCAGCTGGATTATGAACCAGCACATATATGGGATCCCAGTACATGCAAAGTGAAGACTTTAGCCACTAAGCTACCACACCAGGCCTTCTCTGGCTTCTTTATTCAGTTGTGAGTAGGGGTTCTTCTGTTATCCCCCACCCATGCTTTTCCATACGAGGTACCACATCACATGGCTTTTCCTGCAGCTCTCTCTGCGAAATGCCATGTGTCCTTCCTAAGCTACACCCGGAACATCCTCCTGTTCACTGTGACTTGGTCGCATGTACACATCGGCCACTTACGCAGCCATGACGGACTCAAGCCACTGGCCTGGGATCGTCCCCAGGCTTTGTGGTGCCAGCAGTGGATGGAGGATATATGTCTCCCCTGCACCTTCCCCCCACCATTTCTCTGCCTTTCAAATAAATTAATTGAACAGATATTTTTTGCAAAAGGAGAGTGTCAGTTGAGCATACCGCTGTGCTCTTTGTCACCTGACGTCTTTCCATCTCGTGCTCTTTGGTTGGTTATGCTACCCTTCCTTGCAGTTCGTTTTGTCCTTGCTGTGTCATTTCCCATCGTGTGAATGTGGCACAGTGCATCTCCCCGTTCTACCGACAGCCTTCGGGTCGCTCCCAGGGCACTGTCGCTGTCCGATCTTTCGATGCACATTTTTTTCTACTGGTGTACAACAGAGAAATGGAATTGCTGGGTGGCAGGGAATACATACCATTAGCTCTTGTCTGTACTGCTATTTGGTCTCTTTTTTTATACGTAGCTACAGAAAGAAAGAGAGAAGGGGTGGGGGAGACAAAGAGAGAGACAGTCTATATGCTGATTGACTCTGCAGATGGCCACAGCGGCCAGGTTTCTGGGCCAGGCTAAGTCAGGAGCCAGGAGCTTCTTCCGGGTCTCCCAGTTGGTGCACAGTCACAGCAGGGCCATCTTGCACTCCTTTCCAGGCACATTCACAGGAAGTTGGATAAGAAGTAGATTGAGGTTTTAAGCGATTGGGGTTCCGTTCTTCTCCTGGACAAAGGATTTGCTGAGTGTGACTTAGATTAACTTCCTCCCAAGTTTAACAGCCCGTGTCTTCAGACTGGGTAGTCCCCTGGCCCAGGGCAGATTCCTCTAGGGAAAGCTGTGGCGGTTCTATCACCCAAAGGCCCAGTAGCCCAGCAGGTGCCGGCAGAGGAGATTCCCTTAAAGCTTTCCTTGGGGGAAGGCTGGGTCACAGGCCAGTGTAATCTCGTCTTCCGCTCTCCTACCTGCCCAGCAACTCCCAAGCTCCCTTGCTGTGGGCCTGGTATCCCATTTAGATCCCGTCTCCCAAGGGGCTCACCTGTGGGGAGGGATCCCTGTGTACTGGGGATAAAAGAAGGGAAATGCGTGAAGTGAAAAGCTGCTTCCACCAGCCACTGGCCACTCTGCATCCTGCGTGCCAGCAAGCTCCTCCGCAGGCTTCAGAGCCCGTGCTTTGGTGAGCAGGTGTCTCAGGCAGGCTGACTCCTCGAGTGATCCCAGACGTGCTCACGACCAGCTCGTCTTCCCCACTCGGGTGCCTCTCAGCATGCTTGTTCTCTCACTTTGTAGGGGTGACAGGTGCAGTGTGGAGCAACAGCTAGTCATCTACGAATAGACAGGGTGTTTTGCAATACAGCCCAGTGCAAACTGCTGCACAAAGGGTTTCTACTCACACGTGCAAATCCAGAAGATGTTTGCAAAAAGGAAGGTGCTGTACCCGGGGTGTGTTCATGTAAAGTTGTATTAGTGCTACCACATTCCCTCCCAAGAAGCTGTGCCAACCTGAATTCACACAAGGAGTCTGTGGTACTGGTTATTGTGTTAGCTTCACCAGTGCTGGAAGTAGTCAGTCACTTGCCATCTAAGCAAAAACGTCCACACCTGGGCGTTCAGGCCATGCTGTCCTAGCGACATGCTTGTGTGAGCATGCCAAACACTTTGAGTATTGCACAGTTGTCCAGCTGAGGGATCGTCCCCATTTGACTTTATCTTTTGTGGCTCTTTGCTTCTAATCTTGTGCTATTATAAACAATGATATAACAAATATTGTCATAAATCTTTAACCACATGTCCAATTATTTTAGCACAGATATTAGAAGTTGGATTGTGTAGCCAAAATCATGTTGTTGTTGTTGTTTTTCTGAAAGCCAGTAAGACAGATGTACCAGACTCCTGTTGGCTGGTTCACTCCCCCAAGGTTCGTGAAAAAGCCGAGATGTAGAAACTCAGTCGAGACCTCCCACACAGGTGATGGAGACCGAAGCACCTGCTGCCTCCCAGGGTGCACATTAGCAAGTTGCTGATGGAGAGCAGAGACTGAACTTGGGGTGAGGCATGCCAGTGTGGGGAATGGACATCCCACCTGGTGTCTGGACCACCAGGCCAAACGCTTCCCCAGGCTGCTGGCACTAACAAGTTGCCTCCCTGAAGTATTGAACCGTCCTGCCCACGCAGCTGACTCACTTGAGCGCTAATATTCTTGCAGTCTTTGCAAAGAGACCATCCAGTACTGATTTTGACATATTTGATTTCCAGTAAATAAAAAGTAAAATTTAACTTGCTCTCTATTAGTATATTTTTTTTTTTGCTCAAGCAGTCTTTTTTTGTTTTTTGTTTTTCTTAGCCCATTTTACTATTGTGCTAAGTATTTTTCTAATTAGGGAGTAAAAACAATTTATTTGACAGTCTGTTTAAAACGTACATTTTGATCATACATATAGTATTACTATGAATATATGAAAACAGGCATCTTGCCCTTATGTGATTTTTCCTCCTCCAAGGGAATTCATCAAGCAGTCTTGTCCTTAATTTTTCATGTGTCCTTGACCTTGAGGCTCTGTGGTCTGAAGAGCAGACCCCTTGCTGGGTTTTGGCAAACAGAAGCTCTCTGTCCTCAGGTATTCAAATCCCGCAGTCTTTCCTACCATGAGCAGCTTCTTTGGGCCTTGCTGGAGATGTGCGCCCTTGCTCAAGATCTGAGTGGTATTTATTTCATCCAGATTTTCTTGTAAAGGTTGTAAGGTTTCACTTGACAGTTACATCTTGAAACCAATCGGAGTAGCTAGGAACTCGATGTCATTCTCCTTGACGGTAATAAACTTCTCAGCTTCCTCTGTTGGCAGTCTCCTTACACAGCGATTCCCACGCCACTCAGTGCAGTCGGGTTTCAGAGTTCTGCAGACGCACAGGTCTGGGGTGTCAAGTTCCTTTTCCAGTTTATCTCTGCCTGAGAGCATGTCACCACTTGAATTATTGTGCCCTTAAAGGAAGACTTTAGATCCAAGTGCCCTGCCCCTTTTTCTTCTTCTTCTAAAGTGTGCTAGCCACTGTTACTGTTAGATCTCTCCCTGCTGCATGGAAGTCCTAGGACTCGTATGTCAATCCCACTATGAATGCAGAATAGAATCTTACTGTTTCCATAGATCAAACACGGAGTACAAGAACGGAATATTAGCCATGAGTGCAAAACTTTTTTCCATTTATTTTGGTCTCTTTAATGTGTTTCATTAAAGAATGCTGTGTGCTTAAGCTTTGTTCCTTCGTATCTTTTCACGGTTTTAATTGCAGGCATGATGCAGTGTTGTTGGGTTGCTGTTATAAGCAGCCATCTAAGTACTGCATCTCCTAACTGTGTCGCTGGCTGCACGCATGCCGCCGGCACTCACCTGTTGATTTCATAAGCAGCCGTCTCCCCCGGGCTTCCTTTGTGCCTCGTTGGAAGCTCTCTTTGTACCAGGGAATAACGTGAGGGAAACGAATGACAGCCATACATTTCTTCCTCTCCAACCCTAATGTTTTTCATTCATTTTTCATGTCTCTCACTTTCTGACTGGGACTTCCAGGAAACACTGACTATCGGTGATATTAGTGGGTTTTCCTGTCTTACTCCTACAAATCAATATGACAGAAACAACCTGGTTGAAATATGGAAAAGTCATAAGCCTACAGGATCGCAGAGGAGGAAAGAGCAACATCAAACTACGGGAAAATGCTATTTTATACCCACCCCGTTGCCGTAAGTTAAGCCAGCTGACACAGCAGTGTCAGGTAAGGCACAGACCAGCAGAATCCCCTTGATGTCGCTGGAACAGCCTGGGGGATGGAGCGGGGCCTCACAGAAAATGTAAGCCAATGTCCTCGCTCTGGGGCGCGGACAGCTGTCCACAGAAAGCCTCAGAGACACAAAGCAGGCCTGAAGGGATCCAGGGCGAGGCTCGTCATCCACCCCTCCCTGGGCCCCAGATGTCCAGGAGAAGTGGAGAGGAAAACAGGAAGTGTGGAAAGGAGAGGAGGATGCACCCTACCTCCTGACTGTTCTTTCAGCCTGTTTCTATGCCCTCATGTGAGCAGGACCGGCAGATGAGAGAGAGGCGCCGAGTGAGGCCCCACGGTCTCAGCCACACTTACCCGCTCTCTCCTTTATTCACAGGAGTGCTTTTAAAACCTCTACTGTCTTCGGACTTAACCTAATGCTTTCTTGTTCAGAAATGTATCTGAAGGAAAACTCACCAAAAAATGGGTTGAGTAAATGAAAAAGTAGCTAAAAATTTTTTTAAATGAGAGCTCAGTACAATCGCTCAGTGGCTGAGTCTTCATTTTCCTCGTGCCAGGATCCCATGTGGGCACTGGTTGGTGTCCGGCTGCTCCACTTCACAACCGGTGCCTTGCCTGTGGCTTGGGAAGGCAGTGGAGGACGGCCCAAGGTCTCAGGACCCCATACCCACGCGGGAGACCTGGAAAAGCTCCTGGCTGCTGGTTTAGAACCATCTCAGCTCTAGCCATCGCAACCACGTGGGGCGTAAACCAAGAGGGGATCGTTCTGTCTATATTGCCTTCTCTCTGGAAATCTGACTTTCCAGTAAAAATACATAATCTTTTAAAATAAATAAATAGTAAAAATAAATTTAAAATGACACCTGACTCTAACATTTCCTTTGTGGGTTATCAAGAAAATGGTGTTACTGACAGAAGAGGAGGAAGAGGAAGAAGAGCGGGAGAAGCAAAGGGGAAACGTCGAGCAGCAGAGAAAAACCATGTCCGTAGCTTTAGAAATTTGGGGTTGAAGGTAAGCATCCAAGTGGATATTTGGGTGAAAACGCACACTAGAGGTTTAGATGCAAGGATACAGAAAATGGAAATTTTGAAATTCTCAACAACAGAGATGATGATCGGGCCCAGGAAGATGTATATCAGCAATACAGACACACACACACAATGACGTTATGAAGAGAAAACTACAGATCTTGTTTGCATCCACCCCTGGGGAGAGAAAAGAGAAAAGCAACAAAGCTCCAGAGAGGCAAGGGTCCGAGAGGCAGGGGCAGGTGGGCAGTGGGACGCGGGAGAGAAGGCAGGAGGTCCAGGATCTGTCAAGCCCTACTCAGCAATGAAAATGGAGGCAGATAAAGCATCCTTGGTGGAAATCAAGTTGGATGAATAAGAGGATGAAAGAAATGGCCAGAAGGCAACCATGTCCAAGATGGGTCACACATTGTCAGGAAGATGAGCCAGCCCCTCAGCCACAGGCCAAGGCTGGGGCGTAGGCCAGGCCCTTTACAGGTGGACAACCTGGACTTCAGTTCCTCTGCCCTGGCACAAACCCTCTGAGCCTGCAGCCCAGGAACATCCTGTTTTTGCAGGACTGAAGGCAGACCTGATGCTAGCGTGTACCAAACCAGGCTTACTGGGTGGGTGCTGGGATGAAGACGTTCTACGAGAAGGTCTCAGAGGCCACTGGCTGCACCCTGGGGAGCCCTGGGTCTTTTCCTGCAAACATTAGCAAAGGCACATATGCCTCTTGGTGTGCAGGTAGCAAACTGCCAATGGCTAAATATTTTTAAATTTTAAATAAGTAGCCAGGGACTTGAGGGCAATACAATGGAAGACCTTTAATTTGAACTTTAGCATCTTCATATGCAGCATTTTCTCTAATATGTAGTTTAAAAATACCAAGTACCTATGTATTTGCTAATGCTCCCGAAATCTTTGCAAATGGAAAGGCGTAAGAAAGCACGTTTACCACTTTCCACCAGAAATTGAGACAATGTGATATTCAGAGCTTAGATTGCACAAGAGATGGATGCTTCTTTTAAAAAAAAAAAAAAATCTGTTTACAGATAAGAAGGGAAAAAATAGCAATAAGAGGAGGGAAAAAAAATCTGCTTTTTACCTAAAGCCTGATTCCTCTGACAGCACAAAGACCTGCGGACAATTCTGCAGACGACCGACAAGCTCGCCGTGACCGGGTGCAGCCGTGGCCCGCTCGCAGCCCTCATGCCTACTGCTGCCTGGTGCTGAACACTCACAAACCGCTAGATCCAACATGTGTATTTATGGTTTGATAATCAGTTATTATGAACAGATGAATAAACAACATAATGTTCATGTTTAGGAGAAATACAGAAATGGAGGAAATGGCGCCAACAACCTTACTGCCTTCCGTGAAAATCAAGCGGCATGACTCCGTAATCTTCGTAGTTAAATTATATCTGCTATCTTGTCTTATCTTAGCTGCCAGAGCTTCAGACAGATTTTCCTTTTTACACAAAATTTACAATGTCAGCTTGGTTCATCCGTTAGGAAAAATTGTATTAAATTTACCAGATTAACAATGATCAGTCGCTCCATGGCCCTGTCTACCTAGTCAACCCTCAACAGACACTGCAGAAACACATTAATTCAACAGTGTCATTCAGGCTGGTAACACTGTTCAGTACACTCCTCCTGGCTTGGGATGCGTTAACCGCCTTCTAGCTCCAGCACACTCGCTGTGGTACAGAAACATCGTGGTCTTCACTAGGCACCTGTGCTTCTGCTAATGAGCAAAGTAGAAGTGCTAAGAAAACCCGCTTGCTGGGGCATCGTACAGAGGAGGAGGAGGATGGTGATTCCATTAGAACACATGGGAAATGCACACACACATCCACCTGCTTTGGGGCTGAGTAAGCGGCAGCAGAGCCTGTCCTGCATGAATCTCTCCTAGCACTCGGCAGTGCTGGTTCCCTTGCTTGCAACCTGCCCACCACAGCCAGGAGGCAAGCCAAGTGTCAGTCAGCAGACACAGGGATAAACAAGCGCGGCCACTCGCACAGGGCTATCATTCACCCTTTCAAAGTGAGGAAATGTTGCTACAACATGGATGAACCTGAGCACATGAACCTGCCATAACGTAAGCCAATCCCAAAAACACAGGTATCACACGGTTCCTTCCTCAGAGGTCCCAGCACAGACTCACAGAGCTGGGGAGTAGATGATGGTTGCTGGGGCCTGCAGGGAGACAGGCCGGGGGTTGGTTGGTTGGTCGCTAGTTTAGAACTGGTGTTGTGTAACATGACAAGCTCTGGACACTAGATTCACAACAATGGAGAGTAATTAATGAGATCAAGCCACACTTGAAGTCACACGTTATGATCATGACAAATATTCATGTCAAGTGTATATTATCACCATTCAAAACATTCAACAGTATTTTAAAAAGCAAAGAGGCTACTTATCTAAAAGGCGGGGAGTGCACCCTGTGGTCAGCGTCCAGACCCAGACGGTCAACTGAGCCCTGCATGTCTGACCTTCCTCCTGGAATCCCATTAAAAGAACACGAAGGGAATTTTCAAATGGGGCTCCCTCATGAGGGAAGGGAGCAGAGGGACGGGTCAGGGATAAGCAACTCCTACCACAGTGCACAGGATGTGAAGTGCGTGGGAGAGCTCTGATGCCTGGGGCCAGGCAGCGGGGGAGGGTGTGACCAGGAGTGGTGGGTGGGAAGGAGGGTGTGCCCAGCAGTGTTCCAGAGCGTCCAAACATGAAACTGACAAAGGCCCTGGGTGCAGCATGCAGGAGGTGGCCTGGTGGTCAGGTCCTGTGTCCACTCCCAGCTCACTCTCCATGTGGACCGAGCAGTGGTCACCAGGCACCATTAACCAGGGGAGAAATACCTGGCCTTTTTCCATAAATAAATCTATTAAGAGTCTGGGGTGAACAAGGCAGCCATGACCATGCTCTGAGTCCAGGACAGGGTCCTCCTTCTAGATCACGGGAAATCCCACCAGCCAAAACACTGCCAGCCCCGTCCCTCGGTGCAGGCTGAGCCCCCAGATCCACAAGCCCCACCTGTGCTTCCAGACCCTCTGAGGCATCACCAGGCCCTCCCCTGTGAACTCACCTGGTGTCTGTGACAAAGCCACATAATCAAAGGGAAAGAAAAATGAAGACCTTCAGCAAAACTGAATGTGCCAGGGCCAGAGAAAAGACGGGAATAGAAAAGGCACTGTTTCCAAGACCTTCTAATACACTCTGAGAGATCTGAGATGGAGGCAGCACACCCAAAAAGGGAGAGAGGAAAGGTTTAATGAGGTGATCCTTTTCACAGTGTCAGATGGGGAGACCTGATTTCTAAGCATATAATCTTGGCAGAGGAGCTGGCTTGGATCGAGTAGAAGAGACCAAAAAAGAAAAAAAAGAAAACGTATAAATAATGGTGGAGCTAATCAGGAAATTCCAGAAGAGTGCTGTACAGCAGCATTGGGAGGCAGTCAATCCAGATTACTCCATAAATCAGCAATCTCTAAAGAAAATGTTTCCAAGAGAAACAAATCTCAAGCCATCAGTCGCGGCGGCATTGTGTGTGATGAGATAAAGACGGTCCGTATTCAGCTGCCAATGGCAAAAAGAAAGGCAGCCAGAAACTCCCAGAAAACAAAAGGCAGAAGTACAGGAGAAAGTCATTTAAACATGCAGTAAGTATCCTCCTGTGAATGCTTCAGGGATCTCAACATTGGAAATTTAAACAAATGCCACCTCACTACTTGATGAGAGCTATAAGAATGTAATTGCTATTTATTGATTTTGATTATATGATTCAGTCTATAACAAAAGAATGAAGATTCGCTTTTGAAAGTAAGAACAGATTTTAAAGTCTTGACAATGGAAGTTGGACAATAAAAGACAGAGGGGGGAGTGTTAAGTCAGCTTTCACGGAATAGACTCCAAGGTGGAGGTTCACTGGAGAAGAAATCGCTTCTCAGCCTTTGGGCTAAGATCAGGTGTACTGGAAAGGGCAGCCTTGGGAACAACGCCTGGAAGGGAGAGAGCGCAGCTATGGACAGAGTAACCAGACACAGTTACAGCTGAGGGGATCCCACAGGTGCTCTAGAGCTGGGGTGGCCCTAGTTACGTCCTCAAATGAAGCAAAGGGTCAGGCCTTTGTACCCTAATAAGGAACAGTTTTGAGGGTGGTGCACACCCCTAAAAGGGAACAGGCCTCTGCGCTAGGCAATGTCCTTTAACGTAGGCTTGCCCTAGAAGTGGGAGGGGCCCAGGTGGAAGCCATCACCATGCTGCACCTGAAGGACCAGCACCCTTGTGCTGAGGAGGGTTCAGGTGAGCCACCACACCTACCACGCTCTGTTCCTTGAACTGCTCAAATCCGTTTCCTTCTTGGAGTGCTTTGAGCAGCTGGTAATGAGTGAATGAATGAATGAATGAATGAATGAAATCCCCAATGACAAAAGGAGGAGATTGGCAGCACCTCTGCATATATAGAAGATTCTTGCAGGTCCATGAAAAGCTTTCTTGGCTTTCTTGAAACCACGAAAAGCCCAGGGATTTGAGAAGAGACAAAAACCCCATCACTAAGATGAAGTTTCCAGTTGGGTTGGCAAGGAAGGCATTATATTAGGGAAGAAAAAGAAAACGGCCTGAGCCCTCCTGAATGTGTCATGTGAGGAGTTACAGACTGTGGAGCAGTTGCTCCTTGCCCTGTTGGATTTCAGGAAGGTCAAGATCAGTAATCAAGGAACCTGCCCGAGGTCGTGAAGAAGCAGAGCCAGCCTTGGAACCCAGGTCTGACTCCAGATGCCACTGCACTCAGTCAACCCTCCCGTGAGGCCCTTCTGAGCCACAGCTAATGTCACTTAGGAAACAGACTCTGTGGGCACCCTGGGGTGGCTTACAGAGATAACATTGTTTGGCCAGGAAAGTAAATTTGAGATTCTTTGGGCTGCCATTGCACGTGGGTGAAACGACCACTACAAAAGTCAGGGAAGCAAGTTTGGCTGGGTGCTTGTGCCCACTGACTGGGCCTGGGAGACAGGAAGACAGGCAGCAGAGAAACCCGGCTGTGGGGTACAAACTTTCCCAGACACCCTGGAAAGGAAGGAAAGGAAAATAAACCCTTTCCCAGTGTGCGACTTCCTGGTGATTGCGGACTCGTCATTGGCAGCGCCAGAGTTCCCAGGCAGCTGTGGAAGCTTCTAGCCTGCAAGAATGGATCCCTCTGGGGACAAGAAGCATCTTTAAAGCAAACGTCAGGTCAGATCGCTCTTAGACTTGTATGAACAGTGTAGAGAGCATTGATGTTGCGAGCCCATACCCAGTCCTTTCCTTGACCAACACCTCGTGCTAGCATCACACGGTGTCACAGGACGCCACTGATGCTGGTGCATTGCTATTAGCTAAATAATAACTCACCAATTCTGAAACAATACCTAAAGTGTGATAAACTAAACAGCAACACAGAATGGCGCAGATTCCCTGGTCTTGCCCATCTTGCCTGCAGACTACTACCTCCGGTTGTCATGACGTTATCAACCAACATCACCATCCCCTCTGCTTATGGCAGGGTCCACGCTATCCATGCAGCTTCTCACTGGTACTAGCCTTGATCACGACATTAAAATAGTGCTTGTCAACTTTTTTTTTTTTTTAAACGAAGTCCAGAGTCGGAAGGGCAAGAAACACAAATCCCCAGCGGGAACAGGACATGATGATAAATGGGACTAGACCTGTTCCTGAAACTGGGCACGCCCCCTACTGGGCAGTCAGGGCTGGCCACCTGGAGATCTCTGCTTGAATATACCCACACAGCCTCCTGAAGGCAGCACACACACACACACACACAGAAGACTGCCTCCAGACTGACCACGAATACACTCACGCCTCTGGAAGGCTGTTCCTGCAGCCGTGAAGTACAGCTGCTTCCTGCCAGATTGGCATACGCTGTGAGCCTCCGGCACCCTCTCACCTCCTTGGCTTCCAAGTGGGTCCTCCAATGGACTGCTGTGCCTGTGCAGCGAATCTTCCATCAGCTACTAGATGACAGCCCCAGCTGAGGCCGGATGGGTTTACAAGGCAACGCTGTATCTACAGAGGTATCCCTCCCTCTGAGGAAGAATCCCATGAACTCCAGAAAGCAAGGGTAGCAAAGCTGGCTTGCCTCCCAGGGGCAGGCAACTCTGCAAAGACTCATGCTGTCTCGGGATTCAGCAGTCTCTGTTGTTGCGCGTGGACCTTCAGAGGCCACCAAGACCATCCAGAGGCAGCCGGGGCCAGACTGAGCCTGCTGAGTGGGAGTACATACCTAGGGCCTCTGCCACCACACTGCACCCACTCCAATCACTGCGCCTATGTCACCATTCCTGAGTGATGAGTGGCGAAGTCTGGGTGATGTCACCTGGGCGAGGCATTTGTCTACCTCCTTGTTCAGTCTTCAGCCGTAGCGGATACTTCCAAGAGGCCTCAGCACATGGCACAAGAACCTTCACAGCTGGTGACCATTCCCAAGGAGCCTTCACAGCACACTTCCCTCATCTTCAGTCTTCCTCTTCCGGCCTGGCAAGCTGCCCAGTGCACTGTCAGAGCTCCCAGGAACAGACATTCTCACATCGTTGCTCCTTTGACACTACCACCTCAGAGCAGTCCTTGGTCTGCTGTAACCCAGGAGTTTACAGCAAGAGCCTAAATGAATGCAGTCATCTCAAGGTGGGCGAGTTAGTGGTGTTTTTCAGGGAGGGGGATGACGTTTTTCTAACAGCTCCTGTGGGGATCAATAGAAGGCTTGTTTGTACCGACAGAACTGACTCTGTGCACCTGCCCTTAGGCCTGCTTGTACACAGAAGTCAGAAGCGTGTACTCTAGTAACCACAGTAAGCTCCCTCGTGGCCTGCAACCAGCCACATGTCACAGCATCGTCACCGTTCTGTGAGACGGTTCTAGGTGCCAAACACTTCACCTGCCCTGTTAGAATTCATCCTCACCCTCTGAGACTGGCAGCTTCATTAATATTCTCATTTTACAAGAAAATGGAGGTATCAAGAAGTAGCATAACTTTAAGTAATACATATATCTGTTTTCTATGATACTTTTTTAAGGAATTATTTTTAAAAGATTTATTTTGTTTTTATTGGCAAAGTAGATTTATAGAGAGAAGAAGAGATGGAGAAAAAGATCTTCCATCCTTTGATTTACTTCCCAAGTGGCTGCAATGACTGGAGCTGAGCTGATCCTCTTCTGAGTCCCCCACACGGGTGCAGGGTCCCAAGGCTTTAGGTCATCCTCAGCTGCTTTCCCAGGCCACAAGCAGGGATCTGGATGGGAAGTGGAGCAGCTGGGACACAAACTAGCACCCATATGGGATCCTAGCATGTGGAAGGCGAGGATTTAGTCACTGAACATTGGGCTGGACCCAAAGAATTATTTATTTGAAAGAGTTACAGAGAGAGGAAGAGACAGATCTTTAATCCACTAGTTTACTGTCAAGATGGCCTTAAAGCCAAGGCCAGACCAGTCTAAAGTCATGAGTCAAGAGCTTTATCCAGGGGCCTAAACAGTTGAGCCATCTTCCATTGCTTTTCCTAGGAACATCAGCAGGGAGCTGGATTGAAGTGGAGCAGCCAGGACATGAACTGGCACCCACATGGGTTTCTACTATAGCAAGCAGCAGCTTTACCCACGATGCCACAGCATACACTGCTTCTCCTGAGAACAGTTCTGCTGCTTATGAATGCCTGTCAAATGTAGCCACAGATACCAGGACAGGTCCACTCGCAGGCGGGTGTAATAGACTGGAATAAAGCCACTCCTGCCTGAGCTGTCCCTGTGGCCTATGGGCAGCGCGGTGGCAGGATGGGGCGCAGACACAGACAAGGTTCCCAGGGCCTTGTTGACTGCTTGTCCAACCGCTGTAAGCCCCAGAGGTGCAGAGCTGTGAGGACTCCTGTGCAGCTCACCACTCTGCCTCAGCACCTAGAACCGCGTCTGCACAGAGCGGCTGCCTGGCAAGCATTGGATAAATAAGTGACCGATTTACTGCCTGAGCCAGCTGACCATCTGACATCAGCCAGGCCGGGAATTGGCAAACCATATCAGAAGCCCAATCCTGCTGCCCGTGGGTTTAGGTAACATCTCTGGCTACGTGGGCACAGCAACAACAGAGAGCCCTGATGACTGCCAAGACTACAGGCCACACAAAGCTGCCAATGTTTGCTCTCAGGCCCTTACCAGAAGCTTCTTAATCCTTCCTACAGAGAGACAGCCTTGTAATCCTGCCTTGCTCAGAGGACGTGGGCCCCTGGGGTCAGACAGGTCCAAGGAGCCAGTTGTAGAGTGATGGAATCTCAAAATCCGAGCAGGCACACATAGGCAAGGATTTTTGAAGCCAGACTCCTGTTTGTTGGTTTGTCTTCTCACAAACCCCAGATGGTCCCACCAGTAGGTAAAGCCCCATGCCGAAGGGAACGCACTCCCTCCAGCCATCAGCCACATGTGGGGCCACAAAGCCATCTGCAGCTGGAAGCTCCCCATAAAGTTTCCAGAAGTTTCTCTTCTTATTGGTTTGTATGGCCTGTGTGGCAAAGGAGACAGAGAGGACCCCAAGATGGTTCTCCCCAAAGAGTTCTGTCTCCCTGACGTCTTAGGGTCCCACAGAGCAGAAGGGGTGGTCCTGTTCCCCTGCAGGCTCCCTTCCCTCTCCATCCAGTCTCCCTCAGGGCTAAAAATCAACCATGAGCCACTGGTCTCTCCTCTTGCCTTGGGCCTGGAGCCACAAACTTTGCCCTGGGTACATGACTTCAGGGCGTGGCAGGGTAGAGGACAGGGAGGGCTGGGTAGTTTACATTTCCAAAGGCCTCTTCATGGACAGCTGACATGGGTGGCGTTCTCAGCTCAGAGGCCCCATAGCCCGCAGGGTGGCAGCTGGCCCCTCACACCTGCCTCTTCTGCTGGACTTCAGCAGTCCGCCTCTGGGCCTCCTTCCCAAAAATGCATCTGTCATCTTCACTTTCCCATCTTGCTGGGCTTTGCCTCCTGTTCTAAAAACCAACAACCCCCTAGAAATGCACAAACCTTGGGCCCGGCGGCGTGGCCTAGCGGCTAAAGTCCTCCCCTTGAACGCCCAGGGATCCCATATGGGTGCTGGCTCTAATCCTGGCAGCTCCACTTCCCATCCAGCTCCCTGCCTGTGGCCCCAGGAAAGCAGTCGAGGACGGCCCAAAGCCTTGGGACTTTGCACCCATGTGGGATACCTGGAAGAAGTTCCTGGATCCTGGCTTCGAACCAGCATAGCATCGGCCGTTGCGCTCACTTGGGGAGTGAATCATCGTACGGAAGATCTTCCTCTCTGTCTCTCCTCCTCTCTGTATATCTGACTTTCCAATAAATAACTAAATCTTAAAAAAAAAAAAAAAGAAATGCACAAACCTCACTAGGATACCCATACACATCAGCCCCCAACTAAAATTGAATCCCCTTCCGCAGCACCCACCAGCATGAGCTGGCACCAGGTGTGGGCCAACTCAGGCTAGGCCACAGCACTGCTGGCAAATGTTGGGATGAAGTGGGACATGACAGACTGGGCCACGGAGCCCACCAATACATGTGAGACTGGGGAGGGGGGCGGAGAAGGGTGTGAGCCTAACAGGGGGCAGCATGTGCTTCCCAACTATGCTACTGCTCCCATTGTGTCCATGAGAACTGGCACTGGGGCTGATCAGCCTGGGCAGGGCTGCAACACCTACTGGTCTGCATGTGGACTGAGTTGGGAGGAGTGCCAGGAGAGCCAGGTTGGGCTGACTGTATCCACTGGTGCATGCATGGGTCAGAGCAGGTATGGGCTGGTTGGGCTTTGCTGCAGCATGGACTGACAAGTGCTGGGACTTGGGGGCAAATCTTATCAAGCAAGACTGCAGAACCATCTGGAAAGTGCAAGATCCAGGACTGGGAGTGGACCTAGCAGGAAAACTGTGAGCACCTCTCTGATTTGTTGAGCAGGAGAACCAGGGTTGGGGGTGGGCCTAGCTAGACAGGTGGCAGCATCCACCGACATGACTGTGGACTAGATATTGGGGTCAGTCGGGTTGAGGTAGGGTGCAATGCCCAATGATGTGTGTGAGAGCTGAATGGGATGCAGGACAGACTGGACCAGACTGCTGCACATACTGGCAAGCACAGGAACCAGGACTGAGGGCCAGCCCAGTGGTAGTTACTGGGTGTTGCTCCAACTAAACTGCAACTCTTGCTGGTGCACGTGAGGGCTGAGTGTGTAATGGGCTGGGTTGGGCTGGGCTGCAGCATTCTTTAGTTTGTGTAAGAGATGGGGCTGGACACAGAAATCACCCGGCAATTGCAACTACCAGTGAGTACATAGGCTGATGGGGGTGATGGGCTGAGCTGGACCCTGTAATGTCAAACACGCACAGGAGTCAGATCTGGGATCATTTCAGACAAGACTTCTTTGGGAAATCTCCCCAGCTGAACCACTGGACTCAGAACTCCAACCATGGGGAGAATTGTAGGATCTGTGGACTGAGTGTGGAGTGGAAGTGTCAGAACTGAGCCTCCTCGTTGGCTAAGAGGGAGCAGTGGATGGCTCGTGCAGATGCACATGGAGGATGTGGCAGTCCGTTAGGACCTTCAGAGGACATCTGGTACCACAGCAGAGGAAGAGGGGCAGAACAAATGGATCAACTACCCCAGCCAAGCGTTGGCAGCAAATATCTGGGTGAGTGGAGACTCTGGGGTGGACTACGTCAGCCAATGGACCTTGGAAGGATTTTTTCATCCTTGGAACGGCGAGATTGACAGCATTTCAGAACTGTCGAAACCACTTGAGCAGAACCTTCAGAGCATACTCCACACTGGGGACTCTGGGATAACGTCAGGTGGCTGTCCCCCATCCCTAGGCTCTGAGGCGGTAGGGCGGCTGTGTGCAGCGTCTCCCCTTGTCGCCCTCCTTCCCCAAAACAGGATGAAGAAAAAGAAAACTCAGGAACAATGATCTCACCCACTTTCCTTTAATCCTCAACCCTTCCCACCCTGATCAACTATGTAAACATCATCAAAAATAAATTCAAACAGATTTTAAAATAAAGAGTTTGTATCACCTAAAAAAAAGACAGCTGCCACACCTGCTGCCTCAGAGACAGCGAGACAAAGTCATTGGCAAGTGGGATTGTCCAGCCAGGACACCTGAGGGAGGCACAAGACCTGCTGACACAGCACTCCTGTTGCACTGCCTAGAGCATCCTCCTTGGATGAATGAAGTACCCCAGGGATTTAGAGACGCCCTGGTCCATGTGTTTACCTGGGGTCTACGTGAACTGTGGTTCTGCTGACCCTGCAATGAATGCAGGCATTTTTATAGACTTGACTTATTACAGGAAGCTTCATATTGTCCAATGCAGCAAGATTAACGCTATCAGTATTTCATTTGGAGATGCCAAACCAGGAGCAAAAATCCACCCACCATTTCTCAGCACCACTTTCAGAACAGATGAGTGGGTATAGGGTCATTTAGGTGACAACTTTTCTTTTCTTGATTTATTTCCTTATTATTGGAAAGTAAGACATACAGTGAAAAGGAGATACAGAGAGAAAGATCCTCATCTATTGGTTCACTCTCCAAGTGGCCACACAGCCAGAGCTGAGCCAATCTGAAGCCCAAAGCCAGGAGCCAGGAGCTTCTTCCAGGTCTCCCACCCAGGTGCAGGGTCCCATGGCTTTGGGCCGTCCTCAACTGCTTTCCCAAGCCACATGCAGGGAGCTGGATGGGAAGTGGAGCAACCAGGATACAAACCAGCAAACATATGAGATCCCAGCATGTGTAAGGCAAGTACTTGGCCATTAGGCTATCATGCCAGGTCCAGGTAACTTGGCTTTGACCTCCACTAGTCTTGCTTGCATTCTGTCTTGGTTAGCCCATAAAGAATTAGGAATTTCAAAAGATGTTTCTGGTGCTGCGGGGTTATCTGTGCGAATGTCTGTTGTGGAGGAGGCTGAGACGCAACTGGACTGAAAGCACAGATCTGTATGGGATGGGAAGCAATGGGTTTGCATCTGTAGGCAAATTAAGCAGAGAAAATGGTGCTCAAATGAAATGTGACCCCTCCCCCACTCGGAGCCAGTGCAACATGTGAAAATGAGGCTGGCACT
Organism: Ochotona curzoniae; assembly: GCF_017591425.1. Classification (NCBI taxonomy): domain Eukaryota; kingdom Metazoa; phylum Chordata; class Mammalia; order Lagomorpha; family Ochotonidae; genus Ochotona; species Ochotona curzoniae. The sequence goes on from NW_024466512.1 coordinate 4,483,460, forward strand.
TGACATTGGCGTCAGATGACAACCCAATAAGAATGGCACAGCTGTACTGCCAGCTCCATGGCAGGCAGCTCATCGGGTGATGTGCCCATCCATTAAGCAAATGGAAAGGACTGCAGGAGTGGGGATGCTGACAGAGCAGAACTGCACATCCAGGAATGCCAGCCAGTCAGCAGAGATGCTGGGCTGCAGGCCAAGAATCCAGTCTACACCAGGTTCCCAGATGTCAAGCCCACTGCCACCCTGGGGCGCCCAGGTGGAAATGAGAGAGCCCCACGTAGAACGCGTCTCTCAGCATGGCTTGGCCTCGCAGGTTCCACCCCAACAGTTGCTACCCAGGGCAGGCCACGTAAGGATGAAAATGAAGGCCTCTTGCTGCACCTGCCTGGGACGGGGGGATGTGTGGGGGCACAGGGTGGAATGAAAGTGGGAGGGAAAAAATGCGGGATCCTCAGCCTCAACCTGCCACTGCCGGAGCATCCTGCCCGGAGCCGGGAGGGGTGGCTCCCCACGTTCTCTTCTGGAACATATTCTGGACACTGACATCTTGGTCCTGGAGGCAAATGCTTGTTGACAGAGGAGCATGGGGGTGGGGGGCCGTTGGGAAGAGGAAGCAGTGGTGCCTTCCCGTGTTGTTCTTCACACAGGAGCAATAACCTGCGCGCCAGTTCTGCCGAGAGATCTGTTTTAGAGTTGACATAAGCTCCGTGCAAGGCTGCCTCCACGGTCGCCTTGGCCACTCAGAGGAAAGGGCAAGGATGGAAAGAAGTACCACGCAGCTCAGAAAGCAAAGCCTACCCCCCTCCAGCTCTATGTTTGGTAAACAACTGGGGGAAATGATATCGTCTTGCATTTCCGTGGGTCTGGCTCTCACAGTAGGAGTCCACTGGAAGTGCTGAAGGGAAGTGGAGGTGCTGGGAACTGGGCGCTCAGGGCTGGGGGCCGAGGGCTGGGCCAGGAGAAGCTGGCTAGCCTGAGACTACTAGCCAGCCAGTCCTTGGGTGAGCAGAGTGAGGCTGGGCTGGTCCAGCCCCTTTCTCTCTGTGGGACAAAGAAATGGGGTTGGAAGCCAGCAGTGGTCACTAGAGGAAGACCTCCCCAGCCCCACTCTGAAGTCCTGCCACAGGAGCCGGAACCAGGAGTCCATCTCCCTTCCAGAGGAATTGAGCCTCTGAGCAGAGACCAAGATTTCCAAGCAAAACCCTGAGACAACAGCAAGCACAAACGCCCAGGAAACATCTCCCGTGCCAAAGTCGTTTCTGGGGCAGCCCCTTCCCCCTATTGCCACCTGCGTCCAGATGGACACTTTGACCTTGGTGCAGCCACTGCGGTCCTCTTTTGTCCATGCTGGGCCTGGCCTCGGCTGGAATGCCATGGACGGGCAGGAGGCGGCGGCCATCTGCTGTGGGAGGTGTTGGCCGCAGGGGCTCTCGGGAGACAGGTGGTTCAGCAGTGGGGAGAGCCCACCAGGCTGGGATGAATCGAGAGCCAGCTGGGGACTGGGAGCTGCGGTCATGGTCCTCGCGGGTGGACGAGGGCAGGCAGAGGGGCCAACTGTGAGGAACTGGGTCACCCTTGGGGTGGCCTGGACCCAAGTCCCTGGAACACAGCCCCACTAGCAACAGATGAGCCAGCACCCCAAGAGAGGGAGAGAACTGGAGGCCACAGGAAGGAGGTTGGGTCTGGGGGGGTGGGGTAGCCCAGTGCTGCCCATGGGTTCTTGTGCCTCAAGCCTACGCTGACCACTCCAGAAAATTCTCCTGGACAATGACTCTGGCTTGGCGTAACGCAAAGTGACTCCTGGGGTCAGGGTGCCATGAAGAGGGAGTGCTGGCATGAGGGTCTGCATCACTCTCTCTACCTGCCCAACGTCCCCCAGAGCTGACTGCAGCCCCAAGGACAGTCCTCTGATGTGGGAGACACCCAGGGACTGACACACGCACCCTTGACCATGGGGCTCAGCAGACCACATCTGCTCACCTGATGAGTGAAGGAGGCAGAGGATGCCGCAGGCAGGAAGAAGACGTGGGCAGCCTGGTGGCCATGAGCTCCCGTGCTTGACCTGACCCAGCCCTGGCTATCGTAGCCACTGAAGGAGAGAATCAAGCAGATGGAAGGTCTCTCTCTCTCTCTCTCTCTCTTTCTCTGTAGCTCTACCTTTCAAATAACTAAAACCTTTAAAAATATATAACAATAAAGAATCCAGTTTCCTGCACACACACCACCAAGGACAGCTACGTGTTCTGTGTCCTCCGTTGATTTGTCTGCTGATTGCAAGAGGAAATCCAAGTGTCCACTCATTAAAATCAGAGGCTGCGAGCACACAGAATTTGGCCTGGGCCTCCCCTGGCAGGGATCTGCTGAGTCACAATGCCCTTCCTGGGAGCCAGGGGTCTCGCTTGGCCACAGGCCCAGCCATGGGGCTTTGGCTAACAGCACCTGCCAGGCCCCCAAAACCAGAGTTTGCAGTTCTGCCTGAGGGAGGAGGGGCTAGATGAACAGAAAGCCTTTTGCCCCATGCCCAGACCCACCAAGCAAGGCAGCTAGTCAAATCCTATGGCCAAACGTCAGGGAGAATGGTTTCATAAATACGGGGCTGGAAAAGTTTAACTTGAGGGCAAAGAGTGCTCTTGGCAAGCACATAGGTAGCACCAGGATCATTCCACTGGAAGACAGGTAGGCTGTCCCGTCCACCCATGACCCCTGCATTAATGCTGGAGCATTCAGATGAAACAGGTCCAGCCTGAATACCTGCTGAGACACAGCCTCTTGACAACAGAGCCGGACAAGAGGCCTGGAGCATGGTTCTCAGAGCTGACAGTCAGCTCGGGCAAGCTGCCCCAGATGAAGTTCAAGTGAGTTGGGCTGTAGACACACCTGCAAGTCAGGAACCATGGCCACAGTCTCTCCAGATCATTTTATTGAAAGACAGTGAGGTTGGACGGGAGGGGCAGAGACTGCACCAAGTGGCCACCTGCCAGGAACTTGTCGCTGCCCTGGCTGGAAAGGCAGGAACCACCAGAGTCACTCCCGGGGACTGCTCAGGTGGGAGGACAGATCCTCCATCACCACCTTCCTGCTTGGTCCTCCCAGAGGGCTGAGAAGAGGGGAAATGGCCAGTTTGCCAACACTGCCCTGGCCAGAAAGGCAGGAGCCCCAGGGGACTCAGGGGACTCAGGGGACTCAGGGGACTGCTCAGGCAGGAGGACAGATCCTCCATCGCCACCTTCTTGCATCCCAAATTTCTCTCAAATCCCATATTCTGACTTCAATCAGACGCATACAGATAACAAAATATAAAAACATCGCTGTCTGAAGGCACTGGAAAGCATCCCCAATAACAGCAGGTTCCTGAAGGCAGCAAATAATTGGAAACAGAAAATGGCACTGAGTGAGTGTCACTTCTTTTAGGAATTGTCCAGGACCTGGCGCAATAGCCTAATGGCTGAAGTCCTAGCTTTGTACATGCCGGGATCTCATGTGGGCCCTGGTTTGTATCTGCTCTGCTTCCCATCCAGCTCCCTGCTTGTGGCCTGGGAAAGCAGTCAAGGACTGCCCAAAGCCTTGGGAACCTGCTCCCACATGGGAGGCCTGGAAGAAGCTCCTGGCTCCTGGTTTCAGATTGTCTCAGCTCTGGCCATTGTGATCCATTTGGGGAGTAAATCAGCAGCAATTGGATTGTGTTCCAATTGCAGAGGGAAGCCAGTGTGCGGGCACAAGCAGCGATGTGATTGGACAAAAGTGTTTGACGTATCCTTCTGGTTCTGAGCATAAAAGAGATAGGAGATGAAGCAAGAATGGGAGTTGAGAAGTAAGTCAGGAGGCAGCTCCTGCAAATCCTGCCAAGGACCATGGCTGAGCCAAGGGCAGAGGGAGAGGGACGAGAAGCAGTTTGCACTTGGACTTCAGAAAATCACTGAGAATCCACGTTGTCATTTCATTCCATTTCCCACAAATGTTTAGAGTCCCATGGATGTGAGGAAGCGGTTCCCACAGGAATTGTTAAGTTACTGCAGGCGAGGAGAAGGGAAACGGGGACTCCGCAGCGAGGACTGCAGGTTTAGTCTCAGCAACCAATGACTGGTGCCCATCTGATGCGCAAACTTGGCACAGACACACATACCAGCTGTCCTGCCAAAGTTTCCCAGGGCACTCACCAATAGGTTCTCCTGGATTCCAGCACATGGTCGATAAGTAGAAATTCCATTTGTAAGAATTAGTTGCATAAAGCAGATTATATCAAAATATACAGAAAGGATTGCATCAGAATATACAGAAGTTGCATAAAACAAATTATGTCAGAACAGACAGAAATGAAACTTAGAGTCCTGTGTCTTCACGAGCATAAATGTAAAGGACCAAACAGGCGAATCTGCTTCTGGACAGATAAAGATGAGATACAATTATCAAATAGGGCTTATTCTAAGAATGCAAACTTGGCTAACATTCTAAAGTCATGAAAATAATGTGCTACATCACAAAGTTATATAATCATCTCAATGAATGCAGAAAAAAGCACTTAATAAAATTCAATGCTCATTCATAACAAAGATAGGAATAATAGAAAACTTCTCTAAGAAAATCCACAGTTACTACAACAAAACAAAAGCAGCGTACTTCTATGGTGAAATATTAAGATCTTGCTCGCTCATTAGGAGTGAGATAAGCTTACCCACCATCATTTCTATGCAGTGTCGTACTAGAAGTTCTAGTTCAGTAAGGAAAGGAAAATGGTAAGGAGAGAAAAAGGAAACAGCCACCGTTACTCACTGTATCAACCAGGTTTTCACTAATGCAAGGACATTGTGGAACAAAGGGGTGTTTGTTGGGCTTGTAGGCTTGAAGGTAGCTGAGCCGCATCCTGCTGGCTTGGTCTCTGTGGGACAGTGGATGACAATGACAGGGTGTCTGGGAAGGCAGGGAGGACAGAGAGCAGATTCAAGCCTAGCTCAGGTTTGTGCAACCAATCCACTCACAAGCAACCTTAGAGCATATGCCCAAGGACCTAGGCACCTCCCCGCAGCCCCAGCTCCTGAACACCATGCTTAGGTTAAGTCCCTGCCCTCATAGGACCACTAACTTGGGACTTGGCGTTAAAAGTCCTTCATGAGTTCAGCAGACAAATCATATTTAAACCAAAGCATTCAAAGGCATGTATACATTAGACACAAAAAATAATATGCAGGTGAATGTGCATATCATTGTGGTGCAATGGGGTAAGCCGCTACCTGTGAAGTTGGCATCCCATTTTGGCACTAGTTCATGTCCTGGCTGCTCCACTTCTCATCCAGATCCCTGCCAATGTGCCTGGGAAAGCAGTGGAGGATGGCCCAGGTGGAGACCCAGAATAAGTTCAAGGCTTCTGGCCCATCCCAGCTTGTTGCAGCCATTGGGGAGTGAACCAGCAGATGGGGGACCTCTCTCTCTCTCTCTCTTTCTGTCTCTGCAACTCACCCTCTCAGATAAATTGCACTAACAACAAATATGTAGAAAATCAAATTCAAAAATTATATCACTTACAATAACACCAGAAAAGAAATATCTAGGCATAAAACTAGCCAAAGTTGTTGTAGAATCTATACACACACCAAAGAGTAGTAAAACATTGTCAGTAGAAATTACAAGAAAAGGAAAATTTTTTAAAAAGAAAAGAAAGGAGGGAGGCATAAACACACAGCAGGGTTTAATGTGCACAATTCATGAATTTTGAGAGTAGGTATTACAAGATAGAAAAATCTTCCTACATTAATTTATAGAGTCAACGTGATTCTAATAAAAATTCAGAAGATTTTTTCAAACTGTGTGTGCAATCTGACAAGTTGATTGTAAATGTTAGAGGAAATTATAATAACCAAGAATAGCCTACCCGCTCTTACAGCTAAGAACGAAGCTGGAAGGCTCCGACTCCAACATCAAGCTCCCGTGGTCCAGGCGGGGAGGTGTCTGTGACAATGACACACAGAGCGATGTGACAGCACGCGGAGTCTGGGAACAGGTGCCCACAGGCACGGTGCTCACGGCCCAGGAGACCCATCAGCACAATGGGGAGACACGGTTCTGTCGATACATGGAGCTGAGTCAATGAGCTGTCCACGTAGGGAAAATGAATTGTAACCACTACCTTACACCATTAACAAAAATCAATTCTAGATGAATTGAAGATCAACTGGTGAAAGGGGAACCAATAAAGCTTTTAGGAAAGAAAAAACATACAAGAATAACTTATGCGGGTGAAGTGTTCAGAGATTTCTTGAGCGTCGCCAAGAAAGCCCTCCTCCAAGGCAGAGAAACAGGTGATGTTAGACTACTAACCGCTAAGAACGGCTGGCAATCAGAGACACCCGGACAAACCCGGCCGAGCGTACAGCGGGGAGGGAGGAGGGAGGCACCACTGCGTTCTCAGAGCTGCGTCTATGAACCGCATGGAACTGGCTCGCATGGGGATTGATGAGCGGTGCTATAGTAATTATCATGCATTTGCTGTGACCCTGACATGCTAATATATTAATAGATCCTTTTCAAAATAGTAGCTGCAGCTCCAGTTCTCTGAGAGCAACACGGACGGCTCAGGTGCTTGGGCTCCTGCTGCTCCCGTGGGGACTCTGACAAGGCCCGTTACTGTGGGCCTTCCGGGATGACTCAGCGGATGGGAGCCATCTCTCTCTCCACCCCTCCCCCCCAAATTAAAAACAAACCAATGTTAAAAAGGCAAGACATAAGGACTGACAAGGGATTCACTTTCCAAATGCACAAAACACTATTAAATCCAGCAAGGAAAAATAAAACACACTGCCCAGTGGAAAACTAGGCACTCCACGAAAAACCCACCTAAATATGCCAAAAAGGTGTGGAAGATTTCCACACTTTTTACACATTAGGGAAATGAGAATTAACTCCACATTGAAATACTAGTATAGAACCTCTAAAATGGCTACGATGAAAAGGCTGGGACTTCCAGGTGCTCGGCAGACACTGAGCTCTCAAATATAGGTAGGAATTTGCCATGGTCGCTTGTAGCTGAACACACACCTGCTCTTCAGCTCGGCAACCCACTCCCACTTCTTGGAGGTGCATGCAGTGTGTCCCTTAAAACAGGTGAGGCCCGGCGCGGTAACCTGGCAGTTAAAAGCCTAACCTTGCAAGTGCTGGGATCCCATCTGGGCACCGGATCTAATCCCGGTGGCCCAGCTCCCCATCCAGCTCCCTGCTTGTGGCCTGGGAAGGCAGTCAAGGTCAGCCCAAAGCCTTGGGACCCTGTACCTGCGTGGGAGACCCAGAAGAGGCTCTAGGTTCCTGGCTTCGAATCAGCGCAGCTCCAGCCATTGCAGCCACTTGGGGAGTGACAGAGGATCTTTGTCTCTCCTCTTCTCTGTATATCTGACTTTCCAATAAAAATAAAATAAATCTTAGAAAAAATGTGGAAGACTGCTTCCTACGAGGCTATTTTAAAAATATTTTAAAAATATTTAAATATTTTAAAAATCTTTTAAAAATATTTTAGTTTAAAAAAGGAAATATCACAGGCAGCAGAATTATTAAACAAATTATGATACATTTCTACAAGAGTATTCACAAACGCAGATGTGCGAGTAATTGTGACACACCGCCACGGATAGATGCCGTGTTGGGTAAAAGAACAAGGCACAGAAACACACTTGTCTTGTATTCTTAAAAAACAGGTAACTTATACAAAGTTCAAATCAGTGAGAAATCAGCATTTTCATCGCCCGTTAGAGGGCAGGGACCCCCCATGGGTCACAGGGCCCGTGGAGGCTGCTGGCTGCAGTGGCCTTCATCTTTTGATGGGTCACATGGGTAGTTCAGGCCCATGAAAATCTACTGAGGATTTTTTTTTTAATTTTTATTTTGAATTTTGAATTTTATGGTACAATTCCATAGAATCTGGGATTCCGCCCCCTCAAATTCCCACCCCCGACTGATTTCCCCAATGTATACATATTCATAAGGAGTTATAATTCCATCATTCTGTTCTTTAAGTGTACCCCAACATTGCTGGTACAGACAATGTCAGACAGTCCAGCATCCCGTTGTCTAGATATATCCGATAGTTTCGCTGCAAGTCCATCTTTGATTTGGTAGTAAGGATGCGTATTGCATTGTATCCTCACATCTGGATATGGTAGTCTCTATTACTTCATCACTATACATTCCCTTAAATGAGAAGCCACGAAACAAGGTCAACAACAGGTATGAAGTTTAAAACAACAACAATAACAAAAAATACAGCACCATTGAGTTAAAAAAACGCAGCACTGAATCACCAATGTATGGGTGACAAAAAGAAGACACAAAAGCCTAATTTGCATGATGGTTTCCTTATATTAGAGAGAACATATGGTATTTGTCCTTTTGGAATTGACTTATTTCACTGAGCATAATGCTCTCTAATTGGGACCATTTAGTTGCAAATGGTGTAATTTCGTTCTTTTTAATGGCTGAGTAATATTCCATTGAATAGATGTATCACTTCTACTGTTTTAAATTTTTAATTTGTGCTGACATTGTACCTGTAAAAAGCACAGTTTCAATAAAAATGAATGTTAGGGGTGAACATTTGGACTAGCAGGTGAGTCCCTGTTGAGATGCCAACATGCTGTATCAGAGTGCCAGGGTTCAAATCCCAGCTCTGCTTGCAATTCCAGAAGGCAGCAGAGGATGGATCAGGAAGTTCGTCCCTGCCACTCGCAGGTGAGACATGGGTTGAGTTCTTGGCTCCCAGCTTCAATGTTTTAATCACTGAGAGCAAGCCAGGTGCAATCATCCTCAGCTTGCAAGCACAGTTCGTGCCGGTTCGCTGCACTTTCCGTCCAGCTCTCTGTTTATGGTCTAGGGAGCAGCAGAGGATGGCCAAAGCCCTGGGACCCTGCATGCTCGTGGTAGGCCCGAAAGACACCCCCGGATCCTGGCATCAGTTCAGCTCAGCTCCGACTGGCGTGGCCATTTAGGGAGTAAACCAGTGGATGGAAAACTTGCTCTCTGTCTCTCCTTCTTTCCATTAATTTATCTGCCTTTTCAGTAAAAATAATACAAATCTTAAAAAATTAATCACTGAGGACATTTGGGGCATGAACCAATGGTTGGAACTCCAACAAAGAAGGAAGTTCATTTGGTAAAAGGAACATTAAATCCATTGCAAAATAACCAGTCTAATCTGGATATTTTAAAAAGTAGAGAATGAAAGTTCTTAGCAAGTTAAATATTATCGCTGAAGGCTGGTTGTTTGGCATACCAAGTAGGTTACCCGTTAGGATACATCCAATATCGAGTGCCTGGTTCAAGTTCCATGCCGACTACTCCCCTTCCGCTCGGCTTCCTGCCACTGCACAGCAGGAAGCAGCAGCTGAGGTCAAGTACATAGGTCCCTTCCACCCACGGGGAGGCTCCGAGGAAGTCCTAGGCTCCTAGCATTTGGCTGGCCCAAGCACAGTTGTAAGGGGCATTGGAGAAGTGGCGAAACAGCAGATGGAAGAACTCTCTCTCTCCCTCCTTATCTTTCAAACAAGATGGAGATAAATAAAAACGTAGCTTTAACAAGTTCACCGGAATAAAACAAAAAAACATGGCTAGACTCCCTTCAAGTATCCTGGACTACATCTTGTTGTAATAGTATTACCTTTCCCGCGGAGTTATAATTCCATCGGTCTGAATTGAACTCAACTGACAGTGCCACTCAGACGCCCCAAAGGCTGGCACAGGCGGGTCTGAGTTCAGCAAGAGACATTCTCAAGCCAACAGGTCTACCCCACACCCCAGCCACCAGTGGAATGTGGACAGAGAACTTCAGGTAGGCCTCAGGAGCAGCTGTGTCTCCCACGTAAGGAGCAGGTCTCCAGTGTGCTTTCCTGGAAGCCAGGGCAGGCTTGTTTGTAAGTGTGCCCTGCGGTGGGCACTCAGGGGAACGCAGACACACTCCACCACTTGCCCTGCAACCATCACTGTCTACTTGCTTTGCTAACAAATCCCAGGCTTTTCCATACAAGACAGCAATGTGCTGCAGGCAAGCTGCTCAGGAGGTTAAACATTAATTAGCTTGAACCATTCATCCATTCTCCCTTGCCCCCTCTTGGTGAGGAGTGGGTGTGTGGGGAAATCCTGCCTGTGAGATAATAGGGGAAACTTTGAGAAACTCCTGGGTAAGATTTTCCTGGGGGATAAGAAAAAAACACACTGGGAAAAAATGAACACTCATGGTCTGCCACTGGGGCTGCTGTGCCCGCCCCACACACCTGTCAACAGGACCACCCGGGAGCATGCCTGGGAACAACAGGTGGAGGGGACAGAAGGCGCCTGGGTCTCTGATACTACCTGGGCTGTTAATTAACCCACCTCCAGGACTGGGCACCTCTGGGATTCCTGGCACGTGGCATAATAACCTTGCCTATGTTGCAACCACTTCTGGTTGGATTTTCTGCTACTTCAACGGAGAACGTGCTGCTAACAAGAGCAATGAACGTAAGCACATCTGTAAAGCAATGCCTCCGTAACCCAAACTGGAAGCACAGAGAGGCTTCAAAAGGGCCAGGCCGGGGGGATGCTGGGCCTTTCAGTCTGTAATAGGTGATGCTAAGAGCAGGTGCGCCAAATCGGTTGGGCAAAAGGTGCATCAGAAGGACCAGCATGTGTGTGAACTTGCAGGAACTGCAATGACTTCCCACCAGCCTGGATGTGGCACAAGATTCTCTACACGTTGTCTTGTAAGCACCCAGTTGGCCTCCATTCAGCCAACAGAAGCCATTCACTTTAGGATCTACATGGCTGGTCCTGAAGTCCACGGGCACTGGGTTCCCCAGCCCCAGCCATTCAATACCTGGTACATGTGCATCGACTTGAAGCTGTTCCTCAAGGGTCTTGCATTTTCTCAGACAAAGAGGCTTTGAGTGTTTAGTGACAGCCACAGAGGACTGACCAAGAGTGGTCAAGCAGAAAGCCGGACTTCACAGATGTCACCCATCTACCAGCAAGTTCTGTTCATTTCAACCCAGGGGACACATGAGCATTGCCTGAAAGTCTTGATTTGTTGGAGTGAGTCTTGGGCCAAGGTTTTTATTGATTGTTCATCGGGTGACATGGTGCATTTTTCCCCCAGAGAAAACCACTTTGCTTAGAAACAGGTGGCATGAGAGGCAGGACCGGGATGTGGCTGGCAGTTACCAAGAGTCAGTGCCTTTTGGGCTCCCTGAATTACCTGGAAGGGATGAGACCGGGTACCAAGTCAAGCTCCAGGCTCCTTGCTTCAACCTAGCCACTGTGAACCAGTGGATGAAAGATTTCTTTCTCCGTTTCTTTCTTCTTTATTCCTTCGTCCCCCTTTCTCCTTCTGATATAAAAAAATAAAGATTTTTTTTGAAGATTGATTATTTAAAAGACAGTTTCCCCTTGACCCTTTATGCACAAATTAACCATGTAAAGATTGTTAAAAAAAAAAAATGTAATGACAGGCTATTCCTGGTGTGAAGACTGGTACCTACAATAAAACTGCCTGCTTCTAGTTAGGAAAAAAAAAAAAAGAATAGCTCAGCTCTGGTCACTATGGCCATTTGAGAAGTGAATCACCATACGGAAGATCTGTCTCCCCTCTATAAATTTGCCTTTCAAATAGATACACAATATATCTTTTAAAAAATCAAAAAAAAAAAAAAGACAGTTTCAAAGAGAGAGTGAGAGAGGTTTTCCACCTGCTTGTCTACTCCGCAAACGGCAGCTCTGGGTGGCGGGATGCAGGCACTAGGACCATCCCCTGCTGCTCTCCCAGGCATGTTAGCAGGAAGCTGGACTGGAAGGAGAGCAGCCTGGACTTGAACTGCTCTTCATATGCGATGCCAGCATCAAAGGGAGCACCACAGTCCCAGCCCCTAAGAAGACGTTTTAAACATAGATTTACAAGTGAATGAAAAGGGAAGACAGTGGACAATGCACTTCAAGATTCTGAGGGAAATGTTTCCTTTATTTCAAAAAAAAAAAAACAAAAAAATAGCCCCATGTGCACACAGAGGAGTCCACACTGACGACTGACTCCTTGGTTCCCTGGCTCATTCTGCCACCCTCCTTTCCCTTCCCACCCAACGCCAGCACAGTGACCTCTGTCGGCACCCTGGAAGGAGCCTTCCGGATTCTCCATGCACCTAGAAGCATGTACACATGTGTGCATACCCATGTGTGCCCATCAGCCAGCTTACAAGGACACATGTGAGGCACCTGACCCTTCCTTTTACACACATGATACTGTTTTCATCTAAGGCTCCTCGTGTAAGTGACATCACATGGGTCCTTTAACTGCAACTCCTTTAGCAGGAGCAGAGTGCTTGCTGGCTCTCTGCTCTGCCCTGTCAGGAACTGCCTGCTCACATCCTGTAGTCTTTCCACTGGCACACATCAGTCAGCTTTTTATCACCCTTGTAAGAGCTCTTGCATATAGCACATGGAGATAAACTTGCTCACCTGCATCAAAGATTTTTCTGTTGCTTGAGTTTGTTTACAGTATTATTCACCATACAAACGATTTATTTTCTGTATTCCAATTGTGGAGGTTTTTTTCCTTTGGGGGAAAAAAAAAGTTGTCAATGAGAGGCGAAGGGAACTCCATACACGTAAATTCTGCATGAAATCTGCTAGATTTTGCTTCCTGTATTTACTCCATAGTACAGCTGTAATTTGCCAATGAGGAGGTTACAAGGTTTTTGGTTTTCATCAAGGTGGACAGTGCATTTTACCAGATCTATTAAATAATCCAGGCTTTCTCACCAAGTCACCCATCCGTTGTTCATACAGTAACTGCGTCTGACTTCCGACAAACGCCATGTGGATTTCACTGCAAACCTTCCCAGCTCGTCCGAAATCAGAGCAGGCGGGCTTCCCTCCTGAAGCTTCTCTTCCATGCATTCTTGGCTACTCCTGGGGACGTATTCCTCACTGATGCTTCTAGATTATTCTATCCTGCTCAAGAACAAGAAATGGAGAGCTGCCTAGTCTTCCATTAAACTGATGTGGCAATTGACACAGCATTGATAAGTTCACAAAGCAAAATCCTTTCATTCAAAATTATAATAGCTCTTCCTTTTACTCCGGTTTTCTATGTCCTTCAATATTTTACAAATCTCTTTGTGGAATCCTTTTGTTAAATTTATTTGTAATTATTCTATAGACTTTGCCATTATTGTTAATGAAATGCTCTTTGCATTTTAATTCAAGAAGTTTATTGTTAGAAGAGGAAAAATGTTTTTTGTTTTTCTGAAACCATTTATCTTCCTGAATTTTCTCTAAGCATGTTTTTTTAAACAAGCAACATTTTGCTTTTTAGTTATGATATCAACAGCACAGATTAATAGTTTTACTCATCTTTCCAGGGGTTATGGAGTTTGTTTCATTTTTATTTTTGTTATTTTCTTACATTGGCTAAAATACCTGTGATAGGTCATGGCACAATGGCTCATTTGGCTAATCCTTCCCCTTCAAACTTAGCACCCCACACGATCACCTGTTCTAGTCCCGGCTGCTCCACTTCCATCCAGCTCCCTGCATGGGGCCTGGGAAAGCAGTGGAGGACCACTGCAAGTCCTTGGGTTCCTGCACCACGTGGAAGACCTAGAAGAAGCTCCTGGCCCCCAGCTTCAAATCAGCTCAGCTCCAACATTTTGCAGCCACTTGAGGCGTGAACCAATGGATGGAAGATCTTCCTCTCTGTCTCACATTCTTTCTGTAAATCTGCCTTTCTGATAAAAATAAAGAAATCTTAGAGATATATATCTATTTATATCTGTGATAAAATCAAGTAACAATGGAGATCGACCTCTTCATAGTTCCTCATTTTAACTAACTGATTTCAGGATATTACCTTTCAAAATAAAAGGCTATTGTAAGATATTGGTAAGCAATATTTTGTTTAAGTCGCATCCTCCTATTTCTACGTTAATTAGAATTTTTCCTCAATGGCTTCTGGTTTTTGTAAAATGACTTTTTAAGCTTCTAGCGACCTATGTGGTTTTTCTCTTTTAATTCTTCATGTAATGGGTTGGCACAAAGCATTTGTTGAAATCAAGCCCCTATGTAGGCAGCAAATACAGACTTTTTTTTAACATATGTGTTATCTACTCAATAATCTTTTTAGTGGTTTTGCAATTGTATTTATAAGTAAAATTGGTTTGTACTTTTGCTAGTTTCGCAGTTATATGTCAGGTCTAGACAACAAAGTTATTTCTTGTGTTGGGCTTAAACTTGAATTAAATGACATTCTACCTATCCCCTAACAACTCGATAAAACTCACTGTAAATCTTCTCGTCCTATTACTTTTTCAAATAATAATAATAAATATTTCTTTGGTCAGTTTCGATAAGTTGTGTCTCACTAGGAAACCTACTTGTTTTTGTGTTTGATTCTGTTACCACCGGGATGGTATGCACGTCATATTCTAATGTTAAATTTTCTTTTTGGGCCAGCATTGTGGCATAGCTGGTAAAGCTGCAGCCTGGTATGCTGACATCCCATAGGGAGACAATTCCAATCCCAGCTACTCCATTTCCTGTCCGGCTCCCTGCCAATGCATCTGGGAAAGCAGAAGAGGACAGCGCAAGTGTCTGGGCTCCTGTACTCCGGGATTCTGGCTTCTACCTGGCCCAGCCCTCACTGTTACAGTTATCTGGGAATAAACCAAGGGGATGGACGATCTCTCGCTTTTTCTCTGTGTATGTGTGTCATATGGCCTTTCATTCTACCTTTCATGTAGATGAAAATCATTCCATAAGTAACCTTTCAATGAAGATCAGAGACTGGCAGTGCAGACACTCACTGCCAGTGGGCTAGGGGTCTCATGAGCCCAGTTACATTCCCTGGAAATCAGCATGCTGAAGTCGTAGCCTCCAGCACCTGAGTGGGACTACATTTAGAGACAGGATAAATAAGCAAAAATGAGGTTAGATTAGTGGCTGTCCTTATCTGTCCATCAGTACTGAATATAAATAAATACAGAAGGGGCACAGGCGAGCTTCCCTGCAGAGGGAAAAATCCTGACAGGTATGTCGCTACTTGACCCAGCGTGAGCGGAACGGTCGCCACTCCTTCCATGCGAGCGAGGAGTGCACAGGGAGGAAGCCCACCCACACCCGGTCGGAGAGGTGACCGAGCCGCGCCCTGAACCACCGCCGCTAGGGGCCCTCAAGTTTGCAATGAGAATGAAACCTCATATTCATGATCTCTCTCGCCAAACCTTCATCCCACTTACCACCCCGAGAAAAACCGTGACAAGTCCCCCTCAAAACTGTCTGGGTCGTCCAAACCCTGCAGAACCAAGAGCGACCCAAGGAAACGGGCACTTCCATAAGCTGTGCTTTCTAGAATGTACTCTGGAAAAGGGTATTTCACCAGAACCAAAGAAATCGCAGCATAAAGTATGGACTTTGGATAGCTATAATCTCTCAGCAGCAGTTTATAAATAGTGACAAATATACTGTATTAATATCAAAAGTCAATAGTAGTGAGAAGTGAGTGTGCAGTGTGTGGAAACTCTTTAAACCGACATCCCAGTTCCTCTGCAAATCTAAAATATAAAGATCATTTACAACACAACAAAAAAAATCCGGATGGCGAGGGTGCCACTGTCTTAGAAAAACACTGAATGCCTGGGGAAAAAAAAGTGTACCATGATCCTGAACAATTATGAAAACTGGAGAATCATTTGAACATCCTCCTTTGAGTGGTCAGGGGAATAACGTCAGAATCATAAAAAAGGAAGCCTGGTCACCTCAAAGATGTATTTTGTGAATAATCTTTGCAAGACAATACTAATTCAAGTGTAGATCACTGCTTTCAACCCTGCAGCACTGAGTTGGAGGGGCACAGGTTAGAATGTTAGAATTGTTTGCAGAACGAAACTGAGATAGAACCGGAAGGAGCTGCCCGAGGGGCATGCAGCAGAGGCGGTGGGACGGGGCCCAGCACCCGCTTGGGGCAGGACAAGCAGAGGGCAGCACTGCTAAACGACGGCAGGAGAAATGCAGAGCATAGCATGCGTTCTGGGAGTGGGCTGTCGGATGCTCACAGCAGTCAGGGCGAAGCCAGGACCCCACTGTGGGTGACGAGGACCCGAGGACAGGAGCTGTTGCCGTCAGTTTCCTAGACTGAGCACAGGAAGAGAGCAGAGCCAGGACTCCAACACAGGCCGTCCAGGTGCGGACGCGTGCACCCCAACCCAGCCCGTCCAGGTGCGGGAAGCATGCACCCCAACCCAGGCCGTCCAGGTGCGGGAAGCGTGCACCCCAAGGAGCACCGCAACCCCGCACCAAGTGCGTGCTCCCCTGTGACGAGCTTTTTTTGATATATCATTTACACATTACTTGAAATTCTCTCTTAAAATGTAGCATCCTGTGATTGTTTCCATTTTTACAGCCCTGCAGCCATTGCTCGCATCCAGCTGTGGAGCACGCCCTCGCCTAAGGAAGATCCACCGTGGCTTCCTCCAGTGACTCCCTTTGCTCCACCGTGCCCCACACTTCACGACCACTGCCCCTTTTGGACTGCCCTTTTCTGGACTTTGCATACCAGTGCAAGCAAGCACCCTGTAACCTCTGTGCAGGCCTTGTTTGGCCGAGCGGACTGTCTTCCAAGCTCACCCACGCTGCAGCATGAGTCAGCACCTGTCTCCTTTGTGTGGGTGCATGGTGTGTGTGTGTATGGGTGTGTTGTGCGTGTGGGTGTGTGTATGGGTACGTAGTGTGTGTGGGTGCGTTGTGTGGGGGTGCATCATGTGCGTGGGGGTGTGGCATGCATGTGTGTGGTTGCGTCGTGTGTGGGAGTGCGTCGTGCGTGGGGGTGTGGCATGTGTGTGTGGGTGCATCGTGTGTGGGTGCGTCATGTGGGGGAGGTTGTGGGGGGTGCGTCGTGCGTGGGGGTGTGGTGCGTCGTGTGTGTGGATTTGGGTAGATCGCGTTTCTCTTGTCGACAGCTGGTGTGCAGTTGGGTCGTATCTGCCTTTGGCTTTGATGAGTAATGTTGCCTGAGCATCCTCACGCCAGTGCGGAGAGAGGCTCCTGTTGCTCCGAGTAGAACAGATGCATCTCGTGGTACATTTATACTTGGCTTCCTAAACTACTAAGCTAATGATGACAAAGTATATAGGCCTAACCTGGAGATGGAAAAATGTAACCTGGTTCCTAGGAATCTAACCATGCAGGGGTCGGAGAGGAGGCCTGCTAGCTGCAGGGGTGGCCCTGAGAGCCGGGCTGGAGGGACTGGGCTCAGGCTAAACCGCTCCTGGTCCAGCCACGCACAGGCGGCCTCCATCTGAAGTTGTGTGTCAACAGACAAGCAGGTCAGGGAACACAGCTGAGAAGGAGGCTACCGGGAGCACAGGAACCAGACGGTGGATTCGGGCTGCTGGTGGTGGAGACAAGGAGAGGGGGGCGAGATTGGGAGGTGCTTGAAAAGAAATATTGTAAAAACCTGGGGATGCCCCTTACATCAGAACGGAGCAGTCCACAGGTAATGGAAACACCGAAACACCTTCAAACCCAACTTTCCCATGGCCTGGGTTAATTAGAACTCTTTCAAATGAGACATCTTGTCTGTCTGGCATGGCGTCACGTGGAACGGCAATCTTTTCAATAGACTTCCTCTATTTCCAAAAAAAAAAAAGAAGAAGAAGAAGAAAGAAAGAAAAACAGCTAGCATATGTTCAGCCTGAAGCAATGCATAAATGCATATTCAAGTAAAAGTGGCCTAAATATGGGTTTATTTTTCTCACATGCCAAAGAGCACTGCAGTAAGCAGTTCCCAGGGCTGTTTTAGGGGCTCCCCAGCGTCGGGGTGGAGACCATTCCCTCGCCATTCTCTGGACCTTCCCCCACTTCAAGGCAGCTGCAGCTCCTCCAGCCTTCACCTCCTCAGACAGTAACCCCAAAGCCAGAGGGGGTCCCCCTCAGGCATCTCCTGCCACGGCCTTGCCTTCTGCTCTGCCCGGCTGGGACTGGGTCCCGCACACAGCCGTGCGGAGCTGCAGGGGAGGCTGCGAGAGCAGAGAAGCAGCTCTTTTGGGCCGTCCTAGGAGGTGAGGTCGGCCAGCCAAAGCAACTGGGATTAGTAAAGGGTGGATAGACGCCGGGTTCACCAAAACGTCGGTGGAAAACGAAATGAAAAGATCAGCTGTTTTGATACCAATATCTGAAATCCCTGCATAGGAACATTCTTGCAAAAGTCCATGGAAAATGCACTTTATGAACAACTCTGCATGGATGTCAAGTTGGCTTTGCTCCCAAGAAGCTCAACTTTTAATTCCATGTTTCACAAACCTTTGGAAATACCTTCACATGAGCCAGCTAAGACTCCCACAGAAGTCCACAAACCAGGTGGCTGGAGGGACAGAAACCCATTTCCCTGCAGTTCCAGAGGCTGGAAGTTCAAGGTCTTGGCAGGCTTGGCTTCTACAGGCGCCTCTGCCCACGGTGTCACCACGCCCAGTGTGAGCTCTTCCATGGTGCTTCTTCTGATGAAATCATGAAGAGTGACATCATTGAACCCCCATCGCCTCCCCCACGTCCCTGTCCCCAAACACACAGTCACGATGAGGGATCAAGGGGGCATACAGTGCAGCCCACAGCAACAGACAGCCAGCAGCACCTGCCCGGGTCAGCAGGTTCTGAGCTGCTCCTGGCCACTGACCACCTCTGGATTGGCCAGTTTTTCCACATACACATGCCTGTGGTTCTATTTCGAGTTATAACAACAGAGACATCGGTACAACCGACTTCCCAGTTAGTTGAGGGCAGACGACGCTTCCTGCTCTCAACATCAGAGCTGCGAATTCTCCCCATTGTCCTTTCCACCCCAGCGAACCCTCTCTGCCCATCACTTAATATTGCTTACAAGGGTCTTGACTTTTAAGCAATGCGACATTCAGTGTGCATTTAAATGCCATCCATTACCATCAAATGGTGACATTTACTTCATTTGTAATTCAGAAAGGGAAAACACACATCCAAAACACGGCAAAAAGCACTCGTATCAAAGATAATGGGCCCAAGCCATGGCCGCCCCTTGTATTTCAAGTTTGGAGGAAAGAGCTAATAAAAGATTGAAGAGAGGGCCCGCGAGGAGCGGCAACAAGTTTAGCAATCACTTGTCACTTGAGGTTAGCATGGAAGTTATTTTAACAAGACACTGCTTGCAGAATTTCCACCATAAATCTTTTATTAAGTCCCAGAATCTTGATCCAGATGCTTCCCAGGCGGGATGGTAAGGAATAATGCGCCTCCCTTGCTTCCTTTCTAAGCTAAGGCGGAGAGACACTAAGTGCCGGACCCCCTGACCTTCACATAAACCTAATATTGTTATTGATTTTCCCCTGCTCAAGCGGGCGAAATATGCTTTTGGGAAGCCAGCATTAACGAGCCTGTTTAGATAAGCCTGGACCAAGTCAATGGGTATTTATCAGTGCTCCTCTTTGCTCCAGAGCAGAAGTCACTGGCTGGATGCAAGAAGCTGCCACATGTCTTGACTGTGTCACTGCTCACCCCAGGGCATTATAAAGAAAGGGCAGCAGAGGCAGCCTCGTCAGCATGTCCCCGAGATGCGGCATTCAGGGACTGGGCCAGGCTGGGCTACCCCACCTGACTGGGCAGGGTCGAGGCTTCCCTGGACGTCTCGCTGCAGCTTCCCTCCCCAGTGCCTCAGGAGCTGGCTCTTAACCTCTGCCGCAAGTGTCTTGTTAGCTTTTTTGTTTGTTTCATTTTTGCAGCTGGCCATCTGGCTGTCCCGGCCGCATTTGCTGAGAAGACATCCCCTACACCATGTGGCCTTTGCTCCACTGTCAGAGAGCAGGTTGACTGCATGACTGTGCATCTGTTTCAAGGCTCTCTCTTTCCTTTGCCATGAATCTATTCGTTCTTAAGTCAAGCTCACTGTCTTGGTTACCGTCTCTTTATGAAAAGCCTTGGAGTCAAGCCATGTGAGTCGTCCAACTCTGCCCCCCTTCAGTATGATGGCGGTTATCCCGACTCTGGCTTCTCCACAGGAACTTCATAACCACCTCGTGGATCCCCGCGGAGCAACTTGCTGAGATCTTGGCATCTGTTGCAATTGGAAAGTTCTCGCTGTTCCAGTTGTTTTTTCCTTCTTGAATCCTTATTGTAAAACAAAACAAAACGAAAGAAAGAGAGAAAGAAATAAGGAAAGAAAGACGAAATAGAAAGAGGCAAAGAAGCAAGGACTTTTGAAGAAAGTGCCAGCCGGAAGTTTTACGAGCTGGGTTTAGCACAACAAAGTCCGGGCCCAGGCTGATTCTCCCGAGGCCATTGTGTGCCTGTCAGCTTCCCTCCCAGACAAACCCGGCTCCTTGTTGATTACTGGTCAACTGCCAAGGTCATCTTATATATTAAGAATGATCCCCTGGACGTTAAGACTGATTAAAACAAAAATCCATCCACTCAGACAATGGGGTTGTCCCAATGGAACAGAAACAAACTCTTCCAGGAAATTGACGTGCTTGATAAGCTTATCCTCCACATCTTCACTTTGACTTCAAGGAAAAAAAAAAAAAAAAAACTCTGCTAAATAGGTTGTGAATGTGCAGACACAAGACAGGTTTTTAAGTTCTTCCCAACACCTGTAAACGGGATGATTAAAACATATGTCGTATTAGGCAAGACGAATATAAGACAGGAAAGGATTTTAAATCAAGAGTTCAGACAGGTTAGCAGATATTGATGTTATGCCACGTAGAGTGATGTTGAAGTATTTTAAACACTGGCAGCACAGCGACCAGCGCTGGAGCCCCACAGACAATGCCATCCGCCGGCGGCGTCACCTCAAGGGTGCTATGTGTCCTGCCTGCTCACGCTTGTCGGTCCTGGAAGACACGGACACCACGATTCCAGCAGCTCAGGGCGACTCCTGAGATCCAACACTAACATGTATCACAGGGATAATAAACACAGTTTGTCCTGATTGGTGGCGATGTTCAGACGATGCCATCTCCAGAGAGAACACTGGTTCTGCCCAGGCGAAGCACGCAGTGCTCTTCCAACGCATAGACGTTGGTGTGAGATGACGCCTGTTTGTCTGTATGGATCCAATAACTTATCCCACAGAATTATGCACCTGCAAAAGGATGGACCCATGAGGCTGCTTCTTGAAACACCCTAAGAACCAACCGGAAGTGAGGTCAGTGCCCACCTGCCTGGGACCACTACAGAAATTACAACAGATTCATAAAGGAGTGCAGGAGTGATTCACAGAGATGGAGCAATCTCCAAGATGTGCAGCAAATTTAAATGAGTAAGTTATTGGAAAGTGTCTATAAATGACACTATTTGTGCAATGTGTGTGTGTGTGAACTTAAGCTGTCTCTGGGAAAATTAAGGAACTGCTGACAATTGGCAGCTGCAGGGCGAGGGCTGGGGGTTGGAGGCAGGGAGGGAAGTGCCTCCCCTAGGTGCCCGCGAAGCACATAGTGTGTCCATTTCTCCATACAAACGCTGTGCTAAGTTGTCTACGGATATATCCTTACTTTAATTAAATTTGTAATAATTTAATAATATAAAAGGAAAAATAATTACCACCCATATTCCCTGCACTTATAATTAACCACTATTACCATTTTCCCATATGTGCTTGCTTGAGGTTGTTTTGGTTTTCTTGGGTTTTTTGTTTGTTTTGGTTTTTTGGTTTTGGGTTTTTTTGGGCCTACGTTTTGCAGTTCATGCAGCCCATATGAAGTCACCATCCTTAAAGAAAAAAGTTGGTGGAACATTCCAGACAAAGCTTGGCAAACTGACTTTCAACTCACCCAGACAAACCTTCCACCTGCCTAGAGGAGATGTTCGCATGGTTGGGCTTAGCATGTAGCTGACGCCTTCACAGAGCTGCCTGTTGTGCACATCCATGAACAATGCCAGGGGGCAGGCAGCTGGCCAGCCAGCGAGGAGGCCCACAACCCACCGCAGAGCACTGCGGCTCCACACTCGGCTCCTGACCCCTGCGTGAGCTCGCACAGGCTGTGCTGTTCGCCCATCACCTCTCCCTACACACAGCACCATTCTGCCATTTCACGCATCACCTCCACGGTGCATGCCACTCCAGGGCCGAACCAGCTCCTTCATCCCCTTCTCTGCCACCCAAACCAGTCAGAGTCCCCCTTACACCACTGGCCAAACTGGTTCCAAAATAAACACTTAACCCAAGTCAGGTCAGTTGGACTTCGCAGGCTTCCTGGCTCTGGGATCAGAAGCATGGAAAGAACTTGTGTGAGAATGAAAGCAGCCACAAGGAGGACGGACCACACCGTGCCCCCTGGCGGCTGCCATCCCGGGCCCTCAGGACCTCGCAGTCACACGGGCACCTGCAGGCCCTTCTTGAGTCCTGTTTTTTTATTTCAAGGAACAGTTTCTCAGAATACAAAATAGCTATCTCGTGCATTTAATTTCTTAAAGTTTTATTTATGTATGTATGTGTTTATTTGAAAAGAGGGGCAACACACAGAGATCGTCCATCTGCTGGTTCATTCCCCAGAAGCGCAACAGCCAGGTCGAGGCCAGACCTCAACCAGGAGCTCCATCCGGTCCCCGTGCAGGTGGTGGGAATCCAGGCACGTGAGCCGCAATCTGCTCAAGTCTCAGCAGGAAGCAGATGAGGAGCAGGGATGAGACTCCAACACGGAAGGTCCATGACGCTAGGGAGGTTTAACCCACCATTACACATCTGCTGTACCTGTGCTTGTTTTAATAACATGTCCTTATTTATGAAGTGGAAATAGCTAAGCTTTATAGGAAGCACACAAAAGTGGAAAACAGGAGTTACTGGTAAAAAAAAAAAAATGAGACTCAATCTTAATAATTAATTTTTTCAGATTTATTTATTTTTGCTGGAAAGTGGTTTTTTTTGTTTTGTTTTGTTTTGTTTTGTTTTTTCACAGAGAGGAGACGAGACAAAGATCGTCCATCCAATGATTCACTCCCCAAGTGGCTGCAGTGGCCAGAGCTGAGCCAATCCAAAGCCAGGAGCCAGGAGCCTCTTCTGAGTCTCCCACATGGGTGCAGGGTCCCAAGGCTTTGGGCTTTCCTTGACGGCTTTCCCAGGTCACAAGCAGGAAGCTGAATGGGAGGCGGGGCAGCCGGGACACGAACCAGCACCCATACAGGATCCCAGCATGTGCAAGGTGAGGACTTTAGCTATTAAGCTACCGCTCTGGGTCCTATAATTAATTTCTGAGTTTTTGGTTCGTCCATCTTGAGTCACAGGCAAGCAGCGCCAAATAGCAAACTTCCTAAGCAGTTGACATGAAGACAAGACATTTTCCTTCTGGAGTTCAGAAGTTTGGGAGACTCAAAGATGCACTCTGCACCTGCCCAAGCCATCAAACATGGAACACCACCTTTCCCCGTAGCTTGTAACCAGCTTGAAGCTGCTTGCAAGAGACAACTGCTAAATTGGGGGAAATTTTGCACACCATTTCTTATAGCGTGAACTTGGCCATGGCGACAGTAGAAAACAGGATGCAAGAGGGGTCCCCTAGAGAACTGGTTGCTAAACATTTGCTTGCACCCCGCTGTCTTTCATTCTCTTTCCATTTTTATTACAATGCTACATACTTAGAATAAAGTGTGCAAATCTCCCTGCAGCCATCACCCTAGCCACTCTAATCAGGAAATGGAACCTTTGCACACTCTGGATCATTCTCACAAGCCCCCTTGCTGGTCACAACTGTCACTCATGCACACACATCACCCTTCAGACCTCTTTTAAAACAATTAGTTTTGCCTTTTCTTGAACATCTTATAACTTGACATGCGATCAGTTCTCTTTGGTGTCTGGCCTTTTCCATTTGTCAAATGCATGAGATCTGTCCATATTAACACGGCAAGAGCTTATTGTTGATATTTCTCTAGAACATTCTGTTATCTGAGTATATAACAGTGAGAGTATCCATTCTACTCTTGGTGAAAATTGTGGGTGGTTTCCAATTTTAGTAGCTGGCAGGAACATTTTTGCTCATTCTTGGTGTGGCTCTAGCAGCTTAACCGCTGATCCACAGCTCGCATGTTAGCTCAGCTTCTTCCCAAGCAGCGGCCTGCATCCTCACCACCACTTGGTATGAGCTGACTCTTCCTTTGGACAGTGTGCAGGGTGTGCTGTATTTTATTATGATCTTCATGTACATATCCTGATGTGCTTAATTGCCACTGGAATGCCATTTTTGGTGAGATGCTTGCTCAAGACTTTTGCCTAATTTTTACTGGGCTATTTTAGATTGACTTGTATGAGTTTGAAACTTGTATGAAACTTGGCAAGCATTTATTTTTTTATGGAGAGAGTTTATGGATGTGGCTGTAGCAAGATCTATTCCCCCAAGAGCAGTAAGATGCCTAACTAGGACACCTGCACCCGGTAAGGCAGCCTTGCATCCAAGGGACCCCCCTCTGCTCCTGACTCCATCTTGCTGTTATGTTCACCCTGGGAGGTAACAGTGATGGCCTCCTGTCACTCACATGAGAAACCCAGACACCCAGACCCTAACCCCTGGTGTTGGGGACATTTGAGAAGATCATCCAATGATGGAAGAGCCTCTCTCTCTCTTTCAAATCTTTTTTTAAAAAATCTAATTTAACAGAAAAAAATTTTAAAAGATGTGTTCATCTCCAGAGTAGGGGGAATGCGTTTTTCTGCCAAGGGCCATTGAGATATCTATAACATTGTTTGAAAGCCATGCAAAATGATCAACTTAAAACTCAGCCTGCTGTAGAAATGTTGAAGCTTGAGTTCCACCTGCAGCTGCTTTGACAGGACCAGTCCAAGCGATGCCCCGGGCCTTATAGGGCAATAACCTTATAGGCTGGACACTCCCCATCCCTGAGTCCTAAACCATAATGTGCTGTTTTACCTTCTCAACTACCAAATCCAAGTCAGATAAGAAACACCTCAAATTAATGAGCTCTAAATCATTGCAAGATAGCATTATCACTGGCCTTTAGCGCCAGGCAGATACATTTGAACGGGGCCCATAGGTAGATCCTGTGATGGACTGCATCCACCTCAATTCAGAAGGCCCACATAGAGCTCGCATCTTCACAGCGACTTGCACACTGGAGTTTCACATCCACGCCCAACGTCAGGCCAAGTGACTAAGCCACAAGCCCGGCTGGCTAAAACTGAGACACCAGTAGATGGATGTGATACTCTTTACGTAAGATGTTGGTCCTAAAACATTTGTCACAGAAAATCCTAAAACTATGATTCTGGCATAAATGCCACTGTCATGGTGTTCAAATAGTATTGGAAGATCCAGAGGAAATTGGCTGGCTCGATCCCATTGATGGGGAAGCAGAGAAGACTCCACCCAGCACCAATAGAAACCACACCCACCTTCAGATTCCACATCTCCCCTCTTCATGGAATTATCTAGGGAAACTTGGAATGTTCTCTAAAACACGCAGCACCAATCAACACGCATCAACAGCTGCATCCTCAATGAGTCCTTAAGCATGGATGTCGCCACTGAGTTTAAGTTGCTGGCAGAATTATACTGTGTGCAATCCCCATGCATCAACAAAGTGTTGTTAAACATCCACTACTCTGTTTAGTGTTTTGGCAAGAGAAAATTACATTCTTGAAGTCAGCAAAGAAGCAGCGAGCAAAGCAAGTTCACACGATACAGGCAGGATGGGCACCGCACACAATGTGGCTTTCCAGGACCCCGCACACAGTGCTCTGGGAGCACAGACGTGAGATGTGTAGACATACTGCGTGTCTCAGCCGCCACCATTCACTCTAAGCTCACGAGAAAGGTGTTTTACTAATGAGGGGACTGAAGTTTGGGAGGGCTTAACTTGGACACCATGGCACACAGCCTCTGTATGTAAAGGTGGCAGGTGACAATCAGACTGTGAACCCAAATCCCTCTCCCTGCTGTGTCTCCCCGTGGGGACTCCGGTGTTGGCAGCAGGCTTGTCGGGGTCAGGCGCTCCCCAGTGAATCAGCTCTGGAAACCCCTGCTGAGCCCCTCCCATAGCTCTCCTGCTCCACTGCTCGGGGAAGACAAGTGTCCTGGCTGATAAATGCACCTCGGCAGCATCTTCAATTCCCTTCTCATTCCTGTTGGTACATTTAGTACGCGTCTTTGATGCCTGGCGATGCTCAAGTCAGGTTTAATATCAATATCATACCTTTTGGAAAACACGATTTCCAGCCCATATGTATATATATGTATTTCCTCTGTGTTAGGATTGAATGACTCTGCCCCAGGCGGCGGTGGGAGAGGAGTGTTTCCTTAAGCAGAAGAGCAAACAGATGGCTCCTAGAACGCGCCTGCGCTCTTAAGTACAATTCGCTTTGGACAGAATGGGGCCGCATATGCCGCTGCTCGTTGGCCAGCGCAGTGTGAGCAGGGAGGCACCAAAGCCACCACAAGTCTATCCAAAGCTTCGGGCTGGATCTCGGCCTCCGGGATCTGATGGGACTCGTGACAGGAGGCCAGGTGCCTCCTCGGTTGAAGAACAGGGAAAGAAGGCAGGATTGGCAGACAGGCGTGGGGCACCCAAAGGCAGCAGAGAGCAGCTGAAAGTGGTTCATGCTGCACACTGCCTTTGGGGCCAATTCTGCCCACCTCCCCATGCCCTCACCCTCTCTCCTGCCCCCAGTCAAGAGAGCTGGGACTGCCAGTTTGGGGCTGCATCCAAAGATTAACCCCCCTCACTGCCTCTAGATTGCCCCACAGCACATGTTCCTCAAGGCCCCCTCTCCATTTAACCTCCACCAACTCGCTGCTGACTTGGGACCCTTCTCTTCTGTACCCACTGTCTCAGCTGGGTGTTTTCCTGTCTCATGCCAGCTATGGTCCCACATTCTTCTGTTATCTGTCACTTCAGAGTCATTTTGGCAAGACCCCAGGGAAGTGCCCCATTTCAGGCTCTACTAAAGTTGTTTCCTCAAACAATGCTGCAAGGCGGGTCGTAGGACAGAGCGTGACACTCAGCAGGTGCTCGAGGGGACATGTTGGGTGAGGCAGCCCGTGCTGCTCCTGCCCCAGCTGCGCTGCCTCTCTGAGCGTAGCTGCCACCAGTCCCATCACCTGGGTTCCTGTCCCCTGCTCCTCTATCACATGGTGTTGCTGGCTCCCTTACTCTCCTGAGAGGGTCCCCAGCTGGCAAGTCCCAAATCTCTCTTTTCCTTTCTTGAATCTCTTTTCCATTGAAATGAGATCCATGTAACATAACAGGCACCAGGTCCTAGAGCACAGCTTTCAGTGCATCCACAGTGGTGTGTACCCACTACTGGGTTCCAGAACGTTCCCTTCACCCTCCGATGAGACCCTGCATCCACTGGCAGCCACTTCTGCTCATCTCTTCCCAGCCTGTGGCAACCCTCAACCCCCTTACTGACCTGTTCAGGACCATACGTGTAAGTGGAAATCTCAGGCTGCTTCTCTCCCCAGACACAATGTCCTCGAGGCCCATGGTGTTGCAGCAGGCGTCAGAACGTGCTTGCGTGTGGATGGAACGCAAGCTGACTATCGGATGTCAGCTGATGCACATCCCCACCTTTCACCTGTCCTGAATGCGGATGCTGGAAATGAGGGTGCCCGTGGTTTTGTCCGAGCATTGATTTTTAGTTCTTTGTGGTACAAAGCTAGGAGTAGAATGCAGTTACTTGGAAATTCCATGCTCAGTATTCTGAGGGGCCTCGGGTTCCCATTTGTAACCGAAATTTGGGACTTGGGCCCTCAGGGGTAGATGCGATCCAGCTCTAGCTTCTGAAAAGCATCCATCGCTTCATACCCATGGGCCGGCTGCAGATCCAGCCTCGCTCGCCAGCCCCAGCCCAGCCTTCTGACTGTAGGACCGTCACTCCGCCGGAACCCTCTCCAGGGATGAGCGTGGGGCCAAGTGGTCAAGATGAGGGCTAGGACACCCACATCCCTGTCCGAGTGACTCAGTGGGAATCCAGGTTCCTGTTTCAGACCCCAGCTTTCTGCTAACTGCCTCAGAGCCTGGCAGGCCGTGATAATGGCTTAGGTAGTTGGGTTCCCACCATCCACGTGGGAAACTTGGGTTAAGTTCCAACTCCCAGCTTCAGCCTGGCTCAGCTGCAGCCATTATGAGCATTTGTGGTTAGCTAACCAGCAGTTGAGATCTCTCTCGCTCTCTTTTTCCCTCTCCCTCTCCACTGACTACTAAAAACAAAGAATCAAAAACCCTGACCAGGGAGAAATCTTCACAAAACACTATTTTCACTGTCATTCTAGCTGCCATCTTACTCTGTCAATCTAAGTTTGAAAATCATCCAGTCACTCACTCGATAACTCACTCCACCATACAACCACAGATGAGGGCTATGGAATGCACCATTTTAGGAAATGGAGTTTTTTCCCTCTAAGAATTTGGACACAACAGGGGCTAAGACCCCCACAGAACCACAAGCATCTACAGAGCCGTGGCCTAAGGCAGCCACCAGAACCACCCACGGAGACAGAGCGGCACAGCGTCTTGAGGGTGGAGCGCTGCAGTACCGCCCTCAAGGGCATACCCTCTCCACAGCAAGACAGGAGTGCCCAGCTGAAGCCCAGCGCGGGCCACAGACCATGTGCACCCAGAACTGTGCTCAGCAGGGGCATGCTAAGGTCGCAAGAAAGAGAAAAGGAATTTTCCACAGGCAAAATTGGGACCCAAGGAAGGCCTGGGGAGAAAAGACGAGGTCGCTGTGACAATCTGGAGGGCATCTCCGTGTGGCTCCAGGTCTGATGGATGAGCCACTTAGCAGGCCAGCACTTCCCACTCCAGGCTGCGCATGACCTCACCAGGCGTTTCTAGCCCTAAGGTCAGGCACCAGCTCACGGTGGAAATCCAGAGCCCTCACCCAGGCGGAGGCAGAGGGGGCAGGCTTGTTGTGTATTTGCCACTCCTGCCTTCAGCTTTAATATTTGTTTCATCATAAGAAATCCTTTACGTAGTCATCGGCATGGAGAGCCTTTCTTTACAGTGGAGGCCAACAACCCACAAGCTGCCCTGAGCAGAAGTTGCAGTCTCGCCTTCAATGAACGCGTGACACTCCAAGCTACAGAGCATCAGGCCCACATCAGAGGACACAGCCGCAAAATCACTTCCGGAATGCATCCACAGGGTGAGCGCCAGCCCAGGGGTTGAGATAACACCACATCAAAAGCCTGGTCCGAGTCCCAGCTCCTGCACTGCCGGCACAGCTCCCCACTGCTGCACATGCTGGCAGGTGGCAGATGATAACCCTGCCACCCACCCGGGAGACCCACCTGAGTTCCAGGCTTTCCATCTTGTCCTGGTTCTGCCCTGGCTGTTGCAGACATGTAGACAGTAAGCCAGAAAAGGCATTACTGTGGCACAGAGGGTTAAACCTCCATCCGTAATGTCAGCATCCTGTGTGGGCACTGGGTCATCTCCTGGCTTCCCTTTCAATCCAGCTCCCACTAATGTGCCTGGGAAAGCATGAGATGACCCAAGTGCTTGGGCCCCTGCACCGACGTGGGAGACCCAGAGGGCTTCTGGCTCTTAGCTTTGGCCTAGCCCAGTACCAGCCATTGTGGTCATTTTGGGAGTGAACCAGCAGATGGAAGATCTCTCTCACTTTCTCTCTCTCTGACTTTCCAGTAATAATAAAAACAAATCTTAATTTTTTAAAAAAAGAAAGTGAATCAGAGAATGGAGTTCCCCCTCCTCTCCTTCCCCCACGCCCTTCTGCCATTCACATAAAAATGGAAACAGTAAAAATTGAATTCACATGCGCGGGCTCTTGGGTCTTGCTGCCAATGGGACATTTCTTACTTTGTCGTAGTGCGGGTCTGCCTCTCTGTGCCATTGTGCGACTCACCGACGCAGGCAAGGCGCTGCCTGGGCGCAGAGGATGGAGCCCTCATTGGCAGTGCATCCTCTAGTGGTGCTCTGAGACACCCGCTCCAGGAAGCTGACCCTGGGGAGTGTCTGAAGTCACTTGGTCCCTGCCTACACCGGGCTCAGAAGCACTCCCTGGGTCGGCATCTACAAGGAGACTTCCGGTGTGGACGGAACTCACCTTTCCCTCCGTAGCTAACACTAGTCCGTGACTGAAGCTGATGAGGCTTGCACAGATGGAGAGTCACCTTCGACCTCATTCCTCCTCCTCTTCCTCCTCATCTTCCTCCCTTTCCTCCTTCTCCACTGTAATCAAACACAATGGCTGTCTAGAAAGACTACATTTCCCAGACTCCCTTGCAGCCAACAGAGGTTGTTGAAATCAGTTCTAGCCAACAGGGTGTGAGTGAAAGCAAGGACATCCTTTGAAGGGAAGGGGCAGCCCCTCCCAGGTCCTTTCACCTGCTCCCCCCGCCCCCCACTGCCTCAGTGGGGAGGTGGTGGTCACCAGGAAGGGCAACATGCTAGGGATTGTGAAGCCACGAGACAGAGAAGGAGCTTGTGTTGGGAAGAGTTCATGGAGCAGAAACACACTCCTGCTCCAACCTTCACAGCCAGAGAGACAGAGACGCACACACAGGAACACGCAGACACCTGTCCTGGGTGAACACAGCTCGGGTCTTGGTTGTCCGGAAGTCCAGGGATGGGCCGACATCCAGGGCCGTCCTTCTCTGCTTCCACACCTTCATTGTCGGTGTCATCCTGCAGCTGGCTTACTCCGGCTGTAGCATTCAGGCCACATCAGTCACAACCAGAGGGAGATGGCCAGTGCCAGCGCCAGTCACTGCACAGGAAGGACTTCCCCTGGCCTTGTCTGCCCTGGACTTGGCCCTCAGATGGTGGGGTGAAGGAGCCCAGACCCACTCGGCCTGCCCTGAAAGCAGAATCCGGAGACAAGGACTACAGATGTGTTACCTGTGCTGTTTTTCCTCTTCATCCACGCTGAGATTGTCAGCTTGGGAAGGGAGAGGAGAATGGAGATGCCAACGATGAAACATGGAAGCCCTCTCCTAGAACCCTGGGACAGCAGATGTCTGCCTGGAGGTGCAGGTTAAAGACAGGAAAATATAACACAGGACACAATCATAACGGCTCAATCATGAATGGGACCAGACCACCACATAAAGTCCAGGAGTCCCTGTGCCGGTTCCTTGGGTGACACGTGCCTTGAAGCCACCCCGTCCCTTCCCTTTCATGACCAGTCTGAGCACCCGAGGAAGACAATGGGCAAGGAGCCCGCAGCCCTGGGGCACTGGGAGCCTGAGCCAAGGGTCCCTGCAGCCCCACGGCTTGTTTGCCTTCGTCTGAAGCCAACTGAGGAAGAGGAAGGCAGAGTGTCCACTCTGGGGACCAGGCTTACACAGCAGGGTGGTGACAGGATGAGATGTAATTTTAAATGAAATTTTAGATGAAAATTAAAAGTTTGCAACTCATGTCAGCACCCAGCTTGGACAATCTGCACCGAGCCTGTCTGTGAACTCCACAAGGCTGGGGCCTGTGGGTGCACCCTCCCCGGTGGCTAGGGGGAGACTCTGCATCCCTGGTTCCCCTGGGGACCCCACAACGTGCACCCTGTTCCCTGCACCCAGAACTGCTCCCCTGCCCCAGCCTCCCCCTCAGCGCCTCCCCAGACCAAGAAAGTCTGTGTCTAGGTCCAGGAGCCCCACCCCAGCTTCCCCAGGAACTCCTCCTCGTTTCTCCCTCAGTCCCAGTAGACCAAGGAGGTACACAAGCTGACCCATAGTAGGTCCTCACCCACACTGCCCAGATCCCTGAGGGGTCCAGCAAGTACTCCTCCCCTCCCACCTGCCGTTGCCCTCACTGTCACTCCAGATCCTGTCTTTATCCACTTTTGACTCAGCTTCCCAGACATGCCTAGCCGGGCCCACAGCTCCACCGATCTGTTCTGGCTGGAAATCCCCAGCCACCCTCCCGAAGGAGCAGCCATGTTCAACTCCACCGAGCTGGTGTAGACAGTCTGTCTGCTTCACAGATGGCCCTGAAACCCCGAAAGCAGAGGGTCCGTGATTGGTGCTCTGTGCCCTGCCACACTAAGGCAGACACGTGAGGATTCCAGACATCCCTGTCACCTGCTGGGCTCCCTCCACACTCATGCACTGTGACTTAAGCTTCCTGTGCTGGTGTTCGTTCCACACCTGGCATCACAGCGACAAAACTCAGGGTAAAGGGTCTCAGGGTTTTCTGTCCAGCAAGCCCTGAGACCACCGAGGGGTGAAGCAACAGTGCGCTGGAGACAATCCAGTGCTGAAGATTCTCCGTTTATTTGAAAGAAGTTACAAGCTTATGTAGGAGAAGGGGGCAGGCAGAAGAGCGGTCCCAACAGTACAACATTGTGACTGGCTAATGTAGAAGGATGATCAGGATCTTTGCTATTGTGGGAGATGATGGCCAGTTGAATCCCCCCTCCCCGCCCCCGAAGACACCAGGAGCAATTGATGAGGACATGAATGAGCAGGATACATCCTGGTTCTCAGCTTTAGATAAAGAACCTGCTGTGCTTTGAAGAACTTCCTTTCTGGCCATATAACGGTGGCATCCCTGATGAGGGGGGTCTATCACAGATTCCCCTTCATCCTCCTCATCTATACTGTGAGATGGGGGGATGAAGAAGTGAGTCAGGAAATGGGGGGGCAGAGGGAATGGTAGTAGGAAATATTTTCTTATTTTTCTTTTTAGGCTTTTGCTTCATTTCCGCATCTAACTCACAGTCCTCAAAGGAATCCACGACAGCCTGCTGGAGGTTCTCCTCCCTGTCTTCCCCTTCTATAATCGTAATAACCGCTTTAATCAAAGACCAAAAATCAGCAGGAATATCTTGTATCATTCGGGCCTCTTCTACATGTTTCCGGGCACGATCCCAAACTTGGGTTTCCAGTGCCCCTTCATCCGGAAACCAAGGGTTAGATTTACAAATAATCCCTAAAAAAGAACGCAACTGCTGTCTAGTTACATTTACTCCATTCTTCTTTCAAAGGTTACGCATAGGAGTTATAAACGGCTGTGCTGTGCATTGATTCTGGCCCATTATCCCCACTCACTTACATTTCTTTTTGCAAGTCCCTGTTCATGGGCGCCACTTGTCGCTGTCCCACAGCGATGAACTTGGTGCATGGAGCCGATAATAACACACATGAACTACTGACTGATGGTCGATAGCCAAAGTTTATTAACAGCAGCAGATTTTAAAGGAAGGTTGTCACAAAGGCATTCAGGGAGGAGGGGCTGGGGAAGCCATGCTCCCATAGTCACAGTGCCTGAGCTCCGAGTCCGCACACCCCTGGAAGCACCAGCTGACGGCCCGGCCCTGGCCCCCAAGTGAGAGGCCATGCAGCCTGGAACAGCCCTGAATGTAGGAGCATTTGGAAAATGAGTCAGTGAATTAAAGATCTCTCTGCGTGTACCTGTGTGACTCCTTTTCAATAAAGTGAAAATAAATAAGTTGAAATTTTCAAATTTCCCTTGCACCAAACCCCTGAAGATGTACATACTATACCTGTAGTCCTCTTGCAGTGCTGCTTATTAATCTTTGGAAACACTCTCTCTGTTATTCAGGCCCCGACAAAGACTTCCCAGAGACATAAGGTAAACCACCTGTAATTATAACAGACAAGGCACAGAAGGCAAGGTGAAAATGAGCAATGAATGCATGAAAACACACTCAACCTTATCAGCAGTCAGGGCAATGTGCATTAAAATAATTACTTTGTACTACCAGGAAGTCAAAACACAAATGTGTTCACAACACGCGGCCGTGCCAAGGTTATCGGGAATGTGACGGGGGGACGACTGTGACCGCTTGGAAAAGGAATCCGGTGGGGCGGCTGGAAGTTTATAAACACAGAACATTTTGAGCCGGGTCCCTAGTTGAGCCACTCCCTGAGGTCAAGCCAGAAGCCTGACAATTACAAATGCAAGCAGTGGGACGTTCTTCCACAGCAACAAAGCTCAAGAAGCATGCCAATCCTCCTTATAGCTGGGTGCTGCTTCACCTTGTCAGAGGTCCCCGGGCTGGATCCATAGGTGACTCGTTCTCTGCCATTTGGGGAATTCTTCCCTTTCCTGCAGTCACCAGAAACTCTAGAAATCTACCATTGTCCAGAACATTCCTGGAACAACACTTTGGTCTCCAAACCGCACTGAGGTCCGTGGGCGGCTCCCCACTTCCGTGCTGGGGCACCAGAGCTTTGTGCCCATTGTGCGGGCTCCGCACAGCCCTCTTCACCCTGGGCCTGCCGCCTGCCCCAGGGCTTAGTCAACCAAGTCCAAGTTCTGGCGCAAAGCCCCTTCCCCTCTTGGTGACAGAAGGAGCTTCCAAACGCTTCCACTTCCCCAAGATGTGCTTCTCATGTTCCTAAAAGCCTTCCCAACTAAAGCTCCCACTTCTCCCCTACAGAAACCTTAGAGGGTTTGAAGTACCTGGATTGCTACTTCTTTGTCAGGTCCCACCAAGCTGGCCACAATGCTTCTTGGTCCAAGCATTGGACAACTAGACTGAACTCCCTGGCACAGAGGTGTGTGTCTTCATCTTGGCATCAGCCAGAAATGGGTGTTAGCAAGCTGCAGGTGTTATGTCTGTGTTTGATGAGTGAATGACGAAACAAAGGAACAAGTGGATGGGAATAGAGGGATGGACGGGAATAGAGGGATGGATGGGAATAGAGGGATGGACGGTGGGTGAATGATGAATGGAAGACAGGACAGGGCGATGAGCAGATGGTGGATACACACATGTGTAGGTGGGTGGGTGGACAACCCACTAGGAAGAAGTGACTTTATAGAGGGCAAGCTAGTTCCAAAAAGGCCAAAGCAAAGGCATCCTTCTTTCCCCCAAACCCAGTGCAGGACGTGGTGATTCAAAGCCCCCTTGGCATTGGCCGGCCTACTGTGTGCTTTCTCCCCGATGCTGTGGCCATTGGCTGTGGGCCTTTTCAGGGTTCCCAGCGTGCCAGGGACCAGGCCAGCATAGCCGACCTCACCCAGCCACGCTTCCTTAGCTAGAAGGCACTCCAAGGTGACTCTGGGTGAGAGGCGTGTGCTGCATCAATGGAGAAATCCATCAGATAAAATCACCACCAGGCTGGCAGTCAGGGACTGAGGACGGCTGGCTGCTTTGTATGTAATTTCCATTATTTTTAACTAGCAAGAATATATTTTCTTTTTTAAAATTAATCAACTAGGTAATTAAATAAAAGGAAGAACAAACCTGCTGGTTCGTTCCCTGAATAACCACGTGGAGGGGAGGGGAGGGGAAAGGGGGTCCAAGCTCGAAGCTAAGACCTCAGTCCGGGCTCCCATGGGGGTGACAGGAGCCCCATCTCTTGAACCATCATCTCTGCCTCCCGGAGCCCATGCTAGCAGGGAGCTGAAATCAGGGGTTGGACTCAAACTCCAACTGAGTGCTAGACATCTTCCCTGGTCTCTTAGGGACCAAGCCAAGGGTCTGCCCTGCAAGGATGTGTGTCCCTACAAGCTACCTGCTGTTACATAGCCCACACTGTAGTCAGCTT
This sequence comes from Ochotona curzoniae, assembly GCF_017591425.1. Taxonomy (NCBI): domain Eukaryota; kingdom Metazoa; phylum Chordata; class Mammalia; order Lagomorpha; family Ochotonidae; genus Ochotona; species Ochotona curzoniae. The sequence continues at coordinate 4,518,901 of NW_024466512.1, forward strand.
CATGCTCGTGTTTACATGTTATATGTTGAATAATTGCCTTTTTACTCAATTGTATTCAGAAACATAACATGCCATTATGTAAAGGCGCTGTCATTTTTACAACTGAACCTTCTTTATGGTTTCCAATTGTGTTTTATTATAGGATCTGCAGCAAAGGACTTCACCGCTCCACTTTTACAAATACCCAAGATGATTTCCTTAGAACAGACCCTGCTTACAGACTTGCTCCAGGAAAAGGTGTGCAGCCACGAAGCTTTGCTTATGTGTCGCAGATTGTCCCCCAGGAGAACTGTGTGAATTCACACTCCTGCCAGCAGAGCGAGAGAAGCCTTGCGTCTGGCACTCTAACCTGGTCTGGTTTTCAAACAAACATGGAGGTGGCTGCAGCTCGCGATCTGGCGCTATTTTACAGGACACACGAACCTCGGGGCCAGCCAGCTCCTGTTGCCCGACACACTTTCTGGGAGGAATTTTTATTCCTAGAAAGAAACTTGTTCCTGTCACCTGATTAACAATGATGTGCTGCACACAATGCCGACTGGTGTCTGAGCGGGAAGAGCAGCAGAGAAGGACCCGACGACATCTGCTTTCAAATACGTCAGCACAGCTGTTCGTCCGACGGCTAGCTGGGCGGGGGAGGCGGGCCCAGCAGCCTGGAGGTTGAGCATTCCTTATCATAAATGCTCTGGACAGAGAGATTTCAAGATCCAGAATTTTGCAGATTTTGAAACATTCGCATAGACTTTGCCAGTTGAGCAACCCTAACTTCCCAAACGCTGCAAAGTCTAAAATTTTCTGAGCAGCCTATTGGCACTCGAAATGTTTTGGGTTTTAGATTCTGGGTTTGGGGATTAGGGATGCTCAGCCTGTACCATGAGCATTTTTTTAAATCGTGTTTCGAACTCCAGTAGACCTATTTTTTTCCTCTTTCAGTAAACGTCACTGAAGCAAGTGCATAGCTGGATGGCACACAGCTTGGCCATTTCCCCTGTGGATCGCGTAAGCAGAACAGGCCGACACCAGCCACACTGCGTGCACAACCTCGCAGGGCTGTGACTTTCATCTCATTGCCTGAAACACACAGGATGAGAACTTACGAGCCCACAGAAGAGAAGCAAGAGCTGTCTTCATCACTCCCCTGCCCACCAGCCCAGCCCCATCATGTTCTCAGCAGCCCATTGCCAAAAGCGCAGGGGCCTTTAAAAACAAACTACTCAGGCTCAAAAACAGCCAATAAACACAAAGTCTAAGTTGATAGCGGTGATGGTTATTCAATCTGTGAATATCCTCAGTGTCACTGGATCGCATGTTAGAATTGATCAAAATGGCAAGTTCTGCATAAGATAGGCACAGATATACAATAACATATAAAACACATGACATGTGGTTGATGGATGCTCATGTGTAAGACAGATACATGATAGATACATAGATTAGTGACCATAACTCCCAAGGCACAACCCCAAATCCCTGCCAAGGTTTGGAAGTGGTTTGTCCCCCAAGGGGTCACGTATTACAGACCTGGTCCCTACATTTTGAAAATGTAAATAAATACTTTTAAAAGAACCCCTTACTATTGTTTCCAAAATTATATTTTCAGAATTCTATTCTTTCATGATTTAGACTGTAGGAATTTGGGTCTTTCAGGATTGTGGCATTCAGAGTTTCTGTGGAGGAGCCATATTCAAATCCCAGCTGCTCCACTTTGAATCCAGCTCCCTGCTAATGGTCTGGGAAAAGCAGCAAAAGACGGCCACGCCAGTGTCCTCCACACTCTGGGCTTATCGGCGGGGCCATGCCACCCCTGAGCAGGTGCCGCCCCAGGCTCTGGCCAGGCTCACTGGTGGGGTCACGCCACCCCTGCGCCAGTGCCCTTCAGATTCTGGGCTTACTGGGACCAGGCCTGCCTTGGAGCCCCATCCTGGGGGAGTGGGGCTCCTCTTCCTCTTTGAGTCCCATCCTGCTGTCCACGTTTGTTTTGTTATTTTCAGTAAAACCCAAACTGCTGCATCTTCCGGAGACATGGGCATGGGAGGGAGTGGGGAAGATTCAAGTTTGAAACTCTGGTAATTCTACTCTCAGGTTTGATTGGCAGGCCACATGAAATCGGGTGGAAAGTTCTTCTCCTTCCTTGGCTTGAAGTCACTGCTCATCGTCTTTCCAGTCCAGGGCTGGTTCCAGGCAGAGAAGCCCATGCAGCGATGCCTGTTCTTTGAATGCACCTGTTCTCTCGTAAGATGCTCCATCTCTTGCCTCTCTGGCAGTACGTGGCGCAGCGTGCTGATCCTTGCTTGACGCTTCCTTATGGGGCTCTGTCTGATTCGTCGTCCACTCGTGAGCCACGTCCACTTGAAAACCATATCCTTCCACTTTAGATTCTTTTCTTGGAAACTTTCCTGGAGTTATTTCTCTCCTCCTATTTTCTGAACTAGTCAGCTAGTTGTCTAATTATTTTTCTTTCCATCCTTGGGACTTTTTACTCAATCTTCAAGATTCTTCAACTCTATCTTCCAAATCTTATTTTTGTTTTGTTTTGTTTGTTTGTTTCTTCAAGCAATCTTTTTTATTAGCTGTCATCTTTAAAAATATACTATTTTAAAAACAGAGTGACAGAGGAGAGAAGAGAGATCTCTTCCATATTCTGGTTTACTCCTCATATACCAACCAGGGGCAGAAGCCAGAAGCCAGGAATGACATGTGGGTTTCCCCCAGGGGTGGCCGGGAACCAAGTCCCTTGATCCAGCAGGAAGCTGGATCGGAAGCATAGCAGCTGGGACTCACAAAGTGGCATTCAGACAGGGGATGCCTGGGTCCCAGTGGCGGCTTAGTCCACTGTGCCACACGCCCACCATGCCGGCTGGTTTTCAATGACTGATTTATAGGAACTATTTGTATAGTCTTGATAGAAACATTGTCTAGTACTTGGTTTGCAAATATCTAGTCATATTTCACAGCTTATTTTTTCATTCTCTAAATGATGTGTTTGGGAGAGCAGAAATTCTCAATTTTAATGAGCTGCAAATAATTCTGTTTCTATTTTTATAACTAGCACATGCTTGTGATGTTTTAAAGAAATCTTTGCCTACTTCCTCCTCATGAGCATGCTGTCCTATGTTTTCTGCTGGAAGTTTTGTAATCTTACCTTTCAGATTTCAAGCCATGACGGCGTGAGGTAGGGGTTAATACTTTGCTTCCATCTCTTTCTTTTTCTTTTTCTTCTTTTTTTTTTTTAGATTTATTTTATTTTTATTGGAAAGGCAGATATACAGACAGGAGAGACAGAGAGGAAGATCTTCCGTCCGATGATACACTCCCCAATTGAGCGCAATGGCCGATGCTATGCCAATCCGAAGCCAGGAGCCTCTTCCAGGTCTCCCACACGGGTGCAGGGTCCCAAAGCTTTGGGCTGTCCTTGACTGCTTTCCCGGGCCACAGGCAGGGAGCTGGATGGGAAGCGGGGCTGCCGGGATTAGAACCGGCGCCCATATGGGATCCCGGGCATGCAACCACTTAACCACTGCGCCACCGCGCCGGGCCCCCATCTCTTTCATATTGGGAACTTTCTCTGTCATTCCTTGATCACTTGGTCATGTTTACATGTGAGAAATTGAAACTGTTTAGAAAGTCAAAGTGTGGGCAGGGGAAATCGACTGTGAAGTTCCCTATAATATGCTCATTGGGAACACCTTTTCATTATGGCTCAGAGCCTCTCTTCTTGTGCCGTGCAAGCTGCCGAGAGAGGACCCCTTTCATCCCCAGACATTAGTGTTTTGGGGGACTGGAAGGAGGCAAATTAAGGTCCCAGCAACCAACTGCACAGGCTCAGAAGCACTCAGTTTTACGTACTCCGATAAAAGGCATCCTAACCAAGGAAGGTGCCAAGACTGGGCAGCCCACGCCCAGCACAAAGTGCGAAGAAGAAGACTCGGGGTCTGACAGCTTCTGAACCGCCCCCTGCCTCCCCGGGCATCACCTGGCACCGCCCACTCCTGGGTCTTGAGGAGTTCACTGCTTACACTGAGTTGATTTTCCACTTTCGCACCCCAGCTGGGGACTCAGCCCTCACAAATCTACAAAAGCAGTTGCTACTTGTCCATCTGTTCGTCTCATGCTTGAAAGTTTTTGCCTTTTCCTAAAAGTCTCCCTCCTGTGGTGGGGAGTAGAGGCTCAGTATGACCTCTACCTGGAAGGTAAAAGGGGCGTTAAACTTTTTTGAAAAAGCAAGCAATTAATAATGTATATTTTAGATGAATTTCACTTCCAGACTTCTAAGAATTAAGACAAAAGTTTTCATTGCAGTGTTCAGCATGGTGTTATTTATAACACAAAACAAAACAGAAAACAAACTGCTGAATAACATAGCAAGCGTTCAGAGAATGGTAGTACAACCACGCAATAAAATATGAACAATCATTAAGTAGAGCCTCTATTAAGAAGGTCCAGCGCTGGGCTCATGTCTACAGTGGGATCAGCAAGTGACCCGGACCCGTCACCCCAGGGCAGTGTCACCCCGATTCTGGCAGAAAGAGGGAAGGAGGAAGAAACAAACAGAGGAAGCTCGTCTAAGAGGAAGAAGAGGGAGAAAGAGAACCTGTGAAGAAGGGGAGACCCCGCAGGGGTCCCCGAGTTTCGAAGAGCTGTGTTTAAGAGCTTCCTCTGGCTGTCTTCACAACCAAGGGAGCGGGCGACGATCTGGGGGTGAACAGGGGCCTAGGCTGCTTTCACCCACCTTGTGCCTCCCTGCACATGCAGCTTGCTCACACACCTGTGCATCATGACTCACGGAGTGGCCCGTGTTCTGGAATATTCCCACCTACCCTCACATCCGTTCAGGTTCCTGTCAACTCCCTGTGACTCGGGAACCCCTTGCCAAGCTCCTTACCTGCAAGCATGTGCCGTGGCCGGTCTACTGTCTATGACACTCTAGTCAAAGCCAGGGTTCTCCAAGACATTCTAAAGGGCAGGAGATGGCTTTGCCCTCGCTGGGGAGAACATTCCAAGCCCCAAGCAGGGCTTCGCCAATGGCAACCCCAGCACATGAAGAGAATGCAGTTGCTGGGGACAGCATAGCAGTGAATGACGTGGGACTGACTTTGCGCCTTCATCTGTGAAAAGCCCACAAAGTTGGCCCTTTAAAGCCAAAGTCAAGATCCCATGTTCAGCCAGTGGCACCTGCTCAATTACAGCCCAGGAGCTTACGGTGCAACCGTCGGCCACACCCATAGGCCAGCCCTCCAGACCCATCCCCAGGGAGCAACGGCAGGCCCCACTGGCCGCAGCTGCATCTGGCTCGGGAGGGACTCCAAGATAATCATTATTCAGCAGCATCCCACTAGGAACCATGAGAGGAACAAGGCTTGAAACTGGAATCAAACCATTCCCGCTTCTCTTTCGTCTCTGCACACAGGACCGTGGCAACACAGTGAGAAAAATGGCTTTCTGAGCCTACAGATGCCGTAATTATCTCTGACTCCAACCCAAAATGTCGTCTCATCATTGTTATGTGGCTCCGTCTCTCCTAACTACCTTGTCACATGCCCTTGGCTTTTATTTCAGTTCTTTCACAGCACATGTGTTCCTGGTAGAATTAGTTTTACCACAAGACCCTTTGTTTTTAAAATCTAGTTATTTATTTGAAAGGCAGAGTTACAGAGAGAAAGAGACAAAGCAATCTTTTACCTGCTGGTTTGCTTCCCAAATGACCAAAAAAACCCAGGGTTGAGCCAGGCCAAAGGCAGGAGGCAGGAGCTTCATCCAAGTCTCTCACATGGGTGCCAAGCCCCAAGCACTTGGGCCGTCCTCCAGTGCTTCTCCCAGATGCGTTAGCACAGAGCTGGATCTGAAGTAGAGCAGCTGAGGCTCCAACAGGCATCCACACGAGTTGCCAGCATCATGGGCGGCAGCTTAACACACTGTGTTATAGCACCAGCACCAGAAGGCATTTTGGAAAAATTGGTGAAACGTGGTTCTGCCTTTGCTGGAGGAACAGCTGGCATGGGGACACGTCTGCTCTGTTGGCAAGCATGGGTCTACTTGGGCCAGGTGCACAATTCCTGCCCTGGACAGCCCTACCTAGAGACACAACTATCAGGCCAAGTCCAGCCCTTCTGCCTCGCCCAGCTGAGCACAGGTGCTTTTCCCATGAGTCCCTGCTGCTGTAGTCCAGAGTAAGAATTGTCACTAGTAACTGGAGCATTACGACCCCACCCTCTTTTGCTCTCTCTCCCCCAGGCCTGTGACCCTCGCTCACATGGAATGTCTGCCAGTTCCAGGGCCACCTGCTCCACAGAGTCACTCCCAGACCCCAGAGAGACACCGTCTCCCTTTCCCTAGCACAAATGTGCCACCCTCCGTGACAGCTGTTTCCAAGAGCTTTGCAGCGTAGACAGACATGCTCAGTTCCCGCCTGCCCATGGAGGGTGCAGACGGGGCTGTGGATACACTCAGCCGAGCACTGATTCGAAAACCACACCGGCCCTGGCACGCCAAGGGCTGTGCGCACGCAGACACCATCTGGCTCACCTTGTCCAGCAGCCCTGGGCCCTGTTTTCCATTAAATGTCAAGTCCAGTGCTCCATCTAGAACAGAAAGGGCAGGCTCTCGCTGCCATGGAAAACGTCTTATTAGGAAGACAGACAGATCCAATAATAGAGACTTAAAAAATGGTTTCCATTGGAGTCGGTACCCAGGAGACAGCCACACTTTACACAGAAGAAAACTCTGAGAATTCCAGAGCTTCCCACCGCCTTGGTGCCCCACCAACACACACACACACACACACATACACACACACACACCAGCACATGTGCACACACACACATACAGAGGCATCCCCACAAATGGACATACACACAAATATATACCAATGTGCACAAGTAGACACACATGCAAATACGTTACACACTCTCATGGCCACAAGGAGACGTGCACACACATCAATTGACACGCTTGCATAGCAGCCAGCAGCAGCTCAGCAGGCTTCTGCCACTTCCCACCCCGCTCATCTAGACCAGTGCCTGCTCCTGTGGGGACAGGAACTCACACTCCTCCACCAGTGGCTTCATCTGCAAACTGGGTGTGAACACCATGAGGACTAAAAGAGCCAATGAATGCAAAGCTGGTGGATCGGGACCCAGCACCCAGCAGGTGATCTCGCAGTGGGGTGAGGGCTGGGGTCATTTCCTCACCTATGCCACCTCATTCATTCCCTCGACCCATTTTCTTCACGGACGTGGAAGCTGAGGCACGCGGGGACAACGCACTTGCCCCCAAGCTCACCCAGACACTGCACAGAGTGAAGGACTCAGCCGGGTCTGGCCAGCTCTGAAATCTTCCCCCCTCCCATTCTGCTCCCAGAGTCTGGCATGAGCCTGGGCCTCTTTGGGTTTTGAAGGAAGTCACCATTACTTGAAAAGGAATGCCACCAGCTCAGGAATGTATGTCCCAGCCTGGCAGAGTTCCCAGCACACTTGGCAGCACCAGCTGGTGTAGTCAGGTCTCATGCTGTGTGGAGGTGGAACCTGGCCATGGGTCAGTGAGGGTTTCACTACAAGCCCCTGAGGTTGGGAGGGGCGAGTGCTTTCTCTGCATGGGGAGGCCTCCTTCAAGCACAGAACTCATGACGACACCTTCCTTGGGCACCCATGCCAGGGGCTTCCCGGGCTGTGCAGCACCCAGAGCCCAAGGAATCTGAGATAAAATAGCCTTCGTATTCTTTGTGGTGGCAACATGCCAGGTGAGATTTACCTATAGCTTCAGGGTGTTTTGCCTGCCTCCTCACAGAAAGGTCACACTCAGGCAGGCCCCAGTCACGTGGGCAGCCTCGCTGGGCATCTTGTCCTAAACCAACAGCCCAGGAATGTCCTGACTCCCTCAACTTCATGTTTGCACAGATGTTTCCGCGTACAGGCACTGGGGGAGATGGCAAGGAGGGGGCATCCCAGTGAGCACCTCCAGTCAGGGCCATTACGACAAGGCAGCTAGAGCAGAGTCAGCACCCAGACAGTGCTAAGCTCGGCCTCAAGGAGTAGGTTCTACTGCTGGTGGGGAGCAGGGCATGGTCATCCAGGAGGGTCACGGCCACCAGCCCCTCAGCAGATACACTGTCCAGTCGGCAGGAGCTGCAGGCCAGCGAGTCAGGCCATCCATGGTCCGAGGGAAGGCAGATCACTGGCCACTGGCCCATTAGACAAGAGAGCTGATATAGACTCTCTCTGTGTCTCTCTCTCTGTCTCTCTGTGTGTCTCTGTCTATCTCTCTGACTCTCTGTCTCTCTCTCTCTCGCTCGCACTCTCTCATGCATGCACATGGGCCCTTGTGCACAGAGACCTCTGTCTTAGTCTTAGTCCATGGCTGGCAACTTCTGCCCGTCGTTGCTGCCCAAGAGGGGAGCCACAATGTAAAATGTGGGGCCCCCAGTTGCATCTAAGCTTAAGATGAACAATGGGTTCACTTTTTTAGCTCAAGTATTTCCCAAATATTGCATGAGAAACACTGTGGCATTACTCGTTCTAGCCTTGGAGTTCAGGTTTTTCTAGAACATTGTGTGTTTTTCCTTCTTGACTCTGGCACCTTCCTCAGAAGCTGCTTGTTCAGGCACAGAGCACACGTGAGTGTGAGAGATAGGGGGAGGCGGGCTGGACCCTCCCGGCCCCAGACCTGGCTCCCGCAGAGGCCCTCTCGGCAGAGCCCCACTCCCATCCTGTCCTGGCCTCCAACTCCCCGCTTCTGGGTATGAGAAGGAAGCCAAGGGGTGGCCAAGCCCTGTTAGGAAAGCGACCCCTCTCCAGCCATCCTCATCCTCCCTCTGCCCTCTGCACTCACCACTCCCCTCCTGTACAAATGCTTCCATTGGTCAGTCTTGCAGGGAGACGCCCACCTCGCCCTCCCCATTCAGATGACCCTGCACAGCTCTCAGCAGTCACTGTGGTCCAGGTCTTCTCTGGGCACCACAGCCCCTTCAAGTGGGGCTCCCCTGCTCCAGACTCCCCCCATGCACTGCTCCCCTGCTCCTCTCACACCCCGCCCCTCTCGGCACCCTGCTCTGGTTCCCAAGGGCTCACTTGGCTGCCTTGATGTGGCACCCACGCTTGCACAGGCCCCTTCCTCACAGAATTGCTCCCCTTCCAGGCCCTCCCTCCCTACCCTACCCTCCCTGATCCCCTGGATGGAGGCCGTACCCTCCTCCTCTCCTCAGCAGGCATCAGGTCCTGAGCCGCTTTCCTGCCCTGCACTAACCACTCCGCTAAGCAGTCCTCTCGTGTTATAAGCCAGCTTTCCCATGACCTGTCCAGGCTCCAGTGGAGCAGTCCAGGGGTTGTGGCAAGTAGGGAAGCTGCAAGAGGCACGCTCAGGAAATGCTGTTGTCAAATGAATCCCAGTGCACCTCTCCCAAGAAGCCCTCCTGGGCTTCTCCCGGCAGCCTGCCTTCATCGCTCATGTTCGGAATCTGCGTGACACTGAACTGGCACTGTCTGAGGCACAGATCTTTTCTGACCAAGATGACAATGTGTGTGTGCGAGTGCCTGGAGGGCAGCACCAGGGCCTGACCAGGCGCATGCGTCCTGTGTGTTGAGCAGCCGTGAGAGCAGCAGCAGGGGTGCCTGTGCGGCTGTAGAACACCACTCCTTACAAGACTGTCACCCCAACTCCCTCCAGGCTCGCCCGATCCAGGCCCGCTCTGTCTCCCCTGCACCACCACCTCCACTGGGACAGGAGAGAGTGTCCATGAACACCCAGGCAGGCTCAGTGTGGGTGAGGGTGGTGAGCCAGGGTGCAGGTGGGCAGCTCGGCAACAGGGAGGGGACACCTCTGGGATGTTTGGCCCGGATTTCTCTGGCACCCCTTCTGGCCCCCTGAGGAAGGCATGTCTGCCCCCAGCACACCCAGCAATGCTGCATCCACCTGATGCATCACTGGGGGACCCAGATGAAGCTCAGCTTGAGCTGTGCCATCCTGTCCCTGTGTGCTGGTGGCCTGTGTGTTTGCTGTCCCTGGGGGCCGCCTGTGTGCACTGGGCACCCTCTCATACACCGCTCCCCAGGAAAGGGAGCTTCAGGAAGTTCTGCAAAGGCAGCCCAGGCTGCAAGGTGGGTGTCCCACACACCTAATCCACGTCCCCCTGCATCTAAGAGGACTTGTGCTGGGTTTGCCCAAGGCAAGTGTGCCCCTGTGGGCTGAGTACCCGGAATATGGGCTTCATGCAGGAAAGAGACAGCTCTTCTTTCCACTTGCTCCTTCAGCAAACAGCTGAGTGCTGACGCACGGGGGTCCCAGCAGGAACCTGCCAGCAACACCCTCAGGAAGGAGCGAGACCCTCACCACCCCACACCTCACCCCCTAGGCTTACAGTCCAGGGGCAGCCGTCCGAGGAGCCACGCCTCCATGCGACTCGGAACCCACCCCCCGCCCCTGACTGACCTTTCTCAGCAGCCCACAAGGTCAGAACAGAAGTCATGGCAAGGATTGCCAACCCCAGCCACATGCCCACACACCCCCCCCACACTGCCATGGGCGGTGAGCTGTTCTGTCATCGCATGCTCTGGCGTTCCCATTGTGTCTCTTTCCACCGCCCCCCGCCCCACCCCTTGTCCCTGCCTGTCTGATATGACAGCCCCAGAAGAGGAACGCGGGGACAGTCCGGCTGGGTACGAAGTGTCATTAGAAGTACACTGATATTATTGAAGACAGGGCTCATTAAAACACAATAATGAAAATCCGGACGGCTGCAGGGAGAGGAGGTTGTCTGGGTGCCACCGCACAAACTACTTCGTTAGCGCTCCTAATTAATACTAACAACTGTCACGAAATAAAAATATCACACCCCTTCCGATGGGCCTGCCTATCAGGCACCGCTGTGGCTGAAAAGCCCCTTGTCTGTGTCACTGTGCTCCCTTTCTGGAGTAATTGGTGTGGTTTGATGGATAATGTGGACGCCTCTTTAAAAGAAAACACACTATTTTTCATAATCAGAGCCGGGATGCATAATGAGCAGGCTGGGGATGCCTGCGGCCTCGGGTCTGCGGAAGCACACGGCTATTTCCATACGCTGCAAACGAAGACATTACGCGCGCTCATTACGTTGGCGCTGCACATCTTTCAACAGTCAGCTCCGAATCACACACTGCTCGCAAACAAAATTACCTTCATTTTCTCCTTTGGTTTGGCGGAGCTGGCAGTTAAAATGCACCCTAACAAGCTAATCAACTAATTTTTAGAATACGTTGGATCCGCTTAATATTCTCAAAGAAAACAAGAAAAAGTTGCTAATGGGTCTGCAGGCATAAACAGAAATAAATACACAACCGGTTCACGGCACATTAGCATATTGAAGTCGGAACCGGTCACGGTGGGATTCGTTTTGCAAGTCAAAAAAGCAGTATCTATTTGTATCCATAAGCCAAACAGCCTCATTTACTGGGTACACACTCCAGCAGATAACCTTGGCGTGAAGGTAAGGAGAAGGATTCCTCTGAAGCGCCTGTGTGTTTCCTGGGAGGGACGCTGGCCGAGGGGGCCCAATTCTGCAGCCTGGGCTCCACCTTCAGCTGTGCTCATCCGGCCCTGTTGGGGGCGGTGCAAGAGCTCGAGGGTCCCCCAGGGCCAAGCACATCCCTAGGGAGAAGGAAAGCGGCTCCTTCTGCAGTGGTCACAGGCAGCGCCTGGGGACACCACGCCTTTGGGGCCCCAGCTGGTCCCCGAGAAAGTGGGTCCCAAACCAGCCAAGGTGGAATACCAGAACCCCTGAGGTCCCCCCAGCCACTTGGCCAAGGGCAGGAGTGCCTCAGTGTCCCCACTGAGGGGGAGGGTAGGGGACCACATTTCCTTCCCACAGGATCAATGTTGTGACAGACAGGAGGGACTGGGGATCAGCCAGCATCTCCCACTCCTCCCTGTCGGACCCTAAGACCCAGTGTGCTCCAGGCAACCCCATCTCTCCTCCAGGCTCCAGCCACACTGTCCCATGGGTGTTTCACCATGCTGCCTTTGCTAGGCAGAGCCTGCCTCCTGGACTGTCCTGTCTCTACTCTCTCGCACCTGCCACCTGCTGGACATCTGCCATGCTGTCTTCCAAGGCCCTTCCAGGGCCCTCCCTGACCCCCCACTTGCAGAGCCACCAGCAGGTACAGCCTCCCCTGGCACAAAGCTCCATGACTCTCTACAGCCTTGTCACCACCACGGGCTCTGGCGGACCTCGAGGGTAAAGATGGATCCTAGGACGAAGTGGGTAGCACATCATTCACACTGCATGCATATCTACTGGGACACACAGATGACCGACCCACATCCATGCGTATGAGCTGGCAGCCACTGGCATAGGTGGTCTTGTCCCACCCTGCCCTGTCCACACACCTCATTCTGAAGCCCCGGTTGCCCCCTTTTCCATCAAGTGTCTGACACTATTAGAATACCTCGTGCCCAGAGGTGGTGGTACTGTGTGGGGGATGTCATTCAGCATCTGTAATGAACCATACAGCACTGATATTGACACAGGACCCAGGCTGGCAGATGTGCCCAACAGCCATGTGCATGCCAGTCAGCCACGGTCTGAGGGTGCCTCTCCCAGTCCCAGCACAGTGGTGCTCATAGGGGCCCCCGTAGGGTCAAACGCGTCGGGGCTCATCCTCTCTCACACGGGATGAGCACCTTGTGAACACAACTTCACACGACATCCTGGGGGCTTGCCCTCCCACCTTCCACAGAAGGAAACCCCCTCCCCAGATGTGGCCACCTTGGTCCTGGGCTTCCCAGCCTCCAAAATCATGAGAGACTAAAAATCTGCTCTTAGAAATGACCCAGGCTTGGTACTCTACTGTGGTTGTGTGAAACAGACCAGGGGAGACGGCAACAACAGGAGCAGGGTCCCCTCCTAGCCTAGAGGCAGCCTTACCTCTCTGTCCCAAAGTCGGTGGCGTTCACAGAGCTAGCCTCCTGTTGAGTCAGGTCGCTGCACCCCGCCACGCCTCTCCCCTGCATGCAGTTTCAGGCCAACCCTAAAGCCATCCAACAAGCACTTTTTGTCTTCAACTGATGCAACTTTCCCAATCAGGGAAGATCAGGAGGTACCATTTCTCATTGCAGACCAATCCCCAAAGCTCCTTTTTCAAACAATTAAGAAGAAAATGTAAGGGTCATTGGTTCGCCATGGTCCCTGAGATCTTTCCACTGCTGTCAAAGCAACATGAGACCCTGCCCCGGCCATAAACAGCACCGCCCCGGGCTTGAGTTTCTGCTCTTCCCTCACTTCGTTTGGTACAGTGTCAACACCCTCCACACCAGGAAGTGGGAGGGTACCATGAACTCCACCCTCAGGGTGGGGGGAGTTCAGCCACACACGTCACCAGGAAGAGGTGGGCCAGGACTTGAACCCACCTCCCGGGCTCCCAAACGCATTTGCTTCCCCATGCCCCACATGGTCCCGAACATCTGTGCAGCCCACCTGCCGTTTAACAAAAAGCAGCTTAATTTCTTCTGCATGTCATTGAGAACTGGGCAGGAGAAGGAGCCCGGAGGGTACAGAATGGATGGGGACCAGGCCCAGAGGAGAGGGGCAGGAAGGAGGCAGAGGAGGCCCAGAGGTCCTGGGGAGATGGGAGATAAGAGATGGGAAGAACCCAAGCTGACTTTCAGACCAGAGGACTTCGGGGAGATCTGCGAAACCTATTTCCTTTTGCAAACTGCTGTCTAAATTCACAAAGACAGCCACAAGACTACTTCTGAAGAAAAGTCTTTCTTTTGAACAAAAACAACAGGGGGATGCTGCCAACTCCCAGCCTGCTTCTAACCATCAGATGGGCAAGGCAAGAATGAATGAGAAGATGCCACTGTGGAGCATGGGGTCATGCTGCGTCACTGCGCAGTGCCCACCCTGGAGCTGGCTGGGCATGCCACAGTGACATGAGCCGAGGGGCCACTGAGTCTCCGCTCAGCAGGGGCAGGGTGCTAGCAGCCCCTCTCCCCCTGAAGGTGGGACTCCATCCCACCTGCCCACATCACTACAGGAGAGGGTCGTCACCCCATTCTCGCTTCTGATTCCCTAAAGCCGCATCTACAAAGCAAGGTGTTTAAAGGGCTAAGCTCCAACCTTCTGGAAAGGGAGCCATGGACCATGCTATTAATGGGACTTTTCGAATGACGTTTGGAGATGAGAAGCAAGTAGAAGCCGCTTCAGCAAGTGCACCCTCGGATGTTATGGCAACCACTCCGCAATGCCTCCGACACGACACGCACGTCAGTGCTGCTGGCTGGCTCCATCCTCCGTGCAGCATGACCTCCGATGCCCACGTGCAATGGTTGCCATGGAGACCACAGCTCACCCTCTGGACCTGTGAGACAAAATGGCCCCAGGCCTCTGAGTCTCCAGCCAGGAAGAGACGAACATAAGGGAGACGGAAACTTGGTGGGCCAGCCTGGCCCACTTGTCCGCCAGGTCACCTCCTTTCTGGTCCCTCCTGGAGACAGGGCATCTGTGCAGGACCCGTGCCTTGGCCCTCAAGAGGCTCCTCATCCAGAAGAGAGTGCAAATCACTGCTCTTTGGGGGGCCAGCACAGGCTGAGAGTCCAAGGACCAGGGGAGCCTCTCCCTGGATGCGCCCTGCCCCCGGGCATGGTCCACGCCCCAACGTTGTGGGTTTCTGTGCAGCTAAGTAAGTTCTTGCAGAGATAAACGCTTGCTGAGACACAGCTGCAGCGTTTGGAGGGGCTCCCCGAGGAGTCAGAGGTGAAGGCTGACCTTGCACAGTCTCGTGGTTCTCCTTTCTTAGCTTATATGTAGCAGCATCATGAGGTCAGAGGAATTGGCATTGATTGTAGACTAGGTCTTGTTTTGTTTTGTTTTGTTTTCTAGGATGTAGTTTTTGGGGTGTGAGTTTTAAAATTGTATTCACTTATCTGTTTTAAAAAGCAGCAACAGAGCTCTCTGTCAGCTGGTTCACTCCTTAATGCCTACAATAGCTGGAACTGGGCCAGACAGCAGCGAGGATCTGAGGGCCCAGTCTGAGTACCCCATAGCCCTGTCAGGGACCCTCGTCCTAGAGCTGGCACCTGCTACTTCCCAAGTGCCCAGTGGGAAGCCGGGATCAGGGACAGAGCCACAACACAAAGCCAGGCATCCCAACAGCAGCAGCCTTACCCACTACATTCAATGCCTGCCCCAAGGCGGATTTCTTTTCATTCCATAATCAAATTATATTTAAAAATCCAGATTGAGGGCCCAGCACATGGTGGCCTAGCATGTGCCGGGATCCCATTTGAGCACCAGTTCTAATCCCAGCAGCCCGGCTTCCCATCCAGCTCCCTGCTTGTGGCCTGGGAAAGCAGTGGAGGATGGCCCAAAGCCTTGGGACCCTGCACCCATGTGGGAGACCCAGAAGAAACTCCTGACTCCCGGCTTTGGATTGGCTCAGCTCTTGGTCATTGCAGCTGCTTGGGGAGTGAATCATCAGATGGAAGATCTTTCTCACTGTCTTTCCTCCTCTCTGTATATCTGCCTTTCCAATAAAAAATAAATAATTCTTTTTTAAAAATACAGACTGTGTTATGAAGGGAGGACCCCTAGGCTCATTCAGCAGGACAGTCCCCAGCATACCGGCCGTGGCACCAAAAGCCTCATTTGCCCTGCCAGTTGTGAAGAACAAATACTGAGTGTGGCCTTTCTGGTGCTAAAGCAGGGGTGCGGGAGGCTTTTCTGACAAGGCCGTTTGGATATTTATGATGTCACTCACAAGTCACACAGAATGATCCACTTAGAAATGAGCCTGCTGTAGATTCATCACAGGGCAAGTGCCAGCTGCAGGTGCCCGAGCAGGCCAGCGCAGGTGATTTTGCAAGCCTTACATGGCCTGGGGGCAGAACATTCTCCACCCCTGCAAGCCACACATGTGCTGTTCTGTCACTAACATCTGGGCAACTGCATGTTCAAGTTCAGTGCAGGCTGTCCATCAGAAAACCCACGGCAATGAGGAGCATCAAGTCTGCCTGGCCAAAGCCTTTAAGGGTGTGGCCAGCCAAGCTGCTCCTCGGGTGAGCTTCAAGCTGGGGTCTAGAGTCAGGAGCCAATCACATTTGCTTCTGTCTCTCCGGGTCCCATTGGGATCTGTCTCTCAGTTGCCCTGCTAAGGCTGTCCAAGCAGAGAGGTGCAGGGTTCCGGAGCCCATCCAGTGACCACTGGAGCCAAAGGGTAGAGCCATGTGTGCATCCTGAAGTGTTGAGGTGACTTCTTAACTATGCTTCCTGCCCCGTGTATCAAATAGTTCAGATTCCCCAAAGCTCTACACAGGAGCAAAGAGTCTGTGCTCAGCTCCGCAGTCACTCCTGTAAGACCACAAAGACCTTGCTACACAGCCCCCTGGGGGAAAGCATGCTCTAACCAAAGTCCACTCCAGCAGAGCTGGAAGTTTCCAGCACAATGGAGCATGGATTAATTAGTTAGACCCTTCTGAGCACCACACCTGGCAACCAGCCTTGGCAAACACAGGAGGGGGTCCGAGGAACACCGCTCCTGGCCACCTGGGCACCTGGAAGCACAAACTACAAGTTCTGCAGCTATTTCTGGTATCAAAATTTCCTGTTTGTAAAGTTTCCATCTTGATCAGCTCACTGCCGCCTTCAGTGGACTGGCTTGGGGTTGAGGAAGAACGGAGTTCCTGCTGAGGTTTCTGGTGGCACTGTAGCCGTCAGCGGGGGCTTCCCTGTCCACTCCCAAGCCCATAAAGAGGTGACCCAAACCAAGAGAGAAGCTGAAGGCCGGGGGGTGGAGTGGGGAGACTACCACATGCTAACACTTGCTGTTTATCCTCCAGTTTCTGGAGATGAGCCAGCCTGCAGAGTTCCACCTGGGCGGACCTTAGTCCAGCAGTGAGGGTGCCCACGTCCCTCACCAGAGCCCCAACTCCAGCTCCGGGATTGACCTTCCCACCAGTATGCGTGGGAAGCCACCAGTGTGGGAGACCTGGTTGAGTTCCAAGCTGAGTCTCAGCCCCGCCATTGCAAGCGTTCAGAGTAGGCTAGCCAATGCAAACGCTACATCTTTCTATCTCTCACCCTGCCTCTCAAACAAGAAATAATAATAATAATACATTTTTAAGATGTGTCCTAAGCTCCACATGTGTGCTAAGTGAACTGGGAAATAAACTCCATCAGGGCACACCCCTCACCACCCTGCCCACTCAGAACCTTGGAAGGCCACCTTATTTGGATTAAGACTCTTTGCAGAGGGGATTAAGGTAAAGATCTTGAAATGAGATTATCTTGGATTAGGGTAGGCCTGAAATTCAAAGTTGAGCATTCTCCCAAGGGACAGGGAAAGGAGAAAGCAGAGACACAGCAGAGAAGCCACAGGAATACGGGAGGTAGAGATTACGGTGATCTGGCCACCAGCTTGGGCAAGCCTGGGGCAGCTGGACCTGGAAGAGGCAGAGGGACCCACCCCCAGGACCTCTGGGGTGACCCTGCTGAGCCCCGGATATGAGGCACCGACACCCAGACTGGGAGAATATGCAGCTTGAGTTTGTAACAACCAGTTAAGGCAGCTTTGAAGAACAAGATAGGCCCTTCTCCCAAGTTGATCCAAATGGGCTGTGACCAACATGGGCTGACTTTAATAAAGTTATGTTTCCTTCCCCAATTTCTCCTTTGGTGGTTAAAAAAATCATTTATAAATTTTTAAAAGCTTATCTAAAGGGAATGGAAATTACATAAGTAAAATGCTAATTGTGATTAAATTCTTTTTCCCCCAGGAAATATAATCCCAACTAGCTAATAGACATCAGTATTTGGGGAAAGCGGCTCAGTCTTGGTCCATGCTGCCTGTGCCCACATGGCCTCAGCCTCATTTTCATGTCCCTGTCATGGTGCTGATAATTCTTCAAAACGTGCTTCTGTGCTATTGCAGTCAACACGTGTTCCTTTGAACTGTCCCACAGCACACAATGCCTCCCACGTGGTCACTGCATGACCATCCTTGAGTCTGACAGGTATGTGTCATATGATTCCCACTTATGAGCTGATCCCTGCCCCATGACATCATTCACCAGGACCCAAAATTTCCATTTACCACTCAGGAGGCAAACATCATCCTTTGAAGGAGAAAAAAAATATCAGTGTCAGAAGCATGAATTTCCAAACTAAAAGTTGCATATTTTTATATGGTTGGGGGAAAAGAAAGTGAAATCTGAGGCTAACCACAATCATGGTACCTTGGATGCATTTAGCGGTCACGTGTAACTATCGGGAGAGTCTGACAGCCGAGACCATTACAGGTGCAATGGAGTGAGTGCGAGCTCGGTGGGTACCAAAGCAGACGCTCCCACTGCTCAAGTGCTTCTCCACTGCGGCAACTGCTGTGGCTACACTGCAGGTTCTCCTCGGCATGGGGAGCAGGAGTGTCGGGCGGTACAGAACACAGAGGCCACTTATCAACGCACAGGACCGGCCCTGTCACAAAGACTGTCCAATCCGCAAAGGGCAGGGACTCCAGGGAGCCTGATGTCACCAGCCCCCAACACAACCTCACCAAGGGGCCGGTAACAGAGCCAGAGTGCAGACAAGGAAGACAGGATCTCAGGGACCGGAGCTCGTGTGCCCATATGCCCGTAGCTAGCTTGAATGCCTCCACGTTTATTCTAGAATTTACAACAGACAAGTAACCAGCAGCCAAAACGGGAACTTGGGGAAGTATTACAGAAAGAACTTGTGGATGCTTTGGTCTGCCACTGTATACAGCAGCAATGACGCAACTTTGTGGTCATGCATATTTCTGGATGTGGACAGTATCAAGGTGACCACAGGTCTCATACAACCTATGGACACAAGTTTGCCTCTTCTCGGGGCTTTTTCTTGGCCTTATCATCCATAATTGGATAACTTTTCTCCAATTTTCTCCTTGCAACAGTGAAGATAAGGTTGCTGTTTAATCACCCTCCTCCAAGCACTTGCAATCAGGCAGGGTGTTGCTGCTTTTAAAATAAGACAATGACATTTAATGACGTTCATTTCTTCCCATACAAAAGATGAATTTATATGCCGGAATCATCATTTCGCTGGAAACCCCCGACCCATTCTCCCTGAAAGGCTGCGATACAACTCACCACTCAATCCTGCCCTTAGAGTTTTAATTGCAAGGCTTTCTCTCTGTGGGCCTACTTACCGTTGCAGTTTAATTTAGCCTCTGCTCTGGCCTTACGTTAACATAAGCGGGTAGAGCCAGAGGGGCGGTGCCGCGTGCTCCCCGAGCAGTGTACCAGGAGTGCACCTGTTCTATGGAGCAGCTAATGTGCAAACAAGACAAGGTCGCGACATTTGGTGACTGGCCCCCAAGGCCTGCCCTGGGAAGGCTCGGCCCACTCAGCCCCGTCCTTGCTACTCCCCCTTCCTCCACACATCCTCAGCTCCGATCCCCCGCCCCAGCAAGCTCCTCATTCCCCAGAAACCCAATACACCCTGACGTTCACACATCCCTCTGCGTGAGCTTTCCTTCTGCTTGAGGAACTACCATCAGTCAACTCCACCAAAAACCTCCAGCAATGCATCTCAGAGGTCTCGTCCCTAGAGTCCACGGGGATGTACTGCAGAAAGGCTGCGCACCCTCCTTTGGCCTTTCAGGATGCTGTGACACCCACCACTTGCTGGTTGATCTTTAAGGGGAAAAAAAGTTTATTTTCATTGGAAAGACAGATTTACAGAGAGGAGAGACAGAAGGATCTTCCATTTGCTGGTTCAATCCTCAAGCAGTCGCAATGGCCAAAACTGAGCCAATCCGAGGCCAGGAACTTCTTCCTGGTCTCTCACACAGAGATGTGGGCCGTCCTCTGCTGCCTTCCCAGGCCACAAGCAGGGAGCTGGATGGGAAGTGGAGCCGTCAGGACACAAACCGGCATCCCTATGGGATGCTGGCACTTGAAGGTGGAGGGTTAGTCAATTGAGGCATCGCACCAGCTTTTGCTGCTTGCTCTTGACTGCTCATCACCTCTAGTAAGTCCTACCACAGCCCAGAGCTGCCAAATCATCTCTCATCACCATGCAGAAGAGAAAACCAAGGTCAGGGGAACACCATACCACCAGTAAGTTACTGAACTGGGGTCCCAGCACGCCGAGATCTTGATCTTCTCATGAGAGTCAGCAAAGCGGATCCCAGACCAAGAGGGTCGCCTGAGCACAGCTGAGTGCCTCCGTGGGCTTGCCGCCGCCTCTCCCAACTCAGAGGAAAGTAGACGGCAGCCTTCCCCTGACTCCTCCCTCAGCAACCTGCTTTTATTTAGAAATCATAGAATCAAACACACAGGACGAAACTCCCTGGAATTTTTTCAAATGGTGCCATGACCCAGAACAAATAAAAGATGTTAAAGCATCACCTATGACAAGACTTACGGCACACACACACACACACACACACACACACACACACACAACCCCTTTCTGTCTCCAACAGAGGAGAGGTTTCTCGTAGTCCTCAGGCCAAGTTCTGGTCTCAGGAATTCACTCGTAACTAATCCTTCCTGATGTTACTGGTTGATGTGACCTGTTTCCTAAGGGGAAAAAAATGTCCTTCGGCCAGTGCAGTGGTACAAACAGGCTAAGCCTGCACCTGCATCATCAGCATCCCAAGTGGTCACCGGTTCATATCTCGGCTGCTTCACTCCAAAACCACTCCCTGCTTGTGGCCAAGGAAAGCAGCAGAATATGGCCCAAGTCCTTGGGTCCTTGTACTCACATACGAGACCCAGAAGAAGCTCCTGGTTCCTGGCTTCAGATCGGATCAGCTCCAGACAGTGGCAGACATTCTGGGAATGAACTAGCGGTTGGAAGACTTCTCTCTCTATCTCTCCTCTCCATAAAATCTGCCTATCAAATTAAAAGTAAATAAATAAATCTTTAGAAGGAAGGAAAGAGCTATCCTTGTTGAAGTCATCACACAGTCCCTATTATCTCTACTGTGTCTAAATGACTTGATGATCCATTGCGACAACTTCTCGGTGCTCCCAAAGCTGTGCACTCGAGGATCCAGGAATTCCCTCCTGAAGGGTGTGTAGGTGTTATCAGGAAAAAGGAGAAGCCATGGCTGCAACAGTGTCACCCAAGAGCAGAGACGGACTCCCCTGGGAGCACAAAACCCTCACATAGTGCTGCGTTTCCTGGGTGCTGCATGACCAGTGACACAGACAGAGGAGGGGTGCCAGGGACCCTACGGTGGGCTGATTGCCATTATTTTAACTCCACGCTGACTTTCAACCCCAGGACCACCCTGTGTAAAACACACCCCCACCAGATTGCCTAGGGTGCAGCAGACCACCGGGAGGAGCCTTGGAGGGAAACATCTCTGCAGGTGTAACTCCGTGCTGATAAGGACCAGGAACAACAAGCACCCTGGATCATGCCTGGAGGGAATGCGAAACAACAGAGGACAGCTCCCCGGCCCCCTACAAAACGCCCAGATGAGATCAAAATGCAGCACCTGCAAAGGCCTGCACCAAGATGTGTGCAACGGCTTTGCAAAACTCAGACACAAACAACATGATCTTTAGGAGGAAAACGGATAAATGAATTGTGGCATTTCCAAACAGTGATGTATTGCCCAACACTGGTTGTCCACTAAGTGATTCCAATTCTGTGATATTCTGGAAAAAACACAAGCAATGAAAAAGATCAGGAGGCTGGGATGCATTGGGAAAGTAAGGAAAACTTCTAGAACACCAACACATGTCATTCCCCTTGTCCAGGGGAACACTGAATCCTGGTGTGAACTAGACGTGTGGCGTGATAGTGACGTGTCTGTGCAGGTTGGTTCACGGAACACACAGCCGCTCTGATGAGCAACAGAGAGCAAGTGGGAAATCCTTGCACATTCCATCTCGTTTTTCTGTAAATCGAAGACTGCTCTGAAAGTTTATCCAGAACTGTGTAAATCTAGCCCTCTCCCCAGCAAAATGCACACACATGCATGGACACGTACATACACAAATACAGTCTGTATACATGCATATCCACGCTCACACAGACACGCATGTGCACACCGTGTACTCATCGGCACACATACACACACACATGCTTAGCACAGTGTCTGGGTTCCACAGACCTCTGAAGCCCCCTGGGATTGTAGCCCAGAGTCCAGCAGAGACTCAGAGAACAGTCACAGGCAAATGTTCAGGTCCACCAGCCCCCTCTCCCTCACGGACCCCCATGGCGTCCCTCTTACCCCCTGCACCCCACACTGAACACACGGGGTCACTTATCAAGCTTTTCCAATGAAGAATTGTGTTCACAAAGTACACAGACCAGTAAATGTCCATCAAGCAAGTGCACAGTCAAATCTACACACAAAACACTACAAGCACCCCAGTGCTTCCCCCTCATCCTCCTGACACCTCCCAGCCACACAGAGAAAACTGCCCTGCTTGCAGCATCACAAATTGGTTTTACTCCGTATGTATATGCTTGTATGTGTGTGTATGTAGGTGTGCATGTGTATGTGAGTGCTTGTGTAAGTGTGTGCGTATGTGTGTGTGTGCAGGTTAATGTGCATATCCGTGTGTGTCTGTGTATGTGTGTTGTGTAGGCAAACTGTGTGTTGTGTGTACATGTGTATATGTGTGTATGTGTTGTGTACATGCATGTGTGTGTGTTGTGTGTGTATGTGTATTGTGTGGAGGTATGTGTATGCGGTGTGTATTTTTAAACTGTGTAAATGGAATCCAACAGTACAGCTCTGTGTTTCTGGAAGCTTTGTCCATGTCGCTGCATGTAACTCTCATTTTCCTTCTCATTACTGTGTAGTGTTCCATAAGCCACAGTTTAATCATCTGTCCCCTTTTGGTAAATATTTGAGTGATTCCAGCTCAGGACTTCACCAATAGTGCTGCTCTGCTTTGTCCTTCATGAAAGAGATGTGCATACTTTATTACAATAACATATAAGGTCACGGGGTATGTTATGTTCAGATTTAGTATATGGCTCCAAATCACTTTCCAAAACAGAGCTGAAAATTACACTCTCACCAGCAGTGAATAAACATTTCGATTGCTACATATGCCCTCCAACACACAGTAATGCCATTCTTTACCAGTTCAGCCATTTAGGTATGTGTGTAACTGTGTTTTGAATATACATTTTCTAATGATTATTGAGACTAAGCACTTTTTCAGATACGTATTGGTATTTTTCCAATGTCCCATTAAGAAGTATTTTCTCATGTTTCTCCTCCCCTTTCTGGTGGGTTGCTTGTCTTTTTATTGATTTTGGAGTTACTTACACATTCTACCCATGAGTCCTTGGTCAGACATGCGCATTGGAAATACACTACTCCATCCTGAGGCTTGTCTTCTCCTATAACAATGGAGTTGGGGAAACAAAGAGTCCTAATTTTAATGCAGCTCAATTTATTAATATTAGTGATTCTGCGTCCACTTTAGAAATCATCTTGATTATGAAAATATTCTCTCATTGTCTTCTATAAGTTTTAATGATTTATTGTCCCCACTTAGATAGACGATATGTACAGATTTTCTTTTTTGGTATGGTATGACAAAACAGCCATGTCTCCTTTCTCTTCCAAAACGATGTCTAGCCAGTTTGGTACCATTTACTAGAAAGGCCAGCACACCACACTGTCATTCATCTTGGCCGTAAACCAACCGACGCTGTACGTGAGTCTGCTGCTGGACTTCACTCCTTTCTGAGAGGGTAGTCTCAGGACCAACACTGCTCTTTTCACTACGAACGGTCCACTGCAGTAAGTCTTGCTAGCTAATCAGTGTGGCTCCTTGAACCCCGTTCTGCAAGGTTGTATCAGTCCGTGTTGCTGTTTGTATGTCTGTAATTACAAGACTAAGACTTACCATTTCTACGAAATTCCTCTTGCAATTGAAATTGGGATTACATTGATTCTACAAAACAATTGCCAGAGATGAGTCTACGGTCATACCACCCTGAACGCTCCCGATCTTGGAAGCTAAGCAGGGTTGGGCCTGGTTAGTGCTTGGATGGGAGACAAAACAATTGACAGAGATCTGACATCTTCATAGCATTGGATTTTTTTTTTTTACATTTTTTACATGGATTTTTACATTTTAAAAAAATCCATGAGCATGGTATAGCTTTCGCTTGTTTATGTCTTCTTTAATTCTTCTCAGTAACAGTCTGTTCTCAGTGCTGAAGACTTGCATATTTTCACTGGGTTAATTTCTAAATATCTAAAATGGGTTTGGGAAGGGGGAGTGCCTGTTGTGTTTTGCCCTGTTCTGTTCTTTTTATTGTTCTTGGTGCTCCTAGAAATAACGTCTCTATTTTGTGATTTAATTGCTGTTGGTTTTGCATGTAGACCTCCAGGAATCTTCAAGAATCATTAAAGAATGTGATCCCTCCTTCCCCAGTCCGTCCCAATCTCATCTCCTTTAAGAAATTTTCTTACGCAGCTGTTCGTTCATTCATTCATTCCTTTGGAAAGCAGAGAGAGACTTCCCATATACTGATCCACATCCTAAACGACTGCAACAATCGGGTATAGATGAAACCAAAGCCCGAAGCTAGGAACTCCATCCTGGTCTCCCACATGAGTGCAGGAGCCACTCTGCTGCCTTCCCAGATGCACCTGCAGAAAGCTGTATTGGAGGCAGAGCAGCTGGGACCCAATCCAGCACTCCGGCACGATGAGCAGCAGTTTAACTGACCTGCACACTCACCTTTGAGACATTGTGCTAGCCCACTCCAACCGCCTCCAAGGCATCACTGTCCATTTAGATCCATGAATCAAGTTGAAAGTTAATATCACAGTAACACCAACTATTAATACCAGGAATCTTCTAGATAAGTGTCAGAAACCCAAATCAAACTGGGGTTAAAAAGACTGCACATGCTAATGGTGTGGTTGAACTGAGCTGGCACCACCTCACCGTCATCACAAGTCCGGAAGGCAAGGGAGTAGCATTCCTTTGGGACTTTCCATCAGAGACCATGCTGGCTGCCTCTGAGAGCACAGCAAGCACAGGGTCCCACTGAGGACGGCATCCCAATCCCACAGGGGCTGGCTCCCGAGGACCCACCACTGTTCCCTCAGGAGTGGGAAAAGCACTCAAAAGCAACCTGTGCTTGGATTCCTACCCACCAATGATCTCAAGCTGCTGACTTGGGAGAGCTTCTGGAACTTTCTGAGACCATCTTTGTGTTCACAGTGCAAACTAGCTCTCTGCAATAGCCACTCCTCCCACAATCCCGGGACCCTATTACCCAGAGTCCCCTGCAGCAGATAAAGACCCACGGCAGCTACCCTCCCTGATGGGGACTGGCATGGTTTGGGAAGAAGCTGGCAGTGGCTTCCCCCGGAGCAGTGGTGGCTCCTTGCTTCCCATGTTCTTTTTTGGCGGGGGGTGTTGGCGGGAGGGGGCCTGCTGCTGGCACTTACCAAGGAGATGGAGGCTGGCTCCTGCCCACCCAGCTCTCCATGACCCCAGCTCTCCCACAGGTGGCTGCTCTGTTCCCGGGGATACCCCTTGGTCAGCCTGCAGAGGCAGTACACCTGAGCCCTTCTTGCTGAGATGTTCTGCACGAATCCTACAGGAAGTGCACATCT
Organism: Ochotona curzoniae; assembly: GCF_017591425.1. NCBI lineage: Eukaryota > Metazoa > Chordata > Mammalia > Lagomorpha > Ochotonidae > Ochotona > Ochotona curzoniae. Next base: position 4,544,460 of record NW_024466512.1, read on the forward strand.
GTTTTCACGCAGTTTGCTTCTCTTACCAAGGAAAGTGCTGTTTTTAAGAGGAATAAATGGTAATGTCAGTGTGCATAACCTTTGATACAGTACCCCGTTTCCAAGAATCTGTCTTAAGGAAATTACCAGAGACATCCACGAAGACGCATGTAGGAGGACGCTCATTGAAGCATTAGCCTTAATAGGTTTTTTTAAGAGACTAAATTTTCATCAGCAGCAAAAAGATTGCAGAAATGATGGACTCAGCTGAAGTGGGAATCTCTGAAAACCATTAAAAATCATTTGACCAAAGCTACACTAACTTGCACAAGCATTCAGCATCACACTGTAGCAGGGAGCACGAGGAACACAAAGGGATATTTTTCATTTACTTTTTAAGCAAGATCTATCTGGGGTTGGTGGTGGGGCACAGTGGGTTAAGCCGCTGCCTATGACACTAGCATCTTGTACAGCGCCAGTTCCATTCCCAGCTGCCCTGCTTCCAATCCAGCTCCCTGCTAATGTGTCTGGGAAAGCAGCAGAAGACAGTTCAAGTGCTTGGGCCTCTGCACCATGGGGTGTGTAAATTTGTGTGAATTGAAGGAGAAGGGAGGGGAAGGGGGGGATGGGTGGGGGGTTGGTTTTACAGATTGGGTTTTTTATTGTGGGAGGGAGAGGGAGGTAGGTAGATAGAGAGATAGAAGGGAGAGAAAAGAGAGGGAAGGGAGAGAGAAAGAAGAAAAAGTAGAGGTTAGAGGAGAAAGGGAATTGTTTGTGTGAAGGAGGGTAATTATGTTTTTTGTGGAAGATGTGGGTTTTGATAAATGTGTGATTTGTGAAATGGGGGTTAAAGATTGGTAATAAGGAAGGAGGGTAAGGTAGATATTGGTATATGGAAGGATGTAGGGGAAAGATAATGGTATAAGAAGGAAGGTATGGTAATATTGGTATAAGGAAGGAGGTAAGGGGTAGATCTGGTATAAGGAAGTGATGTAAGGGGGTAGAAATTTTATAAGGAAGGAGGTGATGTAAGTGGGTAGATATTGGTAAAAGAAGGAGGTAAGGGTAGATATTGGTAAAGGAAGAGTAAGTGGTAGATATTGGGGAATAAGGAAGGAGGTTAAGGGGGTAGAAATTGGTATAAGGAAAGGAGGTTAAGGGGGTAGATATTTGTATAAGGAAGGAGGTAAGGGGTTAGATTAGATCTTTATGCAGGGGGGAGGAGGGAGGAGGGGGGGGGTTTGGTTCTGGAAGATTAGTGGAGGAAAGAGGTGGGTTTGTAGTTGGGGAATATTAATGGAAAGGGGGGGAGGGATAATAGATATTTATATGATAGGGAGGGTGGGGATGTAGAATTTGGGGATTAGTGGTTTGATTATTGTGGTAAAGGTTATGGTGGGGTGGGTGTTGTTGTTGTAGGGTGGGGGGTATGTGTACTAGTGGGGGAAAAGATGGGGGGGGGGGGGTTGGGGGTGGGTGGGGGGTGGGGGGTTTTATTGATGTATGGTGTGTTGGTTTTTATGTTTGTTAGGGAATGACAACTATTGAAAAAGCGGTGTGAATGCGGTTGATGGGTGAGGAGGTGTGGAAGACATTGTGGGGCAGGGAGCTGTATGTGTGGGTCATCTCACTGCTTTCCCAGGCCACAAGCAGGGAGCTGGATGGAAAGTAGAGCAGTTGAGACATGAACCAGTGCCCATATGGATCCCAGGCGCTAAAAAGGAAGGGACTAGCCAATCAAGCCGTCGCACTGGACCCAGAGACCTACTTTCAAAACCAGAAGCAGGCTTTCAAGGCCAGAGCCCCCACTGGGCGTAAGAGCGGAACTCCCAAGCATGCTGGTGTTGAAGATGGACTGGCCAATGGGAGACTTCCAGTGCCCTTTCCCACCTGGAGCTGCTCCATGGGATCTGTGAGTGTCCACAGGCACAATGTGGCAGAGATGAGGTTCCCAAGGCCCCTCCCAAGCCCACAGGAGTGACAGGAAGTCAGCGGAAGTTGGGCCAGAAGCAGGAGGGAGCCAGCCACCTTTAGATAGCCTCCAGCAGCGCGTGCAGGTGGCGGGAGGCGCCCGGGAAAAACCAGCACCTTGTTGGACTCTCTGCTTCTCCTGCCCCCACTCCCTTTAGTATTTGTTTTTCCTGCTTCTTGCTGCATCTTCCATCTGAGCTTTATTTTAAACAAAGTTGTTGTATGGTAATTTACTTTACAAAACGCACACAGAGCCATCTCGGGAGCTGTGGTGACGGATGGTAACTGCCCTGACTATTGGCCCCAAAGGCAGTAATTCGTGTTTTGAAATTCCTTAATTATATCCATACACGGTGCCTCTAACGGCTCCCACAGAGGCACCGGGCCCTGCCGGACTCCCTACACACTGTCACGAAGACAGGAATAAAAACTTACAAAGGAAGAGTTTAAAATCAGCAATGGGGATAAATCACATTTTAAAAAATCTGTAATGTCGGAAATAAGACATTCTAATTACTGCATCTATAATTATGAAGCAGAATCAGTCACTAAAAAAAATAATAAGTGTCTTCGATATAATAGAGAATAATAATTAACTTGTAACTCAAAGCTGCCGCCCGATGTCGGGCGTCTGGGACCAGCCTCGGGAAGCATGAGGCCGGCAGAGGAAATCGGCTCTCCGAGCGGCAAGGAGGCACGGGCGGCGGCGCCTGGGGTCCGCGTCTTACGGTTTTACGCAGCAAGACAAATAAATGAGCCGCTAAAATGCTGCTGCCTGTGACAGCGCCTCTGTGTCAACATGCAAACTTTACACATAAAAAAACAATTTGGTTTTACGATGCTCACTCTTGATTAATAAGCAACGTGCGTGTCTCTTGACACGCACCCAGCATTCCCGCGCGGAGCTCGCCACGGCAGGAAGGGCCCACTGGGTACACAGCACCATGCTCACTCTACAGAAAAGGAAGCCAGAGGAAGCACAAGCAGCTGATGCCTGGCCCCTGGGGCCATGGTCAGAAGTGATGGAGTAGAACCAGCATGTGGCTTATCACGCCAACCCTTGGCCTGCGGCACTGGCACCCTACATGGGCACCAGTTCTAGTCCCGGCTACTGACTTCCCATCCAGCTCCCTGCTAATAGCCTAGCAAAGCAGCAGAGGATGGCCCAACGACTTGGGCCCCTGCATTCATGTGGGAAAGCTGGAAGAAGCTACTGGCTCCCAGCTTCAGATGGGCCCAACTTGGACTGTTGTGGCAATTTGGGGAGTGAACCAGCATGTGGAAGAGCTCTCTGTCTGTGTCTCTCCTTCTCTATAACTCTGAGTTTCAAACAAAACAAATATCTTTCATTTGTGTTTGTTTTTTTAAAAGCAAATTTGCTTTTTTGATGATGTTCACATAGTTGAGACAGACGCATGCCCCTGCAGACTACCGATCAGGATGGGGAGGGCCGAAGAAGCGGGGAGTGAGTGAGACAACTGCTTCCAATCTCCTTTTTGCTTCCTGTATCTGGGGAGAAGCTCGCACCCAGTCACCCAAGCACATCAGCACCTGGGGATGGGGGATGGCCACCCAGTTTCATCCCAGGGTCCTTGATGTGGAGCAGGTTCTGAGGACGCTGCTAACGTGGCTCCAGTAGTTCTGAGATGCTGTTGGTTTCATTGCTCCAAGGCTAAGGAAATCCTCCCAAGAACTATTTACCAACATAGCCTACCTCAGCTGTACTACTCGCTGTCAAAGCTTGACCAGAAGAGCTGTCCGAGTTGCTCTGCCCTCCATGGCACTAGACGTCCTCTGCAGGCCTCAGTGAACTGGTTGTCATCTGGACATGCCATCCACTGTGCAGTCTTCAGCAACTGGAGAGACCCAGTTCTGACATCTGCACTCCACAAACAAAATAAAGAAATCTCTCTAACAGAAGAAGCTGTAGTGATAGTGAGGGAACTAGGACAGAAACTCAGTCCTCTGAGCTACTGCCCAAAAGCGCAAGGGTTTGCACTAGAAGGGACAAAAAAGGGGCCACCCTGTGGTCACCTGCTGCCCTCCAACCTTCCCCACCTCCCTCTGCAATGTGCAAGCACATGGGACAAGCGGTCACACACCTTCTGACAATGCAGGCTAGGCTATCCCGGAGCAGCCAAGGAAGCCAGAAGCCAAGCCTGTGCTTTAAAGTACGTAAAGTGACCCCAGTGTGATGCCACTTGCTCCCATGGGGACACCTGCTCTACAAGCACATGCATGCAGTTAAACAGAAAACACCAAGTGTTGACACGCATGTGGCAAAGCTAGGACACGTCTGTCCTGCTGGAGGGAATGTGAAAGCATGCAGAGCTCCAACCACACCACTTCCGGATCTGTCCCTGGAGGAACCATGAGCAGGCACCCTGGGGATCTTTAGGGACTGACGTCCAAGGCAGACAAGGGTGGGGCAGCCAAGTGACCATCAGTGGATGAAGAGGTAGACACAGAGAGGAGGAAGCTGACCGGAGGTGTATCATGGACAAGCCTTGAGGGCAGCAGGTAACCAGACACACAGGGATAAGTGCTGTGTGAGTCCACCTGGATGATGGTCCTGGAGTGGTCAGGAGTCCCAGAGACAGAAGGTAGCATGTCAGTCCCCAGCAGCTGGGGGCAGGGGACATGGGAAGTTAGTGCCCTATGGGGTGGGAGTTTCCATCGTGCAAGTCGAGTACTAGAGATGAATGGTAATGATGCCTGGCTGAAACCATGCATGCCCTTAGCATCACTAAACCATGCAATAAAAACAAAACATGGCGCTTGCGTGGAGCTCAACAGGCTGATCCTCCACCTACCAGGACCAGCATCCCAGATGGGCACCAGTTTGTGTCCCAGCTGCTCCACTTCCCATCCAGGTCCCTACATGTGACCTGGGAAGGCAGTAAAGGATGGTCCCAAGTGCTTGGGACCCCACACCCATATGGGAGGCATGAAGGAAGCTCCTGGATCCTGGCTTCAGATTGACTCAGCTTCAGTCATTGTGGCCCTTTGGGGAATGAACCAACAGATGGAACCTCTTTCTCTGTCTCTCCTCAATGTAAATTTGTCTTTCCAATAAAAATAAACAAATATTTTACAAACCATTAAATGATATATTTTGTCAATATATACTCTACCACAATTAAAAAAAAAAAAAACAGACTGAGGTCACCCTTACGACACAACAAGCTAAACTGTCACCTGCAATTCTGGCATGTCCGAGCACCAGCTCAAGCCCTGGATGCTCCACTTCCAACCCAGCTCCCACTAATGTGCCTGGGAAAGCAGCAGAAGACCCAAGTGCTTGGGCTCCTGAACCCACATGGGAGACCTGGATGGAGCTTCTGGCTCCTGGCTTCAGCCTCGCCCAGCCCCAACTCTTGCAGTCATGTGGAAAGTGAACCAACAGATAAAAGACCTCTCTCTTCTCTCTCTTTCTCTGTGTCTCAATCTGCCTATTTGTGTGTCACTTTCGTGTCCTAGGGATGAACTCCCTTCTAGGGGCTTGGTCTGAGGGACAGGTGGAACAGCATCAGCAGGGTCACACTCAGGATCCCATAAAGAAACCTGGTCCTAAGACCATGCCCAACATCCAGCCCCATCAGCACGGCCGCTCTCAAGTCCTCAGCCAGCCAGCCTGTAAGGGGCCTTGGAGACCCTGCAACTCGCCCCAGGGGCCAAGGCGTCTACCTCCACACCAGCCTCAGCTCCAGCCTGGAGCAGCTAGCTCTTTCCCCTGGCCCAGCCTTTGCCAAGCACTGTGGTCTGACATTCTAGGAGCCCTCTCTGTGGCTTCCCACCGCACCCACAGCGCCCAGGGCTCCCTGGGCCAGGCCTTCCCACCAACCCTGTCCGTACGCCCAGAACTGGCCCCAGGAGCCACAGGGCCCGAGGAGCGCTCAGGAGCAATGTCCAAGCCCTGCGGAGCCCAGAGGTAATTTGCAGGCTACTGGTCACGGCACTTGCTTCTCTGCTATTTACACCCACACCCTTTATCCTCAGGAGCTGGAAGGAAATGCTGACGCTTTTACACAGCCTGCTCTTCCTTCATTACTGCCCACACTGGCTTGGCCCTTTGGCTGGGGGAGAGAGACCCCGGAGGACAGCTGGGACCATCACAGAGACGAAAGCGTCAGCCACTGAGACCCTTCCAGTCCCATGCAGAGCCTTGATCAAAGCTGCTGGACCTGCCTTTGCCCACCCGCTCAGGCTGCAGCCCCTGGGGACCTCGGTCTGCCATCGTCAGAGCTCCCAGAAGTCAAGGCCAAACTGACACCCAAGTCTCTGCATTAGACTCCAGAGTGGCCACTTCTCAACAGCCAGTGCCTGCTGCCCAGTCTGGACTGAAGGGTACGCAAACAGCCGGTCCGGCAGGCAGGAGACACAGAGCTGGGCAGAGGCTGCCAGAGGCCATGGCCTCCTGTCCCTGTTTGCAAAGCGCCCACTAGCCTGGCCTCCTTCTGGCCCTAACCCTGAGCATCAGCAGGCCCAGCAGACAGAAGGTGCCAATCAGAATGGCCCTCCCAGCTTGGTTCCTGGAGAGAGGTGGCAGAGAGAGCTGACAGGCGCCGTCAATCAGTCGGTGCGGGAAGAGCAGAAGCTTCTCGGGAAATCGGGGGACGGCTGTTGACAGGCTGGACCGCCAGAACCCCAGCTGCCTAATGAAGCAATAACGGCCTTTGCTCCCCCCCCACTTCTTGCTGCCCTGCTCTTACACGTACAATTATTACAAAAATCAAAGCGGGGAATGTTGCCTTGAGATATGATTTCCATACTGGCATGGATTTTATTATACAAGCAGTACAATACGCCCCATTATCATCTTGATTATATGTGGCTTTCATTTGCACTATTGGACCATTATCTGCCACCACATTCATTACGTTAGAAGAAACTGGGACTCTCCTTGGGATGAATTGTAAGAAAGGATTTCTATTTTTTTTTTTTCTTTTTTGCAGATTGATATTTCAGGAGAGAACATTAAACAGCAAACATTATTTGTGATTTTTTTTTCTTAACGTAAACTCAAAAGAAGGAAATAACCCTGATATTTCTAACAGACAGAAAAGCCCCAGGCTAGATGCAATAAATGATTGCAATTTAGAATGTGTGTACTATTAGGGACTCCTGATTAAACTGTAATTCCTTGAGAGAGAGTAAGTCAGACAGACAAGACCTTCACCGTGGCCTCCAGAGGTGGACAGCAGAGCGCAGGGGGCGAGAGGAGGGGCCAGAGGGCCTGGACAGTTACCCAGGAGTCTGGACAAAGGCTGTCAGGCCCACACCTCCCTGGCCATGACCTCCAGGCCCCTGCAGATGGCTCATGGTCTTCCTTCTTTTACAGATTTATTTATTTGATTATCTGAAGTTACAGAGAGCGAGAAAGCATGTTCATCTGCTGGTTCACTCCCAGACAGCTGCAAAGGCAGGGACTGGGCCAGACAAGAGCCAGGAGCAGCTTCTGGGTCTCCCACAGGGTGCCAGGGGCCCACCCACTTGGGCCATCTTTTTGCTGCTTTTCCCAGGCACATTAGCAGGAAGCTAGATCAGAAGTGGAGCACCCTGGCCTCTACCCAGCGCCTGTGTGGGACGCGGCATCACGCAGGTGAAGCACCGTACCAGCCATGCCAGCCATGAGAGTGTCAGCCCACCCCTGTGGCCCCCTGCCCCAACAGCAGCAGAACTTCAGCCTGTTTGTGGGATGCACCCTTGTCAGCATCAATTTATAGTGCAGACTCATTTGGGGTCACGGAACACGTGCCATTAACTCCTTCTAAGCAAAATCCCAGCTGATGGGAGGGGCCTGGTCTCTCCTGCCTGTTCCTGAGGAAGCAATTAGAGCCTTTAGGAGCAGCTGTTCTCCTTGCATCAAGAATCAGGGGAATGTCCCTGCCCCGTGAGCGGCGGGCCTGTAGGCCAAAGTCCCTCCTGCTGCGGAAGGGTCTGGCTGCAGCTTTAGACGATGCGTTTATGGCTGTCCTATTGATTTTTAAAACAGTTCAAGAAGCTCACCTATGGGTCATCCCTCAACTTCAGATCTGAGACCCGGATCCTAACCCCCGGGTGGCTGCCTGGTCCCTGGAGACTCTGGGCGTGGCGGGACAGGGGTCAGAGGGGCTTCTTCAGGAGGTTTGCTAACCCCTTTAGGATACAGACATTGATTTCTAACTATATATGCCTCCTCTCCCCTGAGTCATGGCTCTAATTGCTTGACGTGGAGCATTCTGGGAAGTGTTGCATGTTGATCGTTTTGTCAGTTAAGGGGGCAGACATAAACACCGACCCTGGGAGTCAGTGTGGGAGCTCGTGGCTCCTCGTGTTTGCGGTCCTGTTTTCTGATCAAGCCTGTCAGTTATTTCCATTCCCTCTAAATGGAGGGCAGGATTCCAGGCAGTGCCGGGATGTCCACGCACGCTTCAGTCTCAGTTTAAATCTTGACAAGGGCAGCTGGAAGGGAAGGTTTTGGACCTTGTCCTTTAGCCTGTTCCTGGGGCTCCCAGACCCCTCAGATAGAACAAAGAGAGAGAATCTTGTCTCCATTGGTCCACTCCCCATAGCAGCCAGAGTCAGGCCAGGCTGACCAGGAACGCCATCTGAATCGCATGTGGGAAGCAGGGGCCCGAGGGCTTGGACCATGAGCCACTGCTCTCCCCAGCCCGTCAGCAGGAGCCTGGCTTGGAAGGGGAGCCAGAACTAGAACCAGTATGCTGAAATGGAATGCACGCAGCTCAACCTGCTGGGCCACAACAGCAGCCCAGCATTGGGGGAATTTTGTGTGGCTTCTACTTGAGGACTTCACAGCCCGTGGACAGGTCCTTGGCCGCAACCTTGCCAGGGTGCTGTGGCTGCACCGTCCACGTGTAATCCTGTGCCATCTAGACTTCTCCACTAGACTAAGACCCAGAGACCACCGAGAGCTGGAGGCCAGAGAGGGGGCATTCAGAGGAGGAAGTGGTGCGGTCTGGGACACCCCACCCCTGCCTGCCTGGGCCAGGCCTGTAGAAAACAGAGGAGAGGTGTGGTTTTTGCCTCCTGGAAGACAGAAACCCCCTAGAAGTGGGGGTGACCACAGGCACCATTCAGTGTTCAGGGAACCCCAGGCTGCAGATGCCAAAGGAGGGAGCAAAGTGGCAGGGAGTCACAGGTCACAGTGGGACCGTGACAGCAGCAGGAAAAGAGCGGATCCACTCAGAGGAGGTAGCTGAAGTCCAGGGAGGGGCTGAGGCCACCATGAGCCACGCTGCGTGGATGGGGCAGGGGGAGACAGAGTCGAGAGGTCCAGCTTTAAGGCAGGCAGGTACAGAGGAGCCTGGCAAGGGCAGCCAGTGGGGCAGAGAGCAGGATCCCCACAGGAGGTGGCGCTGGGTGCTAACTGCCACTGAGGGCAAGTGTGGGATATTGATGGAGTTCAATGTTGAGTTGAGCAGCGAAGACATGGTCAGTGGCCTCTGGCAGGGCTGGGTGAGCAGAGCTGTCATAACTGAAGACCATGCTCCCCAGGCCCCAGATCACAGGTGGGGACCTTCACACAAGGGGACCTGCACTGTGGCACAGCAGACTAAGCCAAGGCCTTCAACATCAACATCCCGTATGAGTGAGGGTTCAAGTTCCAGCTGCTCGCCACTGTCCAAACCAGCTCCCTGCTGGTGCGTCTGGGGGAGCAACAGGAGATGGTCCCACATGACAGAGCAGGATGGCGTTCCCAGCTCCTGGCTTCTGCCTGCCCCGGTCCCGGCAGCTGCAGAAATGAACCAGTGGATGGGATATTCCCCTGCCTAGTCCTTCCTGCTGTCTCTGATACATAAATAAATATTTGGGGGGGGACATCCTCTTCCCCAAGATGATACAATTGGGAGGTTTTAGGGCAGAAGGGTAGCAAGCTCACTTCCTTTCGCTGCTCTCAGCACGAGAGAACCCAGCAAACAGGCTATGAACCAGGAATGCAGGAAACCTAGCGCCGACCCTCACCTTGGTCTTGAACTTGCTGCCTCCAGAATAGAGAATGGTGAGCGTCCATGGCTTCAGGTCCCTAATCCGCAGTGTGTTTGTTGAAGCTGCATGAGCTGGCAGGAGCAGGAGCCAGCTTTTGCTGGGTGGAGAAAAACCAGGAAGGCAGGAAGCCCAGGGCTGCAGGGCCACCAGCTCCTCCACAAGTCTCAGCAAGTGGGGTGAGTGGCATTGACAGAGGCCCTAGAGCAGGAGGAGGTGTGGCCAGGAGTGGACAGGGTGTGACCAGTGAGACGGGTGATGGGCATGCAGGGAGGAGATGCTGGAGGCAGGGAAGGGCAGAGGAGGCAAGGCTCGGATGTTCCCATGTTCCAGGAAGCATTCCTTGCGGTGGAGTCCAAGGGACCCAGACTCTGGTGAGGGCCTTGGGCATGGGCCTCAGAAGGCACAGAATTGCCAAGGAAAACTTGAAGCTACAAGGGGCATGGCTGCTTTCATGCTCTTTATGTGCCCATGGGACAGGGGTCTGGCGACCTTGCTGTAGCTGGTGCCAGGCACTTGTGGCACTCAGAGCCCAAGGACATCACTTAGAGGATTTTCAGGAAACTCAGGGAGAAATGGAAGGGAGATATAACTTCATTTTGGTGCAAAAAAAAATCCTAGTTGTTTCCTAAGGTGACTTCCCAGGTGCTCACCAGGGCACTGGAGTGGGACGGACGGCAGCCCAGAGATTCCCAGGGGACAGCTGGGTAGGGGTAGGGCTGGAAGTCCAAAGACAGATCTGGGACGAAAGACCCTCCCAGGGCCTCCGGCAGAGAGCAAAAATCACCGAGCACTGGCTGTGCTTGGAAAAAAAGAGGAGCCAGCAGCCAAGGGCGGAACTCACAGAGCCAGGAAACCAGCAGCAGCCACAAGCAAGGAGGCCCAGGTGCAGGCCCCACGTCACTATGGGAAAGGTGATCAGAGCCAACTGGGAGGTGGTAGGTCAGGGGAGGACAAGTGGGGGATATGGTGGACACTGTTCTGCCACAGGGAAGAGGGGTGTGCAGCCGAGCACAGACACTGATGGGAAGACTCCGGGAGAGGAAGGAGAGCCTCATCCTACAGCACAGGATGCTGACGGATCCCGCACAGGGCCAGCCTCCAGTGCCAGCAGCCCAGACGAGCAGCAGCTGCTCCACAATGATCAACTCCCTGCAGAAGTGCTGGGAAAGCAGCAGAGGCCCGTGTGCGCTTGGGCCCCGGCACCCATGCGGGAGATCCCGATGGAGTCCCAGGCTCCTGGATCTGACCTGGTCCAGTCCCCACGATTCAGGGAATGAATCAGCAGTTAGACGATCTCTCTGTGTAACTTAGCCTATAAATACAATTAATCTCTCAAAGAAAGAATTCCACACTGAGGTAGGCCCTGGGCTGCCTGACGGAGCAGAGCCACTGTGAAGCACTTAGACCCAAACCTCACGAGTGTGTTCATTCCTCCTAGCAGTACAAAAATCTGTCTTGCCTTTTTTAAGACACACCGAATTTTGTAACTCAGAATGCACTTCTTTTTGCATTGGCCTCCAGGAAGCTCAGAGCCAAATCTTCAGGATGAATTCCATAGCCTCACAGAAGAATGGGGACTGCAGGCCCACAAGACTCCCCCCTTTGTGGTAGTCAGCTTCCAGCCACGCAGTCCCCCATCCAGCAGCTCCCTGAAACCTGTGCCTCTGGGGAGTCTTTCCCTCTAAGGAACCCATACCTGGGCCCTCATCTCGCCAGCCGCACGGCGTGCCGCCATGGCTGTGCACACCGCCAGCCACCGGGAGGGGCCAAGCCAGCACGACCCCTCACTCATCTCATCTCGGAGAAGTCAGATGTAGGTTTCTTCTCTCCGCCACCTCTGGAAGATTTTCAAGTGAAACCGTGTGGCTTTGAGCTTCTGACAGATGCTAATGAATTGTTGTTTACATTTTTGATTTACTGCCTAAACAAAGATAAGACATGCTCTTGAAAACACATTGAATGCACAATCCAAACACATCCATTAAATCTGTCACAATAAACATGACAGCTTTCTTCTAACCTAACAACTGGCATGCCTCATTTGCATATTAATGAGAAAACTGGGATGAGCCGGCACAAATGACTTACATCTCAAGAAGGGGCCGCTCCCGATGACAGCGATGACAGCGAGGCTCTTGGGGTGTCAGTACCTTGGCCACCTGCACCCCACGTCCACTGTCGGCCTCCGTGGCCCCGGGGCTCTGTGCGTTGACTTTTCTGAATCTATGGATTCCGATGGCGGTGAGGGTGGGGCTGCCTCCAGTCCTGTCCAGCCCCAGGGAACCCTACTGAACGCCTCCTACAACTGGTCAGCTCTCCAGTTCAGGTGCTTCTTTGATGCCAGGCAGCCTCAAGACAAACCTAAAGAAAACGACGAGGAATGTTTCTGTGTCTCAGAACAGGACACGTGGACCACCACCGCCCCTCCACCCGCCCAAAGACCCTTCCTCACCTGTTGCAGACATGGCTAGTCAATGCTGGAGCACCTTCCTTCCCAGGAACGGTATACTTGTCACCACCAGAGGAGCCAGCGAGAGGGCAGGTGGGAAAGGCTGGTGGACCTGCTCCAGGCTGCTCGGGAGGAAAGACTTACAAACCTTCCAGCCACAGCCCAGTTCACGTCCTCGGCTGCCAGGACACACCTCCTATTCACACACCTCCACCTGGGCCCGAACACCTACATTCAGCAGCATCAGCAACAAGACAGCTCCGATTCAAGGAATTGGCGAAGACAATGTCGCAGGAAAGTGCCTGGGGCTCCCACCCGGTGCCCTCTGAGCCCTGGGGGGGGGGGGAGGTCCTGCAGGACCTTCTACCCCCAGAGGATTGCAGCCTCACTCCAGGTGGCCTTGGGTGGTCCACTTCATCTCAGCAGTTTCCTAGTCTTCACTGCTCCAGTCACTTCTTCACTGCTGGGGATAGGGGTGCAGTGGGGGGCTCAGAAAGTGCAAGGCCAGCCGGAGTCCCTCACCTAAAGGAGACTCACACCCCACCCCTGCAGTCCTCCCACTCTTCTCACTGCACTGGGCACTCCCATTCCCCTTGGGACAGTCCGGGGTCCAGCCCTCAGCCCTGTTCTGTCGCTAAGGGAGACAGAGGCCCCACTCTCATTTGCACTTTGCAAACCATCCCCAGGCCAGGCTGTGGTCCCCCAGGAGGCCTTGGAAAGGCCAAGGAGAGGTCAGCTGTGTGGGGAGTGATTTGAAGGTCATCTAGAGTCTGAGACCCTGCCACCCTGGACCGGGCGCCATTTTCTCTTCTTCACAGCTCATGAAATTCACGCAGGTCCACCTGTTCACCAATCAAACAACCTGGCATTTCACCTGAGAATCTCACCCCCATCTCCCAGCCCCTTCCCTAACCCCGCCCACTTACCAATCATCCTTAGGCATTCACTTGCAGGCACCAATCTGCTGGGGCCCCTCCCTCAATCCCTCCCAATCCTGCCCCTCCACGCCTTGCAGGCTCACCTGAACATAAGCAGCCCCAGGTGCCTCCATCTGCCCTTCCCCCAGCCGCCCTTCCACCGCCTCAGTCCTGTTCCTGCCCCGCTGGAATAAACCTTCTTAGATACCTCGTTGCATCTGGTGTTTTTGGCTCACGGTAAAAGAACCAGGCTGCGAGAATTAGCTGCGCGCAACAATGTAAAAACTAGAATTTTAACTGTTTTAAATAACTAACAAGGTGGCCATCCCAGGTTGTCAAGGCAGAGCAGGCAAAGGCCACAGAAGAGGGACTCTCTGGGCTCCTCCACGAACCGTGTTGCTCAGATTATTCTGTCCACATTCTTTCCGCAAGGCAGAAGGTTCTACTCCAACGAAATGCAGTCACTCCCATGGCTGCCAGGCCTTTCCCCTCAGTGACCTCCCCCTCTGCCCCTCTGGGACAGCTGTGCACCAGACTGGCTGGGGCCCCCCGTGTAGCAGCAGGTCCCCGAAATGACCCCTGCAATCTTCACCTTCAGTGCCCCCCTGCCTTGAGTTCATGTCTAGCACTAATTGGGCGTGGGACTTTGCAGTGTCACTTCCACTGTAACAAGGCAGTGGCCCCTGTTTTGGGTGCTCTCCTCACTCCGTGGGGCGAGTCAGCTGCCATGGCCTGAGGCACTGTGGGCAGGGAGCTGAGCGGCCCCGCAGGAGCCAGCAGGGATGGGGCCTTCCCCTAGCCGCTCCCCAGGAATGGAAGCCTCCCGGCAGCCGGACAGACACAGTCTCCCCCTCGCTCCCACCTTCAGGTCAAACCGCAGCCCTGGCCAGGGAGAGCTGCACAGGCTGGAGACCCTGCAGCCGAGGCCCAGCTCGGCCACACCTGAAGCACGGAGGAACAAATGTGTGTCATTTTCATCTGCCAAATTTTGAAGCCACATGGTAACAAATACCAAGGAACTTCAAAAAAGCTTGTGCAAAAGAGAATGACAAGTTTATTTTGATGCCAAAAAAACAAAACAAAACAAAAAAACCTGAAATCCAGGCATCTGGGAGGTCTTCAAAAACTTTGTAGAATATGTGTGTTAGGTAAAACTCCACACAGATTTCAAAACATTTTTTTCTGCCAGAATGAACGTAATCTCTTAAGCCCGTTTCCACAAGCTTTTTGAAGCGGTTGCAGGCTAGGCAGGACTTCGTAAAATCACTGTTAGTTACATTGCAGCACTAAGAGAAGTTCAGTTGCAGGACTTGTCCTGAGCCATCTTGAATCCCTTATCCTGTTTCTTCACACAGCCCCCTGCAGGCTGCACTCTGCTCCCCTGCCCTCCACAAAGGCCAGGCGTGCCCGGCTGCCAGTCCCCAGTGCTGTCAGATGAGCATGGCACAGCAGGCATCCAGCAGCCAGTCAGGGCCGCCAGGGCAGGGACCAACTTGGGGAAGCCCCGGCAGGCCTGGGCCGGCCAGAGAGCAGAACGCGAAACACGTGAGCGCCTCGCGGACACAGTGTTGAGAAGATCAGACCGTGGCATTCCTGCAGACCAGTTCTGCCACAATTCCTTCCACCCACGTGCCCCTGCCCGCCATCATCTTGCCTTTGCAAAGTGGCCTCAGAAGCTCGGCCTTGCACACACCTCGCATCTCCTGGGTGCCTAGAACTGACTCTACCTACCCTCGCTAAGCCCACAAGGCTCTCATCTGTAATTAGAGAGGCACGTGTGAGGGAAGGGATTTGCTATGGCAAAAAAAATAGGTCAACCATTCCCTTCCTGGCCAGCCTGCGTGTCGGTGGCCTGTGCCCTCCGTGGCTGCCCGTGGAAAAGTGGGGCCTTCTCAACAGCTCCCATCTCAACCGTGCCCACAAGTCTGCCCGGCTCAGTTGCCCCCATCCTTCTCTAAGGGATGGGCTCAGACAGAGCTGATCCTGCCCAACTCCAGGAAACAGGCTGGCACGCAAAGAGCCTCGAGTGGGCGACCCTGGGATTCAGTGCTGCATCTTGAGAGTAGAGAAAGGGGCAGCGCCGGGCAGGACACAGGGCCCCGTCTGCGGGCACGCAGGGCTCAGGGGAACATTTCCGATCCACTGCAAGGCCTCACAGTCCCTCTGCTGTAAGAGGCCAGCTCCTCCACCTCGCTGTGAATGGAAGGCCGGTTCTCCTGGTGGCCTGCCCTTGGAGACAGCATGTCTTCGGGTCGGGGTTGCCCACAGTGTGACTCCATTTCGGCTATAACCTCCGCCTCTGCCCGCCCTCCATCTTCCCCCACACCCGCATCCGTCCCAGAGTCTCCGCACATGACGAGGAAGGTGAAGGATGAGCGACACGCCCAGGGCGTGGCCACCAGAGAGGGGGCCATGCTGCCACGGCTCCTTCCTCCCTCTGCCATCAGTCACCCCGACAGCCTGCCCCATGGAGGAGCCCCACGGAAATGAAGACATTCCAGGTATTCCTGGGAAGATGAAATGAAGAATGGCTCCCCAAGCTGATAATGGGGCACATTTGAGACACAGACCGGAGGGCCGCGTTTAAAAGCCTGGAGTCATAAAAGCTATTATGAATGGATGGATCGGGAACCTCCGCCAGCCGGCTTCATTGATGTCATAGTAAACGATGAATGCTGTCACTCTTTTTTATATATAACAAGGAGATACGCGGCTGCATCCAGATCTCATTGTAGAAACTGTCAGGCTCCCTGAAATGGCATAAGCTATTTATGATGAACGGAAGGAAAACACGAGGTTAAGAGATCTTTATCTGCCGCCTGTGGAAGCAGGCTTCCACACTGAGGCAAGGCACTGTGGCCTTCCAGATACCCCACGACCTTGGAGGACCCTGAAGGGGCTGCAGCAACAAGGCAGGGCTGCAGGCAAGCTGTGCTTCCGCCCCCCGTGCCCACCGCAGTGCCTCAGCCACACAGGGCTTTCTCTCCATGTGAAATCCCACTCGCGTTGGTGCGAGATATTCATAAACCAAATCACGCCCCACCTTCCGCAAACAGATGATCCCAGGAGCCGCTACCCAGCCAAGGGCTGCAGCTCCCAGCAGCCTTTGCCTCATCAGACATAGCCAGGGGACCTGTCTGTGCCACTGGGGTATGAACACAGCTGAGCAGTCACTGGTAGGTCAGATCTCCATGATCTGTCCCCATCCAATGCCTAGGGGCAAAGGAGTCCCAGACTCTACAGCTTGGAATGACCCTGGACCCTGAAGCACCCAGGAGAAGTGGCACCACCAACCTACGACCCACCCACTCTGCAGGTTATGTAAATGAGTTCTGCTGAGCTAACTGGGATTTGCAGGAGTTTGTTACCGAGGTTGAGGCTGGCCTTACCTATACCTTCCCACGGGTCTCGTTTGGAGACGGTGTCAGACAGCGGTTAAGAAACCCTTGCGAGGACTGGCACAATGGCTCGGTGTGGCTAATTCTCTACCTGTGAGTGCTGGTTCGTGTGCCACCTGCTCCGCTTTTGATCCAACTCCCTGCTTGTGGTCTTGAGAAAGCAGAGAAGGATGACCCAAAGCCTTGGAACCCTGCTGCTGCGTGGGAGACCCAGAGGGGGCTCCTGGCTTGACCTGGCCTGTCCTTACCTGTTGGGGCCATCATGGAGTGAAACAGATGAAATACCTCTCTATGTCTCTCTGTCTCTCCCTCCCTCCCTCTCTCTCTCTGTCTCTCTTTCTCCTTTACAATACCCAAAAGGCAGAATCAGGTTGAGCAACCAAGAACAAACAGATATCAGGACATGGGATGGGCCCTACAGCAGGAGTCTTCTAGTGGGTGATTCAGACTTAGCAAACAAAAAACCTGCTACACCAAGTGAAATAAGCCAGCCACAGAGCGCACATGCAGGTCCCAGGGGTGTGGGCAGAGATGGAGGGAGGGAGGACAGAGATCTGGGCTTTGTGAAGACAGGGTTGGGTTGGGGAGATAGGGAGCTTGGATTGGACGGTGGTGCCAACTACACACCAGACCAAGTGTGCTGCGCACTGCTGAGCCACATAAGAACACTCACTCACAGAGCTGGAAACTAGGTAGGTGTCACCAACATGAACCAAGTCCCCATGTCATGTTCATGTGAATAGTCAAATGCTGTGGGGGAAGCTGGGCTGCCGACCTGGAGCAGGTGCAGGGACAGCTGGGTCGGAGGCCCTCAGGGTGGCCTCCAACATGGCCTGCCCAAGGTCCCGGCCAGGCTCACTTCCTCTGCACGTCCCAGGACCCAGGAACGCGGAGGCGACAAATGCTCCACACGCTCTTCTCTCGCTGCTGGCCTAGGTTTCCTTAAGAGCAAGGCTGACATTGGGAAGGAAAAGCTAAGTCAATATCCAGACACACACAACTTCTGCTTGCAGATACTTCAGCTCTGCCTCGGGGGTTCCCAACAGGGCAGAAGTGCCGCCAAGGGGAGTCCGCGGCACGCTCAGCCAGGGAAGGCACCAGGATGTGGCCCTCGGACAGGTGGGTGAGGCAGGTGCCATACCCAGAGAAGCACTTCAGCAGAGTGCCAGGGTGCTGTGAGGGTACAACGAAACTCCTCCAGCCAGCGCTGGTTGGACCGGGATGAGGTGTGGGGAAGGCGGGGTCCTCTGACAGCTGGGCCCACTGGCGTCATTCCTCGCTTCCAGAAAGAAACTGGCTGACCCTCTGCTCACATTGAGCTAATGGCACCTTGGGATCCGGAGCCACGGCAGCCCTTCAGCAAAACGGTTCCAGAAGCCCGGCCTGGCGTGCTGGAGAGCAGAGAGGTCTTCCGTGTCGGAGTGCCCTCCCAGCCGCCATCCAGCCCAGGCAGAGAAAAGCACGAGGCCTCCACTGTGGGCCACCTGGGCCGACAAACTTCCTTTCGCCTGAGATGGTGTGAATCGAATTTCCAAATCTTGCTTCCACGTCTGCTCAGGCTGCCCAACCCTCCTGGTCTTCCTGGGAAGAAGGCATTTCAGAGCCCGAACAGGGATTTCCTGCTGTGGAATCCTGGCCTCAGCCCCTCCCTCCTGCTCCCGAGGCCAGCTAAGCTCCATTCCACCACACAGAAGAGTGACAAGTGTGTACAGTGGTGTGACTGACCCACAGGCAAGTTCATTCCAGAAAGTTCTACCCATCCCTGACATTCGCAGCCCCAGCATGGCTCTCTTGCTGGGGCTGCAGTGTGACAGCCACAGAGAAAAGGTGGTTTGTGTTAAAGAAGTTTCTGGAAAACCAGCTTCTTACATGAAGTCCCTCTGACTAATCCAAGCAAGATGGTTTACTCGGCAGCTCTTGTGGACTCCGAGGACGGCTCCCCCAGCCACAGCCCCAGCGACAACAGACGCAGCCTGGCTGCTGACGGGGGGGGCGGGGGGGGGGGCAGGAAATGAGTTGCGGATTTCCTGCTGGAGCCCTTGGCAGCACTGAGCCCCCACCCCCACCCCCCAGTCTCTCTGCCTCGCACACATTCGCGCTGTCGCTCTCTGTCAATATGCTATTATCTCCAGGGACTCCTGCCCTCCCAAGAAAAATGACGCAGGAAGTGGACAATGCAATAGAGAACGCGGCACACACACGCACTTCCTGTCAACATTAGGCCTGACTAATGGATGGTCAGATGAGCATTTTATTAGAACAACGATTGTGACAGCTGCGATGTTCCCAGGGACAAATGAGAGTGGAGCTGTGTCTGGGCAGGGCTGGGGGCGGGCCCAGCTGGGGGCTCTGCATGGGTGTGTGGTGCTCCCCTGGCTCCCATAGGTGGGCAACCGCGCACACCAACACGGATGCTCTCTGCCTTCCTCTCTGCCCCCCTGGCCTGAGGTACATGATGCTCCCAGACCCCTTCCCCAGAGGCTGGCATGTGGGGCAGCCCTGGGTGAGTAACCCCCATGCCAAGGGTTCCCGGGAAGGGGCTGCCTGCTGCTGGGCAGTGCTCCCGTTCCCGGGCCCAGGGTGGCTGAGTGCTGACTTCCATCAGGCCAGCTCCCTGCCAGGCCAGGGCACCTCGCCCAGGCCCATGCCAGCCTTCCCTGCAGCCCACGCAGTGGACCCCATCCAGGAGCACAGATGCCTTGGGAAGCTGAGGGGAAGGGCCGGAACAGGCAAGGACTAGAACATGATTCTACTTGTGGACATGCTGGGGTTTGCAGGTGTCCCCCACCCCCGCCAAGCCAGGGATTAGAAACTTAACCCCAATGCATCCATAACATCTACTGGCTGGCACTGTGGCTGCAGGAGTGGGTTATCACAGAGCAAGCTGCACCGCCTCACCCGCTCTGGCCCTTCTGCCTTCTGCCCTGGATGTCGCAGAACCAAAGCCCTCACCAGCACCCCACCACCTTGTAACACAAACTCTGTTCCCTCCCAGGTCACAAGCTGGACTGGGACGCTTGGCTTTCTCCATAGAATCTGCAGCGCCCTAAGAGGGACCCACCTGCGTGGAGAGACATCCACCTGCACTTACAGGGACTCACCTATACACAGATCACCTGCACAGAGAGTCCCACCTGCAGAGCTGAGCTCAGGCATCAGGACTTGACCACAGGCTTACCATGTCCAAAATGTCACTGCTGTTGCTTTTGATGAATGCCCCTCTCCTCGAAAGACTGGGTTCCCTCTCAGGACGAGGGCCCATCTAGCTTGGCTCACCCCTTCCCTGGTGCCCACGCTGCACCTGGCACCCAAGAAGAACTCCGTAGGTATCTGCTGAGTAAAAAGAGTGCCTGATGGGCCTGGCATGGTAGCCTAGCGGCTAAAGTCTTCACCTTGCACACACTGGGATCCCATATGGCACCGGTTCTAATCTGGCTGCCCCGCTTCCCATCCAGCTCCCTCCTTGCAGCCTGGGAAAGCAGTCGAGGACGGCCCAAGGCTTTGGGACCCTGCACCCGCGTGGGAGACCTGGAAGAGGCTCCGGGCTCCTGCTTCGGATCAGCTCAGCTCCAGCCATTGCAGTCACTTGGGGAGTGAATCAATGGACAGAAGATCTTCCTCTCTGTCTATCCTCCTCTCTCTGTATATCTGACTTTCCAATAAAAATAAAATAAATCTTTAAAAAAAAGAAAGAGTGCCTGAAACTTCTTTATCATTATTGTTGTTGTTATTATTATTATTATTTTATGCCTGAAAATTCCAAGGAAGCAACCGACACAACTGGCACAGCAGTGCTGGCAGCTGCCCTAGGTCAAACACACACACACACACACACACACACACACACACACACACACGCAGACACACACGTGTACACATATGCACTCATACACACACATGTACACGTGCACACTCACACAGGTACACACGTGTACACACATGCATGCAGGCACACACGTGCGCGCACACAAATGCACATGCTGGCTCAGGCACGGAGACACACGTGTACACACCTGCAAGCACACACATGCACATGTGTGCATGGAGAAACACATACACACATGTGCACACACAAGTACAGGGGCTGCCTATGCATGCACACATCCTTGCACAATTGTACCATGCCCATCAGGCTCACCAAACCCTCAAAATGAAAGTGAGTGTGAGCTGGGAGCTGGGTGGATGGTTTTGCTGACAACAAGGAAGCCTGAAGTCTAAACTCCACTCCAGGACCTATGAATCAACTCCCAAATCAGCGAGAAGTGAACATCACTGGTTGAACGGAAGTGTTAAGTTCTGAAAGCACTGCAAGATTTTGTACAGTGATCAACCAACTGCTGGATCCTTGGAATCACTTCCCGAGGAGGACAGGGAAGGATCAAAATCCAGTTCCTGCTGAGGGCCGTCAGTGTCCTGTCAGCACCGCCCGTTCCATCACGCACGCCCAAGACACGCAGATCCCAAGACACAGGACCCCGAGGCCAAGAAAGCCTCTGCACTCCCTTCGCTTGCTGACACAGTCCTGCTGGTCTGCACAGAGACGAGCCCAAGGTGGGCTTAAACCTGGTCTGTCCTTCAGGGGAGCTGACAAATGAGAAAATACAGACAAGAACTCCCGACAGTTAAATCATGCCGGGGAATCATCCTGAACGTTCTTTCATTGTGTTTTGTTTCTAAGAGAAAGGACTTTATTCTTTTTGTTTCTTTCTTTTTAAAGATCTATTTATTTGAAAAGCAGAGTTACAGAGAAAGAGAGAGAGACAAGAGACAGATATTTCATCTGCTGGTTCACTCCCCAAATGGCCAAGAGCCAGGAGCTTCTTCTGGGTCTCCCACATTGGGCAGGCCTTGACTGTATTCCCAGGCCACAAGCAGGGAGATGGATGGGAAGTGGAGCAGCTGGGATACAAACTGGCACCCATATGAGCTCCCAGCACATGCAAGGCAAGGACTTTAGCCACTAGGCTACTGCACCAGACCCATGTTCCTGGTTGGTTGGTTGGTTGGTTGGTTTTAACACAACATTTAAATTGGGGCCCGGCGCGGTGGCGCAAGTGATTAAAGGCCCTCGCCTTGCACGCCCAGGATCCCATATGGGCGCCGGTTCTAATCCCGGCAGCCCCGCTTCCCTTCCAGCTCCCTGCCTGTGGCCCGGGAAAGCAGTCGAGGACGGCCCAAAGCTTTGGGACCCTGCACCCGCGTGGGAGACCCAGAAGAGGCTCCTGGCTTCGGATCAGCATAGTATCGGCCCGTTGCGCTCACTTGGGGAGTGAATCATCGGACGGAAGATCTTCCTCTCTGTCTCTCCTCTCTGTATATCCGCCTTTCCAATGAAAAAATAATAAAAATAAATCTTTAAAAAAAAAAAACATTTAAATCGCTGACGTATCTGAAAAGCACAGAGACCCACAGAGATCTTGTACCTGTTGGTTCAATTCCCCACAGCCAGCGTTAATTCAGGCCAAATCCAGTAGCTCTGACCTCCAGCCCGGCATCCGAGAGTGGCGGGGACCCTTGAGCTTCCACCTGCTATTTCCCAGGAAGTACATCCACAGGCTGGACGGGGAGCCTGGAATAGCAGGTGCTCCAACAGGGGGCCCCGGAGTCCCCAGCCACTGCACCAGAGCACCCACGTCCGAGAGTCCATAATTCATCAAATGGCCTTAGTGGACGCCTCAAGCCCCTGCAGCCCAGTCCCAGCAGTGGTCGCTGAGGGAGGTCCTTGACAGCACAGTTTGCAGGAGGGTGGGAAGGCCTAAGGAAATCACTAAGGGATGACATAGACTCAAGTACATGTGATGGCAGGGGGTCCCGAGTCCTGCTGGGTCTGAGAGTGAGGGCTGAGAGCAAGCGGTTCCAGGAGATGTGCAGATGACCCATTGTAACTAGCAAGGGGAGTGACAATCAGGACACTGCATACACACAGACACACCTCACTCTCCCTGCTAACAGCCACTGGGCAGGGGAGTCCATGACATGGACCCTCCAGGCCAACCTCCCAGGGTCCCCAGGTAAGTCCAGAAGGGAGGAAGGGATACGGACAGACAGCTGGAAGGCCCAGGCAGTTAGCCCCCAGCTAGCAGGTGGACGGAGAGAGACAGGTCTGCCTGCAACATTGTCATCACTGCCCTGCTCCACTCTGGAGTCCTCAGACACATGGGGGCTCAGTTGCCTCTGCTGGGCTGAATGAGTGAATGGTTTCCTGCACTCCCAGGGCCGTGTGCATGGAACCAGATCCGGGTTCCAAGTCTGGGCTCACTTCCTCCTCTGCAAGGTGCAGGTGATCATGGTCTCTCACCAGCAAGCCTGAGCTAAGGACAAAAGACCCATAATGAGGCAGCCAGGACCAACACAGCCGCTCAGAGCTGGGATACCTCAAGGACTGAGACCGCCTCCACAGGGCTGGAAAGCCTGGCCATTTGTCTTACCCTCCTGGTAGTCAGTAGAGGCGAGGAGGGTTAGGGCCGAGAAGGGCAGGTGGAAGGACCGCCCTTGACCAGCCAGCAGGTTGGGCTGACCCTGGCGATTTTGCTGTGTTGTGTGGAGAGCACCCCACCCCCAGCCACCCAGCTTCATTAGTCAGGAGTGCGGCATCAGGCAATAAGTTAATTTCTAACTGTGGCACTTGATAAATTTCCCATTTACCTCATTAGTTTTTACAGCCTGCGATATTGGTGAGAACACTTCCAATTAACCATATGGGAAGCTTCAGTATGGAATCACAACAATTTTTTTAAATGTATTATTTAACCAAATAAGAATCCCAGCATCCGGAAGCAGCGCTATGAGCGATCAAGAGCAGGCTGCTCCCAGGAGGCCTGGGAGTAAGGGTCGCAGGTTGTGGGGTCCACATGACGAGGCAAGGGCTGAGTCGGGCGTGCCCCATCCTGGGGTCCAGAGGGAGCTCTGGGCAGCAGCCCAGCAGGAACTCTGGGGGCTGCACCAAAGCCAGAGCCATCCCTGAAGGTCAGTTACAATCTGAGCTGTGCCTGAGAGCCATGCCCTTTGTCAGCATTGTCTCCTGCCTGGTGACCGTGAGGACCGTGAGGGTTGGGGAGGCTCTTGCATTTGATACCTGAGAACTTGAGAGAGCTGGCCCAGCCGGACCCTGGACTTGGCACTTGCTCTTGGCAGTCCCCAACGCTCAGCTTTCACACTGGCAGACCCTGCCTTAACCCACACACTTTGGCCCAGTTCCCTGCAGCTCCCAGGATTCTAAGGAAATTTGGCCGATAGGAGGCACTAGCGGGCAGGTGAAGTCGGCCTGTTTCCCTCCCTCTCTTGGCTTCCTGTGGCTTCCCCAGCGGCTGGCCCTCCCCAGCGGACAAACTGTCTCCCAGGCTCCCAGCTCTTTCCGAGAGGCTCCCTGCCCACTCCTTCCTCAGGCTCTCCCAGCCGTCCAGTGTCTCGTGATTACCACCCTCCTGGAGATGAGGGGTTCTTCCTCCTTCCCCTTGGCTTGCCAGCTGCCCCATCACCTATGGAAGCCATCCCTGTGTTACTGTCCTCTCGCAGCTGGCCTCTAACAAACACAGTATCCTCCTCACGCTTTGCTCAAATGACGACACGAGAGCTGCCATGGCTCCAGCCCTAACATTGTTATCAAAGCCACCTTGAAAGGCAAGAACCACCCTTTCTCTTTGCTGGCTTATTCTTGCCAGAATGGGGCTCGCCTGGATCTAAGAGAAGGCAGGCAGGGGAGCATCCAGCACCTTCGGCTTCCGTGCTGCGGCAGGCTGGCCAGGCAACAGCGACAAAGTAGACAACCCCCAGTTGACCTTGCGTGTGTCCCTCATCCAGCCCCTGCCCCTCTCCAAGCCCCAACTTTCTCATCTGCCGAACTGAGGGGTGGGTCAGTGAGCTCTGTAACATCATTCAGATCCCTCAGGTGCTAAGCAGGTGCCTCAGAGGCCACCGTTGCAGGGCCACTTTTGGAAACAGAGGATGGGGTCTGAACAAGTGGGGTCATGCCCACCCCCAACAAGGATGGTTTCATTCCATCTTTCCAGAAATAGAATTCTGCAGGGGCTGGTCTTGTGGTGCAGTGGGTTAAGCCTCCAACCACAGCATCCCATCTCAGAGTCCTGGTTCGAGTCCAGGCCATTTTGCTTCCCATCCAGCTCCCTGCGGATGCACTGAAACTGAAGCTGAAGCTGGCACAAGTGCCTGGGCCCTTGTACCCATACAGAGAGTTGAAAGGAGTCCCTGGCTCCGGGTTTCAGGCTGGCCAAACCCCAACCATTTTGACCATTTGGGAAGTGGATGAAAAACCTCTCTCCCTACCCGCCCCAGGATTTTGTGGGTTTTAATGCCCCTTTGAAGCGCTCTCAAAAACCAGATACAAACTTACAGATTGATGTTGAAAAGCAAGGACATAGCCAGGATGTTGTTCTAAGAACAACCATTAGCTCCAGGGGCAAATCCTAACCAACTCCAGGCGCTCCTCAGCTTGGGCACGGCTGCAGTCTCATCTCCCCAGCCAGTCCCAACCCTCGCTTCCCTCCAGTTAGAACACAAACCCTTTACATGCATACAGTTATTTCAAACTATTTGTCTTGCACGGAGGAATTGATCCTTTCGGGTCTTTCTCACCAGTCTTGACACTGATGGATCACCCTGGAGATCAGCTCCGAAAGGGAAGACATGGCCCCTAATGGATGGCCATTTTCATCTCAGTTTTTTTTACCCCTGGAGGGTCTTCTCCATGTGGAATTTTCCTTACTCTCCTTTGAGGTTTTAACCCTGAAATTGCCATGCTAGGACAGTACCTACCGTATCTCTACTGGCTAGAGATAACTTTCTATCAGGTGCTTTTTTTTTAATGTATGTGCAAGGCAGAGTTTCAGAGAGAGAGAGAGACCCTCCCTCTGCTGGTTCACTCTCCAAATGGCCACAACCACCTGGGTTGGACCAGGCTGAAGCCAGGAGCTACATCTGAGACTCCCACCTGGGGCCCAATCACTTGGGCCATTGTCCACTGCTTTCCTGGGTGCATTCCCAAAGCTGGAACAGAAGTGGAGCAGTAGAGACTTGAGCCATGCCCACATCAAATGCCAGCATCACAGACAACAGTTTAACACGCTGCACCACAATGTCAGGACCTGAAGGCCCCTGTTGAAGGCAAGCTCGAGCGCACGGGCTAAGACAGACAGGAGGCCCTGAGATTTTCCTCTGTCCTCTGGAAAGGGGTCTTGGACATCTCTGCCAGCCGCACCCAGTCCGTCAAGCTGGGGGACCCTGGCATATGCTCTCATTCAGGTCTGCGGGCTCTTGAAGATCGTTGAGTTCTGCTGGCACCTTGTCCCCTGTCTGTCACAAACTAGGTGAGAAACCAGAGGCCCCGGAAGCCTGGCACAAGACCACACAGGCAATAACTGGCAACTCCAACCCTGCAGACAAGGCCCAGCACAGCAGCTGGGGCCTGGAAGAACCCAACTGACACTTCGCTCATCCGCCCCTCTTTTCCTCTCCTTGCTTCGCCAGCTGCTTCCTCTGGGCCACCTCTGCAGACTCAGTGTAGGTGGCGCAGGTGAGGCAGGTGGGCCCAGGCATCTTGCTGATGTCACAGGTTTGGCTGGAGTCTGTGCTATATGGCCCCTGTCCCATACCCATCACCCACGGAAGACAGAGACGCAGTCTCACACAGCTGAGGCCCTACAGGCAACAGCGACACCAGTAACTCAAGATCCAGGACAACCTCCTCAGCCATCCCAGCTTCTTCCACGGAGCTTCCCAGAATTCTCTCGGTGTTTGTGGGTATAATCATACGAGACATAGCAGAGAAGGAAAGGCGTGGCTAGCTTTCTTGTCAGCTGGGTGTTTGTTCATTTCAGTGGTATCTTCCTCAATGGCTTTCCAGAACGTTCTTCATTGGCGTGTGCTTATAGGCCTCATTTGTCTTTTTCCCACAGCTCAGTAGTCCGCTACTTGGTAAGGATGTGTTCTGGGTTTGCTTGGCTAGTTCCTTATTGATGGGACATGTTAAAAACTCCAGTGGGCAGCTTTGTCTTGACTCCTTACACAAGAACAAGCATTTCTCTCTGGGAAAGAGTATTTTTGTAGAAAACTAGAAATCACCAACTATGTTAAAAGAGAACTGGACTGGGAGAAAATATTCATAGCATATGACCAAGCAATAACCAGATTATATAAACAAATGTCTTGGTTTAATGACAAAAAGACAACTCGAAAGAAAAATGAGCAGAGAACTCAAATGGGCAACTTGTAGAAGACAAATTGCAGGGGTCAGTATGGTGGCTCGGCAGCTCATCTCCCACCTTGCAGTGCCAGCATCCCAGATGGGCGCAGGTTCTAGTCCCAACTGCTCCACTTCTGATCCAACCCCATGCTTATGGACAAGGAAATCCGAGGAGAATGGCTCAAGCCCTTGGACCCCTGCACCTGCACGGGAGACCCAGGAGAAGGTCCTGGCTCCTGACTTTGGATAAGCTCAGCCCTGGACCACTGTGGCCATTTAGGAAGTAAACCAGTGGGTAGAATCCCCCGCCTCTCTTT
Source organism: Ochotona curzoniae (assembly GCF_017591425.1). Lineage (NCBI taxonomy): Eukaryota > Metazoa > Chordata > Mammalia > Lagomorpha > Ochotonidae > Ochotona > Ochotona curzoniae. The sequence goes on from NW_024466512.1 coordinate 4,571,678, forward strand.
GTAAATCTGCCTTTGAAATTAAAAAAATACATATATTTTTAAATTTTTAAACTTTCATTTACAAAGAAGAAGAGGAGAAATTGCAAAGAGCTCATAAGCACATGGAAAATGCTGCACCTTGCTGGTAATTGTAAAAATGCAACCTGAAGAAGCAAAACCATCTCCCATGTCCCAAACTTTGGGTTTCCTAACAACCGGCACCCACTTAGGGTGCCAGCTGCTCCTTTCGTCTCCAGAGCAGGTGAGGGGGTACTCCAGAAAACCCAGAGGAAAAGGGGTACAAAAATAGGTTCATATTGGCGCCCGTGTGCGTCGTCCTGATATTCATACACGGGGCCATACTTGTCACATACCCACAGCCTGATGTGCGTAACGGGGGCTCAGGGTGCATGGACCCCAGGGTGACCAAGCCCAGGGCTCTCTGCCTCGTTCCCGCTGAACACATGCTGGCAGAGTTGCCGCCCAGTGCTCCTGCTAAAACCCGCCCACAATCACCCCAGCTTCCCAGCAGGCACTGGGACACTACAGAGTGATCTCCACCTCCTGCTGCCTGGACAGGTGGCACAGGTACAGCTGCACCTGGCCCCTGGGGGTCCCGTTCCCCACACAGGCCCATGGTTCGTGCTGGGCTTTGCCAAGGGACCACTCAGGAAGGCCTACGAAGCCTCTCCTGGCGAGAGTAGTCGGCAGCCCAACTGGGAGCTCCAGGAACCAAGCTGGCACTCCCAACCTGGAGGAGTCACTTGGAGACCTTGCACATGAACTTGAAACGCTTCTGTGACTGCGATGGAAGAAGCAGATATAACGCCTAGTCCTGCCTGGGGGTACTGCAGCAGGCCTTTCTGACAGGATCGGCAGCCCTGCCCAGAATGAGCCTGGAGTGGGGAGGCCAGGCCCTGCAGCCGGGGACAGGGTGCCACGGTGGCCACACTTCCTGGCCTCTCCAGACCAGGCTGGGCATTCCTCTCAGTCCGACCTACTTTTTCTGCTGCCTCCACAGTCCCTCTGCGCCCACTCCGGCTCACCTGCCCCCTTGCTGACCACAGAGCCTGAGGTCTGAATCAAGATCAGTTTCTCTGAAAAAAAAAAAAAAGCTAGAGCAGTCTCAATCGTCCCTGGAAATATTTCCTATTTTTAATAACATGGTATCAATTTGCAAACAGAGTAATGATCTCTGTTACTTTTCAGGAAATTATGTTTAATATAGTTTACTAGAGCAAAGGAAGAAGAATTTAATTGAAAGAGCTGCTTTGAACCATATTTAACCTCAGATGTACTAAACGGAGTGTCTGGGAGATAAGTTACGGTTTTTAATTTCACGTAAACTATTCTGTACACGAACACTGCGCTTTCGCCACTCCAACCACGGCTGCTCTGGGCTGATGGACTAGTCTGCCAGTCAGCCCGTTCCGGCGCTGAGCACGCCCAGCAATGTTAAACCCACTCCGAATCAGGAAAGACACACAGGCTGGACAGACTGCTGGCCGGAGCCAGTGGCGCCCTGCGGGCATCATAGGGCACCCACGGCAGAGCAGTCTCAGGCCTTGACAAGCACCCGTATTCCACCTCCCGGGCTGAGCTCCCACCCACAGCCCAACACCGCTCTGATGAATGGGCTCTGGCCACTGTACCAGCATTTGCGACAAAGCTGTGTGCTAAGATTAATCGCTGGATGAAAAATATTGGAACTCTATTGTTTGTATAATTCATCTGGGGGGTCATCCCGGGAAAATGTAGTATGTGGCTGAAGTTCATCATGTGACAGTCACCCACAGGAAGGAAGATGGGAAGGAGCGATGGCTGTCCCAGCCAGGCCCTCTGATGTCACAGGGTGGAGCCGGTGCCCGGGGCCTGAAGCCTCAGGCAGCCCCTCGCGTAGGCCACCATGGCTCCTCCAGGCGCAGGCCTACTGCACTGCCTTTGTTTTTGTTTAATTCATCTCTCTCCTCTGTCTTACAAGGGGACTTCAGAAAGTTCAGAAACACTAAGTTAAAAGAGAGGTTCATTCTGAAACAGAAATGTCTGAACTCACATGGAGGAGCATCCCAGACAATCCAGGAGAAGGGCTGTAAGAAGCCGTGCATGGATTGCCAAATGCTTTGCACCCACAGAGCCATTTTTTTCCTAATTCCATTTTCCAGGCTCCACCTGAAGGGTCCTGGTGTCTGTCTGCCAGAGGGGCTTCGGCGACTTCCCGCTGGAGGTAGAGCCAAAACAAAATGAGATGAAGAGCCCCTTCCCTCGTGGGCAGTGCGGGGACTTGGGCTGGATGCTGGCTGAGCCCGGGCTGGGGACGGCAAAGGCCACCGAGACCCTGGGCAGGAGCAGGTCAAACCCTAGAAGTGACGGCCAGGCCAAGTGACAGAGAAAGAGCGAGAAGCTGGGGAGAGAGAGAGGGCTGCTGACAGCTGGAAGGAGAGGACTTGTCCTCCAAGGGCACTGAAGGACAGCTGGGGTCTGGACACACGGGGTGGGGGGTTGCAGACAGGCACACAAAACGCTGGGAAGCATGCGTGCTATCCTCTTGCCTTTGTGTTGGAAAAGCAGAGAGAGAGATTAAAGGTAGAGAGGGATCCCCCATTCACTGGTTCACGCCCTAAATGCTTGCAACAGCCAGTGAGGCTGAGCCAGGCTGAAGCTGGGAGCCTGGAACCCAGTGTGGGTCTCCGTTCTCCTGCTGCTCCTCAGCTGTGATCTGCACAAAGTGGCAACCACAAGCTGACCCAGGACTGGGATCCAGGTGCTCTGACAGCGCCATGCGAGCGGCTGCACCCCTCACTTGACCCTTGTCTGGTAACATGGCACATCTCGTAAACATAAACCACGAGGACAAATGCTGTGGCATAGTTGGCTAAGGCTCCGCCTGCAGCACCAGCAACCTGTGTGGGCACCAATTCCTGTCCCAGCAGCCCCACTTCCCGTCCAGCTCCCTGCCTGTAGCCTGAGAAAGCAATCAAGGACAGCCCAAAGCCTTGGAATCCTGCACCTGTGTGAGAGACCTGGAAGAAGCTCCTGGCTCCTGGTTTCGGATTGGCTCAGCTCTGACTATTGCGACCATGCAGGATATGGATCAGTAGATGGAAGATCTCTCTGTGTCTCTTTAACTCTGCTTTTCACATAAAATAAACATTAAAAGAAGAAGAAGCAGCTGCCACCACACCAAGCAAAACTGGGCAATGAGATACTGAATAATACGGAGAAGAGACTGCCCCCAGCATCCCATCCTCAGCCACACCACAAAGCTCAGCATTCTGACACCCCTCCTGGCGCTCGCTGCCCGGCAGGCACTCGGCGCCCAGCTGTGGCGGGAGTAAGCGTGTTTTAGACTCACTGCGCTACTCACTGTGAGCACAGCCTGTTACAACACTGGGTGCTGGGGTGTGTTTTCTTGTTTCAGAGAAAGAGAAATAAAGAGAGATCTGCCATCTGCTTGGTTACACCCCCACCCCCAGAGGTCTGCAATAGCCAGTGCTGGGCCAGCAGAAGCCACGGGCTCCCAGGTAGACCAGCGTCTCCTCCTACGTTGGGGGGCAGGAACCGAAGTTCTGGAGCCCCCCACCACTACCCCTCCCCAGGGGTGCGTTTGCAGGAAGTTGGCCGTGGAAGTGGAGCCCTGACAAACCCAGGCTGCGGGCATCTTAACCTCTGGCTTTCCCACGGAAAGCAGATCTGTGGTCCTGGAGGGACGGAGCAAAGCGATTACAGCCACCTCCCAGGCTATGGCACCATGCTAGAGGCTTCCTGCACTCCGACACATCCGGTCCTCACCTGCTCAGGGGGTACCACACCTCACACAGGAGGATGCCGGAGCTCAGCGGGGGACTCCATGGCTGCCCACGGTCACGCGGCTGGTGTGCACATGAGGTAGCTCCCAATGGCTCATGGGAAATGTGTATTGTGAATGGAGACCACAATGTTTTACACCAAAGCCTTCTTTCTTTTTTAAGACATTTATTCATGTTTTATTTGAAAGGCAGAGTTATAGAGACAAGGAGAGACCGAGAAAGAGATCTTCCATCTGCTGGTTCACTGCCCAGGAACCAGGAGCTTCTTCTAGGATTCCCACATGGGTGCAGGGGCCTGTGGCTTGAACTATCCTCTGCTACTTTTCCAGGTCATAGGCAGGTAGCTGGCACTGGCATCCATATAGGATGCTGGTACTGTGAGCAGCTTAATTTACAACACAATGCTGGACCCACAAGCATCTTTCATCGCCCACACACTTCTGGAAGTGTCCTCTTTGGTCCAGGGCTGGTGCAGGGCTAGCTCCCGAGCACCGTCCCACAGTCACTGCCAGACCTCTCCAGGGCACGCGAGGTCTGCTGCATGCTCACTGGGCATGGCCCCACTCATCACTAAACCCATCCCCTTGCATTCATACCACAGGCCTGAGGTCAGCATCCCCATTCCGCCCTACAGGTGAGAGATGCTACCCTGCTGAGGGGGCAGGCTAGAGGACCTCAGACGCCAACCCTTCCCCTCTGCCTGCCACGTGGTCCACATCCCCTGCTGACTCCCTGATGCTCCTGGAGGGATCGCCATGCTGAGCTGAGCTGAGCCGGCAGAGATCCGCCCACAGGGCAGCCCAGGCCCCTTCACAGTGCCCATGCTTGTGCCAGCAAGTTCATCTGAGCACAACTTTGTGCATCCAACCAATGAATAATAAATTTAATAATTAAAGAATAATTAATTACACCTGAAACATCTCACTCGGGGGTACAATTAGCCTCTGGCGCCTTTGGAATGAGTTGCCAGCGACTAATTGTGCCCTCAAGGAAGCATTTGTGAGTACAATTAATTGTATGCAAAATTGAACCCACAAATACTTGGGAACATAAAAATGATTCCCACAAAAAAGAGTTTGTTCAAAATCCAGGCACTTACGACTTTTTTTTTGTTTGTTTGAAAGCCCTGTGGCAGGCGCTCCCTGGGGGGTCCTGGCATTTGAAGTCTTCATGGGGGAGTCATCCCTCCGCAGTGGCCAGGGTCGCGGGCATCGCTGGCGATTAACTCCAGGCATTAAACAGTCAGTACAACGTCACGGAAACAGAGAGGGGAGGACCCAACAAGGAAAACCCAGGTCCTGACTTGTCTCCTTCTGACTTCTCGGCAAAGTCAAGTTCCTCCTCACCTGTGTGCTGGCCGGGTCCCGTGGCTCTCTACAGAGCAGGATGGGAAGCAGTGGCTATTGAATGCTCCATCCAAGTAACCTGCTTAACTCGGAACCTCCAGTGACACCGCAGGGCCCAGGGGTCCAGTCCCCCAAAGCTGTCATTGTTACCTGATGCTATTCTCCCTCAGAGCCCAAAACGACAGACTGTCCTTCCCTCCTGTCCTTGTGTTTGTGGCCTGGACCGTCCCCACTGCCAGCACGCCCTTCCCTCCACACACACTCTCACACGCACACGTTGCAGTGTGCTGCTCAGCTTCTGATGACAGCCCCAACAGGAATCCAAAGTGTCATCAGGTCAAAGCCACCTCTAAGGCCTCTGACCCGCTCATGTCTGGCTCAGCAATGCAGCATGCCTTCCACCGAGGGCCAGCTGCTAACTGGTGGCCGTGCGACAGACCCCCTGTGCTTCCCCTGAAGGTGACCCACCTGTGCACTGCCACGAAGCGGACAGAGGTGCAACCACCATCTGCCAGGGATGGTTCAGGCAACACGGGGAGGAGCACATGTGTGGGTGAGGATGGACAGAGGATGTGCACACATACAAATGTGTCTGCTTAGGTGTGCGCGTAGATCCTTGCAACCCCCACACAGTCAATATAAACAGAACACACAAGGGCGCCTCCAAAAGCTTACGGAAACTAAAATGGAAAAATATTTATTTTTAAAATCCATGTTCCACATATCATTTTTTCATAACACATGAAAATATCTCCTAAACCCTTATACGCATCCGTTTCAAGGTTTTCATCCATACAGTTACATACATGCATACAACAGCTGGTAGAGACACGTGTATGCTCACACACATGTGCATGGTCCTCACATGTCTGACCTTAGCCATTTCCCCAGACTGCACGCTGATGCTACCATGGCCATGCCTTCCTGCCCCTGGGCCAAACTCTGCCCACCTTGTGGGCCAGCTGTGTCACAGCATGTCCACAGCTCAGCTGTGTCCGGCTGAGACCAGCTCTGACTGGCCTCTGGAAGCCCTCTCAGGCACGGGACCTGAGCAGCGTCCGTTTGTCCACAATGTTCAGCCCATGCAATCATTTCACTCATCACTCTCTACAGCCAGCAGGTGCAAAGAGAAACCAAGAGCTACGAGGTCATTCCTCCCATTTGGGAGTGGTCCTGCAGGCTGTCCAGGTACTCCTCGTCACCCCACCAACACTGAGGAAGGGCTCGGCCCTCACACCCAGGAACATACGTCCTAGTTTGGGTGACTCCATCAGCAGTGCACACGTCCAGGTTCATCTCTGTGTCGGACCCCGGGAAGTATCCATGGTGACAAGACGGCTACCAGGATGGGAGGCTGCAGACAGGAGGCGAGAGAACAGGTTGGACGAGGTGGGGGTGGCAGCTGATATAGGAAGCTGGTTCTGACAGGGATGGCCCTCACTGTGTATGTGACTGGCTCGTCCTACGCTCGCCCCCGAGGATGCCCAGGGCACACACAGAGAGAACCAGGACTGACCTTGGGAGGGTCCTGCAGATGCATGGGCTTCTGCTCTGCTCTTCTTCCTCCTGACACCCACCAGGACCTGCCGGACCCTCTGAATCCCACCTGATGTGACAGCCTCTGCCTCTGAGAAAGAGCCCAATGCGCTGATGCAGAGGCCCCCCACTGTCCTCTGTCCGTGCCCCCAGGCCCTGACTTCTTGGGAGGAGGGCCTGGTGGTGTTTCTTACCTCTCAGCTCCGATGTTCAACAACAGCTGATGCAACAGCTCAGATATTCCTGATGGCCAAAGGGTGTGTCCTGATGGCAGAGGAGGGGCTGGCCGGGATGGCTCCGCAGAGCCGGGCACTGTTCCTGGCTGTGTTCATGGTATTTCTGGAAAGCAGACCCCCTTGGGGACATAAGCATTTTGTGTCCTCGGTCTCTGGTGGAACACATTTGCATGATTAGATTTCCTTCTGGACAATTCCTTAGTACATTGCTCCATTGTCCTCTGGCTCCAGTGTGAGGTCCTGTGGGCTGCTTGTCCTGGACAGGCCCTGGGAAACCCTCAGCTCAGCTGAGCCCCACCCTGCTCCAAGATACAGTTTTAGGGCCTTGGGAAAGCTCTGGGAAGCCCATGCCAGAGTCAAGTCCGGTCGGCCTCAGAGAGCCTGATGTGGCCTCTACTGGGACAGGCCGTGGACGGAGATGGACAAGACCGAGTCCCTTGCCAGGAACCCCCAGGCTTGGGGAGGGGGCTGGCTTCTCAGTAGATGAAGGCAGGACTGCACAGAGGTGAGGACGACCTGGACAGAAGGAGGGGAAGACGGGGAGGGAGAGAAAGAGGGGACCAGCCTTCTAGACTGCATGGGGGAGGTCCTGAGAGGACCAGGGACAGCCGAGGTGGCCCTGGCACACACACAGTCCCGTACACAGCAGAAAGCTAGTTCACTCCTTCCTGCATTCACACCTCCCCCTCGTTCCTGCCTCCCTCCTCTTTCATGCTTCTTACCTCCCCCCCCATGGATTCACACCTTGTCCCTGCCCCTATATTCACACCTCCCTCTCCACGTATTCACAGACTACACAAAGAAAAGCTAAAAAAAAAAAAAAAAACAAACTTTGGCTGTATGTAAGAGAAAATCATGCTTGGCCAGGGCTGTTCACTGCCCAGGAGGCCTAGGACAGGAGGCCAGAGGGCTGCCCTCTCCGCATGCCATGGGCCCTGCTGGGACCCTCCCAGAGCCTGAAGACACAGGTTGGACTCTGCTGCCCTCCAAGGATGGCACACACCTGGGACAAGAAAGCAAGGAGACAGCAGCCTTTGGACCACACTCAAGAGGGGGACAGGACCGTCTCCAGCCACAACATGCCAGGCTCCCCGCTTGCACCATACAGGACATCACAGCTGCCTGAAGGTGCCAGGGACAACAGCTTCTCCGGGGCTCTGGGAGTGGGGACTGCACTGCTGCCAGCACTCCCAGAGCACCAGTGAGCCCAGGGTCCGTGCTGTGCCTGCCGCTGGTGCACAGCGCAAAGCCCCGCCTGCCTCTCAGGCCCTCGGCATTGTCACTGCTCGTGAGCGCTTCAGCCCTGCTTAATGAGAAGCCCCACTCTGTTGTGCTGGCATCTGGGGGCGAGTTTGTAATGACAGAGGCAGAGTGGCATGCTATTATTTGTACGAATTGTGATTCTTCGATGCAGTTAATTGCTAGCATCTGGATGCCATGCCCCCCAGGACATTTGACATCACAATGAATAACCCCCCACCTGCACACCAAGAAAGTGGCCGTGGGCACTGTGAATGCACAACTGTGCCTGTGGAGGCCACGCTCGCCAGTCCCCAAGCCTGGCTCGGGCCATCTCATCAGGAAAAGGAGACAGGCGCCCCGGGTCTTCTCCATTGTTTCAGAGAAACTCTCGAGAGGCTGGTGGAGGTGCCATGGCTTAGAAGGTAAAACTGCTACCTACACCTCTGGCAACCCACGTGGGCACCGGTTCAAGTCCTGGCTGGTCCACGTCTGATTCCACTCCCTGCCAATGTACTGGGGAAAGCAGCAGAGGAGGGCCCAACTTCCGGGGCCCCCGTACACTGAGCTCTGGCCATTGCAACCATTTGGGGAGTGAGCCAATGGATAGGCGATCTCTTCCTCATCTCTCCAATAAATAAAACAGATCTTTAAAAAGAAGGAATTAAAAAGGACAGTGGTGCCTTAGTAGAGTACACTAACTCCTCCATCTTTTTTTTTTTTAATTTGAATCATTCCTGGTTTTGAAAAACAAAGCCTTTTCCTTTTGAGGAACAGCATCTGTAGCTTGCCCACATGAAGTTTGATTTCACAACCTAAGATTTCTTTATAAAGGCACCAGGGGCGGCAGGCTCCTTCGTCCCAGCAAGTCCACTTAAGGCTCAGGACTGAGGAGCTCCTCTGAGCAGGACTCACCAACACGGTGACAGTGGTGAAGCTAACGAGATTGCCACCAAAGGGTCATTGGTGTCACAATGACAACAGGAAATGTTGAATGGCATCTTGAGGATTTTGAAAAAAAAAAAAATAACAACATGAAAAATATGTTGATGCCATAAAACTAAAGGCAGAGAAAGATGAAAAGAATCCAGTCTGCCTTCAGCATGAGGCTTCATTTCCCCCATGCCCAACCAACTTGGAGAAGGTCGATCTCACACGCCTACCTGTCTCGGATTTCCCTCCCGACCGTTGCCACAGCTGGTTCCACTGGAGCCTGGAGTTCCTCCCGTGCATGTTTAGGCAGAAGCCCCATACACCTTTTTTAAAATAAAAGACATATTTAGCCAGCTCTTCACATGTGCCCCTTCACAGAGGCAGTGGGACCCTGGCTTTGAAGCTGAAGCATCCGGGCTGGGCACTGCCAGCCTTCATTGCCTCTACGGGCAGTGCCAGGCACCCCGGCCTTGTAGAGCTCGCACACTCCAGACATTGCGCTGCTGCTGAGACCCGCATGGCCAATAGCCCTGGAGAGCTCCGAGTGTTCACAGCCCTTGGCTGCGCATGACAGCGCAGAACCGTGCCTCAGCCAGGCAGCAGCTCCATGCCGCTGCCGTTCGTGCAGCAGCGCCATCAGCAGCAAAGCCCGGAGGACGGAGAGGTCCCTGTCTTTACTAGAGCAGCTCCTTGTTAATAAATGACACTTGTTGAGAACTCTTTCAAGAACTCTCACAGTCCACAGAGACTGCACAGTCTGTCCCTGGCCACCAGGGATGACAAAACAAGAGCAAGGAGAGGGCTTGGTGTGGGCCAGACAGTAGCAACCGAGGCGCCTGCTGTTTAGACTTGGGGCTTCACAAGCCTGTGACCTGAAGAGTGGACACGGCTTTCCATCCAGCCTTTCCTGGCACTTCCTCCACAGCCACGGGGCCACATAACTGTAGCAACTTCAAAAATGCAACCAAGAGCTGGGAATTCCACAGCAGATGTTTCCAGAAATGACATGGGCCAGGGGAATGAGTTAAACATTTCCCTCCCACTCCAAAATTCTTTTTTAAAAGATGTATGTATTTGACAGGCAGAGTGACACACAGAGAGAAATCTTCTATCCATTGGTTTACTCCCCAGATAACCACAATAACCAGGGTTGGGCCAAAGTAGCCAGGGACTCCACCCTGGCCTTCCACGTGGGTGGCAGCAACCCAAACTCTTGGGCCACATTCCACTGCTTTTCCAAGCACATCAGCAAGGAGCTGGATCAGAAGTGGAGCAGCCAGGACTCAAACCAATGCTCCAATAGGCAATACAGGCATTGCAAGCAGCACCTTAACTCACAATGATGAACTCCTCTCTCCAAAAAGATTCTTAAAACCATCTGGTGAGTTGGTAAGACAGTGCACACACCGGAAAGCCTATCCGATATTCACTTCTGTTTCAATCATGAGAAGGTATGTGAAACACATTACAGCAATTCACACAAATACCTAGAGTGTCCATGAAGTCAGGATCCCAACAGACGACAAAGACATCCCCCCAAATGAGCCCACTCGGGGAGGGCTCACTTACGAAAACGTGGGTGTGGCAAAATCCCTCTGGATAACGCAGGACCAGCACCAGGGCTGTCAGCACAAGCTGGTGCAAAGAGCGAGCAAGGGTGGAAGTTACTGGAAGGCAGACGATGTGTGGAGTCCTGCAGGGAACCCCAAGCACATGCTGTCACATGAGTGAACCCGCAAAACACTAGACTGGGCAAAAGAACACGGCCCCCAGAGCCGTGCAGCTCATGGTTTCACACAAAATGTGCAGCGCAGGGAAAGCCACCCAGAGAAGACAGTGAGCGGCTGCCAGCTTTCCTTTCGGGTAACGAGAATGTCCCGGGACTGAGTCGCACCCAAGATGTGCCAGAGAGTCTGGGAACCTGCAGATCCTATACAGCACACACCCCTGTAACTCATCTCCGGGCTTACGATCTTGTAGTGGGGGCAGGGGAGGGCCCACTGTTGGCCTCGGCAGGACAGTGACCTGAGGGGCCTGGGCAGGCCACATCCACTGTGCAACACTGTGCTGATCTGAGAAAAGCAATGTCCCAGGTGTCACAGCCATGCTAAGTCAGGATCCTGACTTTCACATTCTCTCTGCTGAATGTGTTTCTGTAATCTCATCACTTTCTTTTTTTTTTTAATTGGAAAGTCAAATTTACAGAGAAAGACAAAGGTCTTCCATCGGCTGGTTCACACCCCAAATAGTTTCAGTGGTGGTGCTGAGCTGAAAAGCATATACAGAGCAAGGCACCCTGTGCAGCATGGGTGGTTGGGGGGGAAGCAGATGGGCTGGAGGTCCGTAAAGACACTAAGCTTCCTTGCCTCCTCTAGGTGGGCAGGAAGCAGGCTGGCGAACCTTCAGGGCTCAGCTTCCCAAGTCAGGCGGTGGGGCAGCAGTGCATGCAAAGGGCATCGGGGGGACTCAGAGGACAGGAAGGCCCGAGCTGGCAAGCGAGTTGGAGCCTCCGATGGCTAGCGAGAGCAGGAGGAGCACCCCCTCGGGTCCCCTGGGGCTTTCAGGGCTAGATCAGAGACAGAACCCCAGCCAAACAACAGTAGCCCAAGAGGGGACACATCAGGTCAGGATGGCAGCCTGCTCAGCTGGAGTGCGAAACAGCCAAAAGGAGCCTGGGCTGGTACTCCCTGCCGGCCCAGGTTTCATGCCGCCCTCCCTCCCTCCCTGTGTGGAGAAGCCCCTCGCAATATCACCCCATCAGGAGCCGTGTGGGAAGTGGTCCTGGCTGCTTCTTGACAGACAGGACCCGGGGTCAGGTCAGACCACTTGAGGAAGGCCCCTGTTCTGACGGCTTGGTTACTGTATTATCAGATGGCTTTTTAGTCTGTGAACTCAATGTAATTCATATCCCACAGGGTTGTTAGGGGGTTGAACGTTACACTGTAAAGGAAGGGTGAGGTGTTGTCATTGGCATGCAGTAAGTACTTAAAAGTTGGTAAATGCCAGGGTGGACTGTGACGTGGCAGGAGAGCTGAGACGCCCTTTGCCACCATCTCGTTTCTCTTGCTCATTTTCCTTTCTCTCTTCCCTCCACCAAGGATTTATTTTACTCATTTGAAAGGCAGACTCACAGAGAGGGAGCGCTTCCATCTGTTGGTTCGCTCCTCAGACGGCGGCAGTGGCCAAGGGGGGGGTCAGGTCACAGCCAGGGGCCAGGAGCTTCTTGCAGGTTTCCCATGTGGGTGCAGGGGCCCAAGCACTTGGGCTATATTCCAGTGGTTCTCCAGGTGCATTGACAGGGAGCTGAACTGGAAGGAGGGAAGCCAAAAATCGATGCTAGCACCACAGGTGGTGGCTGTGCCCACTACACCACAACTCGAACCCCATCATCTACTCATTTTCACATGGGAAGAGAGAGCAGAAAGCAACATGATCTATCAGAAATCTCTGGCTCAGAAAAAAGCGAGTGAGTCAGCGTGTGGCACAGTGAGCTAAGCTGCCTGCTGAGAGGCCAGCACCCCACATCCCAATGCCAGATCGCATCCCAGCTGCTTGTGGTCCAGTTTTCTGTTGATGTGCCTAGAAGGCAGCAGGCTCAAGCCCTTGGACCCCTGCCACCCATGAGGAGGACCCACATGACCAGATGGAGTTCCTAGCTCCTGGCTTTGGCCTGGACCAACCCCAACCACAGTTACCACGTGGGGAGTGGACCAATGAATGGGGTATCCTTCTCTGTCTCTCTCTGCCTTTAAATAAACACAAATCAGTCTTAAAATTCAAAAGAAAATGCAGAAAGAGGTAAAAAGAACCAACTTTCAGCCTAAATACGCCAGAGAAAACCCTGGGCTGGCTCCTGGGCTAACGTTTCTTCTAAAACAGCTGCCGGGAGGCCCCTGTTATATCAAAGACATGGAGGCATGAAGGCCTCAGCACCCATGGCACTGTGCCACACAAGCCCCTCGTGGCTCTCCACCTGCTGGGCCCGGGCTCGCCGGCAGCCAAGCCCACACCCGTGCCTTCTTGGTCTCTCTAGTGCCTGGCATGGGAGCCTGGCATAAATTAGGTGCTTAATAAATATTTTACATGTATTAATAATTAACCTCTGGGGCTATTTATAAACAGCTCTGTGGGATAAGCCCAGCTGTGATCACGGTCTGTGTCAGAAGTCGAGTTCCCAGCTCTCTTACAGAAGGTCGCGTCCCAGCACAGCCGCCACCCACCCCAACAAATGTGCCTTCCTCACAATGACACGGTCGTGCACACGCCACACAAGGTGACACGTGAGCCAGCCCGGCGTACGAGTCCTCCTTTGTTTGTTTTCTGCCCCGTTATCAGAGAAAAATCAAGCGCCAGGCCCAAGTGCTAACCTTCAGCAAATCTCATTCTCTGTTGGCAGTGGGTGACACTGCACCCTCAGAGGACGGTCCAGGTCAGAACCCCTGGCACGGTGAGTATGAGCTTCTGAGAGGCAGATGGAGCCACACTGGCTGGGCTCCGGGCTATGGTGGGCACCCCTACAGCGGAACAGCAGAGCGGAGTGCAGGTGCCACCTGAGCAAAGGAGACTGAGGCAAGGAGGGCCCCCCACAGCCTTCGGAATGTGCCAGAGCCCCTTCCCACCTCAGGCTTCTGGCTCCCAGGACTGGGCAAGACTGAATCAGTCACTTTCGGCACCGCAGTTGGTGTGGATGTTTAAAAAGAGATTTAGGAAAGGTGGAGTTACAGAGCAGAGAGACCAGGGAGATCTTTCATTCTCTTGCTCACGCTCCCAGTGGCCGGGGCGGGGCCAGGAACCTGGAGCTCTGGCCGGGTCTCCCACGCGGTGACAAGGACTCCAGCACTTGGGCCATCTCCCTCCCAGACACATCAGCAGGGAGCCTCACTGGCACGGGAGCAGCTAGATCTTGAGCCATTGCTGCAGGAGGCAGCTTAACGTGCTGTGTCACAGTTCTGGTGACAGAGTTGCCTTGTTAAAGGAGTTCCTGTGTAATGCTGGTTCTTTACAGCAGCCCCAGGAGCCTGAGACAGCGCCGGGCGTACACTGTGCACCTTGCCTACTGCGAGTCCTGGTCTTGGACATCCTGCTGAAATTAAAGGCACAGACCCACTGTGGGGACTCTAACAAAAGCTACAGCCAGGTCCTAAACTGCAGGCTCCCGAACTTACCTCCCTGAGTCCTACCACTGCGGCTTGCCCACTCACAAGTTGGTGCAGGGTGTGCAGACCAACCTCCCCTGCCCCCTGGCTATAAGCATGGCATGCCCCAGAAGCAGAGCTTCATGCAACGAAGGCCATGGGTACAGCTGTTTTCATTGGGAGATGAGTCCCAAGAGCTGGCAGGACTTGGCAGGGGAGGCATAGGAATCTTGGGATGGGAGAGTTCCAGTGTGCCAGGGACTCCCAGAAGTATATAGAACATATCCCAGAACTCTGTCTCTCCAAAAGGTAAGAATCAAAGCACCAGGCGCTTCCTGCAGTAGGGAGAGCAGCAGCTTGTGGGGTCCCCTGCATCTGCTGTCTGCCCATCCTTCAGGACCGTAGCGCAGGTGGAGGAGGTTGGAGGAGGCTTGGGAACAGAAGTGGGAAAACTTGGGCCACCGTGCTGGAAGGATTTACTGCCGAAGCGTGCACCCAACAGCACGCTGGATCTGCTGCTGAGGCAGGCCTGAGACAGCTGAGACAGCGGCGGAGGGGGCAGGACCGTCTGCGGCATCTGCATAGCCCAGCGCAAACTGCATCAGCAGGCTTTAGTTGAAGCTTCAGATGGAGGTGACAGAGCAACAGGCTAGAGGCAGGGCCTGTCACACCTGCACACATCGCAGCTGTGTGGCGCAGGGGACTGCCGTAGGCACTTTGCTCTGAGCATTAGTTGTGTGCCAGGCTCCCTGGTGAATAGTCTCCACACATGCAGAGAGGCCTGAGTCCTGCCCAAGGACAGTCATGTCACTGCCTCCTTTCGGCGGGAACAGAATGAAGAAGTGCATGTCACTTCTTAGCTGGGCGATCCCAGCAACACCGGCCCATACACGCAAAGTACCTGAGCGGAAACCAGACAACTTTCAATTCTTGAGCCAAGGACCTTGGCCAGATCCCGAGTGCTGCCCAGACATGTCGCTATGCAGGACCGCTGCTGTGGCTCAGAGAAGCAGGAAGGTAGCCTGATACCTGCTGGGCAAGCCAGTGGATTCCATGACAATCAGTGCAAGCTGCTGTTCCAGACAAAATGTATTTATTTATTATTTTTATTGCAAGATAGATTTAGAGAGAGAAGGAGAGTCAGAGATCTTCTATCTGCTGGCTCACTCCCCTGGCAGCCACAACAGCTGGAGCTGAGCTGATCTGAAACCAGGAACCTGGAGCTTCTTCCAGACCTCCCACACAGGTATAGGGTCCCAAAGCCTTGGACCGTCCTCTATTGCTTTGCCAGGCCACAAGCAGGGAGCTGGATGGAAAGTGGGAGCAGCCAGGACACAAATTGGCACACATATGGGATCCTGGTGCATACAAGGTGAGGATTTAGCCACTAGGCTATTGTGGCCACCCCAGAGCATTTTTCTAACAAGTGGGGTGCTGTTAAGATATCCAGGTACTTGCTGTACCTCTCAAATAACCTGCAGTGACGAAATAGTTTTTTTATTTTTTCTTCAGTGGGTAAAATAAAGTAAAAATGACTTTCTAGGGAAATAAAATTAAAACCATAAAAAATGCAAGTCCAATTAAAATATATATATATATTTTTATGTGAAAGACAGTAAGACAGTGACAGGGATTTCCCATGAGGTGGGGCACGCCCCCCAGATGTCCACAGCAGCAGGGGTCAGGCCATCCAAAGCCAGAAGGATCTAGAAACTCCATCCTCGTCCCCCAGTGGGGTAGCAGGGACCCAGCTCCTTGCCTTCCAGCACTTGGAATCCCGACAGGTGGAATCGTCCCAAGCAGCTGTTTAACCACTGGATGAAATGTCAACTTGAGTCCAGATTTTGTTAAGATGAGATTCCATAAGCAAAAACTACGCTGCTGCGAGGTTCTCAAAGTTGCGTAAAGCTGGCTTTCGGTGGGAGGGTTAGCTCACGGTGGCTCTGCCAGCACAGTCCGCAGGTTGGCCCCACGTTGCATCGTCCTGAGTCGATGGCCCTGGTGCTGGGAGGGACCATTCTGCTTCAGAGGTGTGATAGGTGCTTGGGTTTTGAAGAAGATCCATCTTCTTAGGAGATAATACGCTGGGGCATTTTGGAGCGAAACCTCTGGCTGTCTGCAGCTTACTCTCCAATCTGGAGGAAAAGCCTCTCTATGCAGACAGAGCTCAAGCAAATGCCACCAAATCCAACCGAACAGTTCAAACACCAGCTGGGTGTGCTGGGGAGGAGGACTCGCTGGCTGTTTAAATCAGCCTTCTGAGCAGTGCAGTAACCTAGTGACTAAATCATGGGCGCCAGTTCGTGTCTCAGCTGCTCCACTTCCCATCCAGCTCCCTGCGTGTGGCCTGGGAAAGCAGTAGAGGACAGTCCAAAGCCTTGGGACCCTGCACCCACGTGGAAGACCTAGAAGAGGCTCCAGGCTCCTGGCTTTGGGTCATCTCAGCTCTGGCTGTTGAGGCTGCTTGGGGAGTGAATCAACAGATGGAAGATCTTCCTCTCTGTCTTTCCTCCTCTCTGTATATCTGACTTTCCAACAAAAATAAAATAAATCTGAAGGAAAAAAAAAAGCCTTGCAGTTGCCACTGGGGCCTCATGTACTGTCCACTGGGAGGCCTTGGACAGTGGCCCACTGTGTGACCTCAGCAGGCCCAGCCTACAGGAAACAGCGATGCTTTCCAGGCAAGGACAGAATGGTGAATGGGCAGCATGACTAGAGCCCCCCCAGCCAGCCCACACAGCCAACGAGAGCGTTATCTGTAGAGTTCCAGGGAAAAGCATGGATGAATGGTGTTTGCCAAAAAGTAAAACTCTGGGCCCTGAGACCAGCTTTAGCTGGAGCTGAACAATTCCCCCTGCTGATGGAGTCCCTTGCACTGCGCACAGCTGTGGGGAGGCCAGCCCCCTGCGCCCCCACCACTCCCCCAGCCTCTCCACTGGGCCCTGCTGAGTCACAACAGTGGTCTGTACGACTCTGGCCTTACTCACCATTGCTAACATGTTTGAAGGGCTGCACGCATGGGCCTGACTTGCTGTAGGAAAGTTCACATTGCAGGGGGCGGGTTCAACGCTGCACATGCACGCAGGTGCCTCACCAGAGGCTGGGGGCTTAGAAACTAAAGTCATCTCTCGTTTGAGTTGATGACTGCAAATAATTTTGGGTTTTAACCACTCTGAGTCCCGCTCAGCAAAGATGGACTTGTCTCATCTAGTTTTTAAATTAGCTTGTCTAGGGGCAGGCACAGCAAGTTAAGCCTCTGCCTGCTATAACAGCATCCCATATGAGCACCTGCTAGAGTCCCTGCTGTTCCATTTCTTATCGTATCCTGTTAACAGTCTGGGAAAGCAGCAGAACATGGCCCAAGTGCCTGGAAGCCTGGATCTACACGAGAGGCCCGAGGGAAGCTCCTGCTTCTTGGCTTCAGCTTGGCCCAGCCCCAGCTGTTGCGTCTGTTTGGGGAGTGAATCAGCAGGTGAAAGCTTTCTGTCTCTCATTCGCTCACTTGCTCTCTCTCTCCGCCTGTTTTCCCCTCTATATCACTGTGCTTTCAAATAAGTAAATAATTAAAAGGAGAGAGAGAGAGGAAAAAAAAACCTGCCTTCCATGTCAGCTTACTCACTTGGAGGCTGAGGGGCCTTGGGCAAAATACTTAATCAAATCTGGCCACAGAATTTGCGGGTTGAAGGCGTAGGGTTATGTCTGAAAGCAGTAAGGATTCGAGAGTCACAGCAGAGCCAGGTGGAGCCCCTGCAGCCCAGGGCCACATGAACCCCCCCTCTACACACACACGGGCCGCCTCCACACAGGGCTGCCCCCACAAAGGGCTGCCTCCACACAGGGCTACGTGCACCCCCCACCCCCATACAGGACCACCTTCCCACAGGGCCCCCTCCACACAGGGCCCCCTCCACACAGGGCCCCCTCCCCACAGGGCCCCCTCCACACAGGGCCGCCTCCACACAGGGCCACATGGACCCCATGGGTCACCTCCACACAGGGCTACATGAACCCCACTCCCTCCCCACCCACCTCCACACAGGGCCGCTTCCACACAAGGCGGTTTCCCCACAGGGCCGCCTCCACACAGGACCGCCACCCAACAGGGCTACGTACAACCCCCCACCTCCACACAGGGCCACATGGACCCGACGGGACACCTCCACGCAAGGCTGCGTGGACCACACAGGCCGCACTGTCCTGAAGCCAGTCCACTCTGGTCTCTCCAAGAACCTCAGCCTTCACACAGGTAACCGGGGACCCCTGATCCCTTCCGCTGGGTCATGTGAGGTTCAGGTCAGTGTAGTTTCTCTGAATTGCCCTCTCTTTGGGGTTAATCTTTGTTCCCAGGGGCCAGCCTGGGCCATGCAGGGAGCAGGCTCTGCTCCCAGGTCGGTCGAGTTCTTCAAACATGTTATTTCTTCCAGATGTTGCACGGCAGGTTCATCGATGGAATAGATCACTGCGCTTGGTTTTTGTTTTTTTTTTTTTCCCTAGGACTGTTGTCGCCATTTTTAGAAAGATTTGGGCAGCATGTCTGTGTTCGTGTGTGTGTGTGTGTGGTGTTTTATTAAAAACAGAAGTGATGGGTTCAACCCAGACACCAATTCGGTCCTGCAGCCACTCTGATCTGTTCCCCTCACAGCATGGGGCACGGGCATTTGAGTTTTGATGCATAAGGGGCGTGACATCTGTAAATGCCATAGGTACTTGCTGATGAGAACAGCGAGTCTCACCGTGGTTTCATTATAGCCGCCGGGAGCACAGCGATCTGACCCAAGGCTGAAGCCAAACTCCCTGCTTTACCGACAACGGCAACTGAGCGTGGCAGGTAATTGTGGTTCTGAAGGGAGCGGACCCTGAACGGTGGAGATAGGTGAGGAACAATGGGGTGAAGTCCAGCTCCCGCGGACTGGCACTGCGCAGGCCCTCAAAATGCTTAAGTGCACGCAGCGAGTCCGTTCATCGCACAAACAGCTACAATGAAAGGACCCACTCTTACCAGGGTCACTCTCCTTTTATTTTCCTGCAACTGCTGTTTCCTGGAAATAAGAGAGAGAGGGAACAGGGAACTGAGAACTTCACTAAGAGGTCTTTGATTTGAACAGAGGAAGCGCACGGGGCTGGGGCAGCGCCTGTCCCACTGGCCCCTCACAGGCCTGCCCTTCCTGGGGACTTCAAAGCTGCCCCCAGCAAGGTGGGAAGCGGGAATGGCGTCCCACCCTCCTACTTAACGGAGGCTGAATGCTGCAAAACCCACACTGGGGCTGGGGGCTTTCTTCATCATCTTTGTAAAGGTTTGAAAGCATATTGAATTAGAACAGCAGAAAGAATTCCCATTGGGCCAGCATCAAGGTCACTCTCACTAGGCCCCTCCACTTTTTTTTTTTTTAAGATTCATTTATTTTTATTGGAAAGGCAGATTTATAAACAGGAGAGACAAAGAGTTTTGACCCGCTGGTTCACTTTCTAAATGGCCGCAATATCCAGAGCTGAAGCCAGGAACCTCTTCTGGGTCTCCAAGGTGGGTGCAAGGTCTCAAGGCTTTGGGCCGTCCTTGACTGCTTTCCCAGGCCACAAGCAGGGGGCTGGAAGGGAAAGTGGAGCAGCTGGGATACGAACCAGTGCCCATATGGGATCCTAGTACTTGCAAAGTTGAGCTATCATGTCGGCCCTGCTCCTTGACTTTTTAAAAATATGAAACTAAAATTCCAAAATAAAGATGAGGAAAGATCACCCTGAAGATTATCCCACTGCAATGATACAGATTCATATCTTTCCAAATGAGTTTGCCCTCTTGGCCTAATTTCACATGTACAGATACGGGACTACCTTCTAGAAGGAGCCTTGTCTCCAAAGCGCCATTTCTTCTTGGGGGTCAGCGGCTAAGCTTTGCCTCTGGCATCCCACGTGCATTTGTCCCTCCTCCTGCTCCACTTCCCATCCAGCTCCCTGCCAATGCACCTGGGAAAGAGACAGAAGAAGCTCCTGGCGCCCTGCTTTGGACCAGCTCAGCTCTGGCTGTTGCAGCCATCGAAAAGCGAAGCAGTGGATGGAAGCTCTCTCTCTCTCCCCCGGTCCATCTTCTCTCTGTAACTCTCTCTCTCAAATCGGAATAAGCATATATATAATATATATATTTAGAATGTGCTTGGCCCTGACAGGGTTGGGACTTGTGTGGTTTCTTGCTGATTTCTCAGTGACTTCCAGGAAGCGTTTCAGCTAGCTGTAGCCAAGCACATATGTGATCTTATAGTACATGAAAGGAACTCAACACGGAAATTGTTTTTTAGTCCAGTTTTTCAGCTCTGGGAAGTGACGCTTTCAAGTCTTCTGCTAATCCAAATTTATCAAGCTTTATTTTCCTTAACTTGCATCATAAGATTGTTATTTAGTTTTCCAAATATAAGATTAGATGAAAATATTTACCATGATGTCACAACCACAAACCTCCCTGCTCCCAGAGCAAGTCATGCAGGAGGGAGGGTGCTGTATGGCAGCCCAGTACAGCGTGGCTTTGGTCCAGCAGAACCTGAGGCCCATATGGGAGCTCCTGGTTCGAATCCAGGCTCCTCCACTTCTGAGTCAGCTCCCTGCTGTTGTACTATCTGGGAGGTGGCAGCTGATGACACAGGGACGTGAGGCCCTGGCACTTCTTTGGAGGATCTTGGCTTTACCATACCCTGCCCTGGTTGTTGCAGACACAGGGAAGTGAACCCATAGACTAAAAAAACTGCTCTCTCAATCTACTTAACTAAATAATTTTTTAAGTTGACTTAGAGCTTCCCATGAGCCAGGTTGGCACGGAAGCATGACGGGTACGGTTTCATTGACGAGTTAAGGGCCAGCCCATGGGTTCTTCCAGAGCTGCACTTAGCTCTCTTTTGCGCTAGCGCAGGGGGTAGATGACAGACACCCACAGGCTGAGGAGGAGGCTGGACCAGCTCTTGCAGCCTCCCCTTGCCCTCTGTCCAGCAGCAGGCTGCACGCTGCAGTGACCAGATCAACACCCTCCCCCTCCCCACACACGCCTGCTGTGGTCTAGATAGAACCCACAGCCCTGCTGGTGACACAGGGAACACTGGATTGTGAAGAGGCACTGGAGCCTGGAGCGGAAGGCTGCCCTTGCTGGGGGCACTCGGGAGTAGAGAGCCCGGGGCAGCAACCAGAGGGTGGACCCTGCATGGGTTCACTCGGTCCCTCGGTACAGTCAGGGCACTGGGCCACTTGCCATCCCAGACTTCAGCCCTCATGTTCCAATGGGCTGTATCTCTCACCTGGAGGACAGGGACCTCCCCTCTCCAGAATCCCATCTGAATCCCAAAGGAAAGAGGATGGGACAGGAGAGTTTGCACTGCAGACACCCAAGAAAGATTCAACCCAGAACAGATAAAGTTGTGCTAACTGGCAACCTCAAGTGGGAATGGGCCATCCCAGGCAAAGGAACTCTGCCTTTCTGTATACACCAGCCATACCAGATGCCTCTCCTGTGTAGAGGCTCGATGAATGCTATCACCTCTACTGCACTCAAGCAGGCGAGGGCGCACATAGGCGTTTTAGAAAACATTAGGCATCCGTGAGCTCTTGCTTTTATTAATTTTTCTTTCTCAACAACAATGAGCATGGGGTGATGCTGCGTGCAGTGGTGAAACTGTGGCCTAGGATACGCACAGTCTCCTGGTACTCAGCCTGGTGCCTGCGCCAGCTCTTCCATTTCCAACCCAGCTACCTGCCACCATGTGTACCCTGCGAGGCAGCAGAGAACGGGGCAAGAGCTTGGAACCGTGAAACCATGTGGCTTTGGCCTGGCCCAGCCTCATCAGTGGCAGGCATTTGGGAAGAGAGCTGTCTGCCCACCCAATCAAGTTCACTTGTTAGTATTATTCTACTTAAAGACACCACATGGCATGTTTGTGGTCCATGCCGAGGCTTGGGTTCCTGTCTCGGCACTTTTGCTTACAGTTTCCTGTCCGCACACATCCTGGGAGGCGATGCGTGATGGCTGAAAGCCTTGGGTCGCAGCTCCTCACGTGGGAGGCCTGGGTTAGGTGCCAGCTCTCGGCTGCAGCCTGGCCTGGCCCTGGCTGTTCTCGGGCACTTGGGGAGTACATCAGCAAGTCCAAGCTCTCTCCCTCCCTGCCTTTCCCATATGACTTCATTTATGTTAAACCGTACATCTGGAATCCTTATGCCCAGCCACGGATAACTTGCTCTTTGGTCTCTCATGATCACAGTTTTGTATTGCAATTGTTGGAGCATTAAAACCCACCACACTCTACCCATTTCTCTCTTCTTTTTAAATCCAGTCCGTGACAACACATTTAATCCTGTGTTCTTCTCGCTTGCCGCCTTTGCACTGAAGGCTCATCATTCAGTATTTTCTGAAAACTTTCAAGTTGATGATGCTAAGATAATGTTCCAAACGAGTGAACCTGGCCTTTTCTGAATGGTTTAACAGTGGAGAGAATGCATTGAAGACAGCGGAGCCAGAATCACGCAGGCAGGGTCCTCACTCACCAGGCACTGTGGGGAGTCTGCATGTGTCAGCATCTCTCACCTTCTTAATGCAGACAGGACCAGCACCCCTCCCCTCCTTCAGGGTGGCTGTGAGGAGCCGGGATGCACGTGGAGTGCTCGGTGCAGTCCTGGGCGCACAGCCTGCCCAGGAGCACTGGTGCTGCTACTGACTGTGGTTAGTGTCATTTTTATGGCTTTCTTCTTTTTTATTTCTTTATTTTATTTTTATTACAAAGTCAGATATACAGAAAGGAGGAGAGACAGGAAGATCTTCCGTCTGTTGATTCACTCCCCAAATGACTGCAGCGGCCAGATCTGAGCTGATCCGAAGCCAGAGACCAGGAGCCTCTTCTGGGTCTCCTACCTGGGTGCAGGGTTCCAAGGCTTTGGGCTTTGCTTGACTGTTTTCCCAGGCCACACGCAGGGAGCTGGATGGGAAGTGGGGCCAACAGGATTAGAACCAGTGCCATATGGGATCCCAGCGTGTACAAGGTGAGGACTTTAGCCACTAGGCTATCATGCCAGGCCTGGCTCTTCTGTTTTATGTCTGTCCAAGCCCATGTTGAACAAGGTATTGAACGTGATCAGCTAATAGGATCAGAAGAGGTCACGGGAGTAGGGCCAGTTAGCAAGTCGGCGCCGCAGAGAGGCGACACACAGACGACTGTTAGAAGGCTTTCATCTGGAGATGAACCATTCTGTAAAACGCTTTCCCTTTCATCCAACTGTCACACCAAACTACTGAGAGGTTTGTGAGACAAAAGCTATTTTCCAGGTTTTTCTATATTGTGGTCAAAACACATGTGGCAGTATCAAGTGTGCAAGCTGGTGGCACCAGCACACTTGCCACGTGGTACCCCATCACCCCACCCGATTCCCTACTCCTCATCCCAAACTCTGCACCCCCAAGCACCTTCTTTCTTTGCTGGACCTCGTCTCTCCTCAGCACCCCACATGCGAGTGGAATGACCCCGTACTTACCCTTGCTGTGTTGGCTTGTGCCACTCTGCCCACATGGCGGCAGGGGGCAACGTCCTGTCCCCTTTGCAGGTTGAATAATATTCCACGGAATGTATAGATCCCATTTGGCTCACGCTTTCTTCCCTTGAACGAGATCTGGCTCATTTTCACCTCTGGGGCAACGGCGCACAGCCAGCGACGCCGTGAGCGCCACTGCCTGGGCAGCATGGCACAGCCAGCGACGCCGTGAGCGCCACTGCATGGGCAGCATGGCACAGCCAGCGACACCCTAGGCACCACTGCCTGGGCAGCATGGCACAGCCAGTGACGCTGTGAGCACCACTGCCCGGGCAGCATGGCACAGCCAGCGACGCCGTGAGCACCACTGCCCGGGCAGCATGGCACAGCCAGCGACGCCGTGAGCACCACTGCATGGGCAGCATGGCACAGCCAGCGACGCCGTGTGCACCACTGCACGGGCAGCATGGCACAGCCAGCGACGCCGTGAGCGCCACTGCACGGGCAGCATGGCACAGCCAGCGACGCCGTGAGCGCCACTGCACGGGCAGCATGGCACAGCCAGTGACGCCGTGAGCGCCACTGCACGGGCAGCATGGCACAGCCAGCGACGCCGTGAGCGCCACTGCCTGGGCAGCATGGCACAGCCAGCGACGCCGTGAGCACCACTGCATGGGCAGCATGGCACAGTCAGTGACGCCGTGAGCACCACTGCCCGGGCAGCATGGCACAGCCAGTGACGCCGTGAGCACCACTGCATGGGCAGCATGGCACAGCCAGCGACGCCGTGAGCACCACTGCCCGGGCAGCATGGCACAGCCAGCGACGCCGTGAGCGCCACTGCACGGGCAGCATGGCACAGCCAGCGACGCCGTGAGCGCCACTGCACGGGCAGCATGGCACAGCCAGCGACGCCGTGAGCGCCACTGCACGGGCAGCATGGCACAGCCAGCGACGCCGTGAGCGCCACTGCACGGGCAGCATGGCACAGCCAGCGACGCCGTGAGCGCCACTGCACGGGCAGCATGGCACAGCCAGCGACGCCGTGAGCACCACTGCATGGGCAGCATGGCACAGCCAGCGACGCCGTGAGCACCACTGCCCGGGCAGCATGGCACAGCCAGCGATGCCCTGAGCGCCACTGCCCGGGCAGCATTTTGGTTCCAGCAGAGGAACACCTGCATGCAGCAGACTCTGCTGTGCCTCCAGGCACTGCTAGGCTGCCGACCGTCCCCACTGCAAGCTCCATGCAGAGTGCCCGTTTCCACACACCCCCAGCCTCCTGTTTTCTGCCTGGCTGAGCAAAGCCAACCCAGTGGACAGCAGTGGTATCCTACTGAAGTTGTCCCTTTGCATATCTCTAATTCCTGGCCTGCAAACACTGGACGGCCAGTTGTGCCCCTTCCTGGGGGAAATGTTGGCATATTTGCCCATTTTGGGATTTTCGGTTAGCTTGCAACGCCTTTCAAGACAAGGCAACCGGGAGCCGGAAAGCACCCGCACACCGGGGGGTCCAGGGGACTGTGATCACTACCAGCGGGATGTCAAGTTAAAGCGAGAAATAATTTTCGGCTCCGAGGACGCCTCCTTCTCATGTTCTCAAAACAAAGAGCGTAGTATGTTTCCAAGTCAGAATGAAAATCCACAGACGACGTGAAAGTCAAACAAGAACTGTGAGCCAACAGCTGACTTTCTGTGGTTTCTCGGTGACAACAGGCGACACTCCGAATCAGCTCTTTAGTGAAAAGGGGAGCAGAGCGTGGGAGCTGCGGGGCTGGGAGCCCGCTGGAGAGGAGGCCATTCAAGACCTTGAGGCGAAGCTGCTGGGCCCTGCCAGCCAGCTGTGTGGCCAACCTAGGCCGCGCAACCCCGGGCTGGGCCCACGTGGAGCGCGGACTCCGACCTCTCTGCTGGAGCAGCCCATCCTGGTGGGTTAGTAAAAATATTGCCGAACTAGACACCCCCTCAATCCCCCGGCAGAAGGCCCAGTGTGCCCACGCTGCCGGCCAGGCCTGGGTGTGCCCGGCCAGGACCAGG
This sequence comes from Ochotona curzoniae, assembly GCF_017591425.1. NCBI lineage: Eukaryota > Metazoa > Chordata > Mammalia > Lagomorpha > Ochotonidae > Ochotona > Ochotona curzoniae. The sequence continues at coordinate 4,597,417 of NW_024466512.1, forward strand.
GTTTGAAAAGTTTCCAGACCTGAGCAGCCCAGCGCTGCAGGGTGCAGCTGGGGGATCCGCGCTGCAGCCGCCGCTGCTTCCCAGCGCCCAGGCCTTGCCTTCCAGTCTGTGCAGAGTGAGAAGTGTAGGGTCCCGAAGCCGCTGCCGCGGGTCCCTGCTTTGGGCATGGCGGCCTCCAACGCCTGCTCTCAGCCCCCTCCCCACGCCTGGCCTGCTCGTGTCGCGCCCCGGGTTTGAACATAACCAGATGGTTTCAAAGCCATGCCGCCTGCAGGCTCAGCATAGCCCACGCCGGAGGACGCACAGGCGAGAACAGGGAGGGGAGGCAAGAGCTGGGGTCCCCGGAGCGCGCAGGCCGCCAGTTCCCTTCTGGAGCCGGCCAGGAGGTCACGGGCACTGGGTCCAGCCATGGCAGAGTCGGGACCCCAGGCTCGAACCCCGTGGTGCCAGTGTATGCCCCCGTAGCGCCGACTCCCGGCCCCTACGCCACCGCACGTCTCCGTCCCGCGAGGCCTGGGGCTGCGACCCAGGGCAAGGCTTTAAAAATAGCCAGGCGCGATTCGGGCAACAGGAAGCAACATTTTTTTTTAATGTGCAAAAATATTTTGCTTCTCGGAGGGAAAGCTGCCGCCGTCGCCAAGTTCCAGCACCCGGAGCCCCCTCCCCACGCACCCACGCGGCTGCCGCTGCTTCCCGGGCACGGCCCCCCGCAGGCTTGGGAAGGGAGAAGCGGCCGGTGCGGGGGCCCAACAGGAAGTTGGAGGCGCAGGGCTGGCGAGAGGGCAGGTCGGCGCCCTAGGTCTTGGCGGGGGCCCTGGCCACCCCTGGGCGCCGCGCCGAGGCCCGCTGGGGCTCGCGTCCCCTCCATCCTTCCCCACCCCCCACGTGGCCGAGCGCCCAGGGGCCCACGTGGATGGCGAGGCGGAGGAGGCTGCACGGGCAGGGCTCCAGGCGGGCTGCGGCGAGCCCCCCGCCCTAGCGGCCGAGGCCCCCCGCGCCAGCGCAGGGCCTCCCGGGCGGGGCCGGGCAGGGGGGCGGGCCGCGGAGTGCCCGCCGCGCCAGCGCGCACTTTGGCGGAGCCGCTAATCCCCCGAGAGCGCCCATTTGTAGTGAGGAGTATCCGTAGGGGGCGAGGCCGGCCCATGTGGGGTTGTGTCATTGGTTTGCAAAGAGAGACCCCGCCTTTGCCCAAAAAAAAAAAAAAAAAAAAAAGGGAGCGAGGCGCGAGCGGGCGGCGACCCTCACCTCGCTCCCGCCCGGCTCCCGCCTCGCTCCCGCGCAGCCGGCGGCGCCCAGCCGCGGCCCGGCCGCTCCTCCGCTTCCTCGCTCCGCGCGCCGCCTCCGTCCCCGAGGAGAAAACAAATAAAGAGCGGCGAGTGGCCCGGAGGCGCGCGGCGGCCGAGGACCTGCCCGGCCGGAGCCAACTTGGAGCCGGCATCCTCCGGCGGTGAGCGGCGCGGCCCGGGGACCCCCGCGCGGCCCCTCCCGGAGGGCGGGCGGGCGGCCCGGGGTGGGGACCGGGCGCCGGTGGGCGGAGGAAGGGGTGGCTGGGTGGGGAAGTAGGAAGAGGCTCGGCGGCCGGGAGAGGAGGCGGAGGCGGCGGCGGCGAAGGAGGAGGAGGGAGGGGCGGGGGAGGGGCGCGCGGCCGGGAGATTAAGTTTTTGTGTGTGTGTCCCCGTGTGCGGGTGTCATTTTAAGGTGGCTCGGGAGCGGCCCGCGGAGCGAGGGACCGGGCCGGGAGCCATGCCGCGCTGACGGGGGGTGGGGGGTGGCCGCACAGCCGCCGCCGGGCGGGGTGGGAGGGGCGGGAGCCGCCGCCTCCAGGGTGGGCGCCCTTCGCCGTGGCCGCCGGCGGCCCGGGACGAGGTAAGGGGGCCCCGGGGGAGGGCAGGGGCCGCGGCGGCGGGCCGGGGGCGCCGTGCCCGCGCCTCACTGCGCCACTCCGGGAGAGGGAGGAGGAGGGCGAAGGACGCGGAGCCGGCATCCGAGGACATCTTTGGCGTGCGCCCCCGGCCCCGGCCGTCCTCTCGGTGGCCGGGGGTGGCCGGCGGCTCCGGGGGTCCGCGCCCGCCGCCCCCCGCCCTCGACTGCGCCCGCCGGCAGCCGTTTGCGCCAGGATTTTTGTTGTGATGAGAGTTGATGAATGCGAAGTAGGCGGTCACCTTCCTTCCCATCAGGATTGGAAAAAAAAAAAAAAAAGGAAAGAAAGAAACCCCGAGCGCGGCGGCGTCCGGAGGGCAGCAGCGAGGCGGCGGGCGTCGCGGCCACGGCTGTCCCCGGCTCCCCGAGCCCGGTGGGTGCGCGCGCGGGGACCCGCCGGCCACCCGGGCCGAGCGCGCGGCGCGCCGCGGGGACAATACGCACGGGTCCCCGGAGACCCCGAGTCCGAGCACGGCGGGGTGCGGCGGGCCTGGCGCCCGCGAGGCGAGGCCCAGAGGGGCGCGGGGGTTCGGCGTGGAAGTCGGGGTGCGCGCGCGCGCCTGCGGCTCGGGGCCCCGGGGGGCGCGGCCCCTGGCGGCGAGGGAGCCCGCGCGGCGCCCCGGGAGCGCTGGCGGAGGGGCTGCGAAGGAGGCCAAGTGGAACCTTTTGTTGTGCCGGCCCGGCATTGTTGGCCGCTCCGGGCCGCCCGGCCACATCTGCCGCCGCTGCCGCGCGGGTCCCGGCCCGCCAAAGTCGCGGCGGCGGGGCGGGGGGCCTGGGCGAGCGGGGCTGCGGGCGGAGGCGGTGGCGGGGCGGCGGGCCTGGGCGGCCGGCCGGGCGGGCATTTCCTTTGCCCAGCCGCGTTCCCGCGGGCACCACTTCCTCCTCGCCAGCCGCCCGGAGCCCGGCCCGCCCGCCTCCCCAGCTTCCCCGTCCGGGCCGCACTTTTCGGGTGGGGCGAACCGAAAGGAAAAAGTTTCGCAGGAGGGGCCGGCCGGGGCGCGCCCTAGGCGGCGGGGACCCAGCGTGGGCCACCGCGGCCGCTCCGGCCCTGCTCCGCTGCCGCGCCGGACGCACGGCGCGGCCCAGAGGAAGCGCCTTTCTTTCTCTGCCTCGCGCTCTGCCCAGCGCCCGGGGCGAGTTGGGCAGAGGCGCGCGGGAGGCCGGGGCGCGCCCGGGGCCTTCCTGGAGCGGGAGGCCTGAGGTGGCCCGGCTGCCCGCCAGCAGCCCACGGCTCGCTCGGGGCGGGAGGGGACTGCGAGGCCACGGGCCCGAGAGCTCGGCACGGTCACCGCGGGCAGAGCCACGCGCGCACCCCCCTCCCGGGGCTCGCTCTGCGCCGGCGACGGAGGGAGGGTCGCGGACATGGAGCCAGCGTGTGCGCGCCGGTGCGGGTGCTTGTTCTCTGCTCCCTCCTGGCCCGGTACTTTTCCGGAGGCGGCCGGAGTAGCAGCTGGCTGCAGGCGACCCTGCGTGGAGCGTGTTATGGGGGAGAGGAGGAATTCGTTGTAAGGATGGATGCCGCTGGCTCTGCGCGCTCGCGCTGGAGGTGCCGGCGACGGCCTACGTTGTCACGCGGGGCTCCTGAGCCTTGTGCTGGTGGACGGAGCGGGGGAGACCCAGGATCCGTCCGACTTCCCCGTGTGTCGGTCGGGTGCGAGTGGCTTCAAGGGTAGACGGGAGAATTCTGTTCTATAAATATGCGTGGGGAATTTAAAATGCTAAGCGACTGATCTGCAATTCTGGAGATTCTAGATCCTGGTGTATTTTTATCTGACACGGATAATTTCGAGGGGACGTTGTATTTGGGTGAAGTTTACTAAGTGATTTTTGGCTTTGGCGGCCCGGACCCACTCTTTCACTGACTTTCCCCCGGGCACCAGGTTCGGAGGCAGTTTTAAAAGGACTTGGTGTGCAGTTCTGAGCCTAACGCACGCACTTGGGAGGCTCCCACGGCTTTGAAACCTTATTTATATATATGGCCGTCAATCGTTTACATTTGGAAGTAATGAGACTCGAGGATCTTGTTGGTACAGTCACTTCATTTCAAACAGTACTTTTTACAGCAATTAGTAACATTGAAGATGTTCACTAAACGTTTTCAGGGAGAGCAGCCTTCGTATTGAAACAAGATTTCTTTTTGTTGTTGCCCCCCGAAAGAAGTTAATGAGATCTTAGATTGCAAGGAAATAACCGCCAAAAAAAAAAAAAAAGAAATACCCAGGTCTTCCTTCCTGCAAAATATGCTTGCAGTTGCCATTGAAGTTGGATGCTGACAGTGAACGCATTTGTCTTTAATGAAACCGGTTTAATCGTTCACACTTGGTCAAGTATAACAGGGCCAGACAAAGGAAATAGGCGCATATTTCTGTGCGGGGCCGAGGGTTTGGCCTGAGTGCCCCCTCCCCCACCCTGTCCCTGCCCAGGGGAGAGAGGGGTGAAGGCGAGGGGGATTTATGGAGCTGATTGGTCTTCTGTGGCTCAGGGGTAGGGGACTGCTGTTAGCTCCCAGTGGAAAGCAGCTATTAGAGGGAATTAAACCATCTTGGGTATGCAGCTTGTTTTGAACTGGACAGGGTGCTTTTCTGTGTAATTTTGTCCCTGTTTGGGATGTTGATGCTGTAGGTGTGTGCTGCCTCTTTTCTCATCGCGCCTTCATAAAGCAGAGTGGACTGGGAGCGGAACTGGAAGTCGTCACTGTTTCATTTGGAATCTTTGAAACAGACCCTTGAATGGACGTTAGGGGGGGAAGGGCAGGAGCAGAGTGAATTATCTTTTTTAACTGTGATTTGTTCTTAATCCCTCTTTGACCCTAAAGTGGTTTATTTATTTATTTGTTGTTGTTGTTGTTTTGTATTTTTTGTAAGGCACACTTTACAACTTGTGTGGGGATCACTGAAGAATCCCTTCCAGCCTTGTTTCTTCAAAGTTCAGGAAGTAGCAAAGTTTGGCTACTCAGAAGCAAGCTCTAGAGTGCCTTTGCAGGAGAAACAAAAACAAAACCCAGGCACTTGGAGCAACCTGGGCGGTCTCAGCCCCAGGCACACCTGTTCAGGGCCTGCAGCCCAAGTTTGCTGTCTGGGGCTTGTTCACCTGGCCCTGCGCTCAAGGTGAAACGGGAGGCTTGCTATCTGAGCAATAATTAACTAGCCCATCAGTTACCTTTCAGGGAATAATCTATAACTTCCTGCTTCCAAAACTCCAGACAAAAAACCTATTCATAAGTCTGGGTGGTTTTTGGAAGAACATGAACACGACAGTCAGGCAGCGGAGTGTCCCCTGAGTGGACAAAAGGACAACAAACTCCACCTGCTGCATTGTGGGAGCTCGGAGGAGCTTGCACGCCAGCTGGAGTGTCTCTGTCCCCCTTGGTAAGGTGCTGCCGCTGCTGTTAATGAAAACCAGTATGTGGAGACACCGAACAGTAGGTTGGGGGGTCAGGACAGCATTGCCTCACTCACAGATGGGCCCCTGTCCAGTTCCCACCCCAGGCTGTCAGGAGGCACCTTCGAAAGCAAAATTTACACGGGATGCTTTCTCTGCGTGGGAAGTTTTTTTCCGAGTTTACAGTAGCCACGGAAAGGTGGCACCATGCCAATTTCTACTGCTGTCATTTCCAGCTAGAGGGACTGTCATCAAAATATATCCCTTTGCTCATGGCCGATCTGTCCCTGCCAGTGCCCGACTTGAGTTAATACTTCCATGTCCAAAGGCCAGAAGGAGTTGTGGTCATTTAAAAAAAATCAGAGCTTGCTTCTGACCCTGAGGAAAGAAGGGTTTGTGCTTTGCAGGAGTGACACTGTTGGGTGTGCCATTGGGGTGTCTTGCACCCCCCAATCTTATGCTGGTGAGGATGTCCCCTTCGAGAACTTGGAGTGGACGCACGAACGCTGGCCTGGGTGTGCCGGCCAGGCCTGGCTGCTGGGGGCCCTATCGGCTTTCCTTGGCAGCTGGTGAGTGCGCCCTCATTTACACGGCCCCGGGATTAAAGTTACAGCCCTCACCCCTTCCAAGGCACAAGCCCCTTTCCAACTTCACAGGTTAATTTTTATTCAGGTCTGTGTTTGATGGAATATGTATCAAAGACTTTTTGAAAGGATTTTTAAAAGAAAATAAAACATCTCTGGGTTTGCAAAATTGTACTTAATAATTGCTGAAATCTTCAGAACCATTTTTGAGATGTTTGGTGGTACTTTTGATCATGATTTAATGGAGCCTCTCCAAAAGCCATCATCATGCCTTTAATGATATTCACAAATTAACGTTGGGGCGTAATCTGGAATTTGCCTAAATTATGGCTGCAGTTGCCTGCGCAAAGGGCTGTGCACAGGGTATGGAAGACAGGTTGGGGCTTGGACACACTCTGGAGCCAGAGGCAGCCATTGTTGGTGTGCAGTGCTGACCGTGGGGTCCAGGGCAGCAGGGCCTTTGGGGTCCTCAGGAGCCACAGACAGGAGGGGAGCAGGAGCGACCCTCGCCCATCGGCACTGGGCATGGCAGTCGCACCTGTCCCCTTCCCGGGACTTTGCTCGGAAGCTAGTCTTTTCTGGACGGCTAGGGAATGTGAGCTTTGTCTTCTCAGAGAGATCGCAAACACAGATAGGAAGGTTTTCCCAGGAAAGTGTAAAAAGCAAACTTTCTTCCCCTTGAAATATGATTTTAAGAGATAATGCTCGGCAGAAGTCCTAAGTCACAGGAAGAGGTTGTGTGGCTTTCTTCTCCACTGGCGTCTGCCCGTGGCTGGAAGGACAGCTCGGGGCGTGTGTCCTGAGCAGTTGCTGCGTTTCCAAGAAAGCCTCTTAGCCTTGCTCCTGCTTAGAAAGTCTTCCTGCGCCCACCAAAGTGCCCGTCTCCGCTCCCCGCCCATGGGTGTGGCCGGCCACGCTGGAGGCAGCCACTGTGTAGCCACAGCTTGGTAGGTCTGAACTGTGGGGACAAAGTGGCAGCTCCCCCTTCCCCCGCCACTGGGTGTAGCCCAGCCTTCCTTCAGTGGGTGTCTGAGAGGCCAGGCAGTAGCTGTCCACATAGCGGACTGTACATAGCAGGTGGTTGTACAGGGGTCCCCTGTTCGCAGGAATAGTGATGGAAGGTCCTTATGATGGAGCAGCGATGCCGTGGGCTCTTCAGGGAGGGAAGTGTCACTTCTGCCAAGGGGCCCCGTTCTTGCCCGAGGTTGGTTGGCATTCCCAGGATGTTCAGCCCGAGTAGCTAGCCTTCCTGGTGCCAGCCTTGCCTTTCTTTGGTTGTGGGCCTCAGGGGTAAAGGGCACAGCTTCTCATGTGTGGTTCTGAAAAAACCCTCCCACTTCTAAAACAGACGGAAGACCTGAGGAAAAAAATGTACCTTCCGGTATTGTTGTCACGATTACTCCCTCGCCCCGAAAGTGCTCTCCCATCAGAAATGTGCTTCTGGCATTAAAGCAGCCTCTGACTGCCTTAGAAGGAGCTGTCAGCTGCCGCCGAGACATCTGATGGGGCGTAGTGGCAGTATTGCTGCGTTTCTTCCCAGGAGCGCAGAGGGCCCCGTGGCAGGTCTTGTGGCTGGAGTGTGGGCCTTGCAGCGGGGTGCACCAGGCCAATTCAGGGCTGTACCCCAGCCAGCCCTGAAGTCCTGGCCCGCAGCAGCGTGCCCCAGCCCAGAACAAACCGAACCTTCACCGTGGAACCCGGGAGGTCTCAAAGGCCCTGCAGTCCTGGTCACAGAAGTGGACTTCTGGCATAGGAAGATTTTTCCTTTTCCGTTCAAGTGTGGCAGTTAAGACAGTTTCTTCCTGGAGATTGAGGCTGATCATCATTTTCTAGGTGAGTGAGCAGAACCAGACCTGAGAGTATTGTACCTGCCCCCGATGTTACTGAAGCTACTCTGTGTGTCAGGGCGGGGGCAGAAGGGGTTTCTGTGCGCCTTTGAATGGTTGTATATGAGGGCCAGAGAGTGCGACCGCCCAATGCACTCAGGGAGGCCAGGGCCAGTGAAGCCAGGAACCTAGAACTTGGTTTGGAATCTGGGTCTCTCCCATGGATGAGTGGAATGCAACTGCTTGAGCCATCAGCAGTAGAAGGAGGTGCAGCTGGAACTTGGAGCTGTGTCTACTGCTGGGCCACACACCCTCACATTCCCTTTTAGCAGGGGCGCTTTGCTGTGCAGCTCATTCTCTGGCTGGTGGCTGGCCCTCCCTGTGGTCCGTGTACAAATGCACCCAAACCCAATGACCCCTCGAGTCCAGGCCCAAGGTCGGCCCACCCCAGCGTGGCCAGAGCCAGCAGTGTGCATGGCCCCAAAGAGCTCTTCAGTGTCTCATGAGAACATCTAAGCTGGAGCCGCAGCCCCTGTCTCCCAGACAGCCCACGCCCTCCACGCGGTCACCTGGCCCTGGTCTCTGGGGAACTGTGCTGCTGAGATGGGGGCTTTGCACGGAGCTGCCAGGCCAGGTGGGCTGCCACACGTGGCTGACCACCGCTGCGTGGAGGCTTTCCTAACACTGGAGATTGTGGTGGACACCCAAGGACATGCCCGCCCAAGGAGCTGGGGGACCGGCTGTGGGTGCTGCTCTCACATTTTTAGTTTTTGCCCTTTGTGGGGCGGACTGTAGGGAGTGGAGCTGTGTGGAGGCTTCCTAGAAGGACCCTGGCCACCTAAGTCCCTCTTAGACGGCGATCGGGAGGTCAGCAGGAGTGTGTCTTGTGGTACAGACATCAGAATACACTTGTAAGTGGCTGCGAGAAAAACATTTCCCATCTTCACGACGCTCCTGCAAGCTGGGTAAAATAGAGCCAGTCTTCTCTGTCGCGAGGAAGCGGTGCGCACTGAGTTGCTTCCCCTAAGTCATGGAAAGGCTGCTTCCCGCTCCAGTTTTCCTAACTCCCGGTTTGCTGCGCCTAGGGCGCGGCCATCCAAGCCTTTGTCCCAACCCCACACCTCGGCAACTTCCGGTGTCCTGCGCCCTTCCCATGCCAGGAAGGCAAGTTGGGCCTAGGTGAAGGCCCGCCCGCCGGCGCTGGGCGCGCGGTGCCTGCCGGGGGCGGGGTCTGCCTGCCTCTCCCCGCCCGCGCCCCGACAACGTTAGGGCTCCGCCCTAGGACCGGCCTGGGTTTCCGGGATCCCTGGGCCCCGCGCCCGCAGGTGGAGTCCTTTAGTCCCGGGGAGTCGCGGGCCTGGCGGCCCCACCCCTCCTCTCCAGGCCGCTTGCACCTGGCGGCTTTCTCCCCGCGGGCCTGATAACCCGGCCCTGCCCTCCCTCTCCGCCTCGGGCTCACCTGGCCGGCAGCCCCTCCTCCCTTGGCAGGCGGGGACCCAGCGGACCTGACTGGGCACCTGACACCCCCGGAAGCGCCCCTCCCCTCGCGCTTTTCACTTGTAAAGTATGTGCCCCGGCGGGGGCGGGGAGCCAGTGAGGGGTTGGGAATGCGCCCTGCCCCCTCCTCCCGCGGGCTTTTGTGCTGGGCGCCTGGAGAGGGAAGGAGTCGGAGGCCACGCGGGATCCGCGGCTGGGCTGAGCAGCGCTGTGGCCACCCTGGCTGCCTGTGGTCGCGGCCTCGGAGCACCCCCGGCCCTCGCGCTGGACGCTGGAGGAGGTTGGTGCGTCGTGCAGCCGTGGCTGAGGTGGGAGCGGTCTTGGTGGGCGGGTGATGGAGCTCAGGCTTGTGCTGTGTGGGGCGTGGGGGTCCGACCTGGTCAGGCATCCCCTCGGCTCTGTGTTCCACGCCTCTGGCCGTCTTGTTTATTGAGCATTTATTTAGTGTCTGATCAGCTCCCCGGACGATTGCATGTGGCAGACCTGGGGTTTGAACCAGGCTGTAGAAGCGCTGTTGCCGGAGACCCCTCTGCGTGGGACGGTGCCTCTTCTGCAGCCCCTGAGAGGGGCCGGAGGTTCTAGGCTTGCCCTGAAGTTGGCATATTGCACCCTTAGAGACAGCACGTGGAGTAACATGCCATGCTCTCCTTTGGTTCTGAGTTGGTTCGGGGTTTTTGTGGCAGGGGCACGTGCTCACCACCACCTCTGGCTCACCCCTGGTCCTTGGCTCACAGGGTCCCTGCCCCTGGGCTGCCCCAGGGCCATTGCTTCCCTGACGTCTAGGCGGTCCTGCAGGTGTAGGTGATGCTCGCTGGTGTCCCCATGAAGAAACTGCGGGCCGGAGTGGTTCAGTGACGGGGCCGGGAGTAGAGCCACCTGATTCAGATCTGGGGCGTTTGGGGATGATGTTGCCACACTAGCCGCCACTAGACTGCTCAGCACCTTAGGGTGTCATGGGCCCTAGCAGCCAGTTGTCATCTGCCCTGTGGCAGTAGTCTGAGTTGAAGACAGCTCAGTAGGGATCTCTCCTGGCAGGTGTGAGCCCCGCCCCCACACACAGCCTCCAGCTGGCCCAGATTCCTGTGTCCACGCGGCTGGTGGCTGGGAACGCCAGGGAGAAGCCGGGTGCTGTCCGAGAACTTCCCTGGACTGCTGCCCTGCCTTCGTGCCGCGCTGCCCGAGGAAGGAGTTTGAATTCATGGCGCCGAACAAAGGGTCCCTATCAGGATTAAAAGGGAATGGCACAAACTTGGGTGTGTCCAGAAAGCCCAGACCGGCCCTGCTAGGGCGATTAGCTCACCTGCTAGGCACCCAGGCAGGTGGTGCTGGAGCTGCTGGCTGACCTGGGCTGCTTGCAGAGGGCAAGGTCTCCACCAAGGAGAGTTTTTCCTGAAAAACAGGCTTTTCTTTCATGACAAGATCCACTTCCTGCTCTTCCCTGGGGAGCAGTGCGGTGGTGCCGCGAGCCCCGGGAAGCCCCGGGAGGTGTCTCTTGACCAATTGCTCCTGCTAGTCCCAGGGTCCTGGCCCCGCTCCAGCTCTCCAACAGGTCTCTATTCCACCTCATTCCACCCAGAAGGGGTGATGGTGCCTGGACAGGCTGCTGCCTGGCAGGCCTCTCCAAGATGCTTCTGGGAGACTGCGTGCACCAGGCTGGGTCCTGCTGGCTTTGAGCCAGGCAGTGTTCCCATGGCCCCTGGCGTTTGCTCAGGCCTGGCTGGCCGGCTGGCACTGTGTGCAGTGCCTGTTGATCAGCCACTTCACAAGGGCAACCCATGCAGTAGCTAGGTCCAGGTTGGGGGGTGGGCTTGCTTGCAGTAAGGCTGCTGAGGTGGGTATTGCATTGCCTCACCAAGCGCTGCCCCTGCACAGCACTGGTGCAGGACACTCGGGGTCAGAGGCTTCCTACGTGCTCCAGCCCTTCTCATCTCTCACCTCGGCCCGGGACGCCCAAGGAGGTGCAGGACACTCGGGGTCAGAGGCTTCCTGCGTGCTCCAGCCCTTCTCATTTCTCACCTCAGCCTGGGACGCCCCAGGAGGCTGCAGAATAGCAGTTGAATTTCTTGGAGATGACATCTTTAAGGGAGACCCTGAGTGGCGGGGGAAATCTTTTCTCCCCCAGCTGGGCACAGTGGTGGGCACCGGGAGTAGCAGAAGGTCAGGTTTGCCCCTGTCAGCTGCCAGTGTGGTCTGAGCTCTTGGCAGCATCTTCCGCCTTACCTGGTAGCTCCACAGAGCTGTTCTTGAGCACACTTTTCTGAAAGGAAAGCTGAAGTGGCGTGCCCAGTTCCGTGTCTGTGGCCGTGCGCTTCGTGTGGAGCCGAGTCTGCAGGAGAAAGGCCGAATCACTTGGCAGCTGCCTCTTGGCCATGACTTTCACTGGGAGTTGTGCGACCTCAGAGTCTAGGCTCAGATGGCAAAAGCTTGGCTTGGGGTCCCTGGCAGCCCACTTTGGGAGTGTTGACTGCGGGTCGGGGGCGAGGAAGCCGAGCCCAAGGAGGACGGGCCCTGCCTGTTGGAGGCCACCAGGGTGTGTACACCATGGGGACTGTTGCAGAAGGCATGGTGGAGAAGGGATGGGCTCCTTCCTCCTTGGTGTTTGTGAAGCTTGCAGGAGGCTTTGGTTTCTGATTCTGTGAGAGGCTGTGGGAAGAGGGGGTGCTGCAAGGACTCCGTGAGGTCATGTTTATAAAGCGCTGAGAGCAGGCTGACACATGGTAGCTGTTGGTGAAAATTTTAAAAATACGATACAGTGAAATACAGTGCAAGCAGACGCAGCAGCGAGGGCTGGCTCTGTGGGGTCCACCGCTGTCCACCCTTCCTGGGGTGGCGGTCCCCACCAGCCTCCCCAGGCCTTTTCTGCCTTGGTACTGCAGGGTGGCCACCGCTGGCTAGTCGCAGGTTGGTCAGAGGGAGTGGGCACGCAGTTTGTATCCAGGGCCAGGGCAAACTCTGTGAGGGCAAAGAGTGCGATGAGAAGCCTCTGGGGTGGGAGTCCCAGGGCCCAGGCACACCTGGGCAAGGAAAGGCACGGTGAGTGGCGGAAGCTGGCTTAGCTAGGGAGCAGCTGTCTTCTCACTGGTTCCTGGGGCCAAATGACTTAAGGTGAACCTGAAGCCTGTTTGCAGTCTGTGGAACGCTGTTCTGTAGCGGCTTACTCCAAGAGATGCTACAGTGCATGCAATATTTACTTTCTATATGAGACTTACTTTCCCTTTCTGGAGAATGAAGGCAAGAACTAGACCGCCTCGCCTGGCCCGAGGCCGGCCCAGCTCACAGAGCAGCTAGTCCTCAATAGAGGCTAATGGAGCGGCTGTAGCTGCCAGGGTCCCCAAGTGCTCCCGTTCTCTCCCTCCATGGCTGTGTCTCCCTGGACCCTTCAGGCCTGCCCATCATTGGAGTGTGCGTCCTGCAGTGTGTCCTGGCACGCGATGGGCAGTGGGCCCATAGCCTAGGCCAAGTCCTCCCAGCTGGGTGTCCAAGCATGCTCCTAACCCTGGAAGCGGGGTGACACTCAGTTCTGATTCCTGCCATCCACCACCAGCACCACTCTGTTCCCCGTCCCCCACCCGCCGTGTGAGCAGTGGGGCTCCTGTGAGGCACAGGGCTGCTGCCAGGAAGCTGTGTTTAGGAAAATGCTGGAAAGACTGTCGCCTTCAGGGTGGTCTGGTCATTTCACAGAACAGCAGCCGCTTCCTTGGGCTCAGTGTGTGCTGTTGGAAATCTCCCGGGAAGGCCAGCTGGTCCTTGACAATGCCCTTGGGGAGCAGAGGGCGCTGGAATGCAACGCCTGTGTGCAGGCCAGCGGTCAGGGTCAGTTTTCACATTGGCACATCCTGGGGAGCGTGCGCAGTACGTGGGCACCGTTCGTGTGTTTGCTGTGTTGCTGGTATTGTATTGCAGGGTGGCCCTAAAGGCAGCCCCCGTGGTTAGGGTGGTAGCTGTGTGCCACCTCTGTACACTGCAGGCTGGTCCTGGGTAGAATCCTTGACATAAAACGAAAATGAGGGGCTTTCCCAGGGTCCTGAGAAGTCCTCAGAGCTTTGGTTTCTCGGGAGAGCAGGTAGAGAGGGACTGGCACCCAAGGACCCCTCCCTTGAAGTGGCTGAGAGGTGGGAAGCTGGCTGTGGGTTTGGTGGTTTACACACAGTCCCCAGAGAGGCCAGGGAACCCCAGCCAGCGGTGTCCAAGTGCCAAGGCCGGGGACCCACCGGGAAGCTCCAACATCTGTACTTGTAGCAAACTCCTTGAGGTGGCTCTGCGTGCAGTAGCTCAGAGCCTGCCAATAGCACACAGAGGGTCTTTATATGGAACATTTGAAAGGTTTTATGTAGTGGCACAAGCCCGTGAGTGGAGGGCGGGGATGGTGGAGATGGGAACATGAATTTGTCCCTCGCTCTTAGAAGGATCCTCTGTGCTTCAGCGTCACCAGTCCCCTCCCCCCATCCCAAATTCAGATGCCCTTGACATTCAGCTTTTATCTCATAGTCTGTCAGAGGTTGTCATTTGTGTGCTGAGAGTGGGCCAAGTGTCACGGCCGGAGAGGAGATAGTTCTTACAAATTACATTGAAGTTCCGTGTGAGCGACTGCGGAAGTCTGCAGGCACAAGCCAGATAGACGCCCTGGAGCTGATGGCCTGGACGTTGGCTGGTCCACATCCTGCAGAGGAACTGGAGCCAGTTGAGGCCGGCTCCCTGCCTACACCCATGCCACTTCATCCTCGTGCCTGCCACTTGGGGACCACAGCTCCTGCTTTGTTTTGGTTATGAGAGTTTTATGTGTTTTTATTGGAAAGGTAATTTACAAAGAAAGAGGGACAAAGATCTTCATTTCCTGGTTCGCTCTGCAAATGGATGCAATGGCCAGAACTGAGTGGGTCTGAACCCAGGAACCTTGAGCTGCTTCCAGGTCTCCTAGGGACCCAAGAACTTGAGCATCCTCCGTTGCTTCCCCAGGCACTTGAGCAAGGAGCTGGATGGGAAGTGGAACAGCTGGGACTCCCCCACACTTTGCTGTTTGAGAAATGAAGAACAACACATTTTGTGGCAATCCCTGTTAGGGTGATGGTTTAATTTTATGACTCGGTGGAGCTCAGGGAGGCATGCTTTGTTGGGAGGCTGGGGGGCAGAGTGGTTGTTGCTCAGTGGCATGGTGGCCAAGCCATGTGGCAATTAATGAAGGATGGCACAGACTCTTGCCCACGCATACCAGGTTGTCAGGGAGCAGCCGGTGGGTGCTCTGTGTCTGGTTCAGGTCACAGCTCTTCCATTCTGGGTCCCTGCTGATTCTACTGGAGACCCAAATGGAGCTCCAGGCTCATGGCTGTGGTTAGCCTTGTCCTGCCTGTTACAGACACTTGGGGCGGCGTGACTTGGTGGGAGATGCTTGTGTGTTGGCTGTGTGTAGATGGACGGTCTCCTGCATTTATCCCTGTCTGCCTTTCAAATAAAATAGATAAAAAAGAGAGAGAGTGACTCTGTTTCCATAGCCCACATTCTAGGACTATATGCACTTGACCGGGGCAAGAGGAATTTGGAGAGACCAGATAGAACCTTTGGCAAAGGGAGGACTTGAAAGGACATGCATGCCTGGGTGTTAGCAGATAAGGAATGAGCTGAGTGGTGCCTGTCCCTCTCCTGATGCAGGCAAGGTTGGTCAGGAGATCCAGGCAGGTGGTTCTGGGATGGATGTCTTCTGGATTTCGATGATGGCTTTGTGAGGGAAGTGGAACTTTAGTTCCCCTACTAACTTCCAGGCCTGGGAAGGAGCTGACCTGCCCGAAAGCAAGACTTGGTAGCAGGTGGAACCCTAGCATTTTTTTTGAGCTCGGGCTACCAAAGAAAGGACTTTATGATTTATGGTGGTTATGAAGACTTGCATACCTATCTGTTTTCATATAGATGTCTTAATAGAGATTAAGTACAAAATAAAGCGGAATGCGTGAATGGAGATATTCCCATAAGCAATATTGTAGTGGGAGGCAGTGTAATTATGTCTTCTACACTCCCCAATTAAGCAGTTATACATTACTGGGGAAAACTACCTTTCAGAGATTTAGAAAAGCTTTATAATTTAGTAAATAAAATAAAAATAGAGGAGCAATATTTTAGGCATAGGGTGTGAATGTGTCACATGGCATGACAAGGTTGTAACTTGGTTTGGGTTGGCTTCTCTGGTGTTGATGTGGTGACTTGGAGGTAAAATTCCCTCTGGACAAAGATATGCAAATACGGTCAGGCTCTGCATGATACTGGGGGGCAGGGAAGGAGATGGAGGGGCCAGCAAAGCCTTGGTGAGGCCACACAGCCTGCAGGGCACATCTGTGCCGAGTGTTCCCAGTGGCTCCGGAGGGGGAGCCCTGTGACTGAGCTCCTGGTGCTTGGAGGAAGCCGGGAATGTGCCCCTTCAAGTGGTCCACTTTGGCCCTCTGGGTCCTGGAGAAGGGAAGGAACCCCTCCCTGTCCACCTGCTCCTTAGGTGGCTGAGAATCCTGCAGATTTTGCCAACACCTGAATTCTCAGCCTGAGTTTATCTCTGCGAGGCAGAAAGTGTGCACGTGGGACTCTGAGCACAGAGGGGCAAGAGGAGCCCCAGGCTGTGTGCTGGCTGAGTGGGCATGGCGGCCAAGGCGACACCCACATGATCAGGGCTGGGGTTTTAGTGTAATGGCTGTGGTGACTCCAGTGCACTCAGCCTGGGGAGGTGGGCGATGGTCGTGTGCAGGCAGGTGGTATGGCACTAGGTGGGGTTTGGGAGGGAGAAGATGAGCTTAGTTTGGGACCCCTTGCAGTTGTGTGGTCCAGTGGGGTCGGACTGTCAGCAGCAAGGGTGTGCGGTGGCCATGCCTGGAGCCTGGCATTTGCTGGAGGGGCTATGGGGTCAGGAGTCCAAGGCATGCTTGAGTGGGTGGGTGGGGTTGGTCCCTCCTCTCAGGCTGTGATGGAGTGGTCTTGATCTCCAGGTGCTGGGCAAGGCCTTGGGAAGCTCCTGGGTGTCCCGGGGCAGAGTTAGTTGAGAGCCTTGCTGTGGGCCAGGGCCTTGAGGCTGTCTGTCTCATTGTCACAGGAGCATGGGAGCTACAGCACTTGTGTGGGGTTGCTCCAAGACTCCATGCCCTTGTGTGAATGTGAGTCCCTGGGTTCTGTGGGTCCGGGCACTGCCAGGCTTGCCTCGGGCAGGCACCTGCTGTCTGCATCCCTGGGAAGGGAGGGGTGAGATGCTTGGAGTGGCTGAGATGTCCTGCAAGGAAAGCACAGACCCTGGCCCTCTGGCAGGGAGCCCCTTCCCCTGGTTCCTGATAACAGAGATGTCCTCGGCTTTGGAATTAGGCTGGAGGGGATATGATGAGGCCAGATGTGACTGGGGGACTGCAGGCAAGAGCAGTTAAGGAAAATTCATTGTTCACTTCCTTGTCCTGCCTGCCTTGGCCTGGTGTCATTGTTTGACTGCCAGGTGCGTGTTTGCAGGTGTGGCAGTCCCTCCTGGGTGGAGCTGAGTTCTGGGTAGGGTCAGCCTGTGTCTACTTCTCTAAACCTTGAACAGGGAGCTGGATTGGAAGTGGACCACCTGAGACTTGAGCCTGCACTCATGGGATGCAGGCTTCTGATCCCCGAGTTCTGTCTGTGCATCCAGCACCCAGAAGAATGCCCCCTCAAGCCCCTGGCTACCACTGGTCAAATCGTTATTTTTTTGACTGGAAAAGCCAGTGTGGGGAGCTTGCAAAGTTTGCCAGACATTTGTGTGAGGGGCATAGTGATGCCCAGGGCCCTTTGGTTCTTGGGGGAGAATCCCCTTACCCCACCCTTGCCATCCCCAGGGGTGCCTGAGACTTAAGGACCTTGGCTTGTGCTGGGTGGATCAGATCAGAAGCGACAACAGTCTGGGATTGCCTGCTTCCTGCACTTGGCACCCACTGTGGGAGTGGGCAATGCCAGGCCTACACTGGCTGGCCTCAGTGCATTTAAGGCCATTGTCCCTGGGCTGCCCGAGGACACTCCGAGCAGCTGTTGTACGCTTCTCCTTAGTGTCTCGCCAGCCCTCTTGGAAGGTGCCTGGGAACAGGTGCATCTTCCATCGACTGCAGCCCAGCCGTGACTGCAGCTCCAGGGACTGTGGGTGACTGCCACAGAGAGGAGAGCCAGGCAGAGCACACCCCTTGTGCCTGGCTGTCCTTTCCTGGCTACTGCTGTGTGTTCCGCAGCTCCTGGATGTCCTGTGGGTCCCTGTTGGTTTTGCTGGGCTGGCCACCCTCCTGTGGTTTGTGGGAAGCCCAGAAGTGGAGCACCTCCCTTGAGGAGAGGTTCAGCGGGGCACCACAGGTGCATGTCCCCACGGCAGTCAGCGCTGTGTAAGGCGGGGCCAGGTGCCCAGCTTGGAGGAAGAGTTCTGCAGGTGCTCCTGCCACACCAGGGAGCTGAGCTGTCTGTGATGCGCTTTCTTAGCAGTTTTTAATATTCTCTAATTTCCGTTCAAATGGGGGAGATTTATTGAAATGGATCTTGGAATTTTAAAAATTGTTAACTGGGGATCATTGCATTTATTAATTTTCTTGTTGCCAGAAATTTCTGTCCTTGCACGCGCATTGCCTGGCCCCTCCTGTTGGCGTTGTTTGTGGCTTAGTGCAGGTGAAAACCTTCCTAGGGCAATGGTGGTGCGGTTCTGGGTGCTGCCTGTGGGCTTGCTGTGTGACTGTGCCCTTTAATGTTGTGGGTAGGAATCCTTGGCCTTTTTTAGAGTGGTCAGCTGTGAGCTGTTACCAGTGAAGATGGTGAGACCTGTGCCTGTGCTTGCAGGATTTGGGGCCTGCAGATGTGGGGGTTACAGGCTGAGCGGTCAGGGCTGGGGCAGCAGCTGCTGTTAGTCTGGGGCCTTGGCAAATTCTGGAATATGTTCCTGGAGGAGTGGAGTGCTGGGTTTGGGTCCTGGTGGTGGGTTCCCTGGGCCTACATGCAGGTCCCAGCTCACAGAATATGTTCAGGTGCTTGGGAAAGCTGCTGGGGAGCACCTGATCGCTGTGATGGGCAAGTATAAGCACAGGCAGAGCCAGAGTGGCCTAGGCACCTGTTCCTTGGCCAGCACCCACCCGTGCACATGACGGTGCAGCTGGGCCTCATGCAAGTGCTGGCGGAGTCCTGGATGCAGAGCCTCCCCGGCCCCCAGCTCCTGGCTCCACATGGTGGATCCCGAGATTAAACCTGCCCCTTGCATGGTGGAGAGGCATTGTGGCCCTTCCTGGGGACCCAGGCTCCCACAGAGTGCAATAGACAACACACAAGGACAGCTTTGTTTTGATCTCTGCCACAGCTTGAGGCAGCCCTCTGTCTTGGAAGAAGATTGGAAATCCATTCACTGGACAGTTGCTGCCCAGGGCGGGAGAAGGCACAGGGAGTAGTTGCTGCCATGCAGGCTCAGGGATGCCAGGAACGTGTCCAGGAACACAGCCCTGGGGCAGCTGCTGTGGGGAGCCTTGGTGGGATGGGGAATACTCACACACAGGCAGGCTTGGGTTTCTTAACCCAAACGTTGCACTGTAAAGGTAGGAGGTGCCGGCACTGGCAGTGGCTTGGGAGGGTGGTCCTGGATAAAAACAGGCATTTCTGGTACTGTTGGTCTGATTTATCTGTGTTTTGGGTTTTCATTTGTCTCAGACTAACTTCTCCTTTGATTCTGATAATTACCTTTTGCTGATAGGTACTTGATATGTAAATTGATCACTGCAGTTCTTTTTAGTCTTGGGTGATTCACAAGCCTGCGTCTGCCTCTAGTTCAACTTATTTTTAATTCAGCTCTTGAAATCCCTGGGTGAGATGGTCCGTGTTCTGCTGGCTATGAGCCGCCAAGGCTGTGGTCCTCTGCCCCATCATGCTCATCTTGGCCGTGGGACCTGCCCAGGACTGTTTGGGCATGGCGAGTTCATTGCTCTGACTTGGTCAGCCTGGGAGTTGACCCAAAGCACTGGGATCTGATCACTGTGTGATTGTCACTGTCCTTGGCCCAGGTGGGAGGAGACCTGAGTGGAGACCTGAACTTGGTCTGTGAGGTGTTAGCCATGGGCTGTGCAGGTGGTTTGCTCTTGATGGAGTGACTGCCACAGTGGATCCTAAGAGCCTCTCCCGCCCTTGTGGATGTGTTGTTGAGGCTGCTTCGGGGTGGTGGTCCCCCCTGGGGTCTGCCCTGCAGCCCAGTGTTCTCAAGAGGCCATGGGACTGGCCCTGGCCATCTCTGGATGTTTTCACCTGAAGAGTAAGAAGGATTCGGGGCTGAATTTGCTTTGCTTGCTGGAGGATTTGTACAAAAGCAGGAAGGAACAAGCTTGTGTGGTGGAACGATGGCTGGTCTCCTGCAGGAGGTTATTCACGGTTTCTGCTGAAGGCCCTTGTTTAAAGGAATTCCCTGGGAGATTTATGCAGCCTTTCCCATTTATTGTCTTTCCAAGTAAGGTAAGCAAATAAATAAGGTATTCTCTTTTATTATAAACAACAGCCAATGTAAGATGAAAAATAAGAGGAAACTGGGCTCCATTATTTTCCAGCCCAGTGTGTTTCAGGAATTCGGAATTGTTTTGTTTTTGGCTCAAGCACATTGTGCATCTCAGAATATTAGACCTGACCCTCACCCTGCAGGTGGTGGGTGGAGGGCTAACTGCAGCCCCCCCTTCCTGAGGGAGATTGCCGGGGGCACCCCACAGTGGTGAGGACAGAGGGGTTGCCAAGACAATGCCCTGGATTTGGGTACTGCTGCCGGGTCACAGGGGAGCTGGAATCCATCATGATCAGAGGATTGGCTTTTTCTCCTGTCTCCTTGATGTCTTTATCCCCCTTTCTTCCTTAGCCCCTCCTGGGGCATGGGAAGACCCAGGTGGTGGGAGTTTAGACTTTTTTTTTAGGTATAAGTTAAAGTTGGGGCCGGAAGCCTCCTGGTACGGGAGCTGCTGGTTCCCCAGCGGGGACCACAGTGCTCCAAGTTTGAGTCGGGGAAAGTTGGGTTCCCGGGTTCTCCCTCCCTTTAACTCCCCTCCTCTGCCCAGAGCCTGCCTGACTGCTCTGGCTCTTTCAAGGCCATGGGCAATGCCACCAGGATACCTCCCGTTACCATGTTGGGAGAATGGATTCGATGTCCCTGAACTAGCAAAGCTATTTTGGGGTTTAAGAGTCAGTGTATTCTGGGTGGTGTCTGGTAACAGACTATTGAGTTCAAGTTCAGCCATCCCTGTTTGGTAGCACGTGTGGCTCAGAGTGTGAAGTGAATCTTGTCTTTGACAGTGTTTTAGGAGCAGGCCAGGGTTCTGGGGCCTGGGAGGGTGCTGGTGCGATGCTACTAAAGAGCTGGCTGCAAGGTGGTGTCTTCTTGTCCTTCTTTGGCAAGACCTCATCCCACTCCGATGGACACAGGGTGGAGTGGACCCCTCCACAGCTTGGGGCTCCTGAGTCGTTGGGGGGCGGCAGACTGAGTGGCTGACACTGTGCTAGGCACTGTGGTGGTGGCCTGAGCCAGCTGGACACAGACCCACCTCCAAGGAGCCACTGCCCAGCCAGAGGTCAGGGTGTCCCTCCCCTACTGTTTCTGCTTCTTTTCCCCCCAGCTTTTTGAAATACTTTATTTATTTGAAGGCAGAGTGATGGATTTTCCACGCACTGGTGTACTGCTCAGATTATGACAAAGGCTGCATCTGGGCCAGGCCACAGGCCAGGCACTAGGAACTTTGTCTGGGTCTCCCACATGAGTACAGGAGCCCCAGCACTTGGACCATCTGCTGCTTTCCCAGGTGCAATAGCAGGGAGCTGAATGGTAAGCAGAACAACCAGGACTGGAAGCAGGGTTTGTGATGTGAGCTGCTGCTGCAGAGCTAGCTTAGCCCTCTGTGCCTCCATGCCAGCCCTAGGACTCTGGCAACTCCTCCCTTGGGAGGCTGCTCCTTGCCCAGGCTCCTCTGCAGCTGGCCAGGTCCCTCCCCTGTCCGTGCTCCAGAACCACCTGGGAAGCGAGGCCAGCCCTGCTCCCGGTGATTGCAGTAGACACCCAGGTGGGGAACCACTGCCCTGCAGCGACCTCAGCTGAAGCCCATGGTCTCTTGCTGCCCACGATCCCAGGGAGGAAGGGCAGTCCTGATTCCCACGCCCCTTGGACTGAGAGCAGGGAGATAGCGTGAGGCAGCTTCACCAACATAGCTGGCGGGACAGGTGTGTCTGCCTTAGAGTTGGAAGAGCGGCGAGGTCCAGCTGCCATGGAGCAAGTGAGGGACCTCTTTCAGGCCTGTGGTGTGGCCATAAAAGAGCGCAGTGGAATTAGCTGGAATCAGCCACATATGTGGTGGAGCTGGGGCTGGCCGCTGGCTGCTGGGGCCTCCTGCACCCCAGGGGCTGAGGCTGCTTCTAGAAGAAGGTTTTCCTGAGACCTGTGGACCCCAGGCCCAGGTGGAGGTTGGCAGGTGAGCCCCAGAAACCACAGCATGGAGCGGGGAAGGTGGAGACAACTTGGGAAGATGAGCCACGTTTGCAGTGTCTTGAGCGACTGGGATCAGGTTGGGCTGCGCGTTGGTATGGGAACTAGGGGAATGGCTAGCAATTTCAAGCTGGTACCACTGGTCTTTGGGCATTTAGGAGGGCAGAGAGTGGAGGAGGGTGGTAGGTAGTGTGCGGTGTTACTGGGGCCTAGTGGGCAGGGGTCCCCCCAGGCCTGCTGCTATCAGAGCTGCTAGGCGTGGGAGGTGATTGGGATTCCGAAGGTCAGATGAGATCCTGGCACTTGCCTGGGGGAGGGGCTGGAGGCGCCTGGGTTCCCAAATTACGGAGGGGAATGAGGGCAGGGTGAGGGTGGAGGAGGGCCTTGCTGCCAGAGTTGCCCGGCTGTTGAAGGGATTGATAAGGTGCCTGGATAATTGAGGCCCTCTCTGTCGCCCGCTGTGTCCGTGCCCTGGTGGTCTGTGTCCCTGGGCTGCAGGCTGCCCTTGAGTGGGTGTTGACCGAGGGAAGTGCTGGCTGGAGAGGCCCTGGGTAATGAGTTCCTTACAGTTCAGGAAAGCGTTTCGGCTAGGACCGGGGCTGCTTAATGTTTGCAGCCTCACTCAGCAGGGCCCCTTGGAAACAACCCCGGCTTCTGAGGGTGCTGTGTGTTCCTCTGGGCATGTGTTTTTCCAGTCTGGTCTGCACGTTTGGTTTCTCGTGTAGCAGCATACCTGTGGAATTTTAAATCCTTTTCTGTATTGCCCCCTCCCACTTTTTTTTGCAGGAGGGAGACTTAAACTATATCACTCCTGGGTGGAAAAAAAAAAAAAGCTGCTGATATCCTGAGTTGTGGCCAGGAAGTGGTTGCCAGAACCCAAAATTCGGTTCCTCTAACTGGACTGTGTGAGACTTGGCCAACCCCAGGACTCTGAAGGGGACAAGGGTGGTGTACTTGAGTTTTGAGGGGAGGTTTCTAGACTTTAGGGTTCTTTGTAGAGTAACTGATTAAATATGCTCACATTTGGGATGCTGGGAAAAAGTTTAAGACCTGTCAGGTGTTCGTAGTGTGGTGGCTGCGGTTTACAGTCCCGACGAGTGTCCAGGTGTGCACTGGTCACGGCCTTCAACACCAAGCCTGTGTCCAGGACAGCAGAAGGGAAAGGCCGGGAGTGGCAGCTCCTGAGCCCCCTGGAGGGCCTGCCCTGGATGGTTGGGTCTCCCGGCCTGGTCATTTCTCATTTCTCATTTCGGTTGCTAGGAACCTCTCCTAGTGCTGGCCAGTTGGGGACAGAGCCACCGGAGAGCCTGGGCCTCTTCTAAGGCTGTCCTGAGAGGGCTTTCCTGGAAACCAGGCCTCCTGGGTGCCTGCTGACCACCTGCTGTTAGCACGTCCTCACGCTGAGGCCTGCAGCCTCAATGTGTGCCTTTCAGGGCCAGCAGTCTGGGGCTCTCCTTGCTACATTTCAGGAACCAGGTCAGGAGCTTGACCCTCGGAACGGAGTCATCCGTTTTCACTCTGCTCTTCTCGCATCATCTGCCGCTTGGCAAAAGGAGTTCCTTTTTCTAATGTTGTCATTCGAAGCGTTGTTTTGCGCCATGCCATTGAAATTTCCGAGTGTTTGCTTGATTGTGTTTATTGAAACTAAATTCATTAAGAGGAGGCGAAAATAGTGTGCAGCTGTTTACCGAACCCGGTTCTTCTTGTTTTTTGATATTTCAGTGCATCATATGTTTTCACTTGAATGTCGTGGAATTTGTTGGTACGGTGTTATGCAGATGAAAACCCGTATTTCAGGCTTTGGTTTTTTTGTTTGTTTGTTTTTGTTTTTAAGATTCAGATGAGTTTAGAAGAATATCCAAGGTGTTTGGTTGGCCATGTTGAGTTGGAATCTGAGTGGAGGTGATGATTGGAGCTCGGCTTTTTCTGTGGAAGCATCCGGATAGACTCCGCTCTTCCAGTTCTGTCCCTCACTAATGTAGGGTGACTGACAAGGCACCCCAGCCCTGGAGTCCCTGGTCCCTGTTTGAGTGGCGATTCCTAGGTTTCTTAGAAGGTTGTTGAAAGATTTTTCAATGTACCTTTTTTTTAAGATTTTTATTTTTATTAGAAAGTCAAATTTACCATCATGCTAAGGGAAATGAGCCAACCCCAAAAGGTTAGATACCACATGTTTGCCTTAATTTAAGATGAAATGATGTCAATCCGAAAAACAGTACCTGTAAACTGTAATATTATTCCAACCCCAAACAGCCTGTATGTCGTGCAGTAAGATATTCTAATGTAACCAGTGAACGTGCAATCAATGTGAATCAGACTGCGAATCAGACTGCTTATGATCTACGTCAAAGAATTGTAAAACCTAATACACTTTTTTTTTAAAGATTTATTTTTATGTTTTTATTGGAAAGGCGGATATATAGAGAGGAGAGACAGAGAGGAAGATCTTCCATCCGATGATTCACTCCCCAAGTGAGTACAACGGCTGATGCTATGTCGGTTCGAAGCCAGGATCCAGGAACTTCTTCCAGGTCTCCTGCACGGGTGCAGGGTCCCAAAGCTTTGGGTCGTCCTCCATTGCTTTCCCGGGGCCACAGGCAGGGAGCTGGAAGGGAAGCGGGGCTGTCAGGATTAGAACCGGCACCCATATGGGATCCTGGGTGTGCAAGGCAAGGACCTTAACCACTGCGCCACCACACCAGGTCCAAAGCCTAATATACTTTTAAGACCCTAAGCTATTTAGAAAGGGGGCGGGAGAGCAGAGAAATCTTCCATCTCCTTAGAATGTGTAAGGAAGATGTGAAATAACCTATCGGGAACATAGCAGGTAACTTATAGACAACAGACTTGAATCAGCATTAGACAATAGTAAAACTACAAAGACATATGGCGGGAATCGGGAGCGATCCTGACAACCTCTTAACAGGAGGTCATATGCACAGAGCGGGGGGGACCCCAGAGTGGAGCAGGTAGACAGGAGGAGGCTTGTATCCCAACCCTGAAGACTCTTAGATCCTCACCAAGGACTACATCCCAACTGCCAAGGAGACCATGGGGAATTGGAGTGCTTTTGGAGGCTGAGAACTCTGAGGTCGCCCACCCCCATTTGGATCTACCACAAGGGATGGAAGAAGTCCAGACCCTTCCTCGCAGGATCCCAGGTCATCGGAACAATAGCCAGGAGCCGTAAGTGGTCCGCAGAAACAGAAGGACAGTAAACTTCCTTCGGGACTAGGGAGGAGAGCTTTCTCTGGTCCTTGCTTGGTTCCAACTTTGGGTCCCCACCCTCTCTTGCAATGACCATCAGGATTGCTCCGGAAGCCCCTCAAAACAAACGGTCAGCATGGATTCACATATACCTTGCTAGGTAGGACACAAAGATTAGTTACTCCTCACTAAGGTATCGAAGATTTCTCTGCACACCCCTCCTAAAACTGTTCTGCACCTAAACTATTGACATATGCCTTGTTAGAGTTATAAGCCAGTTTAGACTACCCTAAAAACTGCCAGGTTCAGCAAAATTATACTTCAACACTATAAACTGCTAAATATTAAAATGAAAATAGACACAAGACAGCTGAATAGTACCCTATTGCCACTTAAAGGTGTGTAGAAGCTGGTTGTATATAAACTAAAATTGAAATGTCAATGAAGTAGTCACAGGATGTGGTTAAGCACTTGTATTTTTTAATATGTTGGTTACC
Organism: Ochotona curzoniae; assembly: GCF_017591425.1. NCBI lineage: Eukaryota > Metazoa > Chordata > Mammalia > Lagomorpha > Ochotonidae > Ochotona > Ochotona curzoniae. The sequence goes on from NW_024466512.1 coordinate 4,622,774, forward strand.
GAATACCATGTCAATTAATTCCATAATGTAAATTGTTGTTGATGTTATGTTGGGGCTTTTAATTGATCTGGATGATATTCTGCCAGCTCTACCTTCAGACCAGAGATGGTCTCCCCAAGAAACCGATGAATTTATCTGGACAATGAGATGCTGGACTCTATGCTTGGAATATGCTTGCAATGGAGGAATCCACCATGGGGGGAGGGCACGGGGAGGGAATGGGGGAATCCCAGAGCCTATGAAACTGTGTCACATCATGCAATGTAATTAATAATAATAAAAAGATTTTCATTTTTATTAGAAAGTCAAATTTACAGAGAAGAGAAATGGAAAAAGATCTTCCATCCATTGGTTCACTTCCCCAGTGGCCAAAATGGCTGATGGAAGCCAGGAGCCACGAGGTTCTTCCAGGTCTCCCACACGGGTGCAGGGTCGCAAGACTTTGGGCCGCCCTTCACTGCTTTCCCAAGCCACAAGCAGGGAGCTGGAAGGGAAGTGGAGCAGCTGGGATATAGGGATACAAACCAGCACCTACGTGGGATCCTGGTGCTTGTAAGGCAAGGGCGTGTTATCTCTGGAATGGACTTGCACCATAAAACTGATTGCATACCATAGTTGGGTGTTGTCTTCCTCCGTCCTTCTGTACTGGACTAAGATAGCCAGTGTCGCAGACCTGATCATCTGTCTTTTTCCCAAGAAAGCACAGTTGCTCAACTTTTTAGTTGGTCAGTGAAAATTCCAACTTGCCTTTAAGGTTTAGCTATTTGCCCGCAAGAGGATTTCAGCAGATAGGTTTCTGGAGGTGGCTTCTCGCTTCCCGTTTGGTTCAATGTTCAGAGACCGGAGTGACGTGATGGCTCCCAAAACAGGCCTGTCCTTAGACTGAGAAGGGGGCGGCCGGATGCCTGTGTGCCACGAGTTGTCCTTTCTGCTCTCAGGGACTGGGCTGTCACAGACGACAGCACAGGCTCCATGCTAGTTCCTTCCCGGGGATCGCGGGTGTGTGCATGTGCCCATGCCTTGGCAGAAGCAGTTAAAGAAGTTGCCCAGTTCTTCCTTGGGCTGCCCCCAGGATGTGAGAAGGCCAGCCAGGAGTGCCTAGGTGGAGGGTCCTGAGGCCCTGTAGGTGTCTGTGCAGCAAAGCTGGCCACTTCCCAGGAATCTTAAAATCAAACCTGCTCTCCTGTGATGGGAGAATGAGCGCGTGGTGGGTGTCTTAAAACAGCATGTTCGTGTAGGAGCGCCTTGAGTGCGGGTGCTTGGTCAACTTAACAGTGCCTCCCGGTGTCTCGTGCTGGATTGCTGCTTCAGCACAGCTCCAGCTGTTCCGTCTGTTGATGTCCTGTTCCCTCGCTTTGGGTTCAGCCCTGAGAGTCTGTGTTGGAATCTGGAGCAGAATGACCTGGTGTGGCGTGGTAGCCAAGAAGATGCTGCTCCCTGGAATGACAGTGATGGGAGGCCGCAGGTGTCAGTGCTCTGTTCAGGTTAGCAAAGCTGGCTGATTCCTCCTTACTTGCCAGTCAGGCTGCACTTGCACCTGTACCCATGGGCAGACCTGCCTGTGCCCTGGCTTCTGGAGGGGCCGAGCCAACACAGGCAGTGAGATGGATCATCTCTGAAGTAAGGACGGTGTGGAGGGCCATCCCTTTTTCCTGTTGTCCCTTCGTGTTCTTGTAGTGTGGCTTCCCCACCGCCTGCGTGAGCCTCGGTAATGAACAGGGAAGGGGCAGGCGTGGCACTGGCCCGGCAGAGCGCACACACGCTGTATTTTTTATTTTGAAGATTTATTTTAATTGCAAAGTCAGATATATAGAGAGGAGGAGAGACAGAGAGGAAGATCTTCCATCCGATGATTCACGCTCTAGTTGACTGCAATGGCCAGTGCTGTGCCGATCCAAAGCCAGGAGCCAGGAACTTCTTCCAGGTCTCCCACTCGGGCTTTGGGCCGTCCTCAGCTGCCTTCCCTGGCTACAAGCAGGGAGCTGGATGGGAAGTGGAGCTGTTGGAATTAGAACCAGCGCCCATATGGGATCCTGGTGCGTTCTAGACAAGGACTATCCTCTAGGCCACCACGCCAGGCCCCCATGCTGTATTTTAACTGGGAAGTTGTGTGTGTTTCCCTCTGTGTTTCATACTTGAAAAGTCTCTTGGATAGTAAGAGACATGCAAGTGCAACCTGTGTGTACTGTGCCAGGAGCACAGGTTTGGATTGCCCTGCTTGCACCAGATGTGGCCTTGTTGGCATAGTGAGGCGGTCGGTGTGTTCCAGCTGGGCCGGCCAGCGGTAGTGGTGGTGGTCCCTCTCACTGTCTGTGGCCAGGGGCTGACCTCAAAGCCCCGGCACCAGTGGTTCTGAACTGCTTTGAGTGCTTTCTGCAGCTGGAGGCAGCTCCAGAGTGGGGGTCCCCCGCCCCTGCTCTCCATCTTTGTAGGTTCCATATGACTTGTGTGTTTTGTGTGAGCAGCTGGGGAAGAAGGTTGTCTTGCCGGCTTTCCTCATCATTTTTTTTACTTTTAGAGATTTATTTCATGAACTGACATTGTGGCCTGCATCCCATATGGACACTGGTTTGAGTCCCAGTTACTCCACTTCCGCTCCAACTCCTTGCACTCGTGCCTGGGAACACGGTGGAAAGTGGCCCCAGTGCAGCCATGTGGGTGACACGGATCACCTGCCTGGCTCTGGTCAGTGGATGAAATAGCTAACTCTGCCTGTCAAATGCTCAGATCTATACATCATATGGCTTTATTCGTTTGAAAGGTAGAGAGAGTTTTGATTTGCTGGGTTGTTCCCCTAGTTGCCGCAGTGGTTGGGACTGGGCCAGGATTAAGCCAGGAGCCGAGAGCTCCATCTCGGTCTTTCCACCCAAGATCTTGGCTCCTCTTCTGCTGCTTTCCAAAGTTGGGGCAGCCAGGACAGGAACCTGCGCTCATGGGCGATAGTGGCTTAACCCATTGATTGCACCCTGACATCAGTCCCTTAATGGGACATCAGTCCCTTATTGGGACATCAGTCCCTTGAGTGACCTGTGCACCTGACCTGCAGTAGCACACCCCGCCCGCACCTTCAACTTCTGGGAAGGCAGGCCGTGTTGTCCCACTCCTGGAAGTCCCTCCTTGTGGCCCTTGCCAGACTGTCTCTGCCCTGTCCCCAGTTCCCTCATCACTCGGGCTTTGTCTTATCTAGAACTTGGTGTGATGCAGTCTAACAAGCTTACACATTCCTGTAACATGCATCTCTGGTACAACATAGCTGCACACTACAACACACGTCCTTTTGTTCTAAAGTCTTTTTTTATTATTATTATTTTAACTTTTTAAAGTTAAATTTTAAAGAGTTTTTGATGTGGTTGGCTGCCTATTCTTACCTCACCCACTACACTTGTTACCTGTGCACCTGTGGCTGGAAAGTGGGCTGCTTCCAGCTTTTGGCTCTGCCGAACACAGTTGCTCAGAGCCATTCTTATCCGTGTCTTTATGTGGACATATGTTTTCATTTCTCTTGGGTAAGTTCCTAGAAATGGAATTGCTGGGTCATGGAGTGGGTGTGTGTTTAGTCTTGGAGAAGCAGTTAGAACATTTTATGCGTCTACCAATCATATTCTGAAGTTGGAGCTGTTTTTGAAACACCTTATCAGAGAGTTGGTCTTCTGCAAGGGAGGTGCAGTGGAGTGGAGGTCCTTCCTATCTCCCCCATCACTGTGCCCTGCCGTGGAGTGCACCTGCTCGGGATGACGTGGGCACAGGGACAGCTTTTGCTCTGTGTTCGGTCTTTACTGCATGGCCTCTTGTCTTGGTGTGTCCTGTGGGTTTGCTGTCAGTGCCACCTCTTTAGCTAAATGTGAATCGGCCGATACAGGCTGATGTTTTTGTCGATTTTTTTTTTTTTTTGAAGGATCCTGGGGTAAGGAATATTCCTGCCACTGCAGATGTTTTTAAGACTTTAAAAAAAATTGTTTGAAAGGCAGAGTTAACAGAGACGAGGAAAGACAGAAAGAGTATCTTCCATCTGTTGGTGTGGCTGCAGTGGCCGCGGCTGGGCCAGGTAGAAGCTCAGGAACCCAGAGCTGTTTCCTGGGCTCCCACGTGGCTGGAAGCCCCCAGCCCCTGTTTTTTTTTTTTTTTTTTTTTTTTTAAGCAGAGTTACATAAAGAGCTCTTCCATGTGCTACTTACTTCACTTTCCAATGGCCATGGTGGCAATGCTGGACCAAGCCCAAGTACCATCTACTACTGCTTTTCCGTTCACATCAACAAGGAGCTGGATCGGAAGTGCACCTGCTGGGACTTGAACTGGCTCCTGCGTGGGGAGGAACCTCCGTGGCTTACCCTGAGCCTCGCAGTGCAGGCTCCGATGTTGGTTGTAATCACTTGGTATTGCACACGCTTCTGATTTGCTTCCCAAGTATGAGGTGGTTGCTCCAGCGGAAGCAGACAGGTGCTGCCACAGCAGCCATCCCAGTGCCTGGAGTTGGTGTGTGATGGCCGGGTTAGCCCCACGCGCCTAGGGAGCCTGTGGCTAACTTGCCCAGGTCTCCCAGGGAGATGCCTGACTGCCACAGCTGCAAGTTCTAGGTGTGGTGCTGTGGACTGAGTGGCCGATGCCGGGTGGCCCTATAACCATAGAGCTGAGCGGAGGGGTACCGATCGCCCTGCCCTCCATGGCTACCACCTGACCTGTGAAAACTGGAGCCCCGTAGTGCAGTGTGGAGGGATGGTTTAGGGAGGTCAGGCTGTAAGGGGCCCCTCTGGAGAGAACATCGGTTCAGGATGGGATGTAAGTGACCTTAAGGACTGGGCCCGTTGGTCTGGTAGGTGCTTCCTGCCTGTGTGCCTCCTGAGGGTGTCTGGTCTGGGGAAGACTAAACAGCACAACTCAAGGCCCAGTTTCTCCTGAGAGCCTGTCACCACCACATGATCCTGTATGGGGGTACTGCAGAATGTTCTAGATGTTTTGTCCTGGTAGATCTCAAATTCTGCAACAGATCAATGGCGTGCAATGCCATTTTCCCATAAACATTAAAAATTCACTTTAGGAATTTTTCTAGTGGTGTGTTTATTTTTGGGAGGCAGATGTCACAGAAAGAGAAGAGATAGAGAAGGCCTTCCATCTGCTGGTTCACTCCCCACATGGCCACGGAGCTGAGCTGATCCACAGCCAGGACACAGGAGCTTCTTCTGGGTCTGCCATATGGACTTGGGTCACGATCCACTGCTTTCCCAGGTTGTAAGCAGAGAACTGGATCGGAAGTGGGGCAGCCGGGACGTGAACTGGCACCCATATGGAGTGCTGCAGGTAGAGGATTAGCTTGCTGCACCATCTGTCCTTAATTATTTCTAAGAGTTTATTTGACAGGCAGAGGGAAAAACAACAGGTCTTCATCTGCTCGGTCACACTGCAAGTGACCATGATGGCTGGGGCTGAGCCAGCCCAAAACCGGTGCTTGAAACCCTTGTGGGTGGCAGTGGCCCAAACACTTGGACCACATTAGCAGAAGTTGGATTAGAAGTGGGGCAGCTGGGATTCCAAGTGGTACCCTGAGATGGGGCACAGGCAGTGAAGCAACCTGCCCCTCAAACTGAGAAGAGGGTGCACACTCGCATTCTTCCTCAGTGGCCACAGCTTCCTCCACTGCTGTGCTGCCAGGAGACAGTAGAACCCAGTTAGTGTGATGGGGAACCACGAGCACCTTAGCTGCTAGGCTGGGCATTTGTCTGCTTCCACAAGCTCTTTGAAACAAATATTTGCAAATAGAGGTTGATTCATGTGTTAAGGCGATAAAAATGAGAGCAGTGGTCAAGTAAAGGAGAATTGAGCACGAGTTCACATAATGACTTCTTTGGGTGCGCCTGGCATTGGTAGGGCAGGGTTGAGCACCTTGCTCCTGGCTGGGGTGCTCTGGCCCACAGTCTGGCCTGCTTGGCTGCCCATTCTTAGGAGGTTCCGACTGACCTGTGTTTGCAGGGACCGGCCTTGCTGGCGGTGTTTTCTGACCCTTCCCATCTGCCTGACACCAAACCTGCTCCAAGCTCCCTGTAACTGGAGAGTTGACGTTGGTTGTTCACTTTTATAGGTGTCCATTTCCAACTGTGCTTGAGGGGAGCTGGTGCTGTGGGCATAATGGTGCCCCCTGTGGGCATTGGTTCTATTCCCAGCTGCTTCACTTCTAATGCATGTGCCTCAGCAGAGGATGGACCAGGGCCTTGGGCCCCTGTACCCACCAGGGAGCCAGGAAGGAGCTCTTGGCTCTGGAGCAGCCCAACTCCAGCCTTTGCAGTCGTTTGGGTGAGGAACCAGCGGGTGGACAATCTCTCTCTCTCTCTCTCTCAGGCTGTGGGGCCCTGACTTTGAGCAGATTTCAGGGCGTCTGTCCTCTTTCTGGATCCAAGGTTATTCACATGCTGGTCCCCCATCCAAGACACAACCACCAGGAGGGGACCACGTCCTCACCTCCGTGCAACTGCAGCATGGCCCTTAGGTGTGTGACATGCTTGTTGTCATTTGCTCATTTTACTCGGAACACACCCAATTTGCTAGCTCCTGGGAGGCAGCCGGGGACCATGCCGCCCTCAGCTTCAGCTCCACTCGGAAGACTTGCTCCCCAGAGTACTCCCCCCCCCAACACATGTGGGTTGCTCTCCTAAGTTGGACAGGAGCTCGGGGCTAGAGCATTAAGCCCTATCTCTAAGCCTTGTAGAAGAAAGAGGTCTGTGCTTGAGGTTTAAATATAGCATGTGTTTGCTACCGAGACGGGCCATGAGCAATTGGATATGTAGGTCATTGACTTAGATGAGAAGGGGGTTTTCTTTGCATCTGATTAACACCATCTTACCCTTGGGTGTTGGTGCAGTGCCAAAGTTGGGTTACACAGGGTTGGGCACACCATCTGGGCTGGCGGCGTGGCGGGGGCGACTCCAAGAAGACAGCCTTGCCATCCCTGCCACCCCCGAAGGCATCAGGAGTCACTTGGTGTGGAGCCATGAGGCTCCTGCTGGTCAGTGGCACTGGCCACTCCACGCGAGTGCCATGCTCCCAAGCGGAGCACGCAGGAGGCCCGGCTGCTGTGGGGTAAATGCCAGCAGCGTATTTTAATCCACTCTTGATTCGGCGCGTACCGCTTGGATGTGCGTGCTTGAAGGGAAACTGCCATCCCCTGGTGAAGGTATGTGACATTTAAAAGATCTGTGCTGCAAGATTGGTCTGACAGCTTCAAATTATATTTGAAAGAGTTTTTCTTTGCAAAGAGAAAATGATTACCTCTATTTTAAATGTCATTGCAAAGACATAAACATGTTTAATCAAATTATATATTTAATTTATGGAGAATGTAATTTCTAGCCATGTGGAAGAGTTACTTTTTTTTTTTTTTTAACTTTTTAGCAGCTTCAAAGCCAAGCAGTGCTTGCGTTGGGTTGCTTCTGCAGTAAATGGTCCTCTGGGGGGCTGGGAAGTGGGCTTCTCTTTGAGCAGCTTCTGGAACATTCCAGGGAGAGGACAGTGTTTGCCCCAGGGCTGGGGAGGGGATAGGAAGGGCTAACTCCTGCCCAGCAGGTGCAAGAGAAGTGTGACCCTGGAGATGGCAGAGGCGTGTGCCTGCAATCTTCCTCCCTCCGGCTGCTTTGAATCAGCAGAGTTGCTGGGAGTGAGAGTGGTGGGCATGGCCACCCTTCTTAGAAAGGGAAGGTGGCAGGGGTTCTTACAGGACGGACTATGGCAGCATGGCAGCCATGGGGGCATGAAAGGCCAGGCGGGGCTTTGAGCACACTGGTAAGGTCCCCGGCTTCTGGAGAAAACAGGGTTGTAGCTGTGCCCAGCGGCAGCTCTTCCAACAATGGCGATTGGCCTGAGCACTCCAGCTCTAGAACCTTCTTTGGGCTGGCTGGGTTTTGTTGGAAGCCATCCAGCTCAGTGAACCGCCGCCTGTGTCAGCCAGGAATGGCCCTGGCCTGTCCTAGCCTGCCAGACTAGATCATGGAGTGCTGGGGCTGTGGCCAGGGCCCTGGCAACTCCCCGCCTGCCCTGGGCTACTCTACCCTGGAAGGCGCCCTCTGTGGCGGCAGCAGCTGGGAGAGGGACCGGCCAGTTGTTGATCTAGCCTGGGCTGTTGCCAGCTCCTGCAGGAGGGCGTGGGGTCCAGGAGTGGCTGCTTGAGAGCTGCGCCCTGGGAGCTAGAGCACACGGTCTCCTGTGTGTGCCAGCTCCTCCAGTCTCTGCTTGACCGTGTCCATCCCTGGTTGGTTGATTGGCACAAGACGGACTGAACCAACTGACCCCGAGATAGGACAGACTTTCTGGTTACTTTTGACGATGGAATTTGTCATCTTGAGGTTGGTGCGGAGTTGGTCGCTTGCAGCTCTTAAGTGTGTATACAAGAGAGGCCCAGCACTTCCGGCCCCCTCTTCCTGTGAGACCCTGGGCCAAGCTGCAGCTAGCAGCTAGCTGCTGCAGGCTGGAAAGGGACTGACTCCAAGCCACATTCTGCCTGCCCTGGGGCAGGTCCGAGCCTCAGTGCTTCAGGTCCCCTGGGCCCTGCCCCAAGGATCCTCCTGTTTGTTTCTAGTGCGAATGACCTTTAGCGTTTCTGTAGCCGTGTCCCCTGGAGGTGGCCAGCACTGTACCCTTGCTGGCACACCCCTCTCAAACATGAGCCCTGTCAGCTTCTGAGACCAGGCTTCCTTGTAGAAAAGTTGTAGAGCTGGAGTGTCTGCCACCTCCCAGCCCAGAGCCTAGGCAGCTGTTCTCCATCTCCGTAGCTTCGTCATTTGAGGATGTCCCATGAACACAGCGTGAGACCTGTAGCCTTGGGGGCCTGGGTTTTTTCCCACGTGGCTTAATTCCCTGTGCAGTGCACGCAGGTTGCTGCATGTGCCCCATGTTGGTTGCCATAGATTTGTGAAGACTGTGACCAGGTCTCAGACTGCAGTGCTGGGGAACAGGAGGGCTCTCCCCTCCCTACCCCCACAGTCCTTCTTGGGGTGTGCGGGACTGCAGCGCTCTGGTCTCCAGCCCTGACATAGCTTGACTCGATGGCTCGCAGACATCCCTGGGGTAACCCATGTGAGTGGTTCTGGGTTACCGTGCCGCAGCTGCTTCTGGAGCCCCCTGCCCCTGTGGATTGCATGTTTTTGCACAGTGCCTCCCTGGGTGCAAGATGCTTGAGTTTCAGGTTGTGTGTGTTTATTAGCAGTCCCACTCAGAGTATTACACAGGGCCAGGCCTGGGGCACGGAGCAAGTCGGTGTGCCGCCTTGGGAGCCATCCCTGCACCCCTCCATGTTTTGGGCGTGCTTGAGCAACGGCTGTGAGATTTCAAGTCCCGGGAATCTCTTTTTCACAGGGAAGATCTGAGCTATTCTGCGATTGGTGCTTCATGAGAGCGCAATTGCCCCGTGTTTGGAGTGTGCATTCAGGGAAGTGCTCGCACAGTTGTGGCAGTGGGAGGATGGTGTCTGGGTTTGCTGATGTCACGGGTTTGCATGCTAACTGCTAAACCAACCAGAAGCACCCGAGCGGGCCACAGCCACGCCGTGGTGGTCACATGGTGTGTGCAGCTCGATCGGCAGCGTCGATGCTCTGGGGGCCTCCCAGTTCTGTGCCGCCAGCCCCACTGCTGGGTGCAGGCTGAGCCGTCGGGGAGCGAGAAGTGGGCTCAGTGTGTCTGGGTGCCTGGACGGGGTTCTTGGGACCACGGGCCTCTGTTTCTCTCCCTGGCCTGGCCGCCTCTGAGTAGAGCCACTGTGTAGGGGGTCTGATGTCTCTTGCGTTGCTGTGGAGGGGCTAGCTGTGGGGTGGGGGTTGGAACGGCCTAAGTGCAGGTGACATCTCCCTTCACTGTGGCATGATGGACTGGGTGACTTGCTGGGGTCCTTGGCCAGCCCACAAATGGGGATGCACTGCAGCGTGACAGCCGTTTGTGGCTCCCCTGGCCTCTCCAGGCACAGGAGCGGGGCTGGGCTCAGTTTGTTGTCAGTATTACAGTACAGTGGCCCCTCTGACACAGGGTGCTAAGGCTTTTGTGTTAAACTTGTGGTTCCTTGAGGCTCAGGGTTTGTAATTTAGAAACACCGTGGACCCAGTTCCCCTCAGGGCTCCGGATTCTGGTCTGTGTACGTGCTGCCACGGTGCAGGAAGCTGGAGGAATGGGGAGCCAAGCTGGCACTTTCTGTACAGTCTCAGCCCTGAACAGAGGGTCGGGGTCTGTAGGTCAGCTCTCCCTGAGGTCCTTCCTGTGCCTCCATCACAGGGTGGTCTCCAGCCTGGCTCTCTCCAATGGTCCATCCAGTTTCAGCTGTGTTTGTGTGCTCTGCTGTCAATCACAAAGGCAAAGGGGGACTTTCTCTGAAGCCTAAATCGGTGTGCACACAGCCCCGAAGTGAAACTCCCTGAGGAATATTTGGAAATACAGGAAGGCCTTCACAGATTCTGAAAACACTATATGGATTTCTAAAATGTTTTCGCCAAAATGGATTTATTTGTAGTACCATCCCTCCCCCCACTTTTTGAAATACCCCCAGGTAAGAGTGCACTGCTTTGCATTTAGTGTTTCCGTGTGACATGAATACTTTGTTATTCCTTTTGATATATAGCCTGTTGATAGAAGTATCGTAGGATGTGATGTGGGTACACATGCCTGCAGAACTATACCATAGTATTCAGAGTTCTGGTTCTTTGGACCTATGCCAGTCTTGACCACACCCCCAGTTACTGGGTTGGGATGGCAGGGTTGGTCCCATGCCCGCTAGGGGCATCCCAGGGCCTCATTCTGATGCTTGGGGACATGCAGATCCATGCTCTGACACCTGGATACCCTGGGCTGGCCCATGGGAGCTGGCTCCTCTCCCGTTCCCACCGAGGGCAGGTGCAAACTCAGTGGGGCCCTTGCTTGTTCACATGCAGAAGCGCCGGGGGCTAGCGTGGTGAGGTGGCTGTGGGTGTATGACTTAGTCCCTCTGCCGCCTGGGATGTGGAAGGCTGGGGACGGGCTTCAGGCCGAGCCGACAAGAACGGGGTGCAGTTTTCCCTCCTGTTACCCTGTCTTTTCTGAGTTGAGGCAGTGGGCTGGCTGGCCTGGAGTGTCCCACATGGACATGTGAGGCACCAGCTGGGACCCTGGGGCTGCGGGTTGGGCCACTCACGGCAGCTGCCTTCCCTTCCACGGCCTGCTGGGCAGTTGGAGTGTGGGAGCACAGCTTGAATTCACATGATGACGTTGGGCGGGTGGATCACAGCCCGTGGTCGGCTGTTTTCCTGCCTGAACTTGGCCCATGCCAGGCCCTGTCTATCAGGGGGCTTCCAGTCTTCCCCACACAAGCCCTCCCATCTGACGTTCTCACGCCCTAGCTGCGGCTTTCCTCTGGAGCCCCTCCTGAAGGGGCGATCTCGGGGGTGGGGGGAGCTCATGTCTGGCTGCCGGGCGCCAAGGGCACAGCGCCCTCTCCTTGCCCTCACCGCCCTCGCCTCTGGAGTGTGTAAAAGTCAAAAGCTGAAAGAGGGAGGGAGGAACGGACAAATTAATTGGCTACATCTGAGACAACACTGGGAAAATATCCTATTTTATTTTCCTTAAAATAGTGGCAGCGTTCCAGGGCTTGCCTGACAGTTTTCCGCTGGCTGTCCTCTTAGCTGGAAGACAGAGTTCTCGAAGCTTGGCTGCTGGGCCTTCCCACATTCTTCAGGCTTCAGACCAGCTGAGTGCAGTTAATATCACAAAGCATCCACAAACACGGGCGCCACAGGGAGCACGGCTGCACAGGCTCTGTGAAGTCGGAGCACCTGGGCACCGGGGCTTGGCACGCAGGTGCCGGCCTGATCTCTGGCTGCGCGAGGCTGCCGCAAAGGTGTGGAGAGAATTAGCGATCAGGGTGGGGGTCCCCACCCCCAATGGATAAAGGATAATTGTTTTGAGGCTAATTAATACTGTTTGTGTATTCCTAGGCGCTGGTGAGAGGGTTTGAATCCTGGGAAGAAATAAGCTGGTGCACTCCAGTGCCAGGGCCTTGGGTGGCACTGTGCCACATCCCCTGTGTGAGCAGCGTGGTGCTGCCCACTGCACAGTGCCATTTTCTGGTTCTTTGTGACCGTGGCCTGAATGCCATGTGCTCCACGGCTGGGGAGCACTGTCCTGTGCCATGTGGGACCTCGCTGTCAGTGGGAGGGCACCCTGTCTCGGGTGTGACCCTGCGTGTGGGAGACCCAGAGGTGGGACCACGCTGCAGCCCAGAGGGGCCCCAAATACGTGCACCTCTTCTTTGACGCAGCTGGCTGGTGGCAGCCCCAGTGTTGCCAAGACATTTACGTTGTGTTACACAGGTTCTCTTCCTGTGGGACAGAAGCAGCATGCCGGTGTGGCTGAAGCCTTCAGTGCCATAAAAAGCCCAAATCCTTTACTGAATTTGGAGGCATGCAGGCAGGTTTGGAATGGAGCCAAGGGCACAGCCTCACTGGCCCCCTTAAAAGCCACGCTGGATTCCTCTACACACCTCTGTCAGTGTCATTAGAGTGAATGTAACTTGCATATGGCTGAGAGCTGCAGGTGGAGAGTTCTGCCAGGCTGGCTCTCGCTCTACTTAATTCCAGGAGCAATGGTGGGACACGTCTTCCAGGGCATGTGTGGCACCCACACTCCCATGCAGACCCCTCTGCAGGCCAGCAGTGGCTCGTTACCTGGGTGATGGTGCAGTCCTGCCTGCTGTCTCACACGCTGGGCAGCCGAGACCCCTGTGTGCGGGTGTTGGGAGGTGATTTTAATCGGCTCTGTCGTTTCTGCCTGCCACAGTGTCAGCCAGGATCTGCTGAAACAAGTGTTTGAGTTTTTAGCTGTTCTGTAGCACCAGCCTTCTTAAGTACTTCTTTCGACCTTCAGATAACAATGGGCACTCACTTTCCAGATCCTCACAGTCTCCCAAGCCTTGTCATCCACTTAATCCGCTCAGTAAGCCCTGGCTGCTCACTTGGCAGTCTGCAGGCTCTCCCCGATTCCCGGCTGAGAATTCCCAGAGAGAGCACCCCCTTGGAGACGTGCAAGGTACATACTGTTGTCTGGTCCCTTACTACGTGAGATGGAAATCTTACACAGAACCTGTGCCTATACAAGATGGGGTGGAGGTTAACATGTTACTCCATTTGTCTTTAGATAGGCAAGAAGTTGGGCAGGTGTTTGGTATAACCGCTGAAGTGCTGCTTCTGCATGTACGTGCCAGGTGGAGCGCCTGACCGCACGCCTCATTCCAGCTTCCTGCTCACACACACCCCAGGAGGCAGTAGATATGCCTTATGTTGTGGCATCCTTGATTGAATTCCCAGTTCCTGGCCCAGCCCTGGGTGTTGCCACTATGTGGGAAATAAACCAGCAGTTGGGAAATCTCTCTCTCTGCCTTTTTAATAAATATAAATTTTTTTAATTAAAAAAAAGTAGCTTTAAAGACTTTACTAAGTTTTAAACTTGCCAATTCTTTTCCTTTCTCTCCAAAAGGGATTACAGTCTGAAAGTTCAAACCTGAGTTTCTGAAAGTGCTTTTCATGGCCAAATCCATAGCTAGCTGTGTCTGCTGTGCCGTGCACTGGGCAGAGGCAGCAGGAAGCTCTTGGCACGCCAAACAAGCAGGACACAAAAACCCTGTCGTGCAGTTACATCCCGAACGAGAATGAGACCTGATGGAGGAGAGGGGCCGGTGTTGTGGAGTAAGAGGGTTGAGCCGCCACTTGGGGTGCCTGGGATGGCCTCCCACTTGGACTTGGGCTCCAGTGTGTCTGAGGGCAGCAGGACTCGGGTTCCTGCCACCACATGGGAGCAGTTTTGGTGGGGAGTTCCTTGCTCCTGGCTTCGACCCAGAACAGCCCTGGGGAGTAAACCAGTGAGTAGTTGGCTAGGATAGTGTGGTCTCTTACTTGTCCGATGTCCATCAAGGAGCTTAGCATTTAGAGTTGGACACAGGCAGCTGGAGCCTGCGGTATCGCAGCGCGTGGCTGGGAGATGGCTTCGGAAGCTGGGTGGCAGTTTCCCAGCCGAGCTTCAGTGGACAGTCTTGTCGGGCGGGGGTCCCCTCAAACCCCTGCTAACTTGGAGTAGGGAACTTTGGTCATAGCATATGGGGTCCTGGCAGTGGTGAGTTAGTTACTCCTTGACCTTGAGGATGTGATAACCCTGACTGTGGAGTCCACCCTTTCCCTGAGTTAATTACCTCTTGAGAATACTTCCTGCCTTTGAACTAGGAGCTGGCTGTCAGGACACAGATGTCCTGTGTCATTAAGTCCTAAGAACAGGGGAGCAGGGGCGCCTGGGGAGGCCAGTGTTGGCGCTTTGTCACTTAATGCAGGGAAGTATCTATAGGACTGGATCCTGAGAGATTAGTTCCCTTGCTTTGGAAAAGGAGAGCCTGTTTTGGGAATCTATAGCTTCCTAAGGTGGGAATGGTTAGGGACGTGCAATGTAACTGGGACCCTGGATCCCGTGGCCTCATGGTTGGGGGCATGCAGTGGAACTGGGTCCCTGGATACTGTGGTTTCATGGCTTCTTGTTCGCCCATTAGGGTTGGACGGGTCACGGTCAGCTGTGGCAGTTCATCCCTGCGTGGGTTACCTCTCTTTCCGTGGGCTTGAGAATGACTGCTGTAGCACATGGACCCTCCAGTTGCATAGCAACCCAAGCATTAGAAAGCCCGTGTTTTCTCCATGGCAAGACCATAGACATGCTTGTAGCCTGGGCAGGATGCCTTTGCCATAGGGGTAGCTTGGCATGATCTCCCACCCCCTTAAAGCCCTGTGTGTGAAGAAATGGTTGAGCTGGTGTGGATGGTACCATATATTTCCTCTTTTCAGTGTATAGTAAAATAAATGTGAGTGCTGTTTAATGCATCACCTCGTTTCATATTGCATTTGCCAAGAAAGTGCAATTTTATTGAACATTAGGATTGAATTCTTAACTGAGTAATCAATTTCGGTAGTAAGTTAAAATGCCTTCTATTAATGGACAACTGCAACCGTTAATCAGAGTAACAGTAGATTAACAGTTGTCAGCATTTATGCTAATGGCACGTATAAACCATGGGGTTACGGATTGCACTTTTTAATTCCATATTTCTCAAAACAGTTGGAAATACTTTTGGCTGGAAGGTATCGATTGTTTTGTGCCTCTTTGCTACTCAGAGATGTAAAGAAGCTAAATGACATTTTCACGGCGATGACACAATATCACCGTCTGCTTTTGCACACTTGGCATCATGTCAAAATAGATGGAAAGGGTTCATTTGTTCTGGTGCTCCACTGTTTAATTTGATCTGGTGTGTGACTAAAGCAAGACAAATAGTATTTTTAATGACACCATTTAATAACCCCTGGTAGCTCGGAGTTGAAAACATTGCAAAAATGCAATTAAAGGGCGGTGGGATGCAAACAGGATCACTGCTTCGGCTTGACTGACTCGGTGCGTCTTGTTTTCAGGCTTTCTTCGCCTTACATAGTTTTGAACCCATGAAGCTGTGTTCCTCGAGCGAGACGAGCAATCTGCCGCGTTTACTATAGCGTGTGGACGGATCTCTGCCCGTGAGTTGTTGCCTAGAGTCTCCAGGTAAAAGTTCAGTTTTCGCAGCTTCCCCGTGGAATGTGCTTTCAATCAGTTGCTAGCCGTGGACGGCCGCAGCTCCTGCGTGTCTCCCTGGGATGGCTGGCGGCAGGATTGTATTGATTGCCTTTCAATTAATTGCATCTGGTATTTTCATTTATCAAAAGCAAAATACATGTAATTAACTCTGAAGCAATATAGTTCAGTGCAAAGTGATTTTTTTTTTTTTTTTGGCTGCTGCTGCTGCTATAGAGATAAGTCAACGGAAATTATACTACAAGGAAACTGGAGTCAGAATGGAAATAGTATTACGACTTTGACGTATTAATTAAAAAGAGTGAAAATGAATGAGAGAAATGGTTTGCCACCCCCAGTCACTCCTACAAGGCAGATGGATGTCTTTGGGGGAAAAGCAGCTTGCTAAGCGATGGCTCGCCAGTGGTTTTCTCTGGAGGAGCTGGCCCCGGGTGGCATCGGGCCGAGACTCCCCTTCAGCCCGCATTCCTATGCATGCGGCTCTAAAAATGATAGCTAATCATGCTTTCACCCTTCACCTCTGCAAAGTTTGGGAGTTCATGTTGAGTTGCCACATGCCTTTAGGCATTTTTCGTAAAATTTGGATCTTAATGTCCCAAGAGCGGCAGCTTCTCTGATGGGGTTGATTTTTACCCAGGAGTACAGGGCTTTATATAAAGAACATTTTCTCCTTGAGCTGGCAGTGTCATTCGAAAGTAAGTGTGGGTTAACTCAACCTGCTGCTTCCGGCCAGGTGATTAAGCCTTCCTCGGGGGAAGATGAAGGTCTCCATCATGACTTGGCCTTGTGGCCAGAGTTGCCAGAGCCACAGCGAGACTGTGAGCCCTGTATTGTCCCTGGGCGCTCGGCGAGGGACACAGAGCTGAGGCCTAGCTGTCCCAGCCAATGGCGAGGTGGCTGTGGACCAGGACAGAGGACCATGGATGGGGTAGCTTCCTCCTTTTGCCGTGGAGAAGGGTCAGCTGGGGCCACTGCATCCCGAGGGCTCACCTGCTGTGCGACCTCCAGTTGGTGAGCCAAGCGAGTGGACTGCAGGAGCCCCTCAGCATCCCCATTCAATGCAGAGGTCTGTCCTGGCTGCCCAGCAGGTCACAGAGCTCACTTCTGGCTGCTCACAGGGCCCAGGGAGCCCCTGAGGAACCCTGACCCGGAAGGAAGCGGCAGCGGCCGCTCAGCCTGACCCCTCAGTCATGCCTTTCCAGGCCACTGTCCTGTCTTCTGGCCTTGCCTGCTCGCTCTTAGACCTGCAGGCCAGCGGGGACAGCGTCGCGGGGTTCCTGTGCCCCAGGATGGTAGCTCCACTGTGGTGCTGGGACCCTGATTCCAGTCTGCTGGGGTGATGTCCCCGTGTGGACTTCACGTCTGTGTCGGCCTGCTCTCGGCTGAGTGGGCAGCCTGTCATTCATCCAGGAGCTGGAACATTCGAGAACTTTTTCGAAAGATGAGGCTGTTGTAAAGACTCTGAATAGGATGCAGTGCACCTTAAAAATAGATGAGTGGTGAGTGGACAGGGCCCTAGTCACGGGGACCAGTGCAGAGTCCTTTGTTAGCAGTGGTCTCCATCCCCGAGAGCCGTGTTACCGCTCTGCACACACACCAGCTACCGGCATGAGGTTGTTAACAAATTACTCCTGAGTGCCAGGCGTGCCCAGACACCCGGCCTTGTCCGCTGTTCCCACCACCCGTTTTTGTTGTTG
Organism: Ochotona curzoniae; assembly: GCF_017591425.1. NCBI lineage: Eukaryota > Metazoa > Chordata > Mammalia > Lagomorpha > Ochotonidae > Ochotona > Ochotona curzoniae. The sequence goes on from NW_024466512.1 coordinate 4,640,065, forward strand.
TTGTCGTTGAAGATTGATTTATTTTATTTGAAAGCATTCCAGAGAAAGAAGGAAAGACAGATTTTCCATCTATCTGTTCCACTCACCACATGAGTGCTACAGCCAGAGCCAGGAGCTTCTTCTGGGTCTCCCACGTAGTTGCAGGGTCCCCAGTGCTTGGACCGTCCGTCCTCTGCTGCTTTCCCAGGTGCAATGACAGGAAGTTGGGGCAGAAGTAGAGCTGCTCAGACTACAATTGGTGCCCCGCCCCCCCGGGGGAGAGATGAGTGCGCTGCACCACCACTCCCAGCCCACGCTGGTGGAGTTGGGATGAGAGTTTGGCCAACACTTGGACAAGGTGTAAGAGGCTCCATGTGGTGCTGAGCTGGCAAGGGAATGTGGTCGCTGTGACACAGCTGTGCCCTGCGGTGTCTGCAGCCCACAGCCACGTTGACTGTGCCCCTGGCGGCCATTCTCACAGCTGCCCAAAGAACTCGTCTTTGCCCTTGAGCATCTTGTGTGTTCTGTGTCTCATCTGATGCCTGGCAGGTTGCACTTGGCAGGAAGCAGCCACCTTCTCAGCTCTGCGCTTGATTGCAACTACGGGGCCCGTCTTGGATTGTGGCCCGAGTCAGGGCTGCCTGTTGGTTTCATCCCAGGAGCTCACTGGTGGAGATCCCAGGCCTGGCCACAGTGGGGCTGAGAAGGAGGTGTGCTTTAAAAACCTGCACCTCCTCTCCAAGTGGGTGGGAGTCACTGGTCAGCGTAGTAACTCCAAGTGCATCTTGATTTGCTGGTATTCTTGCTCTACCAGAGTTGGGCCTTTGGGGCCTCTTGTGAGATGGTCACATCGCAGCTTTCCGTGTTCTCCCCGGGGCTCATTTCATCATGAATGGTGAACAGCAGCGTTGGGTCTGCGGCTCTCCGTCCAGGTTGACTACGTGAGAAGCCGAGGGCTGTGCGGCTGGCCCCTTCCTTTGCTGCTGACTTCCAGCCTCCCCATCTGTTTGGGTGGTGACAGTTCTTTTGACCAGTTTTTGAATTACTGTCAGCAACAGCACCTTGCAGTTTTAACCAGAAGTGTTAGGACGGAAAGCAGTTGGGATCCACGTCACAGAATGTGCCATAGTACAAAGCCAAGTCCTGTGCAGCGGCAGTGGAACAGCTGAGGCCATGGTCTTGTGGGATGCAGCTGCCCACACACACCATGCCACTTGGACAGGTTGCAGCCAGGCAGGGTCCTGGGACCTCACGAGCGAGCTCTTGGTGCTTGAAGAGGTCCAGCTGCTGTCCACTGTGTGGCTCCGGTGGTGTGGAGGTGTAGCAGTTCTGACCACTGGGCTCGGGCAGACAGGAGCAGAGGGAGAGGGTGGCACTAGGTCACTCGAGAAGCAGATCCTTGGGCTCTGATGCTGGTGGTAATGCAGAGTGTCTGGCTGCTCCATGCCCCTGGTGCCCAGAGTTCTCAGCTCTGCCCAGTCTGCCCTGTGCGCCCCGTCCCCGCCCCACCCTTTGCTCATAGCTGGATCCTGCTCCATTTCCTGCCAGAGGCTCAAGCTGCAAAACATAGATGAGATGAGATCCAGGATGCTTCAGGTAGGCAAGACAGGGTAAGGATACCCCAGGTGCTGGGGGCCTGTGCTGGTGGGACTCAGCCCAGCTGGAGTGGTCGGACTCCGTCTCTAAGCCTGTAGGATAGTGTGTGTTTTGGAATCCAAGCCGTGGGGAGGCTTGTGGGTCAGACTCTCAAGGCCTGGGTCTCATCCCCTCACTCCACCCCGGCTCCTGCTTCTAATCCAAGTGGACTGGCAGAGCATGAAGAGCCAAGCAGGCGGCTTTCACTTTGATCCTGTCTCCTGCATGACTGTGGCCTGCCTGGGTTTCCTGACTAGAGTAGGTGTGCCAAGCTGCTCTGCCTAGAGGGTGGGGTCCCCTGCCCTGGAGCTCCCCTCCCTGTGTGATGGAGTTGGTCTGCCAGAGCCACAGGATCAGGTGTGTCCAGGCTCCTCCGTGACCGACCAGGTGACTTCAGTGGTGGAGAACTATCCTTGTTGGTGGCAGCCCTCCAAGAAGCAGGGCCTTCCTGGAGCCTTTGAGCTCTTCCCAGGTGCCATCTTCCCAGAAGCGTGTAGGGGCCAGTCCCTGTCCCAGGGGTGCCTGGGCTGACCCTTGGGGCGGGACTCAGGGGAAAGGCACTGCCCAGCTCCAGGTCTCCCCACTGAGCCAGGGAATGACCACTTGGCCACTGCAGCGTCTCCTCCTCCCCAGGCTCCAGCACATGCAGAGAACGAGGGTGGGAAGTCAAGGGCCCCGCTGGCCACGGGAGCCCTGCGTCATGTTGGCTTTGCGGTCTCAGGTCCGTGGGTTGGATCCTCGAGTGTGCGTGGGGGAAGGGAGGCATGGGGAATGAGCTGGGTCTCTCATCAGTTTGCTGGATGTGATTAACGGAGGATGAAAGGGTTATTTCTTTCTCTAGATATTTTTCATTATCATTATGTGCTGCCGCTGTTGGTTTTATCACCACTTGCAAGAGTACTAGATTGAAAACATTTTCCTTTAAAATGATGGACTCGGAGCCCAGTGTGGCTAAATCCTCACCTTATGTCTACCAGGATCCCATGTGGTGCCAGTTCATGTCCCGGTTGTTCTACTTCCCATCCAGCTCCCTGCTTGTGGTCTGGAAAAGCAGTAGAGGACAGCCCAAAGCCTTGGGTCCCTGCACTCATGGGAGACCCAGAAGATGCTCCTGGCTCCTGGCTTCAGATGAGCTCAGCTCAGCTCATCTCTGGCTACTTGGGGAGTGAACCAACAGAGGAAGATCTTAATCTCGTCTCTCCTTCCACCTATGTATCTACCTTTCCAACAACAACTAGAAAAAAGTGGTCTTGGTTTTAGGTGTTCCAGGGCTTGCCTCGGGGCCCAGCTGTGATGGGAATATGGGAGTGTCAGACCCTCGGCTGCCAGTGCTGCGGGAATTACATCTTGGAGCTGATGTGGTGGCACGGTTGGTTGGCAGCTCAGCTCCAGCTCTGCTAAAGGCCTGGGAAGATGGCTTGAGTGTGAGGGTCTTGGCCATCCCCATAGAAGACCACCGGGTGGAGCCTGGCCAGCCCTAGTCCTTGGGCCCTACGGAAGTAGGTTGATCTCTCTCACTGTCCCCTCTTGTCTCTATCTTACTCAACTTTTTAAATCAATACCTTTTTTCCTTTTTTTAAAATGTTTATTCTATTTGGGAGGCAGACAGCTGCCAGACCTGTTCATGGCTTGCAGGCTTGCGAAGCCAGCCTGGACCTGAAGCCAGGAACCCAGGCCCGGTCTAATGGAGTGGCAGGGTCCTGGGGACTCGAACCATCTCCCCACTACCCCCCAGATGGTGCTTTAAATCTTGAAGCTGGGCCCTAAGTGAGAGAACCCAGGCATTCTGGTGCAGGTGTTGAGGTCCCAAAGGAAGCTGGGAAACAGGTCCTGGCAGTGACTTGTGCTCCTCACAGCAGGGAGGGATCCTGGGGACCCAAGTTGTTTTTAAAGCCAGGAAGCTGGTGTGTTTTCCGGAAGTTAACCCTTGCTGGGAGTCGGGGGCAGGTTCCACAGTGACCTTGCCAGGTGTAAGGTACGTCTGAGTTTGCAACTTCCTCTCTGACATTGAAGAACAGGTTTGTTTTATTGATTGTTCGATTCATTGGTATTTGGCACCTCCCAGCTGGCCCCATGCTGTTAAAAGTGAGGGCTTCTGTGTTAACTGGAGGCTTTTGTAATCCACTCTTTCCATGTAGCAATTAAAGATAATTCCCCTAGACTTGCACGAGTTAAGGGTAAATAAGCAGGTTTGAGAAGGAAAGTGCTGTGAAACTCGTCCTTTTTGTGTTTGGGCTTCTTTGAGTGGACACTCACCTGAGCTGGTAAAATGGGGCGTTTTTCTCTGCTTGTCCTGAGAAGCAGCCTGCGTGGTGACATTTATACATATTTCATAGTGTGTTTGCTCTGGGCTGGCTGAACAACAACATCCACTTCTCAGCAGTGTACTGCTTGAAAGAGAGCCTGTTAGGATTAATCATATGTGGCCGAAAGATGGACCTTAGGGGGAAGTGGTGATGGGCCGGGGTTCAGGCACACAGCCCCAGCGTGGCCAGGCCAGAGTATGAAGCATGGTTCTCCTCCCTTTAGCCACGTACACACGCCCTGGTGGCCGGTGGGTCCCTCGTCTTGACGAGCTTCTGTGGCCTCCTCCTGGGAGCGGGCCAGCAGCACTCCAGTCCTTTGGAGTAGGTTGTGGAAAGCCAGGAGGGGTGGTGCTGTGATCCTGTCCACTGTAATTCAACACCTTTTCTTTGGTGCTCCTCCCCCACTCCCCTTTGGGCCATAACTTACCCCACTCAAAGGAAACCTTTGTTTTCTCTGGAAGGTGTAGCCTGCGGCTCCCTGAGGGGAACGCTTTTCAGTAGGATGGCGTGGCATGCGGCTGAGGCCACACACAGGTGCCAGGTCCTGGAGCCTCAGGCGGACTGAGGCGGGCAGCTGGGCACTGCCCCTCCTCGTTGCTTCGAGGTCCCTGTGCGCAGGGGCACTCAGGAAGTCTGGAAAATACAGGAGAGTGGTGGGATCCCGGGCCTGGCTCTTCTGGTCCCTTTTCGCCCTTCCCATCCCCCACAGCCCCTGCATTTGCTCCCTGAGTGCAGGGGTGGGGCCTTCCATCTGGCAGAACCTGTGGTCACTGTTGGCACAACACTCCTTCCAGTTTGGGTGGCTTCACAGTCCTCCAGCTCCTCCATCAGGTGGAAGTGAAAATGTGTGTCTGCTGGCCGTGGCCTGAGAGGCAGAGCTATGGCTGCTCACAGACCCTAAGGCCGAGCCGTGTGCAGTGGGACCCAGGAGGTGCAGGCTGAGCCAGGCTCACACAGGTGCTGGTCTGGACAGCCGGCTCAGCTCTCACTGGCTGGGAGGGTGATGGCCCACAAGTGTGTGATGTCACCTGGTCCCCAGAAGCATCTGTGCTGGGCAGCAATGCCTCCGTGAGGTCTGACCCTCTCCCCTTCGATGCCAGTGTGCGGGGACTCTGAACAACCTTGTCTAGGTGCTATCCTTGGCTAACCTCCCAGATGAAGGCTTTGCTTCTTCAGCTGTCCTGCTGGGAAGCCAAGGTCAGCAAGAAACCCAGCCCGGGCCTGACGTGGCAGCCACGTGGGTGCAGGTGCTTGCTGCCTGTGCGTCTGACGGCTCCTGCCCTGGCATTCGTTCAGAAGTTGGCTTTGGCAGTAGAGTACTCCTGCCCTTTGTGATTCTGTTGAAACTCCTTCCTTAATGACCCTTCCCCCTGTAACCCTGGGGTGTAGCTTCCTCCAGGAAGTGCTTTGACTCCCCTGGGGCCTAAGGGGGGCACTGCAGAGGCCTGCTGAGGCCAGTGTCCGTTTGCCAGTTGAATCAGAGCAGATTGATGCCCCTTTGATGGGGCTGGGAAACAGCTCAGCTCTTGTGGGGAATTGCATCATGGGAGTCCCTCACTGCTGTGTTCTTGTGCTTGCTTGGGGGCAGGAGAGACAGTCTCCCTTCTGTGGTTTTGGAGGAGGGATCCTGGTCGGCCAGCTCTGGTGGGCACTGGCTTTGGGCCAGCTTCTGCCCAGGGGACTGAGATACTGCAGAGGACGCATGGACTGTGTACACTGTGCACTTTAATGAAGGGTGACTTGTCACCATCCTGTCGTCGTCATCCATGGCAGTTCACGGCTTCAGCTCGAGGGGAGGAAGTCCTTGCAGCACCCACCCATGCCCAACGGCTTTCCTGCTGTGCCACCCTTATGTGTCAGCCTGGCCTGATGCTTGTTTGCCAAACGATGCTGAATGCAGGGTCCCCCAAAGCCCTCTCCAGGTGGACCTAGTGTTGGGCTATCGTTCTGTGTGTGTGGGTATGCTGGGTTGAGCCACGGCACTGGCCAGGAGTGGGCACCTTGGTATCACACCTATGGAGGCTCCAGGTTCTGGTCCCTGGACACCTGCTTTGTCACAGTGTAGCTCCTTCCTCCATAGTCTGCCCACAGATCGGCGGTCTCTCTGCAGGTTACCTGAGCCCTGAAGTGTGACCAGGGCCTGAGACTGGCACCACCCTCTGTCTCTCCTCCACAGTGGTCAGGACGAGGCCACCAGGCCTGACCCCGAACGAGAGCCATGCTGGGAGAAACCCAGAGCATGGCCACTTCACATGAAAGGTCGTTAGATCCGGGTCACTGGGTTTGGACTCTTGCATTCTATGGCAAAGTCTAAAAATGCAGATTTGCAGCAACCGATGTTAATGAATTCAGACTGTTTGGTTTTCACGCTGAATAATGGCTGGAATTACCAGAGCCCTGGACTTGTGGGATTCTGGATTGTGGAAGCGTTTTTCAAGATTAAATTGATAGAATGTGGTAATATCACTTTTATTAGCAGTTCTGGCCTAAGAAGAAATATGGGAGAGTTTTGCAAAAATTCTAGTAGTAACAAGCCATTGTGGACCAGGTAATCAGTAAATTTTAAACGGAGGCATCTCTGCATCTCATTGCAGCCTTGCACCCTTAGATAGTAACCACGGCACCTTTGTCCCATAGGGCCTCCTCTTCCGATTCCATTTAAATGCAGGTTTTCACTTGCAGTGTAGGAGAAGCATCTAGGGGACTGGGAAGGCCACTCTGCATCTTTCAGCTTAAGGTTGGTGTCCTGGTCCTTCCTCTCTGCTCTCCTCCCCTGAGATGCTCGGGGTATCTGGCTCGTCACAGCTCGGCCCTGTGTCTGCCTTAGTTAGCACTGGCCTCCAGCAACCTGTCCAGTCCATTCATGGCCAAGCGGAAGGGATGGAAGCTTCTAGATGCCAACCTTTCCACTGTATGGCATCCTGAGGTCTCCTTAGTGTTCGTGTGTGTGTGTGTGTGTGTCGGGGGGTATGCTTCCAGAGCTGATAGAAAATGTGTATTTATGAAAAAATCTCTGCATGGATTTTAAAAAGCTCCTGGCACCAAAATAAACACGTAATTCCAGTTTTCTGAGAGCATTTGTAATGACCCTCATATTTGTGCTGTTTACATTTTAAGAGTCTGTTGTTGACTGGAAAGACTCAGGGCCAGAAACAAAGAGGAAGATCTCTCATGAGCTGACTCACTCCCCAAATGGCTAGGAGCCAGGCCCGAGTCAGACCGGACCCAGGAGGGGTCGGACGGACCCAGGAGCTCCTCCTGGGTCTCCCCAGTGGGGGGCGGGATCCTCGGCAAAGGAGGGGGGATCCTGGGCAAAGGAGGGGCCTCATCCCCGGCATTGCAGTAGCATCTAACTCACCGTGCCCAGCAGCACCCCGATTTGTGCTATTAGATTTCACCTTTTTTTTACTTGACACACAGGGAGAGCTGCTGTCCCCCGGGTCACTCCCCTAGTGTCTGGGGAGTGTCTGGGGTCCACAGTCCTTGTCTTGCACATGGGCGGCGGGGTCCGCAGTCCTGGAGCCAGCGCCCCCCTAGCTTCCCAGGGTGCTCTAAAGCTGGAGGGTGGAGTCTGGACTCGGACCTGGCACTCTGAAGTAGTGCTAGACTAGATGCCAACCCCTAAACTAATTTATTGATGCTCCACGGGTGTATGCTCGACGGGTGTATGCCTTTGGTTCTCGTCGGATTCTCCCTTTCCAGGGCTTTTGCGCATGTGTTCCTAGAACCCAACCCAGAAAACCAGCCCCATGGCTGGGTAGAGGTCTTTGGAAGACGTCAGGACTTCCTCAGAGCCGTGACTTGCTTGATGTCCCTGTTGCCGAAGGAATGAGCTGATGGCTTTTGACATTCCGCGCTTGGAATTAATTAGGTGTCTAATCATTATAAATACCACTTTCCTATGCTGTTGTCTGCCTTCAGTGCAGCATCTCCTGCTATATATACTTGTCGGTTTCAAGCTGAGCGTTGTGTTTTGGCTTTTATGATCTGTCAAGGGAAAATGGAAGTAAATTCTTTATAATATGCTAATTGATCTGTTTGGGAATTTTTAGAAATAGGCAGCATCTGCACTCCAGTGGCGCGGTTAATGGCTTCCGCGCGTCAGCAGGGCGGAGGAGCTGTGGACCTCGGCGAGGTGGCGCCCGCCCTGGGGCTTGGCAGGGTGGACCTGTTAGGCTGGGGCCGTGGAGTCCTGTTTGAGGACCATGCTGGCCAGTCCCGGGAGAGCCCGGAATGGCTGTGTATGGTCTTACTCCCGCGGGCCTCAGGCCAGAACGGGCCAGCTGCAGTGAAGGGTCGGAGGCCGAGACGGTGGACCTGGACATTGCCTGGAGCCTCTGCTGCTCTGGGTGGCTTGTGTGGCCTGGTACTCTCATGCTGTGTCCTATCTAAGACTGTTTTTGCTTTGTTTTGTTTAAGATTTCTTAATTTGAAAAATTCACAGCGGGAAAATATCTTCCATCTGCTGGTTCCCTCCCCAGGTGGCTGCCATGGGACCTGCATAGATCTGAAGCCAGGAGCCCGGGGCTGGTGCTTAGTGGCTCCTGTGAGTGCAGAGGTCCAAGCACATGAGCCTGGCACTTTCCTTCTTTCTTTTTTTTTTTTTTTCCTTCTTCTTCCAGATTATTTTATTTTTGTTGGAAAGTCAGATATACAAAGAGGAGAGAGGGGGGGGAAGATCTTCCTTTCGTTGGTCACTCCCCAAGTGGCTGCAACGGCCAAGGCTGAGCCGATTTGAAGCCAGGAGCCAGGATCCTCTTCCCGGTCTCCCACATGGGTACAGGGTCCCAAGGCTTTGGGCTGTCCTCAACTGCTTTCCTAGATCATAAAACAGGGAGCTGGATGGGAAGCGAGGTGACCTGGATTAGAACCAGCACCCATATGGAATCCTGGGCATGCAAGGCGAGAACTTAAGCTGCTAGGCTATCGCGCCGGGCCCCTTCCCATGCTTTCTCGGGCACAGATGTCCTTTGCCATCTCAGTGCCTTTACGGCCTTTTGTGGTTGGCTCTGAGAAGTACAGCCTCTTTCTAATTCTTACTTGAAAGGCATAGTTCAGAGAGAAGAGACCAAGATCTTACATGTAGTGGTTCATTCCCCAAATAACTGCCACAGCTTGAGCTGGGCTGGGCTGGGGCCTCTTCGGGGTCCTCCGCGTGGTGTGGGAATTCAAGCACCATTGCATTCCCAGACTGTAAGCAGGGGACTGGAAGGGAAGTAGAGCAGTGGAGACTAGAACCAGCGCCCGTATGGGATGCTGACGCCTCCGACAGAGGCTTATCCCGTACATCACAGTGTCGGCCCGAGGAAGCTCAGCCTCGCTTCGATTCCTTGACAGGGCAGGAAGTTCTGAGACACGCAGTGGCCCATCTGCCCTGTGCCCATCTGCCCTGCGCCCTGTGTTTATACACAGGGTGCTCGGAGGTGACCACCTTGCCGCTTCCTCCCCCTCTTGCCCGGTTGGCGAGCGGAGCCAGCTTTATTTGAGCCTAGGGTGTTTCATAGTTGGACCTACGGGTGAAGGGGGTGGGCACGGCCTACACCCTGCCCTTGCCCGCTCTGCGGCGACGGTGCCATCCGGTGTGAACCACGGGATTTTACGATGCCACCACATATATGGGGAGCACACACGTGGTCTGGAGTCAGCAAGTTCAGTACACACTACTATCATTAAATTTTCAGGCCAAAGCTGCAAAAATTAATTGGAGGCGTGTAATAGTTTAGAATGTGAACTGGATTATGGTAATATAAATTATAGGAAGAGCAGACATTTTTATATACTGGAGAAAGGGGAAAACTGGTTTACTTTAATGAGAAGAGATAGGAATGTGGAGCTGTTTTTTCATTACAGATGCAGTCTAAAGTGTGTGGACTTGGTTGATGAATAGAGCTAATTCACTGCTACAGTTCCAATAATTCATGTTGCACACTTTAATGACTTCTAGATAAAAACAGGATTGAAATGTTAATTTCTCTGAAGAAATCGGGGCACTCTTGTAGCCCAGACTTTGCCCCCCTATTAAACCACTAGTTAATTTCACTAAACAAGTCTCTTGGAGATATTTCATGCTAGACCGACTTTTGTATTTCTTAACCTCAATTGGCCTTCTGGCTCCCCCCTCCCAAACTTCCACATCTGTGATTGTCTGCCTCCAGTGAGAACGTGTCGGGCCCAGCTGACCCCCGACTCCACTTGGCAGCTTCCATTCTGTGATTCTGCATTCCGGTGGGGAGTAATTTTTGTATGGTTTCTGTTAGGTGGTTGTCAGCCACTGGCCCGTTACTGGAGCTGGGGAGTGTGGGTCAGCAGTGACTTCTGGGCTTTGATCTCGGGTCACACGGGAATCTGACCACCAACACCAGCTTACTGCTAAAACTTTCTGTTTTTTGTTTTTCATAATTTGGGGCCTTTCCTGCCATAGAGTGGAACCGACCTCAGTGTCCTGTCTTGCACTTTAACTTAACTATTAATTTTGTATTTGAAAATCAGTTTACAGAAAGGGGGAGGGACAGGTGAACCTGCTGGCTCACTCTCCAACAGCCAAGGGCCAAAGCCAAACCGATCTGACGCCAGAAGCCTTCTCCAGTCCAGGCCTCCACACGGGTGCAGGGTCCCAAGGCTTTGGGCCATCCTCTGTTGCTTTCCCAGGCCACAAGCAGGGAGCCGGATGGGGAGTGGAGCAGCTGGGACTACACCGGTGCCCACATGGGATACCAGTGGCCCAGCTGAGGTTTAGCATGCTTTGCCACAGCTATGGCCCCATCTTGTCTTTGCTCCATTAACCTGATGTCACAGGAAGGACAAATTGGAGCTTGTTGTCGTGAAGATTAACAATGGGGATCCAGAATTAAGGTGTACTCGCTGTGTCTTACCTGTTTTTGTTCTGATAAGCTTGTGTGGCTTTGTTATTGGAGTGAATTCTGTAGTTTCGTCTGTTGGTTTTGGACATGGGAATCACAAACCCACAGTAGGGAAGGGAGGTAACCAGCCCTAACCCCTGGACACAGATCGGCTGTGCCTTTGCGTGCGCCACGTGGGGGTGAAGACCTGGCCAGACAGGCTGGCCTGCTGCCCCCAGGTGGCACCGGAATGCCTGCAGATGTTGTCCCATATCCCTGGGTGCACCGAGTCCCTGCTTGAGGGCCTCTGGCTTTGGGTGCAAGTTTGTTCCCTGCCTGTTGTTTCTCATGCTGGAGCCTGGAAGCGCCACCTGCCATCAGGAGCCAGCCCTGAGAGCCCCCTCGGGTGGAGGTGGGAGGTGTTGTACATGTCCAGGTGGCACGTCACAGGCTCACACATGCCCAGGGAGCCACTCCGGCAGACAGAAGGGGCGCGCACCAAGACGCCGACCCGTGCCTGGCTCCCTCTCGCATGACTGTTCATGGGGCATGCTTGACAGGCAGACTGATTCGTCACCTTGTCATGGTGACATGTTGGGATGGCTCTGGAATCGCGTGCCGTTGGTGCTTCCTGTCTGAGAACAGGACTGAGCCTCTGTGAGCCCTAGCAGCACCAGGCATAACTTACCGCCTGCTTTTCCCTGTTTCTTTAACTTTTAATTGAAACCGTTTAGTTGCCACCCTGCTGCTAGGAATCTGGGGACAATTAGGGAAGTCCCATCTGTCCTTTGAACCACATTCTATTGCCTCCCCCTTCCCTGTATTGAGAAGACAGCAAATTCCCGGCTTCCCTCCGGATGGCTCTATCTCACTTGAATGAGTTATGGCAACTCTTTAATTCAATTATTTTCTCCAATCCAGGCTGGAAATGATTTAGTTGGATCCTAGGCCTGGCTTTTGCAAGGCAAAGCCATGACTCCCAATGCATGTGCAAGTGGGGTTCTGCATTGTTCATGGCCGCTGGGGTGGTGGGGGCAGTGGTCTCTGCCCTGGCCCCTCGTTACCCCTCTGCCCTGCAGATTGGAAATGGCAGGTGTCATGGCCACAGCGAGGCTTTCCCCGAGGCAAGGGATTATCTGTCCAGTGATATTAGGTCAGTGAGTCCCCACCCAGCTGTGCCCAGGAGGTGTGGGGCAGCCAGAGTGCCAGGCCTGGAGGCTGCATCCGCATCAAGCCGCTCTTCTGAACTGGAGGCGGGGGGTGGGGTGCGAGCCCAGTCACATTGAACCTCGCGCTCTGGGAGATGTGCCCATCCAGGGGCTGCTGAGGAGGGATGTGTGCACATGGGGACCTTCTGGAGAGTTCCAACACAAAGCCAGACTTACTATTGCCCCCCCCCCCCCCGCCTTCGGGTCATGTTGGCTGGGGAAAGGATTACTTACCTAAAATATCAGGGTGGCTTTTGCTCAGTGCCTGGGGTGACAGATGTGACCTGACGAGCCCCTTGGTGCTTGGGTAAGGGGGCTCAGGCACGGGGCAAACTTGGCCAGGTGTGCCCGGGTTCTGTGTGGGCTTCATGAGGCATGGGATGGCTGAGCACCTGCCCTGAACTGAGGGAGCCGGCGCCTCAAGATGTGGCCCTGAGACGTGTGGAGGTGGGAGTCCTGCGTCCTCCCGTGTTCTCCACTGACCCACCAAACCTGGCAGGCTGAGACAGCCTCGGCCATGTGTGTACGCGCTAACTTGCTTGTCTGTCCACCTGTCCAGCAGATCAGATCCTAGGACACCTTGGTGAGGCAAGCAGGTAGACGGTGGAAGAGATGGCCTGGGGAGTCGCTAACTCTTTTGCAGCTTGATCGTCTTAAAGAGACCCAGTTCGGTGTTGAATGGAATGTGCTTTTGCAAATAAAACCATACAAACAATCGTGGGGGAAATTCGGTCCTCTGTAAGCTGGCAGAATTTGAACAGGTTCCCTGTCCCTTCCCCAGGACTCTGTAGTAAATATGTGTGTGTTTCGTTTTTGTTTTTATGACTTCTTTGTTTATCTGGAGGGCAGTGAGAGTGAGAGCCAGAAAGATCTTCCATTTACTATTTTACTTCCCAAATTGCCACAGTGATGGTGGATGAGCCCAGGAGCCAGGAACACGTATCTAGACGTGTGGGAAGGCTCCCAGGGACTGCCTGGATATGCCCTGGGAGGGGCTGAGGGACGGACCCCTCTGAGGCAGGATAGCAACTCCCTGTGGTCGGGTCCCCACATTACAGGGTTCCCCCGGAGCAGTCAGATGCAAATACTGGCTTCTTTATCAAACAGATGTTGATGAAGTGGTTGCCAGGTGTTAGGCTTTGAGCCAGGACTCTGAGTGAGGCTATGGCAGCCCTGGTTTGAGCTTCCTCCTGGAGTTTGCCCCCTTGCACCTGACACCTTATGTCCTTGGGACTGCGGGCACAGGCTTTGGAAGCACGCTGACCTGTGGAGAAGGCACTCTTGGGAGGCCTGCTGCATACGAGATGGGCTGTAGGATGACAAGGTGTTGGGAAACCCTTAGGAACAGGGAGGGCTCAGCAGATTGGGCCAACCTTCACTGGAAGGTTCTTCCTGTCCCATCAAATGTTTGTTAGCCTTACAGTTTTTTGTGCCAATCTTTGAATCGCCACGTTTAAAAACACATCCCCTAGTCCGGGTTTGATTTGCCTTGTTCTTGTGCCAAAGCACCTCTTAATCTCATGCAAATACTTTAAAATAAAAATGTCTTATCTGAAACAGTCTGTACGGCCCTCTGCCTGCTTTAAGTGATAGATGCACTTTGAGAGCCGTTGCTCTGTCCTGTGTTGGGGCAAAAACAGCAGAACGCGGACTTCGTGTCCCCGGGGTGGTTCTCTGTGTTTGCCCACCCCAGGGAGTGGAGAAGGCCTGCAGTAGGCCAGCTGGAGTCTCTGGGCGTGAGGGTCCCGGGGGAGGGCCAGGCGGCGTCCAAGGGGGAGCTGAGCTGTTGTTGGAAGTGCCACAGCAGCAAGTAGATGGCTGTGGTTTCTCTTTGCGAGTTTTGGACTCTGGCTGTGTGTGAGCTGCTCTCGCTGGCACCTGCCGCAGCCCCAGGCCCCTACCCCGTTTTCACTCTTCTCCCCGAGACACCTGCACTTTCACGCACAAGGCACGCCCATTGTGTGGGTCCTTCTACTGTTTTGTTTCTTCATTTTCATTCTTTTAAATTTGAAAGATGGGGAGAAAGATCTTCCATCTGCTGATTCACTGCCTACAAATGCCTGTAACAGGCAGTGGGGGCTTGACCAGGTCAAAGCCAGCAGCTCAGGTGCTACATGTGGGTGGCAGGGAACCCAGTGCTGGAACTGCGCTGGCTCAGAGGCACAGGATCTGGGCACTTGAACCAGGCACTTGCCACCTGGTGTGGGGACATCCTGGGTAGCGACTTCACTGCTGGGCCAAACACGCACACACGGGTGCATATCCACGTAGCACTGCTGTTGAGATCCTGTGACCCTTGTCCCACATTCGGCTCCTGAGGCGTGTTCCGGCAGAGGCGAGGACCTGCAGGGGAACCCTCCTCCCCTAAGTATCATCAGGTGGAAGGGAGGCAGCCTACCTGCTGCAGAGGGGAGGAGCTGCCTTGGGAGCTACGGAGCGCTGGGGGGCTGGGGGCCCGGGGAGCTGAGATGGCAGGGGTGCTGGCTGTGGAAGGCCTCCGGAAGAGGCAGCTCCCGCCAGGTCCCTGGGGCAGGTGCCAACGCAGAGGGCTGGGCTGCAAGAGCTTGGTCTTGTGCCTCAGGACATGGGGAAACATTTGCGGAGTTTCTAAGACTCAGTGATATGATTGGATTTTTGTTTTGAAAAAGGATAGCCCCCTGGCACCCCCTTGTAAGTAGGAGACTCCCCCCGACCTTGGAGGAGGTCACTGTGGGGAGCCTGGAGTGGCCAGCCGAGGTTTGCAGCGTGAAGCAATTTCAGCTTCACGCACACTGTCTGAGCACTTCCTTCCTCTTCGCCCTGATTTTCAAAGTGAAGCCACCAAACCCCGCCAGGAATCTGTGATGGAAATTGTCTCTGGTTAATGGGATCTTTACAGCAACTAAATCCTCCGCTAAACACTTTATGTAACTGCTGCTGCGCACAGGGGTGGCGCACCTGCCATATGGCGGCAAAGCCTCTTTCGCCGTCACTGGGGAAGGAGGCAGGTTCCCACCGCAGTGACTTTGTCATCCACACCTTTCCCACCATGTCGGCTGTCAGGGCAGCGTAAGGGTTTGGAGGAGGGAGCTGCTATGCTGTGATGAAGCTGTTAGAGAAAATGTTGGCAGCTTCTCTCTGCATTCCCCCGTAGCCATGGAAGCAAACTGCCGCGGAACTCAGCTGCTGTTTGCAGCCTGTACTCCTTGCTTAAGAACCAGGGGCAGCACTGACCGTGGGCAGCCACAGGAAGGAAGGAGGGCTGAGGGTCTGCCCTGTTGGGCTGTCGGGAGCCAGCCCCGGCCTCTGGAGCAACTCCAGGTCAGGGCGTCTTTGGGCCAGGCCCAGCATGCCGTTGCCAAGGAGAGCGCTTTGTTTGCACAGAACCCAGGGACTGTGGAAGGGCAAGTGTGCACTTTGGGAAGGACGTGCTGACGTGGCCAAGGTGGACTCACAGCTGAGCACTGACAGCAACAGGTGGTGGGGCCAGCACCGAAGGGACAGGCTGGGCAAGGTGGTTCCTTGGTAGGGAACGGCCCCAGTGGGCCGGGAAGGCCTTGAGAAGTCTGGGGAGGAAGGGTGGGCATCAGGCGGGGGCCAGTGGGCTGCAATGGCTTCTTGAGTAGAGAACCTGAAACTGAGACCCACCCTCTGCCAGAAAGCAAAGGATGGGCTGGCAGAGAATTGTAAGCACCTGACCCAGGAAGTAGCTGTTTGGACAGGAGCTGCCGTCAAGGTACAGAGACTAAGTTCTGGGCCAAGGGGGAGTGTCTGCTGTCCCTTCTCCCCAGACAGGAGGACCAGGGCACAGCACAGCGTGCAGGGAGACAGCCCCCAACGTGGGCCAGGCCTTGTGGCCTGCAGAGCACTCCCTGTGAGTCAGAAACACTGAGTCATTTGGTCACCTGGCCACACAGCTGCTGTGCGCCTGAAATAGAAGGATGACGGGGCCGCTCCTGGCCGCTGCCCTCCTGTGTGCTCCCGCGGCCTGTGGGGGTGGCATCGTGCTGCCAGCGGCATCATGGTTCTGGTTCTTGCTCAGGCTGGGACCATGGTGGGGGGATCTTTTGCCCTAGAGGCATGTGGCCCGATCTTCACTCAGATGGCCTTGGGAACACGTCCTGTGTCCCAGAGGAAGACAGTGGAAGACAGCAAATACAGAGGGACTTGTGTGCCTGCAGCGTGGCAGGGTTACCTCATTGATGTTTTAGTGCCAGGATGTGGGATCAAGGAGGACAGGGGGAGAACCCACCCTACTCCTGGCCCCCTGACATGGTGCCCAGAGGGTTGTGTCCTTGGCCCCCGCACAGCCACCTGCCAACAGCCCCCAGGGAGGTGCTCTGACCACGGTGACCGCCTACTGCAGCTCAGCCTGTGCGGTGAAGTCCCAGCGAGCTTGTTTGCACTGTGCCTTGGCCATGTATGGTCAGCCCTCTGTGGTCTTCTAGTATCAGGTTGCAACGCAAAGGTAGATGAGGCTGTAGCCAGTGGTCAGTGGCTGCCCAGGGTTGAGCTTGCAAGTGTCCTTGGCCACCTGCATTTTTTTAAGGTGGCAGCAGAGGATTCCTTGCCTGGTGTGGTTGGGAGAGCGCTGCCCTGGAGCAGCTGTCACAGGCTTACTGCGCACCCGCCTTCAGGGCCAGGCTGTGTCTTGGGTGCCACAAAAAAGCACCACCTGTCCACTGGAGGAACTTAAGAATCAGCTGAGGCAAGAGGTACATCCAAGTTGGCTAGCACTCAGTTTTAAAATACAAAGGGGTGAGTTTGGGGGAAATTGCCAGCTGATGTCTAGTGGAGAGTGAGCGGGAGGGCAATGTTCAAAGGGCAAGGTGCCCGTCCACTGTAGGCAGCGTGGTCTGCAGGTGTGATGTCGCGCCCAGGGAGGACTGGGTTCCGGTCTCTGCCTAGGGCTCCAGCTGCTTTGTGGATGGCTCTGTGACCGTCCCTCACGCCAGTGTGGGCCAGAGATGGCCCTGGTGGAGCCTGTGCTGATGGTGGAGGACTGGTCCTTGATGACCCGCCGCCCCTGCGGCCACAAGAGGCAGCCCTGGCTGCTGAGCTCCTGGGTCTTTCTCAGGCACCAAGGGAGTTGAGGGACACAGAGCCTGAAGCTGCAGGTGGCAGAGTGGGGCCCCCAACCCTGGGAGTCCCTCCCTGTCTTAGCTCTGTCCTGGAGACCTTGCTCTGTGACCCTGCCGGTTTGTCACTTAGACCTCTGATATGCTGTGGTTCTTGCCTCACATTTGATCATTTATCTATTTGACACTATTTATTTACTTGAAAGGCAGTGGAAAGAAATCTTTAATCCTCTGGTTTATTCCCCAAGTAGTCAGAAATGGCCAAGACGAAGCCAGGAGCCAGGACTCGTATCTGGGAACCCAAACACCAGGGGGCAGGGTGGGCAGTGTCCTCTGCTGCGTTCCCAGGTGCGTCAGAAGGTCACTGGATCGGATGGAGGTGGAGCAACAGGGATGCCATTAGTTCCTCTCGACCCAAGCCCCCGAGTGCAGGAGTCCCCAGGGAGCGGTTGCCGGCTGTGTAACGGGGTAGAGAAATTTGCTTTTCTGGACCACAGCATGTTCCATTCCAGCACAGCCTTGGTAGTGTCTGTTCTTTAGACCGGATGGATGTGGGTTTTGCTCGTTGTCCCATGATATCCTAAAGCAAAAGAAGGCTCTCCATATACAGTGCGTGTAGTTAACTCGTCTCCTGGTCACCTGTTGCTGTGGTTGGATCCCGATGTCCTTTCTCAGTGTCCCTCCCTTGGGTCTGTCTGGTGTCAGCTCCAGGAGGCATGTGATGTTAGCGGGGTCCCCAGGCTGGGGGGCATCAGTGTGGTCGCTGTGAGATGGTGTCCCCCACCCTTCCCATTTCCTCTGCTGTACTGGCTGTGTCTCGGGGGTTGGGGGGGCCTGCACAGCGATCCTTCGAGCCGGCTGCTTGTGTTGTGCATTTGTTTCCGAGTCTCTAAGTCATTACATGTGGTCTTTTGTTCTGTTTCATGTCCAGTTGGGTATAGGATGAGGCAGGGGCGGCAGCAGGTTTGTGTCTTCCTCATTTGCAGATGGGGCACGTGTGTTATTGTGGGCCCTGGACATGCCGGTGTGCCTTGTGGAGTCAGAGGCCTGGAGCTGCAGTGACCTTGGGGGGCACAGTGTGACACCCAGATCTGGCCCTTCCAGATGGGCTGCGAATAAAGTTCCCTCCTGTGGTCAATAATGGATGACTCGAGGGGCTGGGAGCGCAGATTTCTGCTTTCAAGTGTTTTCTTACTTTTTCACATTTCTTGTGCATCTGGAGACCTTTTGGCTTGGGGCATTGAGTTCACTTTGGAGAATACCCAGAGGAGATTGTGTTTCTGTGCAGGGATGGGATGGTGCAGCTGGCGGTCCCTGCGGGCGTTGGGGCGCTCTCGGGGCCCAAAGAGGAGGCGTGCACGAGTTTGTTATCACCAGATCTGAAGAAACTGAGCATATTTCTCTCCAAATTTTGACTTCTGTTCTCCTAAGTAGAGGTCTGTGGAGGCATGATTTGTCCGCCCCAGGAAATACGGGCCCCTTCGTGGAGGGAAGCAGAATATGAAATGCCTTTTGTGGTAGTTAAATTTACACTCTGTGAAGGTGATTTGTGCACCGTGCGGGAAGCGGTGATATTAAATGCATAAACAGGGCAGAGTTAATATGGAAGATGATTTTATTTGACAAGATCCTTGCAAAGGTGCAGTACCAGAGAACCGCTTAGCTACTCTACAGTAACCGAGTCGGTACCAGCTAGAGTGACAGTCCCGCCCCACAGGCTGGAAACCTGAAGGGCCCGGTGCGAGGGCACGCACTTGGCAGTGGGTGTGGTGAAGGGGTTTGCAGTTTCTAGGTCCCAGGAGAACTGTTGTCATCATCACCCTCGCTTTGGAGTGATTCTGTTCAGATCAGCTGCCCTTCCAGACTCAGGCCCCGGCTACTCTGTGTCCCTAGGTGCATCCCGCCCTTCTCTTGGTGGGCACAGCTGGGTTTCATTCTCACCCTATTTGGACCACTGCGTCTTGACCTCGCTCTGGCTGTGGAGGAGCTGAGGGGCGCAGGCCACGGGATCCCATCTAGATTTCAGTCAGGGTGGAGGCTGCAGAGTTCTGCTCCCATGTTCCCCAGGAGACCAACCAGCTTCTGCATTGGGAGCTGTGTGTGACGTTGTTTTAGGCCCCCCATGTGCTGTAGGCCAGCGGGCGGCACAAGCCCAGGAGCCCCACTGGAGAACCTGCCAAACAAGGACGCTGTGCAGGGAGAAGGAAGACTGGGCAGCAGAGGGGCTTGGCCAGGTCAAGTTGACTGGGATCACCAGGACACTGGCAACAAGACCTTCCTTCTGGTGGGTGATGGAGAGAATGCCCTTTCTTGGCAATTGTCGGAGCAGTCCTTGGAGTTGGTTTTGGCCGCTGAGCCGGCCCTGGAGGTCAGCAGGGACCAGTGTGTGGAGCCAGCAGCCAAGGTGGCAAGGGCTGGGTGTGGACGCAGAGGCTTGGGACTGAGGACAGGAAGAGAAGGCACTGGCTCAGTCAGCCCTTTAACTTCTCTCTGTGTCATTCCTTAGGCTAACGGGGTGGAGAGAGGGGGCATCTCCTTCCAGGCAAGCCCCCTTTGTCTGCATTGGAGGGCACCCCCCGCTTTTCAGGGGTATCCCAAGCACAGATCTTCCCAAAATATACCAAGATTGAGTGATCCTCCCAGGTCTCCTTCAGAACATAAAGAAAACCAGTCAATCACATGGGCTTCCAGGCTGGTGGGGGTTGGGGCGGTTGCTGTGCCTTGCGTGGCTCTCGTGTTCCATCCCTCTGGGTCGTCGGCGCCGCCCGCGGGCAGCACAGTCACCCCAGCTCCCAGTGCGCGCTGTGTTCTATGGCTGCGTCTCGGCCATGTGTCTTGGTGTGTGCAAAGTCACACTCCCTCAGCCTGACAATGCAAGGTTTGTCTGCCCCTCACAGTAGCTGCGTGCTGGGGGTGGCGCTGCCTGGCACACATCTGACTGTTATTTTCCGTTCAGGGCCAGGAGGGGTTTTTTTTTTCCCCTTTCCTTTCCAAGATGGAGAGCTGGGGCATCTGGCCAGACCCTGCGGGCGGCCTGACCTATGTGCTCCCCACAGGAAGTAAAAGTTTGGATGACATCACGGCAGGGTTATTTCTTGTTATTGTAATTAGTGGGTCAGCAGGAAGTCGAGGCAGATGATTCTTGGAGAAATGACATTTTCAAGGCAGGACGGAGGCTTTGGAGAGCCCTGCAGTCTCCAGAGGGGCACTCAGGGGGCCTGTGTGGACCCCGAGCCAGGGCGCTGCCTTCCGCCGCCATGCGGCAGTGGCCTGGCACACACTTCCCGTGTGTGTTAGCAGGACGGTGCTCTCCACAGTTCACGGAAAAGGAATCAAAAGACCGGCTTACTGTAGCACAAAACATTTTTTGAAATCCCTGAGTAGCTTTTCATAATGCTTGGTTTTGTTTTGCTTGTTTGTTTGCTTTTATTAATTGCAAAGCAGAGTTAGGAAGATCCCTTTCCATCTGATGGCTTGCTGTCCCAGTGACCTCGGTGGGCAGGGATGGGCCAGGCTGAAGGCAGGGATCCTCCACACGTTATCAGAGATCGGGTCACAGTGGGGCAGCCAGGACAGTGACTGGCCCTCATATGGGGCTCTGGCATGGCAGTCGGCTTAACCCGCCATGCTGTCACACGGGTCCCTGTATGAAGATTGTGCATATGTGGCTTTCCTTTGTGCTTGGTGGGGGGGGGGGGTTGCCTCCAATCCCAGATGTTCCTCCAGAGGAGGAAGAGTGTGAAGTAAGGAACCAAGGGGGCCCTGAGGGGCACCCAGACCCTGACGCCCTGCGGAGCACACTTTGGGACCAGCCCTGTGATGTTTGGGGGTGAGCTCATTTTGTTTAGAACCAAGGGGCATGGGGTGGAGCCCTGGAGGGCTGTGTCCCTGTGGTGTGGTTGGGGTCACACACACCTCGGGTCGTCTTCCCAGAGGTGGGTGCTGCATTGGTTGGGACGGTGTGCAGACAGACGGAAGGCTCTGTGTGGGGAGAGGGGAATAGTTCTGCTTGGGAGTGAAGATGCGGTGCTCCCTGCTGGGTCCTGTTGCGCTGATGCCGCACAGCTGCTGTGCGTGGGCATTCGGGATGCTAGCCTGGGGAGGCGGCTGTGGGCTCTGAGTTGGGAAGTGCTCCCTTGCTCGTGTTTCTGTCCTTCTGTCCAGTGTGTACCCTGACTTACCTCCCAGAAGGCCACTGTGGCCCAGGCCGAAGCCAGGATCCCAGAGCTGCGTCCCTGGTTCCCACACAGTTGCTGGGGTGAAGTAACAAGGTGCTTAGGGGTGTGAAACGGGGCCCTTATGGGGTGCTGGCTTTGCAGGCAGTGGCTTGTACCAATATCTGCTGCCGTCGGTGTGAAAGGAATGCCATGGTGCACATCCTCACCGGCGCTTACCTGGGCTCTTGGCAAGTTGGAGGAGACACAGTTTTGGTATGTGTTGGTTTTTTTTTTTTTTTTTAACCTGAGTTTATTTTGGTGGGATTTTTTTTCAGGTTATGATGAAATTCCTATTAAGAAGAACTACATGTGAATGGGCTTTGCTTTCCCATGACCATGTTGAAGTACCTCTGTGATCTGTACAAGGCATTTCGTTTGCTCACTTCTGGGACACGTGAACTCTCAGAACTGCCCTGATAGAGCTCTGTCTGTCTCCGGACAGCTGATTGGCCATTTCCAGTCCCTGCACAGTGCTGAGTTTGTGTAGACACAGTGCTTTATCATGGGGCTTTGGGGGAAATTGTGTCCCACCAATACTGGGGAGACTGGGACAGGGTGCCGAGGGAGCTTTGCAGGTGGGGTTTCCTCGTGAAGGCTGGTGTGGGCAGGCCACAGCCCGTGGCTGTGTGGACCAGAGCTGTGTCCTCAGCTGTCATCTCTCTGTTTATCACATTCAACAGTTTCAGTAATGACTTAAGTAGTGATTGCCAAAAGTGTAATCAACGCTTTTGTTGATGATTAGAGACTCGCGTGGAGGGGATGTGCCGTGTCTATGGGACATCCTGAATCGAGGCCCTACAAAGCCCATTGTCCTGGGCTGGTCTCTGCAAGGGTCCTTTTCTCCCCTGTAGACACGGGATATACCACGCTTGCCATTTGTTATTTTTGTTTGAAAGGCAGATCTAGAGAGAGATATCTCTTCTATCCACTTTTTTATTCCCTACGTGGCTGTGATGGCCAGATGGCCAGACCTGAACTAGTGTAAAAAACAAGAGCTAGGATCTTCATCTGGGTCTCCATGTGGATGCAATGGCCCTAAGCCTTGGGGTGTCCTTCTCTGCTTTCCCAGGTCAGTAGCAGAGAAGTGGAAATGAAACAGCCAGGACTTGAACCAGGACCCATCTGGGCTGCCAGTACCACTGCCAAGGATTGCCTCCTATGCCACCGCCCCAGCCCCTTTGTCTCATGCCTCTTCCTACAGTGTGAATAGGACGTGAATGGGGGTTCTGTTCTGTGCGTGTGTGCACGTCCGGTGCCCTGCTGGCCGCCCTCCCAGGGCAATGGGGATGACCCCCCCGACCTGTGTCCTTCCCAGCACTCGCTCTCACTACATCTGTGCACAGCTGGCTGTGCTGGCCCCGCCTCCTCACAAAGCCCGCCCTCTGCCTTGTCCTGTTCTCGCCAGCATCTGGTGGCCATCTTTGCCAGGGTGTCCATATTTGGCCGTGTGTGTGTGTGTGTGTGTGTGTGTGTGTGTGTGTGTGTGTGTGTGAGAGAGAGAGACTGTATGCTTACTGTGTGGAGCTGCTGATTCCTGTCTTGAGTTTTGTCGCGTCCTTCGTGAGCCCTTGCAGGGCTCCTTGGCTGGCCGGTGTGTGCAGCCAAGGGTCTTACCTGCCTTTGCAGGGCGGAGTCCCCGACTTGGTTCCCGTGGTTGGAATACCCCTCGTGGCCTGGCTGGATTCATTTCCTGTTTGGCTTGGGCTCGGAGCTAGGCGCATACATGTGTACTTGCGTAGACGAGGCAGCTGGCCCTCCTCTCGGCTGTATTTTCTGCCCCCCAACCCCCACCCCAGCTGCACCAGGGACACAGAAACCTCTGGAAGGAGGGAATGCTTCAGCCCAGGGGACAGCTGCTGGGCTGCCAGGAGGCAGGGCAGGGCTGCACTTACTGTGCTGGGGATTCAGCCTTAGTTGGGTTGCAGTCCTGGGGAAGGAGCACCCAAAGGTGTTTGGCTGCTTCATGCACCAGCTCTGGTTTGGCAGCACTGGTACTGCCCGGAAGAGCCTCCCAGACCAGCAGAGTTGAGGTGGGCCTGGCTATGAGACTGCACAGTTGAGGGGGCACCTCCCCAGGCGGCCTCACTGCAGGAGCTGGAGAATCCAGCGTGTGGTGGATTGCCCAAAGTCAAGTGCATTAGAGTGCAGAGGGAAGCCAGGACTCTGGATACAGAGGAAGAGGGGTTGGAGGAGGGGTCTAGCTTGGCAGAGACTGTGTGCAGACAATCATTTGTAAGATACAGGCCCAAGAGGAGCTTGGCATCCACAGGGCAAGAGACGATTGCCCCAGGGAGCAAACAGAATCCTTGCTGGGCACTTGCCCTGCCCTCCAGAGCTCACCATGCCATCTCCTATCGCTGGCCTCTGCAGTCTTGTAGGACCTGTGAGCTGAGGTGATGGACACCCATGGGCATAACATGGGCCCTGAGCATGGAGGCAGGTGGGAGGCCATGGGGAGGTGCATGCAGGGGCCACAGGAGATGCTCATTGGGTCTGGGGCTCAACACTGCAGGAGACGCTGCCTCACGCTAAGGGACACAGGTGACCGAGGGACATGAGCTGGTGTCAGTGTTAGCCGAAGCTCATACACTCCTAAGATGACCTGCTGTCCTCTCTCTCTTCATTAGGATTGATTTATTTAACTGAAAGGGAGAGCTTCCACCCACTGGCTCACTCCCCAAAGGCCCACAATGGCCAGGGCTGGACAAGGCCAAATGCCGGAACCTGAAGCTCCATCTGGGCCTCCCTCAAGGGTGCCAGGTGCCCAGGTACTTGAACCGTCATCCGCCACCTTCCTGGGCCATTCAGCTTTTGGTCCAGGACAGAATGTCTGCGTCTCAGTTGGGGGCTCGCCCATCACCCCACGTGCCATCCTGTGTCGTGCCGAGTCGTCATGTCTTCACTGACCCCTGTTGACCGTGACTGTCCCAGGTTTCTGGGGGTCACCACAAGCACATACCCTTCTTGTTCTCTTGTTTTACAATTCTGGGAGATGCATCCCTTCTCTGGCTGAGGCTCCTCCATGGCGAAGGGCTCAGGTGACCTGCCAGGGTCACGGCCACCACAGGCACAGCCAGATGTGCACTGTCTTCCTATGTAACATCTCGCTCCTGTCCTGCTCAAGTCGGGTTTGTACGCACGGCAAAAAGTCCTAAGGCCGCCAGACCCCTCGAGCTGGCTGCTGGAATCCCTGGGTGTGGTCCTGGGGTCACGCAGTTGCCACGGCAGCAGGGCTTGTGTTGGGTTCTGATGTCTGCCTGACTCTGCCATAAAGGCACATGCACAGAACTGGGGAAGCCGCCTGGCACCAACCATGGTCTAGGCTTTAAAGTCTGGTGCTGGAAAGCATTGTGGTTGCCCGTGGGTGTGTTTCAGATAATCATGAGTGCATACTCTGTGCTCCTTTAGTAAAACCATGGAGGGAGGCAGACTTGCGAAACTAAAATCCTAAATCTGCAAAGGTTGGCCAACACCAAAGACAAGAACAAAACCAACTTTGAGGTGAGTAACCAGATCAGGCTGGCTTCATTCCTTGCCTTTCTTCCTGTAACTTTGGCCTCAGCCTTAGGCAGAATCTCCACATCCTGGCCACGTGGAAGGGGAGGGGGCCAGGCTGACAAAGGGACCTGCTGAGGTGGCCAGCAAGGAGTCGGGGCAGGCCCACACTGTTTGTGTTCTCTTGAAGAACGTGGTTTTTATGATGTTCCAGCCACAGCCATGACCGTGAACGGAGCACGGCACACCTGGCCTGAGGGGTGTGGCACCCAAAAGCCTGGGGCTGAGCAGTGTGGAGGAAGTGTGCCCCGGTCAGGGCAGATGAGAGCTTCCCTCCTGCTTGGGCCGGCCCGTTGGTGCAAGCAACCAGGAAGACAGGGAGCCCTCTGTGTACATGCCAGGCAGGTGCCTCCCCAACAGAGGTGTCCCGTGCCCTTGGCAGGGTGGAGCTCTGTCCTTGGCCCTCTCCAAGTTGCTGCCCACTGCTCTGCTTGCTGCCTGCTGTGAGTGTACACAGTTTATGAATTCATTGCCCTGGCAAAAGATTAAAAAGCTGTTGGCAAGGATGTGGGTTTTTTTTTAAAATGCATTTAAATAACAGTCCTTACCAGAGGCAGTTGCCCTGAATGGGGGGGCTGAGGCTGGAGGAGGGGGTGGGCAGAAGGACAAGCAATGGCTCAGGGGCTCCCCGCTCTGGGGAAACCAACCCCTCCTCTTGACCCCCAGGCCTTGGGGAGCCAGTGAGGCGCCGCCCCAGGCAAGCCCTGTCTGCCTGCTGCCTTTGTTTATTTTGAAAGTTTGTCCTGTGTGAGTGAATCTGCAAAACTTAGCTCTGCAATAAAGCTGTCACTGGTGGGAAACAGGGCAGTAACTCAGGTACTGTAGTTAAACCACTATTGAGCTTGCGCCATCCGTGAGTTGATAAATCGTATAGCTTCATTTGGTAGGAATCAGCAATTTTATGCGGCAATTAATTTTTACTACTGGAAGGGAGCCAGCGTACGGGAGCTTCTTCCCATTTCTGTGTCTGTCGTAGCAGCTCAGTAGCTTTGCCACAGCGAGATAGGACTCTGGCCGTGGTGTTGGCAGGCTGTCTTTGCTGCCCTCATGGGTTCCTCTGGCTATGAGAGCCCTGGTCAGGGTGAGATGGCCCTCGTGACGTGTGTGTGTCTGTGGCTGCCTTGCAAGTGTGTGCATTTTAGGATCTGAAACAAAGATGTGCTTTGGGGGTGACAGGAAGGTGGTCCAAATCACTTCCTAAAGACAGAACTGGTGGGATGGTCTGCTCCTTCTGACTCTAGCCAACACTGGCTGCCCAAGGCTGGGTGGCAACGGCCACAGGGTCCTGCAGGCCAGACTCCACAAGGAGTGGGGTGCACAGCAGGCACCATCCCCTCTTAAACATGATTGCAGACATTTTCAAATACAATTATGAGCAATTATGAGGAACTGGAAGGGAAAGGTAAGTTTCATCCACTCCTCTGACCCCCAGCCCTTGGCGTTGGTACAGAGTTTTTTCATAATGATGCTATTTTGGTGCAGAACGTGGGGATGCACACAGAGCTCTGGCACGGGTGGCGTTGGTATGCAGAGTCCCTCTTGTGCAGGCGGCTTCCTTGGTGACCTGTGGCCTATGCACACCGGGCTGGACCTGAGCTGTCTGCTAGTGAGCCATGTTACCCAAGCAGCAGTAGCCCAGTCCTCCAGAAGCCAGTCCCAGGAGCTCTGCCAGCACCTCTCCATCCAGGTCAGGGCACCCCCTGTGCACCCACTTGCTGAGTCCAGTAGCAGAGGCATCTGGCTTCTGGCCCAGCTCTCTCATTTTCACCTGTAAGACTCAAAATAAATGCATGTCCCAGGCTGGTCCGTTACAGCTGAACAACTGGGCCTGCTCAGATCCCTCTTATGTCTTCCTTAGCAAACAGTTCTCTGTTCTGGGTCTTGATTTTTGTTGGTGGTGTTGGGAAGACCTCCTAAGACACGTGGGAAGAACGAGCTACCCCTACTGAGAATGGTGCCCGGCTGCTGCTCCCGGGAGAGGTGGCGTTGGGGTACAAGCACTGTTCAGGTGCATGCTGGGCCGAGGCTCAGCCTGGCCATCTGTGACAGCTTTCCTCAGATCAGGGCTGTGTCCTGGGTCACTGCTTGCCTTGTCTTCGCCCTGAGATGCTGGGGGGAATGTGGCATCTTTGCCCTGTGCCCAGTTGGCTTTCCTGAGGGCAGTCTGCCTGTGGCCAGCGGTTCCAGCAGAGGGGGCCGTTCTCTTGGAAGTTGTATTAGGAAGTCTGGTGACAGCAGTTGGTGACAGAAGTAAGATGTTTGCTTTAGCAGTTTGCTTAGCTCAACACACATTCGCAGACAGTGCCAGGGCCTTAGATGAAAATAGTATGCTCAGCGTGTTGGGATGTTTTCAGTGAAAATACAGTGTCCCCCATGAGGATGTTGGCCTCTGCAGTAGTCTTCAGGGAATTCACCCTCATAAGGCCCCCCGGAGAACTTGGATCTAATGGGGCCTGGCAACAGGGTGCCCCTCCAGAGCCAGGCACAAGATTCTAGAAGACAGAAAGCCAGGCCCAGGCTGGAGCAGGGGCACGTGTTCCTCTGGCCGACCCTCTCCCCTCCGTGTTCTGGGCAGCAGAGGCCTCTGGCCGTGAGGCCTGGTCCTCTTGTATGTTGTGGGGAGGGGCTGGTGCAGACGTCTGCAGGGAACAGCCAGTTTGTCTCAGACCCAGAGCCTGGCCTCTTCTCGCTGAGTAACCCGTGCCCATGTGAAATTTGTTTTGCTGGCTTCCTCTCCGTCTTTGGTCATGGCTTGGCTCGCATGGAGCCAATGCAATCCGTCTTCTGCATGACGGCCAATGCAGATCCACAGCCCAAGAAGGAACTGCCCGGGCCCAGAGTTCCAACTCTCTGCCACAAAACCCGCGCTTATCTTGGGTCCAGAGCCAGGTTCACACGGGGGACCTTTTCACATGGAGTCACTCCAGCTGAGGTTTCTGCGACCCAGAACACAGAGAGGTGAAAGTATGAGCCAGGGCGGTCTGGGCTGGGTGCACCTCGATGCTGTGTAAATATAGCAGCCAGTGCCCTGGCACACACGGACTGGGAGGAAGCAGTGTGGCTGTGCTGCATGGTCATGCGTGTCGGTGAAGGGGCCCTGGGATGAGTGACAGTTGACACTGGCCCCGTGGAGCACTCGGCCAGCAGGACAGTGGTCCCTGGCACGTGGTGGCGATGCCTTCCATCCTGAAAGGTCCAGCCTACCTGGACGTGCCCTTTGGCTCCTGGGGAGCTGCTGCACAGTGCCTGGAAAGCCAGGAAAGCAGGCGAGCCTGAGGACAAATTTGCGTTTAAATCTGTGTGATATCTCACTGTGATTCATCCCCTAAGAGGGCCACATGCCTGTAGGCACCCATGTTTCTGCCTTGTCTTGTCCTTTGTGCACCTGCTGTGCGTCGTGCAGCCTGCTAGGACCCTGGGCCCAGCAACGTCCCCCATTGTTCGGCTTTTCCTCCTTCCTTCCTTTAGCGTCTGCCTCCGGACTGCACCTGAGCAGAGGGAGTGGAGAACGCTGGCCTGTGGCACCTGTTCCCTCCCCCCCAGGGTTGGGATGCTCTGAAAGCAGCAGGAGCTGGCTGGATTTGGGGACAGTTGTCTTGGTGTGAAGACCTTGCCCGATGTACCTGATGTGTTTTGTATGGCCGTATCTAGGGTACACGTGGGCAGGTGGGGAGGGGCCCTGAAGCACCTGGTGAGGCCCCACACAGGCCCCAGGGAACTTGGCATGTGTCTCTCAAGGCTGCACACCGGGTAGCCTGGTTCTGTCCGCTCCACGGCACGTCCTGTGCAGAAGGCACAACAAGACACAGATTCCAGCAGACCCAGATTTTAAATGTCCGTGCCCCGCCCAGGGAGGCCAGAACAGACCCCCAGTTATGGTGCCTGCTTAGGGACCAGGGCCCAGCCCCCCGAGACCGCCCCCTCTCTGTAGCGCACTGAGGCTGGGAAGTGGCACTGGCCCCAACAGCGACTCAACTACACCAACCTGCACCGCTGGAGCCTAACAAAGCCCAGGCCTCCTGGGGCCTCAGGAGGTGGGCAGGGCAGTCACTGGGTGGAGAGTGGCAAGGATCCTGGTGGACAGAGGGCCCAAGAGGCTGGCATTTGGCACCGAATGCCATGAGCCCTGTTTTGAGGCCTGTTTTTACCAGAACTTCCTGTTTTTTCCCATGGAAGCTCTTGTTTTGGCTTTCGTGATGATGGACTTGCTGAAGAGCGAGCTGTTCTCAGGGCAGGGAGCTCCAGTCGGTCTCCAGGCAAAGCCAGTTGCCCCTCGCCACAGTTCCAGGGACTTCCGTGCACAAAGACTCACTGCCAGCAGCCGCCCTGGGCGGTTTCGTCTCCAGAGCCGGAGTTCGGCCTCCTGTCTGGAGGAGGCGGGGGCTGGCCCAGGACAATTGAAAGGGTTTTTGTGTTGTTCCTCTAGGGCTAAGTTAAGCCATGTGTGTCTTCTTTCTAGGAGTGCTGGGCCAGCCAATCAGAGCCACACACACCCACTCACTTCCTGCCGACCTTGTGACACCGACAGATGGTTTTTCTTACAAGTGTTGCCGGGGCCCCGGGCCCACTGACCTCATCGCATTGCCTGGACGCCATTTTCCTCCATGTTGTCCATTAACTCTTCCAAGGCTGCTTCCAGGCCAAACTTGCCCTGCTCCTGCGGTGCCAGGATTGTGTCCACGTTGCTGGGAGTAGCACTAAGCAGGTGCCCAGAACCACACCCCTGATCAGGAGGGTTCCCAACCTGCCTGCCCCTGAGCCGTTGGGGCTCTCCTGGGGACCAGGTGTCAGATGCAAAATGGGATGGCGCTGGGCCAGGACTTCTCTGAAAAAGAGAGGCTGTGTTTGTTCATTGCTGGTGTCCTGGCCACTTGTGACGGGCAGGGATGCCGAGTGCTGGGACACTCAGCCTTTCTCATCTGTGCCTGGTTGGGAACATGCGTGCACTGAACATAGCCGTTCCAACTCCTCTCACACTCACGCACACATGGCAGCCTCTCCCCCTGGGAGGAAACCCCTGCTAACGTCTGGGTCTTTGGCACATTTTCATTTGAGTGAGTTCCCTAGGCCAGGTTCTCTCCAGCCTCCTTCTGGGGTGGGGAGGATGAGCTGCGACTGCTGGGCTATAAGTCTGGCCCCTCTTTGCAGACTTCAGTCCAGCAAGGTCTCCCTGGGTAGTATAAACAAGGGTTCTTGAGCAAGGACTGGCTGCAGTGAGTCTCCAGTTCCCTAATGGTAGCTGATCGGAGTTGGGGCTGTAACACCACAGAAGGTTCCAAAAATCCCATGGCTCTACAAAGCTCCCAGGGGCTCCCAGCCATTGGGCTCCGGGCCACGTGTGTGTGCTGGGCCACAGTGCACTCCTGGCTCGCAGGTTCCAGGTGCTGGCCGCTGTCTGAGAAATGGCCATATTTGCAGGTGAGCTCAGCGTTCCCCCACTGACGCTGACGAGGCCAGTGCTGCGTCCGATCGGCTCGTGTTCGTTTTGCACGGGAGCCTCGTGTGGCTCTCCTCCACTGTGAAGCCACACTAAGTGTGTGGTGTAAAAGGGACTTTTTCTTGGGATTCCAGTCAGAGAGCGAATTCTGGGACAAGCTGGGTCTCACACACCCTGCTCTGCGTGGCCAGGTGGCGTTTGCTGTGTCCCAGTGGCTTTGTGAAGGAGAACCATGGGTTGGAGCTGAGCTGTTGGACAGGCTGCAACATGAGTGCCTGCAGTGCAGTGACACCCTGCCTGGGTGAGAGCACCCTCCACGTACACTGTGCCCCCACGGGCTCACGTGTGGCCTACAGCTCAGGAGGAGTGAGCTGTGATGGCGCTGGCCTGGGCACAGCAGGCTGGCCAGTGGGTGTCAGCAGGGTTGCACGGGACCGCCTTTGGGTGCTCTGGACGTGGGAGGTGCCTACCCTGTGAGAAAGGGATCATGTGTGGAGTGGGCCTTTCCTCGGATCTTATCTCCAGACACCATTTCCTGAAAGCAGCCCAGCAGCCCCAGCCCAGCTGGACCATGTATGCCAGTCTCTTGGCTTCTCCTTAGCTGCCAAGCAGCCCACTGCTTCACTGGGCTGTCGACAGAGGGAGCTATTGAGAAAGACTGAGGTTTGGAGGGGCGCAGGCCCCCAGTTGGGGCACTGTTACTGTGAACCACCCCCTCCTGGCCTGCTGAGAAGGGAGGCTGGGCACAAGTCGCCATGTGCTGTACTCAGCCCAGCACCTGCAGGCTGGTGAGCCTCTTCTAGACACTGTGGGTACATCCTTGATGCCCACCTACCTCCCTTTCCAGAGGTGTGTGATGCTCTGGACCCAGCAGAGCTGAGCTGTCATCATGTGTGCCCCTCCCTGTCCTGGGTGCCGCAGTCCCGACCCCTTCCTTAGAAGTTCCATTGCTGTCCAGTTGTGTTTTTCTTTGCTGGGGCGTCATGGAAACTCACCCTCCTGGGTGTTCTGCATCCCTGCTGGCCTGGACGCTGAACAAGTGTTGGCAGAATCTGGAGGCAGAGAAGGCCATACTGGGCGTGCAGTGCCCTCTGCTGGCCGGAGGTCACCAGCACTGTCATGAGGCCTCGAGGCTGGCTAGGTCAGTCCCACAGGGTGGTGGCATGACGACCCGTTGGCTTTGGATTTGGTGTTGCAGAGTGTGTCCCTAACATGCCTGCGGCCATGGGATCCACAATTGTGCCCCATAGGGAGAGTGGACATTGCCTAAGGCTTGGTGTCAGCTGTGGCATAAAACCCAGAGGCAGATATCTAAAAATTCTAACCATCCACATTTTTGGTTTTCGTTGCAGCTTGTTGGACTAGTAACCCATCGACTTCTGTGATTGCCTTTGCTAGATAACTGAGTACACGTGTGGTTCATATGTATTAGATAAATAATTCAAAGTTGCTGTAAAAATATTGAACATCTTTCCATCCCTGAGTCCAGATGAACAGCTTACATTGCTTCATGGCATGTTGCACGTCATGGAGGCACCATTATGATTCAGTGGCTGTAGCGTGGACGCCTTCCAGGTAGCCAGGACCTGTGGCAGGTGCTGGCCACACGTGTGGTGGGTGTGCCCCGTGCCAGCCTGGCCGTGAGCGAGCCTGATCTTCCGGATACTTCTGTGTGTGTTTACTTGTATTCATGCTCATACAAATGTTCCAGAATATTTCCTGGCTGTGACTGTGTAGCCAGGCGGGGACCATGGTGGTACCCCCTCTCCCTGTTTGGCCAGGCTCCTCAGTAGGAGAGAGGGGCTCCGGGCAGGGGACGCAGGAATCTGAATTTACTGGGAAAATGGAGTTACAGGCTGTGAAGGATCCGGGCATCTGCCAGCCACTGGTTGTCTTCCACGTGGCCAGGGCAGAGGCAGCTTTCCCAGGTATGTTAGAAGGAAACTGGAGTGCAAGTGGTGCACATAGGAATCGAACCAGTGTACCTGTGGGATGCTGGAGTTAATAGTCGCCATTCTACCTGCCAAACTGTAGCGCTGGCCCTGAAGACACCCATTTTGAACTGCTTACTTGATTTTATCCGCCCACCCATCTTTATTATAACTAATACGTGTGTCTTTAAAGTGTGTGGAAAATCCTACACACAGGATTTTCTCTTTCTGGAACATGGAACGCCCCATGCTGAATTTTTATTGCGACACAAAGAGAACAGCCAGTTAGGAACTGGCAGAATTCATTCCCGCCAAGTCCTGTGCCCAGTCGCATCCTTTTCCGAGTGCAAGTAGTTAGCATTGCTTGGCGTTTCTTGCGGTGAGTGTGAGCAGCAGACCCAGCCTGGGCGCACAGGCGCAGGGAGCAGCGTACCTTTCACATGTTCCTCCTGGCACCTGCCATGCAGCACGTCGCCTGGCCTGCTTGCGGGCTACTCCCCAGGGTGTTCCTGTCCCTGCTGTAGTCTGTCTCAGCCCCTGTTCTCCGGTGACCATCAGCAGGCAGATCCTGGAAGGTGGTGCCCACGGCCAGGCTGGCCTTATTCTTGAGTGTGCACCAGTGTGTATTACTCTGCCAAACTGTTGGCATCCCTGCCATCGTGTTTGGGCACTTCAGTGGCTGCCTGAGCAGATAACCAGCCATAAGTTGTTAGCTTTTGAAATTCTAGGCTCTGGTTCGTGAGGCATCCCTGACCCCTGAATCCCAGAAAAGCATCTGGCTGTGTGTGGGACTTGGAGGCTCCCAGGGGGTCCATGGAACAAATTGGGGGTGGATGACGCTCGGGGTCACCCTAGGGTTGGGCACGTCCTGGAGAAAGATGAAGTTCCTGACATTGCTGGGGGATGGCAGCTCCACCCCAGGTTCCCACGCCCGGCTGTGGGCCTCGTGTCCAACCACTCCTGCGCCTGCACAGCACTCAGTTTTGGCCACAGTATGACTCAGTTCCAGTTCACTTACTTGTAATTATCCAGCCTGGGAAGTCTGCAGCCCGCGCTCTGGCAGGTCCAGGGCTGGCAGGTAGACCTGGTGGCTTTCCCTCACCTTGGGGATTAGCAGTTGAATAGTACCAGAGCCCCATGTTTGGCCCTGGAGTTGAGCTGCATGGATGCCTGCCTCTCACAGCAGCAAGCCCAGCTTGGACTCCAGCTCCATGGGCCCACGTAGTCGGAGGCTCCGGTTGACTTCGGGGCTCCCCGCTTTTGCCTGGTGTGGGGGTCCCATCGACTGTTTGTGGCCTCTGTGCATTGGGTACTTTGGCTCTGGGGCAGCCATGGTGGTAGTGCCAGCTGCAATAGTGCAGCTGCCTTTCCAGCCAGCGACACCCTGCACGGCCTTTGTGATGCCAGAGGCTCGGAGCTCCAGGTGCTGTCCAGGTGCCTGTACTGGGGTCGTGCTCCCTTCGCACGGTGCTTAAGGAGGTCTCCCTACAAGAATTGAACTGTGATGCTGTTTCGCTGGTGTAGGAAGCTTTCATTTCTGAAGGCACTGTTGAAGATACACTTTGTCTGGGAAGTCCTTCAGCTGCCTGGTGCTTATGAGGACACGGCAGAGTGAAAGGCCTGGCTGAGTAGGAAGGCTCCTGGCGAGGACTGCCCTGCAGCCTGGCGCTGGCCGGGCCAGCCCTGCACCCACCCCTGTGCCTGGCTCCAGGAGGTTGGCCGTCCTTTGCTTCCTTGCTCCTGAACGTGGCGCTCGGGGGAGCTGTAGCGCGTGCCTAGCACCGCCACCGTCTGCTCTACTCTGGTGCCAAGACATCACACGGGGCTCACGCGTGAAACGTTTTCAGCTTCATAAGACATGGAACTAAAAGCTGGGCCTCGTGGCGTGGTGGATTTAGCCTCAGTAAGGTGCAGCTTCTGGGTTCTTACCTTCCTTCCATTTCCAACGTCTTGCTGACGGGCACCCTGGGAGGCCCAGCTGGCATTTCTGGCCCCTGCCCTGGCCCTGCCTGGGGTTTTACAAACATTGAGGGAATGAGCCAATACCTGAGAGAGGGTGTATTTGTGTATGTGTTAATTTTTTTTTGCATAATTTTTCATAACACTTCTTATGGCGCTTTTAATTCTCATTCATGGACTTTGGTATTTTTTGGTATCTCAATTTGCTGACTTTTCCCACCTGCTTGAAGAACCAGGGAGACCCTCCCTTCTCACTTGCAGAAAGCGCCTTGTGGCTTCTCATTGGCACGTGGCTTTTCTGGGACACGGGGGACCTGATCGCAAGTGGGGCGGCACTGCAGGTTCCCCAAGGTGGTCCTGCAGGCGCGTGAGTCCTGTGACTTCCACCCCCCCCCCCCCCCCCCCCCCGCCGTCGAGTGTTGTCCGTGCCAGGGAGCGGGAGCACAGCGGGTGTGAGGCAGGTGCAGCAGCTGCTCTTGGCCAACCAAGTGGGCTGTGGTGTGAGGGAGCCCAGAGCCGGGGTGGATGGCGACAGGCTGCCAGCGAGGCACAGCTCTAGGCAAGATGGGGAGCGGATTGTCACATTGCCTGACTGGTTCCCAAAGCCATCTTGGGGGGGGATGGCATTGCCCCAGGTGGTCAGCCCCACCGCAGAGCCACTCCAGTGGGCAGGTGCCTCTCCCCGCCCCCTCTAGTCCCAAAGCCCAGCGCACTGGGAGCCGTCTTTAATGGAAGACGTATTTATGTAAGCCGATGGCTCATATTTCTTTTGATTGCGTGATCGAGATTCTACTTATCAATTTTTCAGGAAGCCATCTAATTATACAAATTAAAATTCAAAGGAAAGCAAAAAGAGTGATTATGTCCCCCTCGGGGGCTGGGGGAGGGTGTGAGACCACCATGCTGGCTCGCTCCTCACTGTGGCTCCTCCCAGGAAGGCATCAACTCGAGGGCCCAGACTGTGTCCCACGTGTCCGTGCTGCTGCTCCTGCAGTCGCCAGGGGTGGGCTTCCCAAAGGAGGCCACCTCATCCGGGTCTGGTCCGTGCCGCTTGCTGGGCTGATGGAGGGCCTTCGGAGGGGCCTCCTTCGTGGGCCTTCGGAGGGGGCTGAGCACCGGGGGTGCTGCCGTGTCCGTGTGATTGGAAACTGCTCCCTTTCCTGGCTCTACTTATTTTTTTAATTACCTAATTATTGTCATAAATCTTGAGGATGCCTTTTCAGTCCTTTTTGCTGGGGAACTACCCAGTAACTACCAGGAAGTTGCCTACCTGAAGCCCTCCGGCTGCAGCCTGACCTTCCCCAGGGGTCGCACAGTTGACGAGCTCGTGCTGTGACCTCTGTTAGCCCTGGGGTCTCCCGCACCCCCTCTGGCCGGGTGCTGTGCAGGAGTCTGCTTGCTGTGTTCCTGGAGGCACCAGTGAGCGTGGATTCTTTAATGAGCCCATCAAATGGGTTTAAAAGTCAGAGAATAAGAAAAAGGCAAGGTCTTTTTTGTTTGTTTGTTTAATTTTTTAAAGATTTATTTATTTATTTTTATTGGAAAGTCAGATACCCAGAGAGGAGGCGAGACAGAGAGGAAGATCTTCCACCCAATGATTCACTTCCCAAGTGACCGCAATGGCCGGTGCTATGCTGATCTGAAGCCAGGAGCCAGAAACTTCCTCCAGGTCTCCCACACGGGTGCAGGGTCCCAAGGCTTTGGGCCATCCTTTGCTGCTTTCCCAGGCTACAAGCAGGGAGCTGGATGGGAAGTGGAGCTGCTGGGATTAGAACTGGTGCCTGTATGGGATCCCGGGCGTGCAAGGCGAGGACTTTAACCACTACGCTATCACGCCGGGCCCGAAAAAGGCAAGGTCTTGCATCCAAGACCTGGGTCGCTCACGTTCTCGGGTCGTCCTCTGCTGCTGTCCCAGGTGTAGCGGGCGGGAGCTGAGACGCGGGGCGGCCAGGGCGCCATCCGTGCACGTGTGCGAAGGCTGCAGCCCCTAAAGCAGTGAGGGACATTAGGACACTCGGGGGCTCCTGGTGGCCGCTGGCTGAGCAGTCAGGTCTGCAGTGCCGTGATGTCATAGCCCACTCTCCCTCCAGGGACAAGCTGTGGGCAGGAGCTCCTGCCTCCTAGTGGGCCCCCATACTTGGCCCACACAGGAGACCCTTCTCCCGCCACCTCCACCTTCCTCACCACTGCCTAAAATGGTGCTGAGGTCCCGGCCGGGCAGCTGGGCACACTCGGCGGGAATGACTCGTGCTTTGCTGAGCTGGGGCTTTGGCCCAGCTATTCCGGAACACGGGCTGCGAGCCTCCCGTGCCGTCTTGGTGGGTGTCATGGTGTCGGTTGGCTGTGAGCATGCCGTGAGTCCAGCCAGGGTTAGTGTCAGGAGACAGGCTGCTCGCTGGTGTCTGTGGCTGTCCAGCGTCACAGGGCCTGGTGCAGCATGCGGGTGTCCTGCCTGTCGTCCTGTGTGCCCTGCCCCTGCTACCCAGGGGCAAGCCTGAGCTTACTCGGTGCACTTGGTGCCGCCTCTGTCCACCCCTGGACGGCAGGTCGCCTTAGCAGGAGGCCATCAAGTCCCCACGATGACCTGTCGTCCCACGTGTCCAGGGGCAGCCGAGTAAGGACTGTTTTCTGCTTGTTTCAGGGTGCGTAGTGGCGTCATGCACGCAGGCTCCGGCGAGCTCCCCTAAGTTCTTAGAGGACCGCTTTGCCTTTTGACTCAGAGTTGCAAAGTTCCGTAAAGAATGGCCCTTGTGGATAAGCACAAAGTCAAGCGACAGCGGTTGGACAGGATTTGCGAAGGTAAGAGCCGGCGTGTGTGCTGGGTTCCCCCAGGGCCTGGTTCCTTGCTCTCATCCTGACGGGCTCACCTGAGCTGGCTGTTCCAGAATGTACTACACCCCTGCCACCCCCTCGCCCCACAACCCTCCTGTGTGGAGTCCCTCTGTCCCATTCTAGCATCTTCTGCCATCTCCTTCTCCCTCTGCCCGGCCTCCTTGGCTGCGTGGGGCAGCAGGCCTGGCCCTGATTCCGGAGGGTGGGCCTGGGTTTCACTTCTTCCACATACCCGTGGCTGGTTTGCATATGAAAGCTTGTATAGGAGGACCGTCTTTGGTTTTTCCTGGCATTTCCGCACTGTCTGTTCTCAGTTAAGATATTTACAACTGTGACTTCCAATATATTCTGTAAGAGCCCTAAGCGGCCCTCGTGTCGTGTTCCAGTCCCTGGTATCTTTGAAAATGTCTGGAAGTGTTTTATTCATGAAAGGAAAAATAAACATAATTAAAATCTAATGGAAACCCAGGGAATGTTGATTAGCCATGGTCCTCCGCTGCTCAGCAGGTGGCCCTGGGCAAGGTGGCTCTCAGTGTGGCCGGGCTGGCTTCTTCCCAGGACCGGGTGTGGGGCTGTGGCACCGTAGCTGCAGTGGGTACAGCTGCCCTTCCGCCTCTACACCAGCTTGTGGACAGGAACACAGCAGCGTCGGCGTGCGGCTGGCCCTGCCGAATTGCTGCTCCTCATGTGGCGCATGGACGGGTGTCGGAGCCGCCTCTCCGCAGGAGCTTGGGGGGTCGCTGGGTTCCCACAGCACGTGCGACCCTAACACTCCAGGCTTTTCCTAAGATTGTCTCTCCTCTCTGTGTATCTGACTTTCCAGAGAGGACGATCTCCATTGATTCACTCCCCAAGTGAGCGCAGTGACCAGAGCTGAGCTGATCTGAAGCCAGGAACCAGGAGTGTCTTCCCGGTCTCCCACGTGGGTGCAGGGTCCCAAGGCTTTGAGCTGTCCTCAGCTGCTTTCCCTGGCCACACGCAGGGAGCTGGATGGAAAACGGGGCCACCAGGATTAGAATTGGTGCCATATGGGATCCCAGTGCATGCAAGGCGAGGACTTTAGCTGCTAGGCCACCACGCCGGCCTCAACATTCAAGGATTTTCAAAAACAAAAGCGAAGAGGCTGACCACGTTGGAGACCTACAGAAAAGTGGTTTGGCAGCCTCGTGCAGCAAGCAGACACAGGACCTTCCGCTGGGTTAGCTGCTTTTCCTGGTGTGCATGTATGGAGGGATGAGTGAATGGGTTTTTTTCCAGAACCATCTGGAAAATGTAGGCACAGCAGTGTCCCCAGAGTGTGTGGCTCCTTCGGACAGTTTCCCTGTGGGAGTTGGCTTCGTGTTATTCCTGTTGCGTAGACTGCGTGCTCATGTTCCCCTACACGTCTGTTTTTAGCTGTTTTGTTTGTCTACACGGGAACTAGTCACGTGGCACACTTGGTGGACCTGTCTCCTTAGCCCGCAGAGTCTTTCTGTGACACTGTGACTGGGTCATGGCAGGGCAAGGGCTGGCTGCTTTGTCGAGCGTCCACAGCCCAAGCTTGCCTGATTGGCAGGGGTCTGTAACACCCACCTGCCTGGGAAAGCTGTCTCCATGACTCCCACCCTACTCTGAAGGCCTAATCAGTCCCCTCTCCGAGGGCAGGGCAGGGCAGGGGTCCGGGACAGCCCTGGTGGCTGTCCGGATCACCTGCCACCTCTGCACCTGGGACTCACAGCCAGGAACTTCCACGTCACCTTCACCTGTGCCTGTGGTCCCGGCAAGACTGGGAGCCCTGTGTGAATTCCAGGTGCCCACCTGGGACAAAGAACAAAGCAGCCTCCAGTGATTGGCACCCCGCTCCCGGGCATCCCGCTGAGTGCCCACACTAGCTCCAGGCGTGTGTTGGCACTCCGCCCACGTGTGAGCTGGATGAGTTCTCATGCATCTTCTTGCTGGGGCAGGGGCTCCCATGTTACAGGTGCTGCCGTGAGGCCACCCCACTGCCCCGTGTGCCCAGCTGTACTGCTGTGTCTGGGTGCAGGGGCCCTCCATGACCAGAAACCGGAAGCATTTGTCCCCGGGCTAGAGACAGGCAGCTGTCTCTCCTCCAGCTCTTGGGCTATGGCACCCTGATTCCTGGCCTACCCCTCCTGTGTCCACTCCCTCCCCGTACAGGCTGTGCCCACCTGCACCAGCTTCACGCAGAACTTCAGTTCTGGCCAAGTGCAAGCAGTACCCCTGGGCAGTTTCTCCCAAAAGCCCCCCTGGGCCTGGGCAGCCATCGTGTTGGTCCAGTCCCTGCTTACCTTGTCCCATATGTGACTCCAGAGCAAGGCACCACAGTGCAGGGCCTCCAGCGGGACCCAGCATGTGGGGTGCAGCCGGCGCCTCGTGGACACCTCCGGGTCAGCTGACACAATGAGCGGTCTTTCCTGCCCACAGACTCCCGTTCGTCTTGCAGCCATCTTTTGTTGTGATGTTGCGAGTTTGTCCTCCGCTGCCTCTCCCGCTGTCGCAGTCTTCCTAGAGTCCCGCTGGAGTAAGCGTTGCTCCAGACCAGCCTTGGCTGGCAGAGGCTGGCCACCGGGAGACAGCAACGTTGTCTTTGTCGTGCGCCGTTCATGTCTCTTCAGTTTGTTGGCACAGTCCACGTGTTGCATTCAGGAATCACAGCAGCGGAGAGATGTGAGGCCTCAGGCCAGGGCTGCTTTGGCTTGCCCCGGTGCCTGTCGGCTGGGATGAGCTCTGCCTCCCTCCCTGGTGTCGGGGATCCCATCGCCATCACACTGCCACCTCCCCTAGGGTGTGTCAGTCCCCTTGTGCTCACAGTCCAGCGAGGGGTCTGGGGGGAGCAACCAAAACCCATGAGGTTTCTGTGCCCTCGTTACCATCCAGGAGGGCACAAGGGGTCCCAGAAAATATTCTGCAACCGGTGCAGGGACACGAGTCTCCCTGGCCAGGATTTTTCTGTTCTTCTTACTGGGGGGCGCTTACTGCTGGAGGGGGCTCTCCGGGGGACAGTCTCCCAAGAGCCCCCTGGGTGGCCCTGGCATGTCCGAGCGTAGCTTCCTGGTCGCCTGGTGACCCAGATGGCAGGGCAGTCCACAGCCAGTGGGGCCCTCCCTGGCAGTTGCGTGGCTGTGCTTGGGTGTTTTGTTTCTGGTAATTGGCTGGGTTTCCCAACCTTCCTTTAAATGCTCGAGTGAGCCCCGTTGGTTTTGTGGGGTGCTGCCACACTGGCAGGGCTGATAGAGCCGGGGCTGTGTGGGTGCTCCGCAATCGTGTCTGATAAATGTGCTGGATAAGCCCCAACGAGTCAAGTCACTTTTAAAAAATGGGATTCGTGATGTTGCTATACATTATAATTATATGTTGGGATCAGGCAATTATGCACATTTCCAGTAATTAGGTGATTGGCTGTAATTACATTAGCTATGTAAATATACAATAGTCAACTAAACATGGCTTCAATCCCCACAGCACAGATATTTGGGCTACAATGCTGTTGTGCCCACACCAAGGACTGGCAAGGTTGGAGAGGTGTCGTTCACTGACGGTGACACGGCTAAGGATAAAATGCCCTGTGAGCCTTAACTGGGCAGCGACCCTTCTGCGGCCTTGCTCCTCGGGCCTCCACCCACATCGGGAGAGGTTTTCTTGTTTCTTTAAGAATTATTTATTTGTTTGAAAAGCAGAATTAGACAACTTTCATTTGCTGATTGACCCCCCCATGTGGCCACAGTGCCCAGGGCTGTGCGAGGCCCAAGCCAGGAGCTTCTTCAGGTCTCCCCTGTGGTTGCAGAACGCCAGGCACGTCAGCAGGGAGCTGCATTGAAAGTGGAGCAGCCCCAGGCTTTGGGTTCTGATGGCCACCCACGTCCCATCAGGTTCACGCCGTGGTCACTGCTTCCTGCCTTCTGCGGGCACGTTTCTTGGTCCCCACGCCACTGGGTTCAGGAAGCGCGGAGCTTTCTCAGGCCTGTGGCTGCTGCTTGCAGCACGCACCTTGCCCTGTTCCTCCTGGGCTCTCCTGGTCACCTTCTGGGCGCTGCACATCCCTTGTACCCCTGCAAATGTGGGCAGGGGGCTCACTGAGCTCCAGTATGTCCTGGCAAGACTCACCGTGATGGATCCGTGTTCCAGGTGGCTCCTGCCCTCTTGAGTTCTGCAGAGCACGCGAGCTGGGAAGTGTGCCCTGATGTGCCCATTCCTGGTTGACTAGGGCCAGCAGTGTCAGGCTGCCCTTGCTGGGGCCCTGGCTCTCGGCCACTGGAGCCCATCCACTTTGCCCTCATTCCATCTCCATCCACAGAGGATCCTTGTGGGCTTCCTGAGATGCAAGCTGGCCTTCCGCATCCAACAGGAACTTGGCTGGGCAACACAGCCAGGCTAGGAGGTAGCGGGGACAGCAGGCTTCTTGAAGCCTTCTCCATGAGAGTGGGTCCTTTTGGCCGGCCCCTCAGCACCTGGCCACACGGTGGCGCTGTCTCTGGCCATCTCCACTGCCTGTCTCAACACTGTGCTCATGTCTCAGCCCGTGCAAATGAGCGTGCTTGGCGTGTAAGCTCCTGGGAAGGGACTTCTTAGTGACTACATGTCTGTCACTTCATACCTGCCAGAGGGCACAGGCTGTCTTCCATATGTGACGAGTGTTACAGCAGAGCAGGGCTCTCTCGGGACAGCATGGCCAGAACACTGTGGCCTGTCTTCCTAAGCAGGTGCCACCTGCAGGTTGGTAGATTCTTGCGGACTAGGGGCAGGAGGCAGATGGAGCCAGGGGGACTTCTGGAGGGGGAGTGGTGAGCTGGGCTCCCGTGTGAGGGGAGGACTGGAAAGAGGAGACTTGAGACTGTGGAGTGGTGGCTAAGGCGCAGCGTGGTGCGTGTGCGTAGGGGTCTGCAGGAAGAGGTGATAGTGAACGCTCGACCAGGCTCAAGGAAGTGTAGCACCTGCTACGGGGCGGGCTCCTGGAGGGTGAGCTGGGGACAGACTTTCCGAGCCAACGATGTGCCACCACCGTCACTGGTGGGACGTTGGAGCCCGGCAAGCACACACTTGTACAGTGGGCCGTGAGCATGTGGATGCAGCCTGGAGTCTTGCAGGCGCATTCACAGACTTCCGCTGTGTGGCCGGGACAGTCGGGTTCCCCACACAGGCCGGGTCAGCCGAGGAAGGGACCAGGTTCAAGGTACGGAGCCAGGGAACTGGTTTCTAGAGTGATCCTAACGTGTCCTCGTGCCTGCTAACCTCAGCTCTGCCTGGGGCGCTTGGGCTGTGGCGGCAGGACAGTGACTTCCTCTGCTGTGTCACGGAGTTCGGGTGGGTCTCAGCAGCCGCGCGGCACAAGAGACTCCTCGCCTCCCACGCAGGGGCTGTCCTTGACACTGACCTAGCAGCATCTGGCCGTGGGGGTAGGCAGCAGCTGGACCGGATGTCATTTCACCCTGCCGATTGTCCCCAGGGAAGTCCATGCCCTGTTTTTTTGCCGCCCCTTCACAGGGGATGTGGAAGGTGTGTTGGCTACGTGGGCGGGAGTGGGTGACTGTCATCTGCCCCCCTGGGACCCTGTGCTTGTCCTCCCCTGCCGTGAGGTGGCTGTGGCAGGGAGGTAATGCTTGCAGGGTGGCCAGAGGCCGTCAGCTTTTCGTGGTGCTCGCCTGGGCTCATTAGCAGGCAATGGCTTTTGATGCCCTGTGCATTTTCTTCGTTTTTTTGTAGTGAGCATCTTTGCAAGATGAGAAAGTTGGAACTTGACCCCTATTCCGAGAAGGAACGTGCCAAGCTGTGGGGACAAGTGCGAGTATAGGCCCCGGCCCCACAGTTTGTGCTAAGCGGGGAAAGCCTCTGTCGCAATATTTGCAGCCTCACAGAGCTGGGGGCTGCATGAGTTTGAGGACTGACCGTGGGGCAGTGGAAGCCGGGGCTCCTGGCTCCCCCGCATCTGGGTGGTGTGTTTTGTGCTGTCGCCTCTTGCTTCTGTCGGGGAACCCAGCAACGCAGCCCAGGAACTTGGCTCCCGCAGCTCCGGAGTTCTCCCGTGTGCACTTAAGAGTGGGGTCACGTGGCACGCACGCTCCGTGGTATCACGTGTTCTATTATTAGAAGCAGGAAAAGGAAGCGGGGGGACAGCCCCCCAGCAGCAGGCATCTGCCATCTGGCGGCTGAGGGCTCACGGTGCGGACTCCAACAAGATCGTGCCAAGTTGCATCTGCGAGGGCAACTCCACGCGCCAGGGGTGTGGCCGAGACCCAGGGGCTGAGTGTGGGGGCTTTCTGCCAGAACCACTTGGATAAGTACCTGCCCCCTTTCCAGGACCACGGGGGCTGCTGTGGAAGGTGGGCAGCAGGCAGTCCCAGGCGTTGCCATACCCTGGGTCTCTGACGTGACCCCCTCAACCACCGAGACAGCCAGCTGACTTTATATTTTCTATTATTATTTATTTAATGGGCAGCCATTCATTGTTTTTATTTATATTGTGTTTATATGTAGTAGTAATATTTTTAGTATTCTTTAATGTGACAGGTATCTTTCCGTCTCCCAAGCACCTGCAATACCTGCCATGTGGGTGGTGGGGACATCAGCTGCTCCCCGGGGTGCACGAGGCAGACAGGGCAGGCACTCTGAATGGAAAGCAGGCGCCCAAGGCAGAGCCGTGTCCTCTGCACCACCATGGGTTAATTAAACAGGCTACAGCATCCAGTGCCTAACACGGCCTGGCCCGTGGTTGCCCTCTTCCCATCAGCCCTGTCCTGCGTGCCCAGGGCGACGAGGGGAGAGGCAGCCACAGTTGTGGCTGGACTACGACTCAGACAGATGCCAGCTGGGGGCTGCTAGGTGTCACCTGCCTGTCCTTTCTGGAACAGGGGGAAGCTGTGGGCAGTACCCGCCAAGGAGAAAGCTGGCATGCAGGGTCCCAGCCCACCAGCCTGCCAGAGCCAGGGCTGCTGGCCGTCCCTGGGTCTCACTGGTTTGGGGGGCGGGGGTTGTGGTTTTGATTCTTTGGGATGTGTGGGCTGAGTGTACCTGTTCGGGCTGTTGGGGGATGTGTGAATATCGCCTGGCTCACACCAGGCTTGGCGTCTCCCAACATTTGCTGCTTGTCTCGGAGGACCAGGCTCCCGAGCCTGTGGATACCCACCCTCCACTAGCGGCTCCTTGCTCTCTGTCCTTTGTGGCCATCCTGGGGCGTGGGGAGGACAGCAGTAGGACTTTGGTTTCTGCGAATCCGTGACATGAGGCTGGTGTCTAGAAGGAAGGCTGTGGCTGAGCCTGTATTGGGTCCCCAGAGACCCTAGCCTTGGCGACTGTTACTCTTTGGGGGCGAGTTGTGGGCTTCAGTTGTGGGCTCCGGGACCCTGCTGCTCCAGTGTGCGGAAGTGGAGTGGCCTCCATCCCCACTCCTCCCCGCATGCAGTAAATGTGTTTCCTGAATCGTGGCCTGCCCTCCCCTCTGGGCTCTCCTGCCCTGTGAGGTGCCCCGGGCAGCAGGCTCCAGTGCTTGCCAGGGTCTCTGTGCCCTTTCAGGGCGTGTGGAGAGGAGCTTTCCGCCTGGCAGCCTCCTTCCTTGGACCTCCATGGCTGTCACTTCCAGATGACACGGACACGGGCCCATCGCCCCTGGCATTGTGACAGCTGCATCTAAGGATCATCCGGAGAGGAATCCATGGACAGG
Organism: Ochotona curzoniae; assembly: GCF_017591425.1. Taxonomy (NCBI): domain Eukaryota; kingdom Metazoa; phylum Chordata; class Mammalia; order Lagomorpha; family Ochotonidae; genus Ochotona; species Ochotona curzoniae. Next base: position 4,684,674 of record NW_024466512.1, read on the forward strand.
GCACAGGGAGCCTCTGGATTGGGAGCAGGTGTCATGTCATTGGCAGGTCCCAGCGCATCCTCCGACTCGAGTGGGGGTGGGTCTCTGTCCACTGCCTGCGTGCTGAGCTGTGGATTAGCGAGTGCGGGGGAGGGGAAGAGGATTGGCATGGCTGCAGCAGCCTTCCTGCGGGCTGATGCCGTTTAGCCATCGGATTGGGGGCGGGTGTTCCCCTGAGAAGACCCCGGGGAGGGGGGAGGTGAGTGGCCCTGGGAGTCCAGCGATTCCCGGTTGCTGGCTAGGAGGCTTGGAGGGAGCGGGCGGCCACTTCATCATGCTAACAAGATGTCACATGAACAAAAGCTTTAGGGGTTTTATTTAGCTCCTAATCCGCGCGTTCAGCACGCCCAGAGCCATGTGAGTGTGCTGGCCAGCGATGGGGCCCCGGGCTTGGGGGACAGCCACCTGCATCAGATCCCTCTCGAGCCCTTGGAGCCACAGCTGGGGCTGGAGGCACAGAAGCTGTGAGCGCGCTGTGCTGTCCGCTAAGGTTCCTGAGGATTAATAATTCAGGCCGCACTCGGAAACAGAAAACCCCTGGCCAGGCACCACTGCCGCTGTCGTCCCAAAAGGCTCGCTCACTGCCGCGGCTGTTTCTCATGGATGTCAGTGAGGATTTGTAAAGAACCTGCCGTCACCAAGCCTCAGCCTTGTTCTTTCCAATGCCCGTTCCCAGCAGGCACACAAATATTGGTCGTTCTCAGAGCTGGGATGCCACCGGCTGGTACGAGGGCCCCTGGGACGGCGCAGGAGAGGGCGCCTGGGTCGAGCTGACAAACCATCGCCCGCAGGACGCTATCCTGCCTGGCCCGCCCGAGCCCTACCTGTTCCGCGAGGCCTTTTATAACTCGGTCACTGCCAGAAAGGGTTCTGCTCCTGACTTCGCCTTCTACAACAGCCGACAGGCGGTCATGTCTGCTCCCGGTGCCCTGCTGCCGCCGGATTCCTACAGCGACCCAGCCAGAAGCATACGGGCACCCAGAGAGCCTCCGTACTACCACGACTCCAGAGGCAGCCGCCCGGTGCCCGGATACGAAGTGCTTGGCAGCCGGATGCCGTGGGATCAGGTGCAAGGTCAATTAGCTGCTCTGCCGGATGCTGGTCACCTGTACCGGGATCCTGCAAGTAAGATGATCCCCCAGGGGCAGCGGACACAGAGCAGGGCCCCATCGCCGGGGCGGTATGGACAGGAACTGCCTGACTCCAGCTATGGGCAAGAGACACCTGCCTGCCCCCCTGGCCAGGTCTACAACAACATCGGTGAGAGACCTGTGGGTTCTAATCCCGGCAGGCAGGTGACCCCGACGTGCCTGGTGGTGGATCCCGGTGCAGCTGCAACACCCGAGGGTGGCTCAGCAATGGCTCCAGGCACCCTGCACCAGGGCTATGGCCCTGTGCCCGAGAACATGCATGCCAGGATGGCCTATGAGAATCACGCAACCAACGCAGCCGACCTGCAGGGCGAGAGGAGCATGCTGCCAGAGTTTCTGGCCTTCCTGAGGGCTGAAGGGCTGACCGAGGCCACGCTGGCTGCCTTGCTGCGGCAGGGTTTCGATTCTCCCACCGTGCTCTCCACCCTGGAGGACGCTGACATCAAGTCGGTGGCCCCCAACCTGGGCCAGGCCCGGGTGCTCAGCCGCCTGGCCAGCAGCTGCAGGGCAGAGATGCAGCTACGGAGGCGGGACCGGGCAGGCCCCCTGCCCCGGACACGGTCCAGCAGCTTCGGCCATCACGGTGAGCTGCTGCCCGGCGACGTGGCCTCGCTGGGAGCCACTGCCCTGCACCCCCAGCCCGCAGGTCCTCTGCAAGCAGCCGCCCCCCGAGCTGCCAACCCCACCCACCGGCCAGCCAGCGCCCCTTCACAACACCTCCTGGAGACTGCAGCCACCTACTCGGCCCCTGGGGTGGGTACCCAGGCCCCCCACTTCCCCTCCAACTCCGGATACAGCTCTCCCACGGCCCTGACTGCACGGCCCAGCCCTGCCTACCCTGTGCAGGCTGGGATGGCCTTGAGCCGCCCAGGCCCCAGAACCGCCTACTCCACGGCCTACACGGTGCCCATGGAGCTCCTGAAGCGAGAACGCAGCCTGGCCACCTCTCCGCTGCCCAGCCCCCGCGGCAGCCCCCAGCTCCTGCGCAAGCCTGGGGCTCCCGCCGAGCCCCCCTTGCTGCCACCCGTCAGCCAGAGCCTACACTCGCCTCACTCGCCGTACCAGAAGGTGGCCCGCAGGACGGGGGCCCCCATCATTGTGTCCACCATGCTGACGCCAGAACCAAGTAAAGCTCCCTTCTCCTCTCCCACCTGCCCCATCAGGACCCTCGAAGGGCTGGGGGTCGAGGCGAAGGGTGGGGATGTTGTGTGTGGCGCCAGTGCAGGCTCCCTTAGCCAGTTCTGGAGCCTCTGGCTGAGGCAGTGTTTTGTGCCCACCCTCTCTAGTGCAGTCCCTGGTGGGCAGCACTGTTCCCCTGGACGCCTGCAAGGGGTGCCCAGCTGAACTGCTGCAGATTCGTGCGGCGGGAACCCACCTCCCTGAGGTCCACGCACAGGCACACAGGAATTCCCTGCTGGGATGCTAAAAATGTGTGTTTCTCCACTTGTGGGTTAAACAAAGCAAAATGTTGAAACTCCTGAATTCCCTGTTTGGAGAAAAAAAAACAATTTTAATCTCCTAGTGGGTAGTACAGTTGGGAATTCTGCTTGCTGAGAGGGAGGGAGGACGGAACATGTTCGTCCCAGGTGGGAAGCGGCAGGGTTGTCTTGCGGGAGCCGCGCACAGCGTACGTGCTTGCCTGGGTCTTCCAGATGGACGGGGACGGGCTGGCGCTGTGTTCTAGAATGTCAACAATTTACTCTGGCTTTTGCCTCTGGCCTCACAGGGCAGAGGGGCGGGCTGATGCTAACCCTTTGTGTGGGAACCAGCAGTTGGTGGGTGCCCTGAGCTGGGGTCACCTGGTGCGCCCTCCACAGGGAGGGGCCTGTGCTCACTGTGAATGCGCCCCAAGCTGGGTTTCTTGTTTCCCCTCACTGTTGGGTCTGCCGCGCATGTGTGTGTTCTTAGCTATTTTGACTTTTTTTGTACAGTTAGTGCGTGAGAGGGGTGTGGGATCACTTTCACGGGGCTTTGTGCCTTCCTTCTTGCCATCAAACATTCTTTCTCTGCCACCAACTAATTTGCATGGCGATGACATTTGTTGCTCCAGTAATTTCATCTGATAATGGCCGGGCTTGCAAAGCGGATCTGAAAACATATTCCTTAATTATGTGTTGCTAAGCAACGGGAGGGTTTGGCCATAATCACAGAAAGATGATCTGCTCATTGGAGTCGCGGAGCGGTTCCGCTGAGGGAGGGCCTCCGGGGCTGCCTCCTTCGCCTGCGTTCTGTCGCTCCTGCGCCACCTTGTCCAGGACACTGTCTGCCATTTCGGGTGGGGGAGGGAGCTTATTGTGTAAGTTGTTTGGCAGGTGATTGGTGACACTGTGTACACACCAGAGAATTTGGGTTTCTATTTGCACAGCTACACACCCGTGCCAGCCAAGTCTGCCAGCAGATCGCTGTCACCATATCTGGGCTGTCAGACCTGTTCTTTACTGACCGAACATCTTGCAGGGTGGGCGGCGGGGCTTGGCTGCCCTGGCATCTTGTGTGGCATCTGCAGCAGACACCTGGCTGTGGTGGCAGGTAGTGAGTCTGCAGGCGAGCCCTGGCAGAGCAGCATGTTTGCACTGTAGGCAGGCAGCTGGGCCTGTGCGCCTGCTGGCCAGGTCGCGCTCTGTGCTAGCTGCCAGCTGCAGGAGTGAGCTTGCCCAGGCCCTGCAATCTCTCTGTGATCTCTCCCTACCTGTGCTGACAGCAGCAGCCTGCGGAGCAGGGGGAGTGGGGGTCTGCTGGGGGTTTACCTTGGGGTGCTTTGGGCTTATTAAAGTCACTAGATTTATTTATGTATACTTGGGGCATCATGCAGTTTCCTTTTCTCCATAAACAAACCTACTTTATCTTGATTGATTTAAAGAAGAACCACCCCTCCCCCCATGATGCCCACGTGAGCTTTCCGCACCTGAAGTGGCTGCTGTGTCTGGCACCTATGGCCGACCAGCCGTGACTGTCACCTGTTGTTATCACATCATCAAGGGCAGCCTCCCACCCTATCCAGTGCACCTGGGGTGCCAGGGCTGGCATCCTCGGGTCTGGTCCTCCTGAGGCAGAGCAAGGCGGGAGACGTGTGAGGAGGGCGGGTCAGACAAGCGCACTGCTGCCAAGGTGTTTTGGTCCGTTCGTGGAGCAGGGTCGCGTGGGCTGCTGCGGCCCTTGGGGTCTGTGCTCAGCTCCGCGGCTTCACAGTCACTGCTGTTGCCCCCTGGGGTGGGTTCTCCCACTGAGCTCACCAGGTGAGCTGAGCCTGGGTGGCGGGACAGAGGCCAGGCTGCCTGGTACACATCCTCACTGCCCCCAGTGGAGCACCAGGAGCCAAGCCTCTTCTTCCTCCATGGCGACAGCTGGGAATTCCTGGACAGCTACCTGAACTTGAGGTCTTCCTGTCATTCCTCTCAGCTTCTGTATGGCAACATGTGTTGCCATCCTGCCAGGAGGAACGCAGGGCTTGGCACCGAGCAACCTGCATTGAAGCCCTCCTTGGTCACGTGGTCTCGACCTCCCCATGCAGGCTGCAGAGCAGGTGGTTAATGAGGTTAGATCTCGCTGAGCTTCCTGCTACTTAGGCTAAAGGGGCTGACCTGAGGGAACATCAGCCTGCTCCCACACACTGACCACCACTGCCTGTGCCATTGTCACCAGACTCTCTAAGGGATGTCCTCATGGCACCTGAACTTCTCTCTCTGCAGGGCGTGCCATCCTCATACTTAGCTGAAGTGTTCACTAGCTCTTGGTGGCAGGTGCGGTGTGCCCAATTTTCTCCCATTCTGTGGTAGTCTTGTGTATTGGTTTGTTCTAACTACTGTGCCTAGAACATTGTCACATCTCAGAAACCATTGCTTTGTCCACGATTGTGCAGCTTGACTCCCATGCTTGATTCCCGAGAGTTTCCTTGAAGCAGAGAGGTCGTTCATTACCTCATTCCCAGATGGCTTCAGGGGCCAGGCCGGAGCCAGGATCCAGGAACTCCATCTGTGTCTGTGTGGGCACACGCGCCACGCGGCTTGGGCCATCTTCTGTTGCTCTCCCAGGCACGTTAGCACAGAGTTGGGTCAGAAGTAGAGCAGTTCTGACTCCTCAGCTCCTCTGGAATTCCAGCATCCCAGGTCATGATGCTGGAGCGCTCTGCCACAACAGGCTTTGCTCCCACACTTAATGTCTGAGTCATGTAAAGTTCAGTCCTATGCAGGGCTGCTTCTCAAAGTTGTGGCTGGGGCAGGCATTCAGTGTAACAGTTAAGATGCCCACCTCCCTGCAGACCTCATAAGGACATCTACAAATCCGTCCTAGTGCTGTGTGTGTACACAGACCGTCTCCCATGGCTTCTATAGCCTCTCCCAGGTTCCCACCTGCTGGCCCCTGCTGGCCCCTGCTAGCCCCTGCTGGCTGTGTGGGCAACACGTGCTAGGCAGCAGCCGCCTCTGAGCTATTCTGAATCTCCCTGCATGTGCCAGGACAGTTCCGAGACTAGAGGGAACAAGTGAGGTAGACTCCCTTTGGCTACAGTCACAAGCCTTGAACATGCCACAGGTGAGCTGTCCCTCATATGCACTAGCTCCTGTTTCCCCTTCCGGTCCCCTGAGATCCTGCCCCATTGAACAGAACGGCGCCGCGCACCCCTGAGGTCCTGGGTCTTCAGGGGAGGGCATGGGTGGGTCTCTCCAAGATCAGCTGAAGTGAGAGAGGCAGCCAATCTCATCACTAGGCAACCTATTCGGTTGCCCAGGTAACAGCTGCAGCACCCATGCCAGATGGGCAGCCTGGCTGTCAGCCTGCTAACCAGCGCCATCCTGTGCTGCTTGTAGGAACCTTCCTGGGCAAGGGCCCCTTGTCATCAGGAAGGAAGAGGAGCCTTGAGGTGGCCAGGCACTGGGAGAACTCAGGGATGACCCAAGAGGGCACTGTCCTGCTCTGCTGCCAGCCTCCATGCCCACTGGGTACCAAGGAGGAGCAAGGCTGGGGAGGCAGACTCCTTCCCAGCCACTCAGCATACTTGCAGGAAGGACATTGTTAGGTTGGTGCCAGGAAGTGTGCGTTTCCTGACCCATGTTTCTGAGAGTTGCTTCAGACCCCTCGTACGTGTGGATTTCTTTGTGGTTCAAGGCCCCTCTGGGCCGCTGCCCTGCCTGGCGCAGGAGCAGAAGCTACTGCCTCGGACGCATCTGCTTTCTCGCCCCCGCCCCACCCCCCAGTGCCCAGCACCTGTTTCAACCCTCTGGAAAGTTCCTAGGGTACACAGGCCTTTGCATTGGGGCCGCTGGTGCAGGCAGGGATGCTGTGCTTCAGTGGGGCCCAGGCAGTGCCGAACCGGGGCTGGGGTCTGCTCACCGCCAGGCAGCCACGGGCTAGCATTCCCCTCCTGCAGGGCCTGTCTCTGGGGTGAGCTGAACCACTGTACTAATTGTCCTAGAACCTTCCAGCATATTCTGTGGTTTGAGCCCATAGAACCAGGCAGAAAGGGAGCCTGCCTCCTCACCCACCAGCTGCCTCAGATGATCCAGGGTCTCTAGGATACACCCGCCCCGGGGTGCTCCCCATGCTGTGCCTAGAGCCCTGGCTTCACTTGCCCACCTGCCACATCGTCCTCCTCGCAGGTATCCGCCCCCAGATCATGAACGGCCCCCTGCACCCCCGCCCCTTGGTGGCCCTGCTGGATGGCAGAGATTGCACTGTAGAGATGCCCATCCTGAAGGACCTAGCCACAGTGGCCTTCTGTGACGCACAGTCTACGCAGGAAATCCACGAGAAGGTAAGCCCGTTCCTGGCAGAGGGCCGACCCAGGGCAGCAGGCTGCCTGGCGCTGCCCTGACCCGGCCCTGCTTCTTGCCACAGGTGCTGAACGAGGCTGTGGGCGCCATGATGTACCACACCATCACCCTCACCAGAGAAGACCTGGAGAAGTTCAAGGCCCTGAGGGTGATCGTGCGGATCGGCAGTGGCTACGACAATGTGGATGTCAAGGCTGCTGGCGAGCTTGGTGAGTTGCCCCCAGTGCTGTGCTTCAATTGGGGTCGGGGAGGCTGCTGTGGCTCTGAGAGCAGCAGGTCTTGCAGGGGATCCCAGGAAAGCCATGCCAGCCCATCTTGCACCTGCTGTGTGCACAGTGCGGCCTTGGCACAGCCTTCCTGTATGTCAAGTTTCTTGCAGTTCCCCCTCCCACCCCATCCCTGCACTCCCTGACAAAGTCAGCCAAGGCACTAGGGGGCTCCACCTTTCTCCCTACAGTCCTAGCCTAATGCCTTACATCCTTTTATGCAGCAACTGGGGGAGTCCCAGCAGAGCCTGCCATGAACCTGGTGGCCTCAGGCATCGGGATATGAGGTGTTTTGGGTTTTTTGTTGTTGTTGTTGGGAAACCCACATGTTTTGTGTTGTCACTGGTGCCAAGGTCCTGGTCACAGCACAGGGGCTGGGGGCTCCTGTCACTACTGGCTCCCGTTTTTTCTGTTTTCCAGGGTGTTGTGTCCCCACCCTAAGCAGGGAAGGCCTGTGCCCCGGCTGGCCACCGGGGGGTGGGGTGGTATTCGGGGACTGTGGAGGAAGGAGCCTGGGTACACCAGCCCTGCCCTGCGCCCCATAGTCATGGTCATACTGGGCTCCAGGTGTTTTCCTGGGTTTGCTTTTTTTTCTCAGACAGGGAGGAGGGACACAGAAGCCTTTCCCCTCCCCATCCGTGGGCTCCTTCCAGCCAGGACTGTGCCCAAGCCAAGAGCCTGGAACTCGGTCCTCATCCTCCACATGGGTGGCAGGACTGCTCCCCTGAGCTGCCTTAGCATGCTGCTTCGGGGAGCCACAAACAGGTTGCGAATCCAGGCAGCCCGGTGTGCACTGCCTGTCTCACAGGTGCCATGCCCATACCCTACCCCAGTTAGGTTTGCTTTTACAAATGGATGCACTGGGACCAGTGCAATGGCTAAGTGGCTAAATCCTTGCCTTGCATGTCCCAACTGTTGCCCTTCACATCCAGCTCCCTGCTTGTGGCCTGGGAAAGCGGGGAGACCTGGAAGAAGTTCCTGGCTCCTGGCTTCGTATCAGATCAGCTCCAGCCATTATGGCTGCTTGGGAAGTGAACCAGCAGACAGAAGATCTTTCTGTCTCCCTCTGTAAATCTGCCTTTCTAGTAAAAATTTTTAAAAATTAGAAATACAAAAATGTTTACTTGAGAGGCAAGAAGTACGGACAGGACAGGGAACACAGTCTTCCACCTACCGTGTTTTGTTTTAAAGATTTCTTTTTATTGGAAAAGCAGACAGGCTTACAAAGAAGAGGAGACAGAAAGATCTTCATCCACTGGTTCCCTCCCCAAATGGTCATAACGGCTAGAGCAGGGCCAGGGAGCCATGAGCCAGAAGTGTCCTCCAGGTCTCCCACACCGATGCAGCCCAAGCACTAGGGTCAGCCTCGACTTTCCGTGGAGCAGATGGGCACTAGCCAGGCCCCACGCTGAGTGTTTTAACAGTGCTTTAAGGGCTGGGCTGAATACTCAGCCCTACAGGCAGTGCTGCAAACAGTCACATGGATTTTGAGCTAACTTCAAATGCTACTGAGGAGACGCTGGCCTCCATTTGCTCACCCAGCCCAGTCTGTACCAGGAGGACCCTGGTACAGGGTACAAACTGACCAGGATCCACTTGGAGGCATCTGGTCTTCTGGTGAGCACAAGCCAGGGAGGAAGTTGCTGGGCTACCAAGAACAGGGCTGGGTGTGGGCATCAGGGCCAGGAGCCTACTGACCTGCAGGCCTGGGCCACATCAGGCTGTGGCTGATTGGGACCCGGCAACCTGCCTCCCTCTGCGCAGCTAGCCCCTTCTTTGCAGAACACAGCACTTGCTCATTTCGGGCCTTGCCTGGGTTTTTACAGGGATTGCCGTGTGCAACATCCCATCCGCAGCCGTGGAGGAGACGGCGGATTCCACCATCTGCCACATCCTCAACCTGTACCGGCGGAACACGTGGCTCTACCAGGCGCTGCGGGAGGGCACGCGGGTGCAGAGCGTGGAGCAGATTCGGGAGGTGGCCTCGGGGGCGGCCCGCATCCGCGGGGAGACGCTAGGCCTCATTGGCTTTGGTACGTGCTTCTGGGGCCAGGGCAGGACCCACACTCCCTGCCAGAGCTCAGGCCTGAATGGGGAGCTAATGCCAGGGCTGAGGCACACAGAGGGTCTGTGGCATTGGTCCAGTGACTACGAAGGGTGGCAGCCCTGCTCAGCAGGACAGTTCTGGCACTTCCAGGCAACTGGGGGCAGGGAGCAGTGGCTGCCACAGCGCAAGCCTCACTCACCTGGACCTTCTGTTTCTGCACAGGTCGCACGGGGCAGGCGGTTGCCGTTCGAGCCAAGGCCTTTGGATTCAGCGTCATATTTTATGACCCCTACTTGCAGGATGGGATAGAGCGGTCCCTGGGCGTGCAGAGGGTCTACACCCTGCAGGACCTGCTGTACCAGAGCGACTGTGTCTCCTTGCACTGCAATCTCAACGAGCATAACCATCACCTCATCAATGACTTTACCATAAAGCAGGTAAATCAAGACACCCACCAACTGGAAACTTCTGGTTGAAGTCAGCGTCACCTGCTTTGGGAGCCAAAGGGGAAGGGAACCGGTTCATGCTCACACTGGTCACGGGGAGAGTTCCCCAAAGCAAACTAGTACCTGGTGGGCCAGGGCTGCAGGAGCCCACCAAGAAGGCAGGCTAGGAGAGCAAGCTCGAGCCTGTGGCCATGGGGTGCTCCCACCAACACAGCCCCTAACAGGCTCGGTGTTCCCTCCACAGATGAGGCAAGGAGCGTTCCTGGTGAATGCAGCCCGTGGGGGGCTGGTGGACGAGAAGGCCTTAGCCCAGGCCCTCAAGGAAGGCCGGATACGAGGGGCAGCCCTCGACGTGCACGAGTCGGAGCCCTTCAGGTGGGTGCAGCTCGCTTTCTCCTCGGTTGCCTGGGCGGGAAGCAAGCCCTGGGCGCTGCTTTAGTGGCCCATGGCAGGAGACAGGCGGGCTTCATTTTAGGCAAGAGCAAATATGGCCTTACTGTACCCATGACCTGTTAGGGAGGCCACCCAGCCTTCCAGCGAGGTTCTCTGGCTGCACCGTCCAGTAGGGATGGCTACTGAGGGATGCCACTGCAGTAGCTGTCCCTGCCCTTCACACTGTCCTCTCCATTCCATGCAGCTTTGCTCAGGGTCCGCTCAAAGATGCCCCGAACCTCATCTGCACCCCACACACGGCCTGGTACAGCGAGCAAGCCTCCCTGGAGATGAGGGAGGCCGCGGCCACCGAGATCCGCCGTGCCATCACAGGTGAGCCCACAGTATGCAGGCACCAGACTGGTCTCGGCACAATCCTCAGGTCTGGCCACAGGCTGTCCCTCCAGCAGCGGGGGACACTTGGTGCCCTTGTACGACATGTGATGATCGGTTGTCATAATTTCACTCTAGGTCGCATTCCAGAAAGCTTAAGAAACTGTGTCAACAAAGAATTCTTTGTTACCTCGGCTCCATGGTCAGTAATAGATCAGCAAGCTATTCATCCCGAGCTCAATGGCGCCACATACAGGTGAGAAGAGGAACTGACAGTTCAGCATGCCTCCTTAGGGAGGGAGGCAAGAGGCCAGACTGGAGAAATCCACCTAACCTGGTGCAAAATCTATGGTTCAAATATAGCGGAAGTTGGAGAGCCGGCTGGGGTTAGGCATCCGAAAGGCATGGGTTCAACACCAGGTGGGAGGGACTGTTCATAAAGTGCCAGCAACTCCTTTTCCAGCCAAAATCTTTTTTAAGATTTATTTTTACTGGAAAGTCAGATTTAAAGGAAAATCTTCCATCTACTGATTCACTCCCCAAGTGGCCGCAGTGGCCAAAGCTGAGCTAAGTCGATCCTAAGCCAGAAGTTTCCTCTGGGTCTCCCATGCGGGTGCAGGATCCAAGGCTTTGGGCCGTCCTTGACTGCTTTCCTAGGCTACAAGCAAGGAGCTGGATGGAAGTAGAGCAGCCAGGACACAAACCGGCACCCAAATGGGATCCTGGTGTGTCAAGGCCAGAACCTAACTACAAGGCTACTGGCCGGGGCCCCCAAGGCCTTTTTTGAGTTCCAAGATTTATAAAGATGCTACAGGCAAGTCCTGCTGACTTGCCATTTTTCCGAAAGAATGAGGCAGGCAGACACTATGTACGAGGTTTGCTGTTCCCCGGAGGACTCAGTAGGACTGCTCTGTGTGAAAGTCATTGCGGCAGCCTGGGCTCCAGGAGGAAAACATTTGTCTGCTGGGCGCACGCACATTTCAGGCGTATCTGCTGAGGGACCTGCCTGTCGCACGGCCCCCCCAGTTGCTAGACCCGAGAAGCCAGTAGCCTCCCACTCACACGGCCCCGCCTGTGGGCGGAAGGTGCTGGACAGGTGGCTCAGGTGGTAACTGGAACACCTGTTGCCCCGCCCATATCCAGGTCACATAGTCACCTCTGCCTGCTGAGTCCTTCGGAGGCAGCAGTGCCAGAACCCCTCCCTGCCTCCCCTGGGCTGGGCGCCCAAGATGTCATTCCTTAAAAGTGTTGGTAACTGCCAATGCCAATAAAAATCATTCAAAAGCTGGGCCCAGTGCGGTGGCCTAGTGGCTAAAGTCCTCACCTTGAACATGCTGGGATTCCATATGGTCGCCTCGCTTCCCATCCAGCTCCCTACTTGTGGACTGGGAAACCAGTTGAGGACGACCCAAAGCCTTGGGACCCTGCACCTGCATGGGAGACCTGGAGGAAGTTCCTTGCTCCCTGCTCCAGATAGGCACAGCATCGGCCGTTGTGATCACTAAGGATCTTCCTGTCTCTCCTCCTCTCTGTATATCTGACTTTGCAATAAAAATAAATCTTTAAAACAAATCACTCAAAAGCACCTACTTCATAGGTATGTCTTGACTGCTGAGCCACATTGGGGCAGAGCACTGTAGTTGGCTAGTGCAGCAGGGCCTGCTGGTTCCCCAACAGCCAGTGTGCCCACCCCTATTCTTCTTCCCCATTCCAGGCCTGGGGCAGGTTCAGCTGCGGTCTTGGTGAGTTGAGGCATGGCTTTCAACTGCAGCATGCCTCCCAGGGCTGCAGCTGACACCTCACACGGGGGAGAAAAAGTGAGGGAGGTAAGGACTCAAACGCCTCATCTCCCTGGCATCACCACCTTTGGGGTGAGACTTCACCTATGAGGGGGCAGCAGGGCACACTGGTTTCCTGAGAATGTACAGCCAAGGTCTGTTAAGGAGCCATCATGTCACACAGTGAGGCTGAGCGCTTGGGGGCCTCATCTGCATGGGCTGTTTCTCACGCACAGTACAGTGGCAACAGGCACTGAGCAGTATGCTCAGATGTCGGGGAACTAAATGGAACACCTCCTCGCTGTGAGCGTGAGGAGGAAGCACAGGGAAGATGGAAGCAGGCCAGGTGCCCTGCCAGCAGCTCCCAGGATGGCACTAACACTCCTCTGTGTATTTCACAGATACCCACCAGGCCTCGTGGGTGTGACCCCAGGGGGGCTCCCGGCGGCCATGGAAGGGATCCTTCCAGGGGGCATCCCCGGGACTCACAGCCTCCCCACCGTGGCCCACCCCTCCCAAGCTCCTTCACCCAACCAGCCCACAAAACATGGGGACAATCGAGAGCACCCCAACGAGCAATAGCAGCGAATGCAGGACGGTGGAACATTTGGACATACTCGGGACCAAGAGACCGTGAAAGCAAGGAATCGTCTGAACCTGGACATATAGGCATCATTGACGTTGCAGTGTTAAAACGAGAGCTAGAAGATGGAAGATGTCTGCTTACAGAAGCGCTGAAAGACTACAACGTGACTTATTTACGACCAACTTCTGTTATTGTATGTTATAAGTTTTTCATCTGTGCATCAAATCACCAAGAATAGAGCTTTTTCCTTTATCAGTCCCTGGGGCACAGCAGGCCCTGAGCACCTTGCTCTACAATGTTGCATCAAAAGTTCCAAACATCAAATAAAAAATCTTGAGGAAATCCCCACCCTGCAACTCTGGTCCCTGCGGTGTACAGGGCGCGTTCCCTCCTCTGGATCACAGGAAGATGGAATCCCTAACAAGACGGCAAGAACACTGCCTGAGCTGGACATCTGCGCGCACAGGACGGAAGATGGTGCGGGCTCCTGGATGAAGTCTCTCGGCTGAACTGCAGACTCAGCGGGCAAGCCGGCTGTGAGTTCAGGAACACCCTCTGATGATGCAAAAAAGAAAAAAATACTAAGTTTCACAAGCTGTTTGTACTCAAATATATTTTCTCAGTTTCAGATCCTCAGCTATTTTATTGAGTGGAAAGTCTTGAACTGAAAGGGTTCAGGAAGAATAATGTTGCATTTCCTTACGTCTCAGGAAACACTTTTTATGGTGACTTGTCAGATTGTCTAGGAACAAACCCACTTTTTTAGACATTGATAAAGTCTTCTTTCTTCACGTGATATTTTCTACAAGAACACTGCAGATGTGTTATTAGATGTGACTGATTTTAACACGTCCTATTAGGTTCGTATCTAGTTCATGTCCTACTCGTGGTCTTTGGTGACTCATCACCTTTTGTTGGAAAAGCTGGCCTATTTTCAGCCTTTGTATAGGTACATTCCTGTTTTTGTGACAAAAGAAAAACTTTAAAACTCCCAAGCAGAAAACTAATGGCTGTCAGAAATGCTTTGTTTAGTGTGAGTTACCGTTACTGTATTTGTTTATTGTAAAGGTGGACATTTAGCGTTCAGTGCAGTTTTCAATAAAAACAAATTAAAATTTCTGTTCTGAAATTCAAATACATCTCACTACTGTAAACAGTTCTCTACTTGAGATGTTGACAAGCAGCTGCGTGGTCACTCCAGGGTGGCATCTGTGCTGCCCGTGACTGGACACCTCATGGCAAGGCAGTGAATGGAAAACTCCTCATTAAGTCAGCTCCAGTTTTGGTTTTAATTTACCAAATGGCAAAATTCAGGCAGGGAAACCGCATCTTTTGGGTCAAGAACCTGACAACTGTGGTATTTACTGTCTTGCAAAATATTAACATCAGCCACTTCTGTAAGTTGAGAGCTTCAAGTTGATGTGACAGGTCTTCTTAAATAGCATTAAATCCATTTTATTAGAGGTTTTTTCTGGTGTAAAGCCAGTCTGGAAATTCCGGTATGAACTCCCTTTGAACCTTCCCCTTATCCATCCCTTCCCATTTTAAGTCTGCCCTTGTCTCCTGACTCACTGCAGGTGGCAGCCGATCCTGACTGAGCCCTTAGACACGCTCTCAGGGAGGAGGCCAGCAGGACTCTTGACCTGCCAGCCCTCTGGCCAGGACACAAGTGCACCCTAATGCAAGCATCAGAAACACAGAGAGGCAGGTCCAGGTCCACAGCACACCTGGGCTTTAATTAGATCTTGGTTGGAAATGATTGTATAAACACATTGACTCCAAGGAAGGAAAACAGGTCACCACAGAAAGTACCACACTGTTCTCTCCCTAGAAAAGAACCATATGGTAAGTCCACACAATTTGGACATCACCCTCCAGCGGCACTCAAACCACATTCTTTTCTGTCACCCAGCCATGAAATGGACTCACAGATCTTGGGACATTAATTATGGCTGGTTTTTTTTGTTCCATGGTTCAAGAGCTTGCCATAACACTAATTCATCTCCCCCTCTCCCCCCCATAAAATGTCTTAAGGGCCCGTCTGCTGTGAGAGCCACATAAGCTGTATGAAGCTCAAGAGATGGAACCATCCACCTAATTCTTTCCCACAGGGAAGAATGCTATCCCTGTCAAACCACCTGGGGTCAGGATCATTCACAGAGGATAAGTAAATAAATAGAAGGGCCTTCGGGGGACAGGACACTCACCAGACCCCCAACACAGGCAGCAGCCAAGTTCCGAGCCGTGAGGCCCAGGCACAGCTGCAGTGCAGACCCCGAGATGGACATCTCTTCCCTCTAACATTCCTCTTTAGCTTCTTCAGTTGGGAGGGCCGACTTTGCTTAGCTGGCAATCTCTGCCCACTAATGGAGAAAGGTTACTACAGACGTTAGGCCAAGTAGTCATGAAACTAACCTTCTAAGGAAATTTATTACTGACCAAAAGGAAAGCAAACCAAGTAGAAGCCATATGTAAGGAAATGGCCATTTGGGACATGAACATGTTCTGTCAAAATACATTTCTGTGCAATCAGGCTGTTTTGTGTTTGTTTTTTTTCTGCCCGCACTAAAGCAGTGACAGCGATGGGTGCTTCTGCGTTTCCAGTATGCCCATGTCAGGCCGGGGTTACATATACTTCCGTATTTGAGAGGAGGGACTGGGGTTTTCCGCAATGCCTTGCCACGTAAACATTCTACAAAGTGCTTCTATCAGGAAGCCACATGTTGAGCTCCTGAGATCTGACACTTTTACCCAGTAATGGATGTACACCTGAAGTGGTAAAATGCTGCTTTCCATAATTTTTTTTCTGCCCAAGATTATAGTTTTAACCTTAAATAGGGATGGCCACAATTAACAAACATGCAAAAATTATCAAACTTCACAGAAATTAATCATACAACGCATGTACCATCTCATTGCATTTTTCAGATCTTTATTCTGCACTGTGGTGTCCCCAATGAGCCTAAGCGGGGATGCACAGGAAAGACCCCCAAGGGCCTGCACAGGGTTCTGTGGACTCGCACAGAACCCATCCAGGGACAAGTGGG
The DNA here is from genome assembly GCF_017591425.1 of Ochotona curzoniae. NCBI lineage: Eukaryota > Metazoa > Chordata > Mammalia > Lagomorpha > Ochotonidae > Ochotona > Ochotona curzoniae. Next base: position 4,700,567 of record NW_024466512.1, read on the forward strand.
CCTGCTCAGTCTGCAGCAGAACCCACCCTCTGGGCAACTCCCACACAGGTACTGACCTAATGAGAGGGGCTGTCAGAACGAGCAGAGCGACAGAAACTCAGGACAGAGGGATGGTTGTGTGAGGCTCGCTCAATGCAATGAAAATGACTAGCTCAAGTTTGTTCCTTAAATATTTGACTTGAATGGGTACAACAGGAACTAAGTTATTAATCAAATAAATGCTTGTTTATTTTTGTGTTCTGCTGTGGGTAATTTGTACAAAAGTTTCCCAATCTCGGAGGCTTGGTGTGAGGTCTAAGCGAGGAACAGTCTCCTGCCGTGTGCGGTAGAAGTGCCCATGCGGGAGAGGCTGCTCGGGGACAGAAGATGCTGCTGCAGCTTCTCCTAGTACACACTGTCTTACACAACCACATGCGTTACATTTATAGACAGATTTACAATTTCAAAGGAAAAAAGTTCTGTCTTAATAAAATTAGTTTTTTACAAACTCTAGTTCAACCAAAGTCCCGTCTCCTCATGCAGCAGGTGCACCCCCCTGGGTGTGGGCAGACAAGAGCCTTCCAGGGCACGTCCTACCAGGACGTGGGGCCGCACATTCTGCTGGAGTACCACACTCATTTTGGGGCCAGCGCAGACCTGGTGCCTGGGTCCTTTTCATTCATCTTCATCCTCTTCATCTTCCTCTCCATCAGAAAGGGAAGTGCAGGGCCGGATCTGCCGGTAGCGGTCCAGCCACTTCTCCATCATCTGGGTCACCAGCGGGTGGCAGCGCCGCCGCGAGCTCTTCTGCATGGCCACCAGCACACCCCCCTCAGTCACACAGCAGTCCAGCCACTCACGGAGCAGGCGCTCTTGCTGCTCCTCGTTACCTAGCTTTGGAAGGAGTGCGGGTCAGAAAACTGCCGGGAAAATGCGGAGGACAGCCAAGCAACAGTTGCTCAATGTGGCCCCAACCTTTTAGCAGTTTTGTCATTTAAGCTTAGTTTAGTCTGATTACATTTTTAAAGATCCTCATAGGAAGCTAGAAGGTAAGAAAATCCCTGAGAAGGTCATTTGTTCTAAGAACAAAAAGCAAGCATGCTAATAGGCTGATCCTTAGCAAAGAAAAGGCCAGAACAATCACAGCTTCAAACACATGACAAGGTAAGTCTACAACAGTGAATTGGGGTCAGCTCAAGTTCCACAACTCAAGGGATGTGGGTTTATTTTCTATTACTTGATTATAAATATTTCCTGATCATTACAGTATACTAAATAATAAAAGACCAATCCTTTTCTAAGTCTGTGGGAGGTTTTTCCCCCACACATTCATCACCTGGTTCACCTTGTCTTGTTCATCTCTTCAATGCCTTGAGCCGTCTGCCTTCTGCCACTCTGCAGGTGTCTCCAGGAGCCAGGCTTCCCTGGCTGCCTGGCCCTGCCCCTGGTTCACTCTCGGCACCCCACCCCCGCCACCCTACGACTGCATTTCTTGTTATAGTTCCACATGGTAGTTTTGAAAAGGGTAAATTTCATAATCTGACCAGTAGTTACAACAAGTGGCAATGATGACAACAAGCAGAAACATGACGAGCAGCACAGATAAGGCCACACTGGAAGGACACTGTGGGTCACCACCTGGTACATTACTAAACACAATGAGCAGGAGGCACATGCTGCTTACCTCCTGAGCAGAAAGAAAGTGTACGTGCAGTAACTTCCTTTCACTGTCGACCAGAGGCAGGAATGTGATGGTGACATCGTCGTCGGTGTTCAGGTTAGCACCAGCACCTCGGCCGCCATAGCCATCATTCTCCATGGCGACCAGAGCAGAGAAGTGGCCCCTCGTATAGCCCAGAGCAATCGGACTCTTCCAACAAAAACTCTGTTCCCACAGCAAAGGCAAGTACACCCCTGGAGAAAGGGAAGACAAGCACAGGGTTCCAGTGCACCCAGCTCCTGGCCATTCAGGGCCACTCGTCTTATCCCAGCCAGGCAAGAGGTCCTTCCTCTATGCTTACCTTGAAACCGAGTATAACCTAAAGTTTCTCCTCGAAAACTCTTATAATATTTTACTCCATAAACTATAATTGGTCGTCTAAGAATATGTGCAAGTACAAAGATGTGTGTCTGTTCCAAACTTGCTCCGGGCTGCACAGAACAAAAGAGAAAAAGGCTCACTACCACTCCTGAAAATGATTTGCAACAACCAACAATACATGTATCTAAATCCATTTTTAAGAAAAGGTAAATGGCAAGTTAAAGAAGCTGTTGACTAACTATAAAGTCCAATAAACACAGCCTCCCCGTGGGGATCATTTCTGAAGACTGCCCACTTGATCTTCCTCCTAGGAGGCACGATCCTGCTCTGTCCCCACCATAAGACACAGGGCCAGTCTCCACTGTGCGCAGGCAAAGAGGCCTAAGGTCTCCTGTGCCAGGGATAAGCAGACTCTGGCTATGTACATGCCGCAAACCATCTCAGTACCACTGTCCCTTGGACAGCTTCTCACTGCTCCGGCGGTGAGGACTTACTTCGGCCATCTCTTCACTCAGAAGGTACCACCCTGTCTCCTGCGCCGTTCAGGCGAATGAAGGAACAATGAGTCGAAGCCGTTTACTTCTAACAGCCACAAAGACTGAAGCATCCTTACCTGGCTAGCAAGAGAGAGGATAAACGCCCAGTCTTCTTGCCACTGCTCTTCTCTCAAGGAAAAATGTAAACCAAAGCTTTGAGAATACCAGGATTCCCAATCTTTCCAGCGTGTGTAAAACCTTAAAAAAGTATTTTAAAAAAAAAACTATATAAACATCACACTAAACATTCCAATCATTCATTTATTGTAATCAGGTGAATATTTCACCAGGTTTGCAATATATTATTCAAATTAAAAGTATCTCAAGGACAGGCATTTAGCCTTAGAACACCACCAAGGATTCACTGCCCAAGTCCAGCTCCCAGCTTCAGATTCCTGCATACAGAGACCCTGGAGCCCTGGAACCCTGGAACCCTGGAACCCTGGAAACCAGCACAGATGGCTCAAAGTAGCTCAGTCTGTCACTCATGTGGGAGACATAGCTCGGGTTCCCAAGTGCCAGGCTGCCCTGCACATAAGAACACACACAGTCACGCACAGTTTCAACCTGGCTGAACCCTGGCCATTTCAGTAACCCAGCAATACCGGGAATGACCAAGCAGAATAACCCTCCTGAAGCACCAGAACCATACGGGCTATGGTCCATGTCCCAGCTGCTTCAGTTCTCAATCCAACATCTGCTTATGGTCTAGGAAAAGAAAGGGGGGTGGCCCAAGTCTGGTGACCCTGCACCCATGTCGGAAACCCCAAAAGAAGCTCATGACTCCCACTTTTGGCTGAGGCAGCCATTTGGAGTGACCCAGTGCCTGGAAGATCTCTGTCTCTCCCTCTCTCTTTGTAACTTATGTTTTCCAAGTAAAATAAGTCAATCTTAAAATAAATACACACACACAATCTAGAGGTTTCTTAAAATGCTAAACAGTTACCACATGACCAGCAATTTCACTTCTAGGTAACTACAAAAAGCAAAACATTTTCCCATGGAAACTTGTTATGTGAACTATCTAAGCAGTGTTCTAACAGCCAAAAGTGGGGACAACTCAATGTTCATCAACTGATGACTAAATCGTGGCCGATATCCGATATCGGTTCAGCAGAGGGAGGTATCATTTAGTAACAAAGCAGCAAAATGCTGCAACATGCTACAGCATGACTGAACCAACACTTGACACGAAATAGTATGAAATGCCCTGAACAGACATTTTCATCTTGCCTTTTAATATTTTGATTGCAAATAAAACTTCCCAGGTGATAGCCCAAGCATTAACCACATATTTGTGGAGTGTATAGTTAAGTATGTGCTAATTACTTCCAAATAGTATTTGTAGCAAGTTAAGGTAACCCAAAAAAAGAGTAATTTATCAAGACCCACTTCTAATTTTCTCCTTGTTTACGTTAATTGCTCCATTTCAGCCCTTGAGAAATTGGAATGACATGTCTGAAAGAAAAGTACCATGTACATGTCCAGTTCTGACAGTCTGAATCAGTTCAAATTTAGGGGTAATTAACAGTACAGCCACAAACATAAAAAGAACTTTTTGATTTTTAAAACATTTATTTATTTTTATTTGAAAGGCAGAGTTACACAGAGGGGAGACCGAGATTTTCCATCTGCTGGTTCACTCCTCAAATGGCTACAACAGCTGGAGCTGAACCAATCTGAAGCCAGGAGCCTTCTCCAGGTCTTTCACAAAGGTGGCAGTGGCCCAAGGACATAAGCCATTCTCTGCTGTCTTCCCAGGCCATAAGCAGGGAGCTGCATCAGAAGAGGAATGGCTGGGACACAAACCAGTACTCAAACCACAGGCAAAAGCATAGCCTACTATGCCATGGTGCCAACCCCAGAAAGAATATCCTGGAGTGATGGCAATAGGATTTATATATTTAAAGGGGAAAAAAAAAAAAACCACTCTTCTCATTTTCACATGCCGCGACATCCCTCCAGTTGCTCTGCACTCCACACAAAGGGCACCCGAGCCCAGCACGGCTGACAGTGCACTGCTCTCCTGGCCTACAGCAGGACCATGCTTGTTCACTTTTTCATTCTACCCGTCAACAGTCACACCAGAAGCCCATCCACACAGAACCTTGAATCAACACCACTTCGCCCCAGGGGAGAATCCTCATTCCCAGCCCTCCTGCGCATGCGATCAGAAGGCCTCTTTGATCACAGCACTCAGCCCAGCTTCCTACACCTGCACTGTAGACCGCAAGGCAGACACATCTTACTGCCAGAATTAGAGGGCGTGCTGCCTACCTGTGTCAGGTTGTGAGACACTTATCCATGTGCCAGCTCTCTGCCCTTGCCTCGTAGAGTTGGGGATGCTAAGGATAAGTGCACAGCTTCTGTCTGAAAGAGCAGCTCAGGATCCTTCTATTGCCTCAGGTTACAGTGCTGCTATCCTACCCTGTGCCGACTGCAGGGGCCTCAAAAGACCACCACCAGTTCCATTCCATCGCCAACCCTCAAGATGACCCACTGCCAGCTCTGGGGAACCCTGGAGAGCCTAAGCCACAAGGCAGCTCTGACTGGCCACTATGCTAACAAACTGTGACCTGCTGGAATTTACAACAAAGCAGGATGTAGCCTACCAGGCTGCCTTTTTAAAGACTTGCTAACTGGTAGGAAAGTCCAGAGGTGACTTTCTGGCTGAGCAGCTACACATCAGCAACCCCTGAAGAGTACATTCACGGGACAGGGCAATGCCAGTAAGCAAGGGCAGACATGAAGCCACCAGCACAAAAACCAAACCACTTCTTCCTGCAGGCATAGGTCACACCTACAGACAGCCCAAACCTCATCAGGGTGTTGGAGCATGGACATGCATTGTGATCCAGAGAGTTACAATGAATGCTTAATGGTACAAGGCTTTACCTGCCTTAATGAACCACTTGACTACGTCCTTGTTCTTGCTCAAGTACCAGATAATTTTGGCACAGCCACCTCAGTCAAACACCCCAAACCCTCTCTCCTGGACAAAGACAAGATGAAGGAAATCACCCAGCTCCTCAGCTTGTTTGCCCTAGAAATCCAGTCTGGCTCTGTCCAGATCTGCCAGTCAGGGAGCTTGTATTTTTTTTAAGTTGTCACAAATTTGTACTCCAATACACTGTGATTCCAATCTCAAGAAAGTAGACACTGCTCTCCTGTACAAATTCTCGAGAACGCGTGGCCTCAGCAGGCACCTGCGAGAACTCACCAGGCATGGGCCAGGGGAGTGATGTTTCTGTTCTCACGGACAAATTCCACAACACGTATCAAGCCAACTGCAATCACTTTCAAAGCTCTTACCACTTAGGCTAGCTGAGGTACTAGATCTTCCTCAAGGAAACAAAATTCCTGTCTCCTAGATTTAGGATATGCCTATGCATTTCATGTAACCTCAAGCACTGGCAACACCATTCAAGGTTTTAGGCCACCCTCTACTGCTTTGCTAGGCCCTGAGCAGGGAGCTGGATGGGAAGCAGAACAGCTAGGAAATGACCTGGCACTCATACAGGATCCCCGCACTTGCAAGGCAAGGATTTAGCCACTAGGTTATCACGCCCGGTCCTTCAGTAGTATTTCCAATGGAAACTTAAAAAAGAAAGTTTTAGTTTGTGCGTTAAGACAACTTTGAGCATCTCTGTAGTTTTATATCTTTTCTTGAATTAAAAAAAGACATGAGGACACTAGGGCAATGCAGTTCTCTGAAATTTGTAAAGCATTCAAAAGTTACAGAAAGAAAAGCCACATTTTGACACTGAAGTAGCAGAAATAGTACAAATTTTGAAATGACTAGAAACCAGTGTTGCTATGCAGCACGTTAAGCTGCTCTCTGATGCTCACATCCCACACGGGGAACAGGTTGAGTGGCAGCTGCTCTGCTTCCAATATGGCTGCCTGCTAACGTACATGGGAGGGCAGTAGAAGATGCAGTCTAAGTAGTGCGGCCCATGCCGTCCCAAACATGGAGTCCTGGGTAGAGCTTCAGACTTGCTCCTGACTCTAAGCCAACCCAGCTCCAGCTGCTGCAGCCATAAGGGGAGCTGACCAGCAGACGGAAGGCAGAGTCACAGACAGAAGGAGACACGAGGAGAACTTGCATCTGTGATCCACTCCCTAAACAGCCACAACAGTCACTGCAGAGCCAATCTGAAGCCAGGGCCCAGTAGGTTCTTCTGGGTTTCATGTTACACGGGAACAGCGGAAAAAAGGACTTGGGTCACTCTCGGCTACCTTCCCAAGGCATAAGCTGGGAGCTGGATTAGCAGTGGAGAAGCTGGGGTACAAACTGGCGCCCGTATGGGATCCAGGCACTGCAGAGTGTAGGACAGGGCCTATGTACTGGCCCTCTGGTTTCTATTTTATAGACAGAATGTTTAAATCTTAATGTTTTAAATATTTCACTTCTTAAATTCAAAAGATATAAAACTACAGAGATGCTCAAAGTTGTCTTAACGCACAAACTAAAACTTTCTTTTTTAAGTTTCCATTGGAAATACTACTGAAGGACCGGGCGTGATAACCTAGTGGCTAAATCCTTGCCTTGCAAGTGCGGGGATCCTGTATGAGTGTCAGGTCATTTCCTAGCTGTTCTGCTTCCCATCCAGCTCCCTGCTCAGGGCCCAGCAAAGCAGTAGAGGGTGGCCTAAAACCTTGGGACCCTGCATCTACGTGGGAAACCTGGAAGAAGCTCCTGACTCCTGGCATCAGACCCGTTCAGCTTTAGCTATTGTGGTCCCTTGGGGAGTGAAGCAGCAAACAGAGATCTTCTCTGTATCTCCTGTTTATCTGCCTTTCCAAAAAAAAAATAATAGCAATAATAAACAAATAAAATCTTTAAAAAAAAAAAAAAAAGAGGAGGAGGAAAGGAAGGAAGAAAGAAAAAAACAAAGAAAACACCACTGAAACAAAAAAAAAATTCCACCACTGCAAGGAAATCATACAGCAAGTGCCTTCCTGGCCCAGGGGAGGGTGCTCACCAGTGTGAACAGTCATGCAGGCTGTCGTGCAGGGCTTTCCGCAGCACCGAGTCCTTGTCATAGATGCCCCAGGTAGCCTGGAGGACTGAGTCCAGTAAGCAGTCACCCGCAGTGCGGTTCCAAAGTGCATACAGCCGACTATCCAAACGTGTAGCCAATTCCAGGGACCAGTTTATAATTGGAGACTCTTCCTCTAACTCTGGGAGAAACGCAAATAGCACGCATCTGCACACCTGGTACAGGGCATTCAGTAGCAGGAAAATCTACTTTCCAGATCTAAAAAGGTTGATACATCATGCTCGCTTCGGCAGCATATATATACTAAAGAACATATAATTTACTAATAAATTCACTGACACATAACTCACTAAAAAACCTAAATAAATTTGATCAACTAAAAGAAACTTTTTGAGCAGCTGAAACAAAATGGCTATAGAATAATTTACTCAAATCTTCAGATTCATTATATTACATTCTTAAAATGCTAAAAACCAAAATACATTCATTCTAAAATTTTATACCTCTGTTTGTGCACAATCACAGCCAAAAGCTAGGAATAAACTCTGACTTTGCTCTTAAGGTCTCTATATCTTTAAGTAAAAGTTGACACATGAAACTTGTGTACCTTACAAAACAAAACGAAAGCTCAGTGACAAAGTAAATCATACTCAGATTTCCATGCCTACCTTTTTGAACATCCCTATCAAGCACCTCATCAAATAATTTTTCTTGGACTGTTGGGGGCAGGTCTTCAATATCTACAAAGAAACAGTAGACTTAAGAGATCTTGGGTCTCATAACTTAATAAACTTGATGCTAGCATTGAATAATAACTAAAATAATTCCCTTTCCACTAAAAGTTGAAAGACATATTTTTGGGGAAAAAAAGGTACCTGTACAATGTGTGCAGGGGTTTGTAATGTAAAATATTTTTAATTCTTTGCCCTGGCCTGGTGGCCTAGTGGCTAAATTCCTCATCCTGTCTGCCCAGGATCCCATATGGGCACCGGTTCTAATCCCAGAGGCCCCACTTCCCCTCCAGCTCCCTGCTTGTGGCCGGGGAAAGCAGTCGAGGACAATCCAAAGTCTTGAGACTCTGCACCGCATGAGAGGCCAGACGGAGCTCCCTGCTTCTGATCGGCACAGTTCCAACCAGTGCAGCTACTTAGGGAATGAATCATTGGACGGTAAATCTTCCTCTCTATATATCTGACTTTCCAATAAAATTAAGTAAATCTTTAAAATTTTTTTATTTTATTATCAAACTTTGTTTCAAAATAATTCAGAGGTTCAAGTGTAGTAGCCTAGTGGCTAAAGTCCTCATCTTGCATGCACCAGAATTCCATATGAGCATTCGTTCTAATCCTGGCAGCCCTGCTTCCCTTCCAGCTCCCTGCTTGTGGCCTGGGAAAGCAGTGAAGGATGGCCCAAAGCCTTGGGACCCTGCACCTGCGTGGGAGACCCAAAGAGGCTCCGGGCTCCTGGCATCAGATCAGCTCAGCTCTGGCCATTGCGGCCACTTCAGGAGTGAATCATGGGATGGAAGATCTTCCTCTCTGTCTCTCCTCCTCTCTGCATATCTGATTTCCAATAAGAAAACTGGTTTTTTTTTCCAATAAGTAAACTGGTTTTTATAAAAATACGATAGAAAAAAAAGCAAAAAATAAAAGTTCAAAACAAGTAAATCCCAAATGGAAACTTCTTATTCAGAAACTTTAGATGGTTGGTGTATTTATCAATGCCAAATGACAAAAAGCATCCTAAAAGACACTCAATTGCCATGTAACTGGAATGTGAAACCTGATTCTCAAATACAGCAGAGTGGAAATGAATGACATATTCATCAGAATGTCTAATACCTTTAATTCAAGTAACCTGATTCTACCATGAAAAGTCTATCTCCTGGGCCCGGCGTGGTGGCCTGGAAGCTAAAGTCCTCGCCTTATGCGCGCCAGGATCCCACATGGTCGCCAGTTCTAATCCTGGCAGCTCTACTTCCCATCCAGCTCTCTGCTTGTGGCCTGGGAAAGCAGTGGAGGATGGCTGAAAGATTTGGGACCTTTACCCATGTGGGAGACCCAAAGAGGCTCCAGGCTCCTGGCTTCAGATCAGCTCAGCTCTGGCCGTTGCAGCCACTTGGGGAGTGAATCAACAGATGGAAGATCTTCTGTCTCTCTACCTCTCTGTATATCTCATGTTCCAAAAAAATAAATAAATATTTTTCTAAAAAAGTCCTATGCCATACAGGCAATAGCTATCTTATTTTAAAGTAATAAGTAGGAAAAGGAGAACATTTAAAAATAGAGCTTAAGGGCCCGGCGCGGTGGCGCAAGTGGTTAAAGTCCTCGCCTTGCACGCCCGGGATCCCATATGGGCACCGGTTCTAATCCCGGCAGCCCCGCTTCCCTTCCAGCTCCCTGCCTGTGGCCTGGGAAAGCAGTCGAGGACAGCCCAAAGCTTTGGGACCCTGCACCCGCGTGGGAGACCTGGAAGAGGCTCCTGGCTTCGGATCGGCATAGTATCGGCCCGTTGTGCTCACTTGGGGAGTGAATCATCGGACGGAAGATCTTCCTCTCTGTCTCTCCTCTCTGTATATCCGCCTTGCCAATGAAAAAATAATAAAAATAAATCTTTAAAAAAAAAAAAAAATAGAGCTTAAAAAGAAACTTACTCTAAAATAGGAAAACAAATGAATATACAGGATCTTCAGGAGTGAGCATACAGTCTGGCAGCTTACAGGACATCCCAGTCCCTTACCAGAATGTCTGTGTTCAATTGCCAGCTCAGGATCCTAAATGCAAACTTCCTGCCGAGGCCAACCATGGAAGCAGCTAGCACATGCCTTTCAGCCGCCACCACTTTTCAGACCAGTAGAAGGGAACCAACTTCAGTTCTACTTCCCTGTTTCTCTACCTCTTAAACAACTAGAAAATGTTTAAAATGCACAAATACAAGGAAAGCAATTACAATCTTTTCTTCCAGAAAGTGCTTCCAGAAAGCACTTGCTTGTGTTGAGTGACCAATACAAGAGAACTATAAAGCCACAGATCCTTAAAAACAACACATTATACACCCACACATACTAAAATACAATTTCTTTCCACATAAAATTTTTGGAGTTACCTGCTGGTAATGTAAATGTCACAAGGTCAGTTAGAAAATAGCAAGCCAAATCTCCCTTTCTCTGATGGAGAGAGGCTGCTATTTCTCTGCGGATTTGTTCCGTAAGTTCAGGACACACCATTGCTGGAATACACTTCGCTGCTTGTTGAGACACCTTAAATACAAAAGAAACTTTCTTCTACATCCTGTTATCATAAATGGGAGCAGAAAACAACAGCACTTAAAAGAAACAGCCAAATTTTACACCTTTGCAAGGTTGCTGCTTTTGAATTTCAAAATGTACTGCCTACTCATCCACCTAAATACTCATCGGGACATTTCAAGAAACACCATAAAAATGTTTTGCCCTCTGAATTCAGCAATTCTACTTAAAAATTTATTACAAGAAAATTCTCAAAGATGCAAATAATAATGTACATAAAAGTATTTTCATAGAAAATATCAGAGAAGGAGGAAAGAGAATAAAATAAGCTAATCATAATGAACTTGATAACATTCTTAAATAACAATTTTAGCTGAGAAATTGGCAACTACTGTTCTCCCACGAGTCTTGTAATAAGCCAAGTGTGACATTTCAAAGGCCAGCGCCCACTGGCCACAGTCCTCCCTGGCCCAACCCCTTGTTACCACTATGAATCTGTAAAAACAAACTTGGCCTCTCCAAATTTAAACACGGGACCAGCTTCCAAGTCCAGTCCGTCAGGGCAGTAGGGGTGCCCAGAGGACCTTCCCCCCAGCAGCCTTCCAGGCTCAAGTGGGACAGAAGCAGCAGGCCATGGCAGTTAGTCCTTCAAACACGTTTTACACCTTAACCACCTACATTCTCTTCACAGAAACAATGCTTCAAAATTCCTGCATAACCAAGGCAGCCACCTACTCCTTCTTGGGGGCGGGGAGTGGGGGGGGGGGGACTTCTACATGATAATTCAGTTTTGCTAGACTTCATTTAGCCAGAAATACCAGGAAATTGTCACTACATCTTAATTCCATGAGCCCAAATTTAAAGCAACACTCAAAACATGAAAAACCAGTTTTACAGCTCCACAGTGACAGTCCCTCCTCTCAGGGCCCTGAGGCCACCAAGGGTGAGCCTAGGGGACAGTCTGGTGTGGTGATCCCCGTTTACTGTGCACAGATTACAAGCTTATAAAGGCTAGAGAAGGTGAGGGCTGGAGGGTGTCTCTCAACAGTCCACCCACCCAGAAATGACACTGTAACTGGCTAGAAGGCACACTACTCCCCTAGATCCTCCAGTCACGTCAGGGAAGCAGTGTCTTGGGTCATGGGCAGGTGAGCTGTGAGCCACACCAACCAGCTAACAGGCAGAGACCCAGGGGTAATCTCCCACATCTCCTCCTCCTAAGATGTTCACCAAAAGGGCAGTCTTGTGTCCTGCAATCCTAAGATATTGGAACAGACCCGAAGGCAAAATTTAACACAAGGACATCACCTATTACAGCATCACACTGCAGGCAGAAAGCCCGTCACAGCATGACTGGACATCACCACACATTTGCAGCCAGACCTTACACACTACAGGAATTCCTCCGAAATGCTCTAGCTCATGTTCCAAAATTTCTGCTCCTTTTTCCAGTAGTGCCCCTCCTGCCCAATGTTCAGTGAACCTGACCTTTTTTCCATCACAATGTTCCCCTAGCCTATCAGGTCACTCCTCATCCCGACCCCCCATTTCACTGGAAACTTAAAGTGAACACAATCGCTATCCATCTCAATCACATTTTCATCCAACATTCTTAAGCCCCTACACACTGCACTATATGTATATATCCTAAATACAAAACTTCAATGTAATGGATCTGCCTCTCTGCATATTTAATCCATTCCTCCTCTAACCATCAAAAAGCAAAAAAGACCTGGATGTTAATTCAGTTGCGTGAATGAATTATCTGCAACCTCTAACATATGCAAACTGCTAGTTATCTAAGGCCAAACACCCAGAATTAACTTGACTCCTTATTACTGTTCTTCTCCATATCCAATCTACCCACTTTTTAGGACAGACTGCATCCCCGCAAGTCTCCCAGCCCGATCAGCCCTTTCCTGTCATACCATGGCCAGCAACTATCCTCTTGGCTGAGTTCTTGCCAGCAGCATTTCAGGACCCTTGGGACCAGGAGTGGCCATTGCCATGTGCCACAGCCAGACAAAATCTGCCCATCATTCTCCTCCTGGCACCTGACATGGGCCAATGCCCTGGATCAATCTCTCAATTCCTTGACATACGAGATCCTTCAGAATCTGACCCTATTGGTCTCTTCTCCCTTCTATCACTTTACAGTCACCAGCTCGACCACACTGAGCCAGTCCCTTCACACCACCACAGACGCTACACTGACCCTGCATGAGTGCTTGCCTCAGTGCCGCTCTCCGCCTCAACTTCACGTGGTTAACCCTTTTTTTTTCAGATCACAACGGAAGTACTGCCTACTCGACATAACAGAAAACACCGTTTTCAAACCTGTGTTTCCTCAATGCCTGCACTGCCCGAGCTCTCCATCACCACACGTTCAGCAGAGCCATCCACCTGACACCCACAGAGTGAAGAGCCAGCATCTTCCCAGCCACTCCTCCCAGCACAGTCCCTGGCAAGCAGCAGCACTAACAAGGCATTTCTTTTTGTTTGTTTGTTTGTTTGTTTTTAAGGTGGAAACTAGTATGTTTTTAATTAGAGCGTGTCTATAGAAAAGTAAAGAAATTCCTACAGCATTTCTAAGAGCATAACACACTAAAAAATTGAGGAAGTAGCCTGTGAAATATAAGTGAAACATCCAGATACATTAATAGACATTTTTTAACTCTGAATTAATATGTATTTAATATTTTCTCCAGAATGTAGAAACAAAGCATTGCTTACTTTAATGACTCAGACACCCCGATTTCTTTTTTCTAATATGATGACTCAAATATGTAACAAACTATTTTGTTTGAAAATATCCTTAAGAACAATGGGCTCAAAAGGAGTTGTAAGAATCAAAAACATTCCTACTCAACTATGTAAATATCAAAAATAAATTTCTTTTAAAAATCAAAAACATTTAAAAACTATGTGGTGAAAATCAAATAGCTTATTTATCACATTAAAATGACAACTAAAGAACATTTTTTCTCAACATAAGAAAAAAACACCGATTCAAAACATCGCACTCACCTCTGTGAGCAGCAGGGCCAGCATGTCCTGCCTCTGGAAGCGTATGGCCAGGTGGACCAGGGTGTAGCCCACGTCAAAGGCAGAAGGACGGTTGAGCAAGCGCACTTCATCCGCAGTGAGCTGGCGTGCAATATCGCCTCCCGACGACTTGTATGCTTCTATGGCAGCTAAATCGCCTTCCACGACCCCTGCAACGAGCGCCAAGACAGGAGGCGTTCAGCTCTGCTTTCCTCCAAAGCACTCGCTGCGAACCCGTATTTCCTCAGGTTCGCTGAAGCTCGACATACCACTCAACCGCCCCAAAATCTAAGAAAATTAGTTTACTGCTCCCAAAATCCCAAGATTTCTGTCCAGAACTAAATTGCCTACTTGGGTACTTAGCTAATCAGCAGTGCTGGCTTCAGCCTTTGGTGAAATCTAGAAAACTGCCAGTAAGTTCACTGGATGGAAGAGCTATAGAGCATGAGCAAGCAACACGCACCAGGGTACACTTTCTGACTATTAAAAACAGAGGGAACTTGTGCCCGGTGCAGTAGCCTAGCAGCTAAAGACCTGGCCTTGAATGCGCCGGGATCCCATATGGGCAACGGTTCTAATCCCGGCAGCCCCACTTGCCATCCAGCTCCCTGCTTGTGGCCCGGGAAGGCAGTCGAGGACGGCCCAAAGCCTTGGGACCCTGCACCAGTGTGGGAGACCTGGAGGTTGTTCCTGGCTCCTGGATCCTGGCTTTGGATCGGCATAGCACCAGCCACTGCACTCAGAGAGTGAATCATCGGACGGAAGATCTTCCTCTCTGTATATCTGATTTTGTAATAAAAATAAAATAAATCTTTAAAAAAATAATAAAAAATAAATACCGAGCTTTTTATTTTCTGCAGCCTTGTAACAACTGGCTAGGGACTAGAACCATTTTTCCTGTACATAAAATCAGGTGATAATGTATCATAGCCAAGTCTTCCCAACATCCATCAGGAAACGTTAATGTTCAACACAACGTTGAACCATCATGAAGCAAAAACAAAAACCTTCCATTTCCATAGACTGAACAGATCTGTGTAACTATTTCTGGGCGTAAAGGCACAGGGAGAGCTCTCACATCCTGGTTCATATCAACGGTGTGAAACAGCGAGGTACGCAGCAGGCCAGATCCAGGGACCCAGTCCAAGTCTCCCCTCCCTGAGCCTCCCCCTCTGAAGGCCAGCAGGGGCAGAAAGCTCAAGCAGCAGCAGGAGCCTGACACAAACCCAGGCGCTCCCTCCCAGACATCTTAACCATGAAACTAAAAACAACAGTCAGGAGTATTTATGGTTATGTTGTAACTATTGCTTAGAAAATGGAAATCAGTAGAAATCTCTGTCTCTCCTCCTCTCTGTATATTTGATTTTGCAATAAAAATAAAAAATAAAACCTTAAAAAGATCATTTTAAGTGTTCCTAAGTTATGTCAGAAATCAGTACTTCTATTTTCTAAGCAGTAGTTACAACCTGAACCATAAACACTCCTGACTTCCAACTGACCACAGTGCTCTTTTGAAAATAAAATCAAATAATTTTAAGTGTTCCTGGGCCAGGCACGGCGGCGTGGCCTAGCAGCTAAAGTCCTCGCCTTGAATGTGCCAGGATCCCATATGGGCGCTGGTTCTAATCCCGACAGCTCCACTTCCCATCCAGCTCCCTGCCTGTGGCCCGGGAAAGCAGTCGAGGACAGCCCAAAGCTTTGGGATCCTGTACCCGCGTGGGAGACCCGGGGGAGGCTCCTGGCTTCAGATCGGCATAGCATCGGCCGTTGCGCTCACTTGGGGAGTGAATCATCGGACGGAAGATCTTCCTCTCTGTCTCTCCTCTCTGTATATCCGCCTTTCCAATGAAAAAATAATAAAAATAAATCTTTAAAAAAAAAAAAAAAGAAAGAAAATAAAATCAAATAATTTTAAGTGTTCCTGGGCCAGGCACAACGGCGTGGCCTAGCAGCTAAAGTCCTCGCCTTGAATGCGCCAGGATCCCATATGGGCGCTGGTTCTAATCCCGACAGCTCCACTTCCCATCCAGCTCCCTGCTTGTGGCCTGGGAAAGCAATCGAGGACAGCCCAAAGCCTTGGGACCCTGCACTTGTGTGGGAGACCTAGAAGAAGTTCCTGGCTCCTGGCTTCGGATTGGTGCAGCTCTAACCATTGCGCTCACTCAGGGAGTGAATGATCGGATAGAAGATCTTCCTCTCTGTCTCTCCTCCTCTGTGTATATTTGATTTTGTAATAAAAATAAAAACTTAAAAAGATCATTTTAAGTGTTTCTAAGTAATTCTAAGTGTTTCTAAGTCAGAAAAATTACTGTTAGGTAAAAGATTTTTATACCAGCTAAAGACATTCAGTGTATTTTTTATTTTTTAAATTTATTTTCATTGGAAAGGCAGATTTAAAGAGAGGAGAGACAGAAAGATCTTCTGTCAGCTACTTCACTCCCCAAGTGGCTGCAACAGCTGGAGCTGAGCCGAGCCAAGCCGATCCAAAGCCAGGAGCCAGGAGTTTCTTCCACATTGACAACATGGGTACACTTTACATGCTGGTTTCCTTATTTAAAAGAGAACAAATGGTTTTTGTTCTTTTGTGATTGACTCATCTCACTGAGCATAATGGTCTCTAGTTGGGACCACCTAGTTGTAAATAGTATAATTTCATTCTTCTTAATAGCTGAATACTATTCCATGGAGGAGATGTACCACAGTTTCTTTAACCACTCTTCTTTGGACACACATTTGGATTGTTTCCATGTCTTTGCTATTGTGGATTGCGCTGCTGCAAATATAGGATCACAGATCCCCTTCTCATATGCAGACTTCACTTCTATTGGGTATATTCCTAGGAGCGGGATAGCTGGGTCTAGTCACCTTTTACAAATGAAGTTTCCTGTGGCTGTCCTGAAGCTGCCAGCTCTCTGGTGCATCCTCGTTACCCCGTGCTCAGGGAGCACTGCTAATGATGTGCAAACAGCAGGCTGCTCAGCATATGCTACACACTTACTGACACAGAATTTAAAATTTTTATCACCTGATGTTTCCTACCTGGGTGGGACTGGAAAACACCAAGGAGTGTGTGGGGTGGGGGAGACTCACAGACACATACATTCTGAGTACCTTCAATATCAAGCAATAGAAGGAAAGAACAAGGGAGGCAAGGATAGCAAGTGAATGTGAGTACAAAAATCTCACTTCATGGAACAGTGGTCAGAAAGCAGATGGTCAAGTTCCAGAAGAACAACCTAGAACTGCTGACTCCCAGATGTCTCAGGAGTAAATGGAGCATCATCATCTTCTTAATCCTTTTATGAAAGTTTAATAAACATGTATTACACATTACGCCCCTTCTTCCTTCACGCTATCAAGTTAACAGCTGAAGGCACTCAAGGAAGATGAACATCAATCTAACCCATAGTATAATCAAATACGCAAAACTGAATGGAACAGTTAGCTCAACATGCAGATCGAGAAGCACGTGAAAGCCACGCATTTATCCTTCACTCTGAAGTGAACAGCAGCAGCAGCGGCAGCACAGTGTGCTCTAGGCTGGGCCAGGGCTCAGGGTTAAACATCCTGAAGCCGCAAGTCAGTAAGTCACTGGGGACTTCACAGCTACTATGGAACTCCGTTGGATAGAATATGGAGCTGGCTCATAAATGTTTAGAAAACAGACTTATTTTTCCCCCATATATGGCACAGTTTTCAAAGTTTTGCCTTATTTTTCCTTTATGACATAAAATCGTAATGGTAACTAACTTTGAAAAGAATGCCAAATGGTAAAAAAAAAAGCCAGGACTTACCTGAGCCCACATGGGCCAGCTCAACACTACCCTGGAGTTCTATGGTAGCTGTGATAGCACAGCATGCTTTATGCTGTGGGGTCAGGGTGGACCTGGAGTCAGCTGGCACAATTTCAGGAACCCTTAAAGAGAAAAGTTAGTTTTAAGTGGTCATGTCCTTTACCCATGGTCAGCAGAAAGATGCAGATGTGGCTGCCTGCAGTGTGCGGGTGGCTCTCCTTTATTCACTCAAGTGCTTCTGCATGTTAAAAAAACTGAACACTGGCATGACTTCCACTTTGTACGCTAATATCTAGCTGTAACTTAATCACAGATCTGGCTTAGATAGTCATAGCAAGCTCTTTCAAAACTCAAACACCAGCTGCTTTATAAAATAAAATTACCTCAGTAGTTCGAAAGTGTGCTTTCAGGTAGGCATAAACATAGGCTCAATCTTAGAAATGATTCAGACAGCGCAAACAAACCTCAGAGAAGTTTTTATTATCTTTTATCACAACTGCAGTGTAGAAGTGGGCGTCTGGGGAAACCAACACTACATGAACACACAGCCTGTTTCTGCGAACCGGGGTTCAGGTCCCACATTCACGTGGAACCTCAGCGTCCTGCGAGCCTGCACAGCCTAGAGGCCAGCAAGGCTCCAGGCCTTGGTCCCGGACACATGGGAGCCCTAAGCAGACTGGGGCTCCCCCTCGTGGAGGTGGCGGCTGATCTGGTTTGAGCTGTTATGGGCGTTTGGGAGGGAATGAATCAACAGAGAATATTTTTTTTCCCTCTGTCACTCACTCTCTCTAGACACACTTTCAAAATAAAATAAAATTTAAAATTGTTCAAAAAATACATGGGACATTATTTAGAAATATCTCAGGTGCTACCTCACCTCCCCCCCAAAAAAACACTTTTATAATATTCCCTTTAAAAAAAAAACAGCTTAGACTTGCATTATAAGAAAAACTACAAATTCCAAGTGGGAATTATTCTTCAAAACTGGATTCCTCAAAATTATTAATGTTATAAAAAGGAAGAAAAAGCCCTGTTGTACATTAGTAGTCACTACAGACAAAGCAACGGAACAATGTAACGGATAATCCTTGGGACAGAGCCCGCAGGCAGCAATGGTTAAGACGCGTGGTGATACGGCAAGCAGTCTCTGAGAGGTAACCGCCTGGATAATTACATTGTGCAGTTACACAGGAAAACGGCCTTGTTCTTAGGAAATCGAGGCTAAAGTATTCAGGGGCAAACTGTCATCACAGAGACCAGCACTGCAGCTTAGCAACACTGGCATCCCATACAGGCATCAGTTCAAGTCCTGGCTGTACCACTTCAGATCCAGGAAAGCAACGAAGGTGACCCAAGTGCTTATTGTCCCCTGTCCCTATGTGGGAGGCCCAAAAGCCGTGACCACACGCGGGATGAACCAGGGCCAGAAAGGAAGACACATCAACCTCTATCTCGGCCTCTCTCCCTTTTGCAACTCTGCCGTTAAAATCAAATACAATTTTTAAAAGATTTATTTATTTCTATTGCAAAGTCAGACACATAGAGAGAGGAGGAGAGGCAGAGAGGAAGATCTTCCATCCGATCATTCACTCCCCAAGTGGCCACTACGGCCAGAGGTGCACCACCGATCCAAAGCCAGGAGCCAGGAACTTCCTCCAGGTCTCCCACACAGGTGGCAGGGTCCCAAGGCTTTAGGCCATCTTCCACTGCTTTCCCAGGCCACAAACAGGGAGCTGGATGGGAAGCGGGGCTGCCAGGATTAGAACCGTCACCCATATAGGATCCTGGCATATTCAAGGCAAGGACTTCGGCTGCTAGGCTACTGAGTCAGGTCCTCAAATAAATTTTATAAAAAATCATGATATCTGCAACCAACTCTCACAGAAATCAGGAAAAACATACACAGAAAGACATCAAAAGTGGCAAAGCACTAACTAAAAAATCCTATAATTTTCATACAGGTTTTTTAAAAAGATTTATTTATTTTTAGTTGAAATCAGATTCTTGCAGAGACGACAGACAGAAGGAGAAGTCCTCTACCCAATGGCTCACTCCCCTTATGGAGGCAGTGAGCAGAGCTCAGCTGATGCAAAGCTGGGAGCCAGGAGCTTCTTCCCAGCACCCAACATGGGTCCATCCTCCACTACTTTCCCAAGCCATAAACAGAAAGCTGGATCAAAAGTGGAGCATCAAGGACACAAATCGGCATCATATGGCATCCCAGCACCACAGGACAGAGGACGTGTGCTTTACCACTATTCTGTCCCTTCCATACAGGCTGAAAGATCTCAGAATAAAAGACTGATGAGGAACAAGTGACCGTCCCTTCCCAGCAGGACTGGAGCTGAAGATGAAACTGCTACACCGCGGCCACTCTGCTGCTTTTTTGATTTTTAAAAAAACATGTGGGGCCCGGCACGGTGGCGCAAGTGGTTAAGGTCCTCGCCTTGCACGCCCAGGATCCCATATGGGCACTGGTTCTATCCCAGCAGCCCTGCTTCCCATCCAGCTCCCTGCCTGTGGCCCGGGAAAGCAGTCCAGGACGGCCCAAAGCTTTGGGAACCTGCACCCGCGTGGGAGACTCGGAAGAGGCTCCTGGCTTCAGATCGGCATAGAATCGGTTGTTGCGCTCACTTGGGGAGTGAATCATCGGACGGAAGATCTTCCTCTCTGTATATCCACCTTTCCAATGAAAAAATAATAAAAATAAATCTTTAAAAAAAAACATGTGCATGATTTATTTGAATAAAGCACTGAAAGCTGAAGTTATAGTTTAGACTGAACAATTCTCTACAGGGTCTAAACACATCCGTCAATACTTACTATTTAAAAGGCACATCTGCATTGCCTAATCAGCAAGTTCATTTTACACAGTACTTTAGAGAAGTCTCTACAAGCCAACGACGCACACTCAGAGGCTGCCGCCTCACACTCGGGGACCACAGGCTTGCTGCCTTTCTCCACATCAGGAGGCACATTACAACTTCACAAGCCTGGACAGTCAGTCATTCCTGGAGGTCAGCAATCAGGTCTCAAAACATACTAAAAGTAACTCAAGTCACATCACCAGGGCTCCATGCCAGCCAGACTTGGTCCCAAAAGACTACCGGTTAGCACTGCTGTAAAGGACACAGGGCTGGCATTCTAGCATAGTGGGTCAATCCACCACCTTCAATGCCAGCATCCCTTAAGGGTACCAGTTCAAGTCCAAGCTGCTCCACTTCTGGCCCAGCTCCCTACTAATGCAGCTGGGGAAGCAGCAGAGGGTGGTCCGAGTGCTTGGGCCTGTACATTCATGCGAGAAACCCAGAAGAAGCTCCTGGCTTTAGTCTGGTCAATCCTGGCAGTGTAGGCAATTATGGGAGTGAATCTCTAACTCTGCTTTCAAGTAAATAAAACAAACCTTTTTTTAAAAAAGTTAACAAAAAGAAAAAGAGGAGAAAGCATGTGTATTCTCTACAAATTTTTCATTTTACTTAAAATTTTCACAATTTACTTTAAAAATCATAACACACAGTATGATTTAAATCTGAAGTTCCAAAATCACAGTAGGAAATTTAACAAGACAACAATTGCCTGAAAATGCTACTTCAGGGCAAGAGAAATAACCCCATGACCTGAAACATGAACTATCTGGTACAGGAGGCTGACCCCCAAGGACGTGTATGGCACTTACACCCCACATCAGAGGATCCCAGAGTTAGCCGAAGGCGTGAGGCACTGCTGGGCCAGGAGGCAGCGCACTTCCCTTTCCTGGATACAACGCCAAAGACCCCTACAGAAGACCGTATCTAGTTTAGCCTATCAAAAGTTTTTAATAGAATACAGTAACTCAAGTCCTATTTTTTATTCAAAAAGGGCACCTGAATAGTTATCAATACCAACGACTATCAGCTCTCTTCTCCAGCCCTTGCTTTCCTTCAGAGACCGCCTATAAAGGAAGGACAGAGGCACACACCAAATCAGAAAGGTATCTGACACGGGAAGACTCATCCGGCATTAACTGAAAATCGAAGTGTATAACACGTCACTCAAAAATTGACTGAAACCTATCAGAACAATCAACAGCTTCCCTGGCTTTCTTTTCTAGAGACGGTAGTACCGTGACCTGGACACAAGGCTGCAGAGACACAACAAAAGATCAAGCTGAAAAAAAGCCAATACAAGCAAAGCAAAGAATGAATACTACGGAAAGACCATCATTCCCTTCCCCCAAAAAATCAAGTCCAAATAACATGGGTAACCATGGGATGCTGTAAAATCTACAGATCATGCTAGAACACAATCCTGAGTCTCCTTTAAGAATGTTTATTATGCTAATTGGGCCCGGCGCGGTAGCTCAGTGGTTAAGGTCCTCGCCTTGCACACCTGGGATCCCATATGGGCGCCGGTTCTATCCCGGCAGCCCTGCTTCCCTTCCAGCTCCCTGCCTGTGGCCCAGGAAAGCAGTCGAGGACAGCCCAAAGCTTTGGGACCCTGCACCCGCGTGGGAGACCAGGAAGAGGCTCCTGGCTTCTTATCGGCATAGCATCGGTTGTTGCACTCACTTGGGGAGTGAATCATCGGACGGAAGATCTTCCTCTCTGTCTCCCCTCTCTGTATATCCGCCTTTCCAATAAAAAAAAATTAAAAAATTAAAATAATAAGAATGTTTATTATGCCAATTTTAAAACAGCAGGATTGAAAACATAATGTTCATAAGAATCAAGCTTTCAGAAGTTCAAATAACAGTACTCCTCTCAATCACAACCGACAGAAACCACAGGCACCTTTCCCACCACTGCCTATAGAAAGATTTAACACAGCGACCTGGTAACTCCCACAACTCTTTCATGATCTCGTCAAACAATTCCACTGACATCCTCTAGGAACTGGCAAGGTGGGGCCAACATCGTGGCACAGGACACGCAGCTGCCACCTAGAAAGCTAACATCCCATATGGACGTCAGTTCAGGTCCCTGCTGCTCTACTTCTGACCCAGCTCCCTGCCAGTGCACCTCAAGGTGGCAGTGGAGGAAGGCCCACGTGTGGGACCCTTGGACCCACGTGGGAAATTCAGAGGAAACTCCAGCTCTGGCCTGCTCCAGCCCCAGCTGCTGCAGCCCTTTGGATCAGGGATCTGTCCTGTGTCTCCCCTTTTTTTTTCTTTGTAATTCTGCCTTATAAATAAATAAAATCTTTTTGTTGTTGGGGGGATGTTTAAGTTTTTTGTTTTTGCTTTTAATTGGAAAGGGAGATACACAGAAGAAACACAGAAAAAGATCTTCTTCCATCTGCTGGTTTACTCCCCAAGTGGTCATGATGGCCGGAGCTAAGCTGAGCTGAAGCCAGGAGCCAGGATTGTTCTCCAGCTCCCCCATGTGGGTACAGGCTCCCAAGGCTTTGGGCTATCCTCCACTGCTTTCCCAGGCCACCAATAAGGAACTGGAAGGGAAGTGCAGCAGCCAGGATTATGAACTGACACCCACATGGGATCCCAGCGATGCAAGGCAAAGATTAGTCACTAGGTTATCATGTCGGATCCACAAATAAATAAAATATTAAAAAAAAAATAACAGGGGGTGGGGGAGTAATGATCAGGAAATATTTTGTACATTAAGATCTACATTTACTTAAAGCAGAATGACACAAACAGGGACACAGCGAGGAAGGCTGCAAAAGGATTGAGGCAGGCTGAAGCCAGAAGCCTGGAGCTGACTCAGGACGCAGGAAGGGTGGCACTCAAGTCTTTGAGCACCATTCACTGCCTCCCAGACACATCAGGAAGGAGCTGGACTGGAAGCCAGGCAGCTAGAATACAAATGTACCACAATACCCATCCCAGGTAAAATGTGTGAAACTGTCAAATTAAGATGCCATTTGTATAGTTTATAAAGGGGGAAAATAGGAGGCTGTTTGTGTTAATTTCCTACAGATACAGCAACTGATACAATTCCAACCATGAAGTCAGGAGTTCTTCATGGGCACTGCTGGACCGAAGGCGACAGCAGGCCTGAGCTCCCGCGGAGCCTGAGGCAACCCCAACATGGTCATCCTCCAGGCTGCCGCATTCTCCAGTTCTGACACTCCAGCTCCTCCTGAGAGCCTGGCGCTCGGGCTGTCCTCCACTCAGCAGGACTCCTGGTCTGGATAACACCAAAGACCCTTAATTTAGCACACAGGCAGAAGCGCCTTTTCTACACATCACGTAGTATACTCGCAGATTCTGCAACTAAAATGTGCACATGGGGTGGAAGTAGACATCATTTTGCCTGATACACTATAAAGTCAAGTAAATCACTCTAACACTCTCTCTCTCTCTCTCTCTCTCTCACAAACACACGCTCCCCTCTCCTCCCTTCCCCTCCCCTAGGAGGTGTAGATTAACCTATATGGAGTTACAAGAAAATAAAAAGCAAAGTCAGACACTCTAATTTAATAGTGTTTTTTTTTATAAAAAAAAAAAAAAACACATATCTAACACTGTGTGACGTTTGTCACCAGTAAAACATCTCTGGAAAAAATCACTAATTTGAGGGCCATTGCTGTGGCAATACACAGTAGACCACTTCCTGCAAGACCAGCATCCTTAAGAGGGCTACCAGTGTCCTCACTGCTCCACTCTGGATCCAACTCCCTGCTAATGTACCTGGAAAAAGCAAAGATGCCAACTGCTTGAACCCTGCCCCCACATGGAAGACCCAGACGTAGCTCCTGGACCAGTTCATAGGATGGACATCTTTCAAAAAGGAACCTACTGTGATGACTTCTTTAGTCGAAGTTAAAATTTTGTCTGGATTATCACACAACACACCCCTTTAAGCTGATCAGATATGTACGTACAAACAAAGACCAAAATAAGAAAAAAATGACAGATTGTATATGGAATAGTTTCAATTTTCAGGAGGAAAAACAACACTGAGGCAATCTTCATGATTTACTTCCTTGAGAACAATTCTTTTATTATTATTATTATATTTATTTTATTATATTTTTGACAATCTTTACATAGTTAATTAGGGTAAAAAGGTTCAAGGGCTATAGGAAAGTGGGTAAGACTATTATTTCCCTATTGTTTCCTTCATGTTTAAAGGGGGTTATCAAGGGAGATGGCCCACCCAATTTCCCACCCTCCCCAGGTCCCGGATGTAGGGTATGCTCTGAGGTTCTTGCTCAAATGGTTTTGATAGTTCAACAGTTATGAATCGCTGCCAATCTTGCCACTCCAAGCACTATGAGGTCTTTGAAGAATCCACTGATTGACATAGTCCATCACAGAGTCTCTGTTTGCCCCGTATTTCACTGCCAACATACAGCTGAGATGGTTGGTAGACCTGTTCTGTCTTCTCTCTTTTCTTGGTTAGGGTTCTGAGTCTGCCATCTTGATTGGGGAGATCTCCAAAGAAACTTTGTCTGAGGGGTTCTCAAACCAGATTCTCATATGTACTAGCAAGTACAGGGCCCAGCACAGTCCATAGCGCTGATCAGCTGGTGGTTGCAATTGCTGGGCTGGTTCTGTTTTCACTCCCAACTTCCACTGGAACCAATGGGTGTTGCAGTCCAGCCTGGTTCTGCCCAGCACATACGTAGCCCTCGCATAAACCAGTGGGAGCTGCAGCCTAGTTGGAGCGACCGGCAATAACCCCCACCAGGCCCACCCCTACCCTGGTTTGCCAGTATGTGTAGCAGTAGTCCAGTCTGTCCCACACCCCATTCCACCCCAGCCGCTGTCCTGGTTTCATGCCCTCCCGTGGAAGTGGTAACCCAAGAGAGAGGAGCCCACTATTTCCCTCCCAGGTCCCTCCCACTTCCAGATTATTCACTCTCCAGATAGTTCTGTGCTTTGACTTGACAGAACTAGCCCCCAGGGCCAGCTTCTGCTAGCTGATGCTGTGGCCAAGCCCAAACAACCCTCACCCACTCTAATTTTGTTTGCACCACTAGGAATAATCAGCCCAGCCTGGCTTTTCCCTGATCTAGTCCACCTGAGGCGTACAGGTGTTGTAGCCCTGCCTAGTCTGGTCTGCCCCCATCCCAGCCCATGCTCTCCAGTGGGAGCAGCTGTCCAGCAAAGGAACCCTCCCTTATTCCCCTGCCGGCTCTGCCCCCTCCCCCCCTTCCTTGTTCTCAGGCTTGCTGGTTGGGCGCTGCAGTCCCTTCCGGTACAGGCAACCTCACCTTGGCATTCCATATTGTGCACTAGTCTTTGTTGCGACCGAACCTGGCTCGACCCACACTGTTCTGGTGCTTGGATTTGCCAGTGGATGACGTGGACAGATTCAGCCTGGTCTTCCCCCGACCCCTGCCAAATGTATGCCAGTGGGTAACTTTCCATGGCCTGTTCTGGGCTGTTTCCTATCATGTTTCTTGCACTTACCTGCCGGGTCTGTGTCCTGCCAGAGGAGTTGCCCAGGCTCCTCCATCAGAATCTATCCCAATGCCAGGGAGAACACAATTCTTAACAATGACACCAAAATGAATTCTACAAGAATATCCTAGAGCTGAAGTCCTCACCTTGCACACCCAGGAATCCACAGGGGTGCCAGTTTGTATCCCAACTGTTCCACTTCCCATCCAGCTCCCTGCTTGTGGCCTGGGAAAGCAGTGGAGGATGGCCCAGAGCCTTGGGACCCTGCACCCGCATGGGAGACCCAAAGAGGCTCCGGGCTCCTGGCATCAGATCAGCTCAGCTCTGGCCATTGCGGCCACTTGGGGAGTGAATCATGGGATGGAAGATCTTCCTCTCTGTCTCTCCTCTCTGTATATCCACCTTTCCAATAAAAATAAATAAAACTTTAAAAAATTCAAAAAAGAATATTCTAAATATGTATTAAACATATACAACACTACTTTTAAAAGTTCATGGGAAAACATTACTAAAATGTGCTTTGTTGCAAGAAGTTTCTGAAATCAAGACACAGTATTTTCACAATGTACATTTTCCATGAACTTCTGAGGCTCCTTCACAGGCAAAGATTTCAAAATTTTTTGCACCACGATAATCTTTTAATTCTATTTTCCACAAACCTTTTAAGCACTCTTTATTCTGCTCATTTTTGTTCAAATGAAGATAGTGTGTTTGTGAAACCAAATGGACAAATACTATAGCGTATTGAAGAGCAGTCATGTTCTGTAATGCCACCTAGCACCCTACACTGGGTAACTCACTGACACACACACAGGCTCTCACAAGAAAGAAAACCAGCATCAATATGAAAAATGCTGAAACAACAATCCTTGGTGCAATTAAGTTTTGAGAAAAAGGAAAGTATTAGAATAAATATTTTTGCAGACAACAGAATTCCAATGTATTTTCTATGTTTTAAAATAATTCAATTCTCAAGCATTCAGAGCACACTGCAAGTCACCCTCCAGGACCAGACTACAGGCAGACATTACCATAAGCCCTCTCTACAGTCAGAGGTAGCTGTGCCACTACTGTGGGACAAGTGAACATTTCAATATGAAAATTCCAATTTGGGGGCTGGTGACTGCAATGCCAGCATCCCATACGGGCTCTCGTTCATGTCCAGGCTCAAGTCCCAGCCGCTTCACTTTCAATCCAGATCTCTTCTAATGTGTGTGGGAAAGCAGTGAAGGATGGCCCAACACTCGGGTCCAAACACCCACATGACAGACCAGGATGAAGCTTGTGGCTTCTGCATGGCCCAGCTCAGGTTGCTGCAGCCATTTGGGGAGTGAATCAGTGGACGAAAGATTTCTGTCTCTCCTTCTCTCTATACTCCACCTGTCAAATAAATAATAAAAAAATAAATCTTGAAAAAAAAATCAAGGGCCAGCACAATGGCTCAACTGGCTAATCTTCCACCTTGCAGCATTGGCATCCCATATTGGCACCAGTTCGTGTCTTGGCTCCAGCTCCCTGCTTGTGGCCTGGGAAACCAGTGGAGGATAGCCCAAAGCTGTGGGACCCTACGCCCACAGGCGACACTCAAGAGGTTCCTGGCTCTTATTTAGGGAATGAGTCAGTGGATGGAAGATCTTTCTATCTCTCCCTTCTCTTTGTAAATCTGCCTTTCCAATAACAACTTTTTGAGTATTTGTTTGTTGGATCTGTTTTTATTGGAAAAGAGAGGATACACAAAGAGAAAGATCTTCCATCCTCTGGTTCATTCCCAAAGTGGCTACAATGGCCAATCCAAAGCCAGGAGCTTATTCTGGGTCTCCCACACAGGTGCAGGGTCCCAAGGCTCTGGGCCATCTTCCACTGCTTTCCCAGGCCACAAGAAGGGAGCTGGGTGGGAAGTGAAGCTGCCTGGACACAAACCAGCAACCACATGCGATCCTGGTAGTTGCAAGGCAAAGATTTAGCCACAGAGTCATTGCCCTGGACCCAAAAAGAATCAATCAATAAAGTCCAGTGTCTACCTGTTATGTACACTTAATTCCTTTTTGCCCACATCTTCAAAAGCTCAGTCTCAGCTCTTTCCCAACCTCATTAGCAGAAGTACTATATGAGCGAAACTGAAAAAATGCAGGCAGTATTTACAAAATAATGTAAAATACCAACTATGAAACAGTATGTCCAATGACAACTGAGTAAAACAGTTTCAGGTAAAAACTATTTGACAGAACCCTAGAAAGAACACACAAAATGATTTTTAAGATCAAATATTGTCATCAACAAAAACAGGAAGATGGGAGAAATGTACAGAAAATCGACTTGAGATTTTTCATTTCCTCAGACTGCCTAATGACAGAGAAGCTGAGCCTCTCTCCTCTCTCCAGTAATGCCCGCCTGACTACTGCCTCGGTCTCCCCACGCTGAGCCAGGGAGAAGCAGAGGCAGCTCTGCTGTGTTGGGCCCCAAGAAGTCTGTAAAGAGCTAGGAAGAAAGGAAAGAATACAGACATTCGGAAGACAAGCAGGATACAAAGCCCGTTCATCCAAATCTCAGTTCCAAAAAGATTCACCCAACAAATATTTAAGTTCTCAGTACCAGGATACAGTTGTAAACAAATAAAACTTCTGTCCCTCCACCCTCAACTTAAACTCAGGATGGGAAAAAGGATGAATAACAAACAATGTAACTAACTATATTAAAAAGTGGCAAGTATTACAAATTAAATCTAGGAGCTGAGAGTACATGACAGAGATGAAATTCTAGATATAGCACCCAAGGAGGGTCTTACTGAGAAAGCAACATCTGATACAGAACTGGTGGAGGTGACTTAGTAAACTCTGCGATCCAGAGAGCAGTGCAGGCAGAAGACGGATTAAGCACAAAGCCTGAGGCTCATCTGCAGCAAGAAAGGGGCCAGCACAGCCAGGGCGGGAGCTAGTGGACAGCAGAGAACTGACTGTGCACCTCCAGGCCAGGGAAGGTCTTCAGGAGTCTTCAGGGGCTTGACTTTCAAACAATCACTACAGGGTCCAGAGATCTATTTATTTTTATTTGAAAGGTGCATTTGCAGAGAAAGGAGGAGAGCCAGATCTTCCATCTGCTCATTCACTCCTGAAATGGAGCTGAAGTGGACTGAAACCAGGAACCTGGAGCTTCTCCTAGGTCTCCCAAACAGGTACAGGGGCCCAATGCCTTGGGACATTTTCCACTGCTTTTCCAGGCACATTAACAGGGAGCTGGACATGAAGTGGAGCAGTTGGGACTCAAACCAGTGCCCACAAGGAATGTCAGCATCTCCGGTAGAAGTTTAACCTACTACCCACAATGCCAGGCACAGAGATGGTAATGTCCTTCGTGTCCTTTCCGTTCCCTACCCTGCACCCTGCCCCCATCTCTGTGCCTGGCTTTGAAAAGCAGGTGGGGATGGCTGAAGTCCTTTGGTCCTTACACCTACATGGGAGACCTACAGGAGGCTCCTGGCTCCCAATTAGCTCACCTCTAGCAACTGTGGTCATTTGCAGCTTGAACCAACAGAAATGTACCTTTCAAATAAATAAATCTTAAAAAGGATACAACAGTCAGAGCCAGCCTAGTCAAACTGGAGTCTAGCTTGGTTCATTCCCATGTGGGTGGCAGGGGTCCAAGCACCTGGGCCATCTTCTACTGCTTTCCCAGACACACTGGCAGGAAGTTGGATCAGAAGCAGTGGAACCAAACCATTGCTCCTAGAATGCTAGTGTGGCAGCTTAACTTGCTGTGCCACAGGGCAAGACCATAATCATCTAACAATTCAGAATAACAGTGTGCAGCAAACAGCCAAAAATTTTGCTGAATGGGAAAGAGTCCACACTAGCAGGAACTATCATACAACCAACTCTAGGCCCAAGAATCCAGGACAGGACATTTGGGATGGAAAAAGTAATGACAAAGAAATTTTTGTCAATGACCCAAGACCAAATTCGTTATCAGTTCCCTTGGAACAGGTTCATGTTCATTGTTCAAGTTGAGGTCACAATCACTAAAATGCACAGAGGCCCAATATGTCTATTCAAAGGCACACCAACAACAACGACAAAGCTAAGAGGTAGCAATTCACTGCGGTGGGAGACCAACACCTCATATTCGAGCACCGATTTCTCATTACCCCCCTTCTGATCCAGCTCCCTAATATACCAGGGAAAGTAGCAAATGACTGACTGAGTTCCTGGCCCCACTCTTGTGAGGTATTTTGTTTTGTTGTGTTGTGTTTTGGAGAGCGGGTGGGAGGGGTTGAAAGAGAGGGGACAGGTTTCCAAGATGCTTATTTGGGCAGATCCAGCAGGGGGTGCTGCACACAGAAAAGGGTGTTGCAGTCTCTTTAGGGAGTACACCTAAGTACTGGATGGAAGATCCCTGTGTTACTCTGGCTTTTAAGTAAATAAAAAAATAAGCCTGGAAAGGAAAAGGAAAGGAAAAAGAAGAAGAAGGCGGCCCAGCACAGCAGTCTACTGACTAAAGTCCTCGCCTTGCATGGGCTGAGATCCCATACGGGCACCAGTTCACACCCGACTGCTCCACCCACTTTCCAGCTCCCTGCCTGTGGCCTGGGAAAGCTGCAGAGGACAGCCCAAAGCCTTGGGACCCTGCGTCGCATGGGAGACCTGGAAGAAGCACCTGGATTTAGGTGGGCTTCGCTCCAGTTGTGGCAACCACTTGGGGAGTGAACCACTGGATGGAAGATCTTCAACTCTGCGTCATCTTCTCTCTGCAAACCTTTCTAATAAAAATAAACTAATCTTTAAAAAAAGACTCATAAGGACAAACATTGATTTATTTTAACTTGTATGCCTTAAGGACAGAAAATGTTTCAACCAGTTCTTTTCCTACGATGCAGTGAGTTGGCACAATGAGCACTGGACCCCTAAAGCATGCTATGACCTCCAAAGGAGATACAGCTCACTTGCATGTGCAGATCTGCATGTACTCAAAGGCAGTCCTGTGGTAAAATTATATAGAACACACACTTCTCTGCAAAAATTATCTGCTCCAAAGGCATACATAATTAAAAGACAATCACATGAGACACAGAGAGCCCATTAATATGAAACCTTCAGAATAGGTGAAGACAGGGAGGAACCTGGCTGTCGGGAACGACGGATGGCAATAGGTCCACAGGCACAGGACTTTGTTGAGGATGAGGCTTTGCAACTAACCAGAGCACGTGGCTGCACAACACTGGGCATGCACTAAATGGTTGGTCTGCTTTATGCTGTATGAATTTGATCTTTATTTCAAAACACCAATAAAAAATCCCTTTATTTTTCCTGGGTTATTTAAGATTTATCTATTTATATTGGAAAGGCAGATTTATGGACAGCCAAGATGAACTGGTGCCATTTGGGGTCCTGGCACTTGCAAGGTGAGCATTTAGCCAAGGAGCCATTGCACCTGGGCCCTTATTTCCTGTTCAAAAATAGAGAATCACACCACCTGTGACTCCCACATTTAGACTGGGTGGAAATCAATGGAACACAAAAGGACCTCCGAGACAGGAGGCTTTTTCAGCTCAGTGGCTAAAATCCTTGCTTTCCACATGGCACCAGCATCCCATATGGGTGAGGTTCCTGCCCCAAATGCTCCACTCCCATCCAGCTCCCTGCCTGTGGCTTGGGAAAGCAGTCAAGGACGGCCCAGAGCCTTGGGACCCTGCATCCGCATGGGAAACCCGG
This sequence comes from Ochotona curzoniae, assembly GCF_017591425.1. Lineage (NCBI taxonomy): Eukaryota > Metazoa > Chordata > Mammalia > Lagomorpha > Ochotonidae > Ochotona > Ochotona curzoniae. Next base: position 4,732,264 of record NW_024466512.1, read on the forward strand.
AAGAAGCTACTGGCTCCTGGCTTTGGATTGGCTCAGCTCCAGCAGCCACTGTAGCCACTGGGGGAATGAACCAGAGGGTGGAAGATCTTTCTCTTTCCTTCTCTCTGTATATCTGCCTTTCCAATAAATCTTTTTTTCACCCTTAGACTTCAAGACAGAGCACAAAATTGACTACTGTTAGGTGCCTACAACGTCTGAGGTTAAAAGCTCATCAGCTGGGCCCGGTGTGGTGGTGCAGTGGTTAAGGTCCTCGCCTTGCACGCCCGGGATCCCATATGGGCGCCGGTTCTATCCTGGCAGCCCCGCTTCCCATCCAGCTCCCTGCCTGTGGCCTGGGAAAGCAGTCGAGGACGGCCCAAAGCTTTGGGACCCTGCACCCGCGTGGGAGACCCGGGGGGAGGCTCCTGGCTTCGGATCGGCATAGCATTGGTTGTTATGCTCACTTGGGGAGTGAATCATCGGACGGAAGATCTTCCTCTCTGTCTCTCCTCTCTGTATATCCGCCTTTCCAATAAAAATAAAATAAATCTTAAAAGAAAAAAGCTCATCTGCTGGGATACTCTCTTTGCCAAGACAGAGTAAAAGCTAAAATCAAGTTTCTTAATTCTACACTTTTTTTGTTTTGTTTTTAAAGATTTACTTATTTTTATTACAAAGTCAGATATACAGAGAGGAGGGGAGAGAGAGAGAGATCTTCCATCTGATGATTCACTCCCCAAGTGAGCGCAACGGCTGGTGCTAAGCAGATCTGGAGCCAGGAGCCAGGAACAACTTCTAGGCCTCCCACACAAGTGCAGGGTTCCAAGGCTCTGGCCAGTCCTCGACTGCTTTCTCAGGCCACAAGCAGGGAGCTGGATGGCAAGTGGAGCTGCCGGGATTAGAACCAGTGCCCATATGGGATCCTGGCACATTCAAGGCAAGAACTTTAGTTGCTAGGCCATGCCGCTGGGCCCTTAATTCTACACTTGGAACTTGCAGGATATAGAACAAACTCGAGAGTACATCCACGGGGGTAATAAATGAGTAATGAGAAAAAATGCAAGCAAAGGCTTTACTGCTGTCCACACCAACTTTACTCCTTTACCAAATTGAATGTCAAAGTAAGCATTCCATCCAAATAAATTAAGTCATAAAATCCAAACATCTAATCTACCCCCCCCAAAAAAAAACCACTAACGATTCAACTCACACATGTTTACCTCCCAAGGGCAGAACTGAGGGAGCAGGGCTTTCTCAACAGCTCTGGTGACTCAGACCATCATGCAACACTTCCTCAGGAAAACACCAACAACGCACACACACCACGGCTTGAGTTACGGAGTCAGCTGGTTATGTGCATTCAGTTCCACAAAGTTCACAAATATTTATTACACGGTATTCACATTAGATTAACACCCATATTTTTCAGGGTCACCATTATGTTTGTTCAACTTGGTGGAGTCCCCATTTTTGTGATATTTTTAACATATGACTAAAGCTTCTGCCATCCCAAGATGCTCCCACTGTTTACAGACACTCCAACAGCAGCTGGGGCTCCTCAGCTACCTCTTGTTACAGTCACTAGAGCAGCAGCTTTAGATTCCAGCTATTGACTTCACTAGTGGTATGTTAAACTACACAATTTGAACGGCTTTCCTCCTAGCGATGGAAAGAGACGTTACAATTCAATGTGGACAGTTCAATGCAAATGACCACAAGGGCACAACTCCGAGCTTGTGAGGTTTGACGCCAGAGCGCAGCTCCCAGCTGAATGACCTCCACAGCACTGACTACCTCCATCTCTGTTCACATCACTTGTAATACCTTTCCTAAGTCCATTCAAAAAACACGGCCAACAAAAACTTACCCACACAAGCATTGAGGAAGAGCCAATCGGTCTTTTTCATCCTGTTTTTAATCTGCTTTAGTTTCTTAAAGTCCACTTCAAGCTCCTCCTGGCTACCGACAGCACCAGCCAACTCAATCCTCTGAAAATCCATCTTCACTTCTGAGTCCCGTTTAGCAGCAGGAGGCGATCTTCTCTGACTGTTGCCACTACTGCAGCTCCCCCTCCACCGTGCCCTGTCCTGCTCATTTATTATGGAAGAAGCCTCTTCAGTCTCTGCCAGCTCTATGGCTTCAATGTTATTGGGTCTGGGGTGATCACAAACGACACATTTTTTAGCCTTCGCCCAGTTTTCATACGTGCAAATAGAACAAGTCCAATGCTGGGTTCTTGTGTTCAATTTATTTCTATCATTGTATTCCTCACAAGGATCAACAGAAAAAGCAACCGGTCTGGAGCCAGATCCTGAGGACTGAGGGGATTCTGTGGGACTCCTGGTCCTGCGCTGTGACAAGCACTGCGTACACCTGATCGCTCTCGGCCAGTTCAAGTACGTGCACATGTGGCATGACCACTTATTCGCGTTCTCCATGCTGTATGAAGACTTCACCCTTGGTCGTGCACTGGAGTCTGGACAGATCAAAGGACTACTTCCTCCTTCGGTGCTGGAAGGATCCCAGTCTCTGCCGACATCACTGGAACCACTTTTAAAGGGATCTTCTGTAATAATTGTTCCACTGGGTCTTTGGGCACGACACATGGTACACTTGATCGCAGATGGCCAGTTTTCATACGTACAATATTCACAAGCCCACTTGATTCCACGTTCTGACATTGTGCACTTCTTCAAGTGAATTATGTCAGGCAGGAAGCTACAAATAAGCAGGACATGATTATTTAGGATGGTTATTAAACAATAATTACCTAATTCTGCTCCAAAACATGCAAAAAATAAATATACCCTTCAACTTCGAAGTTTTCCAAAGGTTTCAGAGGTAGGACCTAATTTTCTACTTCGGTTTCCACAAATACACTACAGGTGAATATCTAAAGAAAACCCTTACCCCAAGATCTAATCAAATTGCATTTTGAAATGCTAAGGGTGGCGGTGGGGAGCAGAGGATAAAGTCAGATCTGTTCTAAGAGGAAAGGAAAATAAACTGAGGAAGCCACAAATTTTAATTTCAGTTAGGTCCATTGCTAACAGTTAAAGAGTCTCAAAGGCAAGACAGGAAACCAAATACCACCATAAACCTACAAGCAATGTTGAATTATAAGCAACACAGATTATGCTATCTAGGTACAGCATACACTTGCTTTATAATGTCTGAATTTTGTTGTTGTTTTTTTAAGATTTTTTTTTATTGGAAAGGCAGATGTACAGAGAGACAGAGAAGAAGATATCCCATCCAATGATTCACTCCCCAAGTGAGCACAATGGCCAGTGTGCGCTGATCTGAAGCCCAGAGCCAGGAGACTCTTTCGGGTCTCCCACGCGGGTGCAGGGTCCCAAGGCCTTGGGCCGTCCTCAACGGCTCCCCCAGGCCACAAGCAGGGAGCTGGATGGGAAGTGGAGCCGCCAAGATTAGAACTGGTGCCCATATGGGATCCTGGAGCGTTCAAGGCAAGGACTTTAGCCACTACACCACTGCGCTGGGCCCCCAGATCCTTTCTTAATATCCTGATTCCTGAATCCTCAAAATCTAGTTTAGTTGGGAGCCTGGAGCATAAAATTGGCAATACAACATCTCAGAAATAACTATTATATAATCATTTCAATATCATTCTGAAGGTCCATATTCAAAACACAAAATGTTTTAAATAGTCAAAAGCAATTCCTATTCAAAATCTAATCACTGCTTAAACTTCCTAGGAATCTGTCTGGGCTTACTAACACTGCATTATCATGAGGATTTTATTATTTAATCACAAAATAGCTTAGACAAAATAATCTAGTGATTCTTCAAAAAGTATTCATTTATTTTTATTGGAAAGCCAGATGTACAGAGAGAAGGAGAGACAGAAAGATCTCCCATCCACCATTTCACTGCCAAAAACCACAACAGTTGGGACAGAGTTGACCCGAAACCAGGAGCCAGGAGCCTCCACCAGATCACCCACGCTGGTGCAGGGTCCCGAGGACTTGGGTCATCCTCCACCACCTTCCCAAGCCACAAGCAAGGAGCTGGACAGGAAGTAGGGCAGCCAGGACACAAACCATAACCCTTATGGGGTGATGCCACTCGTAGGAGGAGGATTAGCCCTTCAATTCCTGGCGCCAGCCCCCTAGTGACACATGCAACCTCTGTTTTCTTAAATCCCTTTGCCACTCAGTATCATCCCTCCATTCTTTTTAATGAGAAAGAAATCATACAGAGTAATAGAAGCTTTTTACTCACTTTCCCGAACCTGGGAAATCACTTTGTATCATGTTCTTGTCTGCTAATCTGCATTTATGATATGAATAATGTCAAAAACCAAGGGCTCCTATTAAGTAACTATGTTACAGCCCCTTCACCTTGCACATGGCTGGAAGGAAGCACAGCTGAACTCAGACCAAGGACAAGTCCCCACGCTGGTCAGGTCTGACTGCTGTGGAGACAGAGCCAAGGGGCCAAGCTCTCCTGTAAAGGAGACCCAACTTGAATTTCAATGGAAGCCTGCTACTTGATCCTAAATCATCTTTAAAGACTTTAATCAATTTTTTATTTCAGTCTTACTAGTTTTAATGATAGAATGCTATGTTTAGAATTTTAATACAGCAATAAAACTGGCAAATCAAACGGGCTGATGAGCCAAAGGAGATGTTTTTCTACGCGCTCTCAAGCACGTGTGCAGTGTATGCCTGCCACTAGACTGTTAGCACTACTCAGTGAACTTCTCCCTGCAAGCATCACAATCTCGTCACTGAACCGAGAAAGCCAACGCAACTGCCTTTACGAGGCTCTGGAATCTGCTTCAGTAAACTACCTCTTCACCCGGACTGTTCAAACGATCTTACTTAGATTTTTAAATTTTATGCAAACTAGGATCTCACATATAGCATCACAATTAAAAAAAAAAAAAAGATAAAGTCTGTTAAAGGGCACAGAACATAATTATAAAGGCATCCAAAGAGGAAACAATAGAAATTTAATACAATTTTCATTTTCATTTGGAAGTGCCATTCCTCGCAAAAATGAAATGCAAAAATGTTACTTTCTCATGCTATTGAAAATTAAAATGATCAATAAAAACGTTTAACAAGAACAACTGCTATAACAAACATAACCCAAGCTACTCTAAATTTAATATTTTCTTTAAACCAGTCATATTCAAAAATCCAGGCTTGCTTTAGTAATTCCTACTTTGACGTTCTTGTAGGCACAACCTAACAGCCTATCTACACTACCTTTATCTTGATGGAACTAATGTAACAGCATGATATGTTTAAATGTCCAAGGCTAACAATAAAGACAACAAACAGCAGCCTCTTTAACAAAGCACCACCATTTCCGCCGGGTAGAATAAGGACAAACAGCTGGCTACTGCTTAGCCTGTCTCTTCTGAAAATCCAGGAATAATCAAGCTCATGAATTTTGAAATAAGTTATATATAACAATGTACTGAATCCATTTTGTAGGAATTGAAGATCTATTGTTTTTTTAATAAGTGAAAACTAAAATTCACTTGAGAGGATTCTTTGAGACAGCCATTTATACCTATGATAGTAAGTAAAATGAAAGAAAAAGGGTAACATCACCTCAACTTTGTGATTCTGCCTTACTAAGACATTAACACTAAGTGCATTTCTTCTAGATTTCAAAACATTCCAAAATACATGTAAAATGAAATCTATTAAATTAAATGTATGTAAAATTCAAAGCAATCAGTTCTAAAAACACTGTACCTTAAAACTGCTTTTAGAGCCCATCACGGTAGCCAAGTGGCTAAGGTCCTCGCCACATGCCAGGATCCCATGGGCATTGGTTCCTGTCCTGACAGCCCCGCTTCCCATCCAGCTCCCTGCTTGTGGCCTAGGAAAGCAGTCGAGGACGGCCCAAAGCCTTGGGACCCTGCACCCACATGGGAGACCCAAAGAAGCTCCTGGCTTTGGATCAGCTCAGCTCCAGCCATTACAGCCACTTGAGGAGTGAATCAGTGGATGGAAGATTTTCCTCTCTGTTGCCCCTCCTCTCTGTGTATCTGACTCTCCAACAAAAACATGACTAATTCTGTATATAACACACATTTCCAAATTCTTTTAAGAGTTGTTTACTTCATTTACTTATTTGAAAGTCAGATTTACACAGAGAAGGAGAGACAAAGATCTTCCATCAACTGTTTCACTCCACAAGTGGCTACACTGGCCAGAGACGAGCCAATTCAAAGCCAGATTCAGGCCCAGATTTCCAAATTCTATACAGGAATCATACTTCAGTTAAGTGGTCTAATAAAATCTGCACAATCCAGAACTTCCTAAGGAGAACTTACCACCAGTGCTACTCCTAATTACCCTTTGCTTCAAACTCAATCCTGAGAGCTTCCATTCCGTGAACCAGGAGTCCATTTGTGCATCAGGCTCTACCACAATTGAGTGAAGTCTCCAAACACAGCCACCGTTTTCTAGGACTAAATTCCTAGTGGCTGTCATTACATACTCCCAAAGACTAAAAACAATATATTCTTGGGGAGGGGCGGGCTAGACTATCATACCATCACATTTAAAGATTAAGCCATATTTATAAACATTACTAAGCACTATATACAAAATTTATCTACGCTGAGGTCAAGATCACAGCCACATTGCAGACTCTGCCAAGAGAAGCTCAGAGACGACCGGAGAACCAAAGCAACACAAAAATGGAACCTGCTGCATCCAGTGCAAACTCCGTAACAGAGGGACCGTCAATCATGGCCACTCCCACACTGAGCACTGTGTCAACGGCTTCAAATGGCAAGTTATTCAGAGAATGAGCTGATCACACTCATCTTTACACGATGGTTTTTCCTTAGCTTTTTAAGGTAACCCTGTATTTATTAAGATAAATTAGTGAAAACAAGGCTCAGACCATCTTCAAGGAACACAGATGAGAACTAAAACCAAGAACAACAATCCAAACTTGCTGAAATCCCAAGTTTTTACAATTAGTTGAGGTAATTTTGAAATGTAAAACTTAAAATTAAAATTTTCAAAGTACTACTAAGCTCTTAAACCAAAACACTAATACAGTCACTTCCATTTTCCTCAGGAGTTATTTTTCTGTATCACTGTCTTCCTCATCACAGCTAACACACAAAAAAAACAGCCATCCGTAGAAGGATCCTCAGGATTTCTGCTGGAGTGAATGTACTGCCGACACCGGAGCGCCTCACTTCAGGCCTCCTCCGTGACACCCCAGTCTCCCTCCCACTGCAGACTCGCCCCTCCCCTGAGCGCTGCAGTTCCCAGCCAGGACACTCGGAACTACACTGAATGCCACCCGGACTCCAGGGGCTGCTGCTGACACCCAGCCTCTCTCGGTTCAGGTCAGAGCTACAACAGCCTCCTCACGCACCTTGCTCTAAAGGCACTCAGCTGACTGTTAGCAGCACAACCCTCCTTCTGAAGCTCAGTACAACCTCAGTTTCTCCAAACAGACCCACTCCCACACCCCGCAGTTCAAGCACGGTCACCATGACCTACAGTGAACACACCAAGGCACTTAGACACACGCACTCGCATCTAGCAAACACTGTCTGCTCTCCAAGGTTCAGTTCAAGGCTCATCTTCAAGTCTCAGGAAGTGATCCAACCATCCTCTGTAACCATCGTTTTACTGGCAACTTGGTATTTATTTCTTCTTGTAGAAAAGTAATTCATGTATTTTTTCTGTCATTCCTTCTAACCAATTTTCAGTGAAGTAATTCGACATTCAAAAATTTTGTCTCAAGGATTCCAGCGGCATGGAATGTGGACCAACACCACTTAAAAGCATAGTCAGTGACTTTAAAAAGAAAGGAGTGGAGGGCCCGGCGCGGTGCCGCAAGTGGTTAAGGTCCTCACCTTGCACACCCGGGATCCCATATGGGCGCCGGTTCTAATCCCGGCAGCCCCACTTCCCATCCAGCTCCCCGCCTGTGGCCCGGGAAAGCAGTCGAAAGCTTTGGGACCCTGCACCTGCATGGGAGACCCGGAAGAGGCTCCTGGCTTCGGATCAGCATAGCATCGGTTGTTGCACTCATTTGGGGAGCGAATCATCGGATGGAAGATCTTCCTCTCTGTCTCTCCTCCCTGTATATCCGCCTTTCCAATAAAAAAAAAAATAAAAAAAATAAATCTTTAAAAAAAAAAAAAGAAAGGAGTGGAGCTTTTGAGAAATTTAAGAGTGAGAATTTACTGCAGCAGCATTTTTCGAGTAAAAGATGTCCACAAGATGCCAAGCCGTAAGCACTGGGAGCCTCAGCTGGTAACAGAGCCCAGGCCTGCACTTCCGGGAGCACTGAGTAACCTAGGACATATAACCCTGATCTAAGACACAATCACGGCATGCAAAACTGAACCAAAAGACACCAAACTTTCCCATGACATGAGAGAATGCCCACAGGATGACTAAGGCTGAAGTTCCTGCCAAGAGAGTTCAGACTTCGAATCAAACTGATTTCAAGAAAGCAAGTGCACCTTCCATGTATCAGAGCTTTTGGCCAGATTCAGTCTTCATCTATCTGACATCTTCCCATTTCCCCAGATTACAAACCACACAAAACTTACTACATTTCCCCACAATTCATAAGACTATAACTGCATACGCAACTACACAGACATGGAAAACGTTACTCAGAAAGTCATGACTTCTGTCTCCCTATCTGTTCCTACCAAAAACACACTACTTGCAATTTAATCAAACTGATAAAATTATATAGCATCTAGCCTTTCCTAGTTTTCCATCAGCAATTAAAAACTCAAAGTAGGCCCAGCACAGTAGTCTACTGGTCAAAGTCCCCACCTTGCATGTACCAGCAGGATCCTATATGGACACTAGTTTGTATCCTAGGGGCCCCACTTCTCATCAAGCTCCCCGGTTGTGCCCTGGGAAAGCTGTAGAGGACAGCCCAAAGCCTTGGGACCCTGCACCCCTGTGGGAGACCCAGAATAAGCTCCTGGTTCATGGCCTTGGATAGGCTCAGCCTGGGCTGTTGTGGCCACTTGGGAGCTGAATCAGCAGACGAAGATCTGTCTCTCCTCTCTGCATATCTCACTTTCTAATAATAAATCTTTACAAAAAATTCAAATGACACATAAAACACAATAAACATTAAGTTATTTGGTGAATGGCTGGTTCCAAATCCCTTATTACACACACTGTTTCCCCTGGTCCACAAGAGGTTCTCCTAGTTTTCCTTCACTCCACCAGCTCCTCCAGCCTCTGACATCCCAGTTGCCCTGATTTAAAGTGTGAAGTATGTTTTCAACCGGAGCCACCATCTTTCAGTAATTTGCCAAGATGAGGAACGCAAAGGGAAAATAGAGAGGTCCTGTTACATTTTCTCAGGCCTTCTGGAAAACATGGAGCTGTTCCTGTGGCCACACACATGCGCATTTACAAAACAGGTAACACTGCAGACATCAAAGGAACGGGTGCTGTTCAAAAAGGAATGCCCCATAAATGGCAAAAATGGGACAATCTACAATGTACCCGAGCTTGTTGTAAACTAACAAAGGCAAGACTCTTGTTAGAATAAACGTGGATATTGAGCATATTAAACACACTAAGAGCCCAGAGAGCTTTCTGAAAAGAGTGAAGGAAAATGCTCAGAAAAAGAAGGAAGCCAGAGAGAAAGGCTAGATTCAATTAAAGAGCCACCCAGAGCAGCCCACTGTGTCACAACCCATGGAAAGGACCTGAGCTTCTAGACTCTGAAAAAATTAACAAATAACAATAAAGCACAAAGTACAAGGTGGGTGTTGTGGCGCAGCATGTTCAGCCACTCATCTCAGAGCACCAGTTAGAATCCCAACTGGTGACAATCCAGCTTCCTGTCAATGAGTCTGGCAAGGAAGGAAACAATGGCCCAAATGCTCGGGTTCCTGCCATCCACCCAGGAAACCCGGATGGAGTGATGGAGTCTTGGCTCCTGGCTTTAGCCTATATCCCAGCTCTGGCTGCTCCAAGGCATTTAGGGAGTAAAAGGGCAGCTAGGAAGTCTTTGTCATTCTGCCTTCTAAATAAATAAATATTTAAAAGTGGGCTGGAGCACAAGCATCCAACGCTCAGCCCTCCTATAACCATTACCTGTTACACAGAGAACTCACCCATCTGCTAGTTCACCCCTCAGATAACCTGCAACAGAAGAGACCGGGCAGGACAGGGCCGAGACCCAAAGCCAGAAGGTAGGGGCGAGAGCCCATGCACTCTCCCTGCGGGGTGCTGCCTCGCAGGATGCACACAAGCAGCAGACGGAGTCAAGGAACTCCGACCACAGGAGTCACAGGCATCAGAGCAGCAAGCCTAATGCCCACCCCATTCCCAGGCTTCAAAGATCATCAAAAGAGAGATGACTCCAGGACTCGCTTCAGCAGCACAGGCACTAAGACTGGAACGCAACAGAGATGAGCATGACCCGACACAAGGATGACATGCAAATTCATGAAGCAAAATGTATGGCTCCAGACTGGATCTTTTTCCGGATTCAAGCACTTATGATTTCAGCTACCTGACATTCCAGCCGAATGTTTAAGAAAACAGCTCAAACTTAGGCTATCCTAGACTGAATTCCTAATCAATATGTTCAATTCCCTTTACAGGACTGATTTACAGACTTACTATTTGCAAAGCAAAGTTAGCAAGAGGGAAACACAAAGATTTTCCACTCCCTGGTCCACTCCTCCCACACAGCCACACAGCCGGGCCTGGGTCAGGATCCCGGAACTCCATCCGGGTTTCCCACACGGGTGGCAGAGGCTCCAGCACTTGGGTCATCACCCTTATTTGCCCAGGGACATAATAAGGAAACTGGACTGGAAGTGGAGCATCTGGGACCAGTGTCACAAGTGGTGGTGTAACTTACAATGTCCTACTCCTGTGCCATGTCTCACCTACAAACTCCAGGATTAGACCAACAGTCACAGAACTTCTCAATAAACATTTGTTCCTTTCCCCAACATTCCAACAACATGAGCAACATGAGCTACGACGACAGCCCACAAGCTGGCAAGCCATTCAAGACCTGTTATATAAGGACACAACTACAAAGGTCTGCAATCATTAAACATCTCCTGAACGTATTAAAACTACGTACAAGCAATCAGTCACCAATAGCAGATGTCCAAGCTGACCTGACTTTCCCACACAGAGGTCACCTGTTATGAATGGCATCTGTACGGAGTAAGCAAACATCACTGCAAGTATCCTTCCCAGAAATTTGGGAACAAACTGGACAAAGTAAATTTAAGTAAATGACCTGGTACCATGACTTTGGTCTCACAGGCAGTATCACAATTAACTGAAGTAATTACCCCTATAAATAATATATCTAACTTCATTTCACCCAACCCTAGAGTCTAGACTGTAACAAAATGTGTGGTTTACAGGGTCGGGCGCCAAAGTTCTCACCTTGAACGTGCTGGGCTCCCATATGGAAGACAGTTGGTATCCCTCCTGTCCCACTGCCCATTCCCTCTTGTGGCTTGCAAAAGCAGGCGCGGACAGCCCAAACTCTTGGGACCCTGCACCCACATGGGAGACCTGAGGGCTCCTGGCTTCAGACCGGCTCAGCTCTGGCCTTCGCGGCCACTTGGAAAATGAACCAGCAGATGGAAGATCCTTCTCTCTGTCTCTCCTTCTCTCCATAAATTTGACTTTCCAATAAAAAATAAATTAAAAAAAAAAGCTTATAGTTTACAACCTAATTTGCTGAGACTGAACTAATAAGGAAAAAATTAAATCCACAACTAAAATAGGTCTTCTTCCTTTTAAACTAACAGATTCGCAAGCCAACAAATAGAGTAAAAAAAAAGATCCTGATGACACAATTACTTACCTTGTGTCAAACTGACTAGGATTTTTGCTCATTTTACATCATTTTGGGAGTAATGTTACTTCTTCACATGCCAAACTTCTCTACCTAAATACTTCAGTTCCTGGACAGTAACAACAAAGACAGGAAGAGCGCCCCATGTCTGCGCTCTGGTAAAACCCACCCTAGCACAGCAGTTCCTGCGGCTCAGAGACGGGCAGGATCACACACCCCATACACTGTGGCAGTGTGATCACTGCCAAGGGCAATGCCCACCTAACTGGCACTCAGAAATGTGCAGCAATTCATCAGTAGATAAAACCATGTCTCAGCACTTGAGGAAGTCGGAGTTTCCTTAAACACATATGGAGGTAAGCCAGTTAATTCCAAAACTAGACTATTCATCCAGTGCTTAAAAAACATAAAAATTTTGCAGGAACTACAAATGTTCTCCTCAACTCAGAATTTAATCGCTTGCACTAAGTTCTATCCATTCTATGTTACCAATATGAACCAATGAGTACCAAATTATAAAATAGCTAGAAAAACCAATATTCATTAGGACATCTAGCTCACTTAAGGATACCTTTTTATCAAATGTTAGTAATACTGTATATGTGACAAGAAGCAGGGCCTGGCATGATGGCTCAGCTGGATAATCCTCCCCCTCACAAGCACTGGAACCCCACACGGGCAGTGGTTTCTGTCCCAGCTGCTCCACTTCCCACCCAGCTCCCTGCCTAGGGCCTGAGAAGACAGCAGAGGACAGCCCAAAGCCTTGGGACCCCACATCCCCGTGGGAGACCCGGAAGAAGCTCCTGGCTCTGGATCAGCTCAGCTCTAGCCATTGCAGCCATTTAGGGTGCAAAGCAGTGAATAAAAGACCTTCTCTCTGTCTCTCCTCTTTGTAAAACCTGCCTTTCAAATAAAAATAAATCTTAAAAAAAAAAGTAATAAAAAGCTGGCAAAGGCAAATGAATAAAATATTTCAGGTAATACCAATACAACATACACAATTTGGCCAAAAAAAAATCTTTTTCCCCATCTGTCTACTACTCCGTTCAAAATCAGTGGGTGAAGATTTACAATGCCACCCTCCACACAGTTCAACTCCAGGCTGCTCTGCTGCTGACCCAGCTCCCTGCTAAGGCACCTGGGAAGGCATGGAAGATAATCCAAGTGCTTGGGCCCCTGTCACTTACATGGGAGTTCTAGGTTCCTGGCTTCAGCCTAGCCATCCCAGCCACTGCAGCCATTTGCAGAATGAACCTGCCAATAAGAGATGTCTTCTGGACTCAGCCATTGTTGCCATTAGGGAATAGAAGATACCTCTAGCTGTGTGACCCTACCTTTCAAAAATGAACAAGAAATAAATCTTTTTCAAAAAGTAAAGGGCCTAGTGTTGTAGCCTAGTGGCTAAGGTTCTTCCTTGCACATCCAGAATCCCACATGAGCATCAGTTTCTGTCCCTGCTTGTGGCCTGGAAAAGCAGTAGGCAAGGCCCAAGAACTTGGGATCCTGCATCTGCATGGGAGCCCCAGAGGCGGCTCCGGGCTCCTGGCTACGGATCAGCTCAGCTCTGACCATTACAGCTACTTGAGGAGTGAACCAGCGGACAGAAGATCTTTCACTGTCTCTCCTTCACTCTGTCTGACTTCCCAATAAAAATAACTAAAAAACAAATAAATACACAAATCTTCCCAAAGCATATCTAGATTGAGAACTACAAAATTCTAACAAATGAACAAGCAAGCAGGACCTGGAGTTTAGGGTATCACGTGGGATGTGTGCATCCCACCGTCACATTTTCAGTTTTGATCCAGCTCCCTGCTAAGGCACGCTGCAAAGGCAGCCGGGGACACAGCTACACACACAGGGACATCCCACACAGAACTCCTGGCCCCTGGCTTCAGATAAGCTCAGTTCCTGCCACTGGAGCCACCTAGAGAGAGAATCAATGGATGGAAGGTTTTCCCTCTTTCGCCTCCTCCTCTCTCTGTAGCTCCACCGATTAAATAAATGAAAAATAAAATAAAGGGTCCAGCGGCGTGGCCTAGCGGCTAAAGTCCTCACCTTGAACGTGCCCGGGATCCCATATGGGCACTGGTTCTAATCCCGGCAGCCCCACTTCCCATCCAGCTCCCTGCTGGTAGCCTGGGAAAGCAGTCAAGGACGGCCCAAAGCCTTGGGACCCTGCACCCGTGTGGGAGACCTGGAAGAAGTTCCTGGATCCTGGCTTCGGATCGGCATAGCATCAGCCACTGCGCTCACTTGGGGAGTGAATCATCGGATGCAAGATCTTCCTCTCTGTCTCCCCTCCTCTCTGTATATCTGACTTTCCAATAAATAAATAAATAAATAAATCTTTACAATAAATAAATAAAATAAAATAAAAGATAAAACTCAGCCCCATTAAATACCAAAATATAACGGTTATTACCATAGCAACCCCAACAGGATAGGATCTAGAAGTTTATGAAAAGCATAGAAATGATGTCCTGTTTACACAATTCCAGTCACAGGCAGATCATTGCAACTTAATGTGCAATAGAAAGGGAAGACAATTTTTCTTCCTCTGCAGAACACAGGCAATATCTCTGTATCCAGGAAATGCTGCCTTAAGATAATCAATTTAGACTTGTCAGTAATTATATTATCAAGGCCAAGAAAATTTCAATAGATGGTGCTGAACAACTGGGTAGTCAGTAAATTAGCCTGCAAGCTGCTGCAGCTAGATCTGGTATACAGTCACCTAAAGTTCAAGGGATGCAAGCTTGGTCCTCCATGCGGCAATGCTGGGAAATGGAGGAATCTTTAAAAGATGGGACTTAGGGACCAGCACTGTGGTGTAGCATGCTAATTGTCAACATGCAGTAACAGCATCCCAAATGGGTGCTAGTTAGTTGGAGCCCTGGCTATTTCATTGCTGATCCAGTTCCCTGCTAACGACCTGACAAAGCAACAGGAGATGGGCCAAGGCCTTGGGCCCCTGCACCCGTGGAAGAAGCTCCTAGATCTTAGTTTTAGGCAGGCCCAGCTGAGGAGTGAACCAGCAAATGCAAAATCTGTCTCTCCCTCCAACTCTGAATTTCAAGAAAAATAAATCTTAAAAAAGAGAAAGGTGGGAACTTAACGGTGAGTAATGCGATTGCCTGGGGTGCTACCATCAGAAGGAACTAGTGCTGACTGTGAGGAGCTGGGGAAAAAGAGAAAACTTCACGCACCCAGTTGGACCATGGCATCTCTTCAGCAGGCATCTGCCACAGCCTCAACAGAGCACAGCAGAAGGCAGTACCATGCTTGTACCCAGAGTCAGGGACTTTATGTAGCAATAACAGCAGACTTAATACAAACCCACATCTCGTATCACACACAAAACTTCATACAGTCACAGACCTATACTTAGTGGCTAAAACTATAAAACTGCTAAATGAAAACAGATACTGTCTTTGGATTAAGCAAAGCCACAAGGACCAAAGAAAAGTGAGAGGGTAGCGCCACAGCACAGTGGTTAATGTTCCACCTGCATCACTGGTATCCCACGCAGGCACCGGTTCGAGTCCCAGCTGCTCCACTTCTGATCCAGCTCCCTGCTTACACTGCCTGGGAGAGCAGCAAAGGAGAGCTCAAGTCTGTGGGAAACCTAGAAGCAGTTCCTGGCTTCAGCTCAACCCAGCTCCAGCCACTGCAGCCACTCAGGGAATGAACTAGCAGATGCAAGATTTGTCTCTGTTTCTCCCTCTCTATAACAGTGTGTGTGTGATGTACTAGACATCAAAATTTTAAATTTCCTGTTTCAAAGACTTATTTGCATATTTATCTGAAAGGCAGCATTACATAGAGCAAGAGAGACAAAAATCTTCCATTCCCTGATTCACTCCCCAAATGAATGCAACAGTCAGAGCTGGGCCTGTCCAAACCCAGGAACCAGAAGTTCTAGCTGGGTCTCCCACGTGGGTACAGAGGCCCAAGCACCTGAGCCATCCACTGCTGCTTTCTCAGGCACATCAGTAGGAAGCTAGGTCAGAAGTAAAGCAGCCAGGACTTGAACTGGCACCCAAATAGGATACCAGCACCTGACAGCACCAGCCCCAAAAACTAACTTTCAATGCCTCAAAGGAAACCATCAACAAAACGAAAACACACAAAACAGAAAATATGCAAGCTACTTATCTGATAAGGGAATTTTATCTAGAATATATAAATAATTCCTATAAGTCCAATGCCAACATCCAATATGGGTACCAGCTCAAGTCCTAGTTGCTCCACTTGGAAAAAAGTTTGTATAATATAAACTACTTTCTAATAATCAGTTTCAAGAAAAATATTTTGATCAACTGGAGAAAGAGGACAGGCTTCCATGTAGTCACAAGGAGTTACGTCAAGCTGATTTCCTGCCCAGAAACTCCATGCGCATGAGCCAGCAGGCCTCCTCTTCACACATACAACAGAAACACACACACCTATTCTGCACCTGTGTCAGCACCCACCCAGGCACTATACACTGACACCATGGACCAATCTGCTGTGCTGCCAACTGTGTGGACAGGCAGCAGTGAATCACAGACCCTTCTGTCACATCCACCTGATGACCAATGACACAAAGCCACCAACATCTGTGGTCAAGAATGCCAATGAGACTACAGAGTATTTCCTTCCTCTATGGAACTCCAGGTGACTTACACACAAATAGGTAAGTTAGCCACAGCACCACTGTGGGTGCCAAGCAGAACCAGCCCACTGCCCCCAGTCTCAAATCTAAAGTAAACCACACAGGGCCCAGCACGGTGGCCTTGTGGCTAACGTCCTCGCCTTGAATGCTCCAGGATCCCATATGGGCACCGGTTCTAATCCCGGCAGCTCCACTTCCCATCCAGCTCCCTGCCTGCGGCCTGGAAAAGCAGTCGAGGACAGCCCAAAGCCTTGGACCCTGCACCCGCGTGGGAGACCTGCAAGAGGCTCCTGGCTTGGGATTGGCACAGTACCTGCCGTTGCGCTCACTTGGGGAGTGAACCATCGGACGGAAGATCTTCCTCTCTGTATCTGACTTTACAGTAAACAAAATAATAATAAAATAAATCTTTAAAGAAAAATAAATAAATAAACCACACAACTGTGGTGCTTATTTTAATACTTCGATACAATCGTCATAAGGTTGAGCGTCATCGACAGGCAGAGCTATACTAAGAATGGTTAAGAGCTGGAGCACTTCAAATACTCTGTCTCAGAAGCTTTCCAAGCCTCAAACTCCAGGACCTAGAAGGGGACAGGCCACATACCCCAGGACAGCTTTCCTGTGTGAACACTAGCCACTTTATCCACATTTCCAGTGAATACGGCCTCCACAGGTACAACGGACACTGCTGAAGCCCACTTCTCTGAGGTCTCACAGAACAGCAAGCAGAAGTAAGGGTTTGCTCTGGGAAGCAGAAGTTAGGACTGAAGAGCACGCCAAGACCACCCACCCCCCAGACTGGAGGAGCCCACCGAGGAGCAGCCACCCGTTCGTGCTGAGATGTGAGTCAGTGTCCAATACACAGGACGCCGCCTACCCACAGCCCAAGTGGGAAAACATCCCCTCCTTGGGAAAAGGCGCACCCATGGCCCACCACAGCACACCTTGGGGGCGAAGGGGAGCAGCCACACCCAGCAGGAGGGAACAAAGCCCAGCTGTCTACCTCTTCAACGCCCGTTTTCTAACACACTTGTTTTCAAAGCAACCCAAGTACTAAGCATAGGCTAGAACTCCGACTGTAGTTATTAAACACCTGAAACAATTACCTCCAATACTACACAGCTGGACCCTGAGTTCCAAAACTGAGTTAATCCTGGGACTCTGATGTGATGTGCCATAAGCCCTATCAGAGCCCAGATCTGGATCAAGGCCACGGGCTTAAAATAAACCCCGTGCATGGACTCAGCAACTAGCCCAAGCACATGTCAAGAGTAAATAAACAGCTGTGGAGGGCTGAGGCATCAGAAGGTGTTGAAAGGGCCACACCGGCGACAGGCCCAGAAGGCCCTCGCCCACATTCCAACCTGCCTCCTGGAACCTCCGCGGCCCCATCTACCTTGGGAAACTTCGGAATAGGGAGGAACCGAGAAAACCAGAGGGGACAGGATTCGGAGTTTTTAAACTGCCTTATTTCGTTACAAATAATAACCAAGGAGCAAGACCCAGGGTTTTCTCTCTCTTCAATATAGTTTCAGTGACCTTCTCCGAGCCCTTGTTTGGCACAAGCCAACATAAAAACCCCTCCGGCATCTCCGGGCTCGCGCTCGGATCAACGCGGAGGACCCAGCGGGGAGCACGGGTGACCACGACAGGTGCAGGCACCAACCCCTGGCATGTTTATCGTCAACCGTACTCCTCCTAAGGCAGCGTTTCTACACTTGACACTGGTTCACAACATGACCACAGACGGACTCCACGGAGAGACCCTAACCCCGGGGAGAGAAGGGACCCGGAACACCAGTGTCTCCCCGAAATAATGGGCCGCTTCCAACTTCCAGGCTTCAGCCAGCCCGGCGCTTGGTGCAAGTGTTCATTACAGCCTTTGGTCTGGAAACGACCCGCACCAAGCCCGGCGGAGACGACACCGGCACGCAACCCAGAGCGCGGGGCGAGCCGGAGGGGAGACGGCCTTCCTCCAGGGCCAGCGCCGCCGCTGCCCACCGGCACGTCCCCGGCCATGGCAACCCCAGGGGGGTGACCGGCACAGGAGGCGGAGGGGACGGGAAGCGGGCCGACGGGCCGAAACACAAGTTTGCACACCTGCACCAACTTGGGGTGCCCCCAGGTCTTGACGGCTTCCCGCCGGGTGACCGCCTGACCCTCCACTCACGCACACAAGTTGGGGTAACCCGACCTAAGCGCGGCGGCCCATGTTCGTAAACAAGCGGCCGAGCGGATCCACCCACCCCAAGCCCCGGGCCTGGCCCCGCACCCGGCGCCCAAGATGGACGCGCGGCCGCGGCTGCCCTCGAGCCCCGGCCTCGGGGGCCGAGCGGGAGAGCCGACGGGCAAAGCCGGGCGGCCTCGGAGGAGCGAAGGGCCCGGCAAGGCCTCGAAGGGCCTGCGGCGGAGCGCCTCCCGGCGAGGTTACCTGGCGGCGGCTCCTCCTCCAGCTCCGGCCCTCCGGCCCGCGCGACGCCCGGCAGCAGCGGCGGCGGCGGCGGCGGCGGCGACTCCCCGCACGGCCCGCGGCGACGAGCCGAGCCCGGCCCCCTCCGCCTCCCTCAGCGCCGCCGCCCGCCCGCCCCGCGGCTGCCGCCTCCGCCCGCCCGCCTCAGTCAGGACATGGTCTCCGCGGGCCCGCGCGCGGCGCCCGGCTGCCGGAGGCGGGGGCTGAGGTGCTGAGGGGCGGAGAGGAGGCGCGGCGGCGGGGGAGGGGCGCGGCGGGCGACGGGGGGCGGCCTCGGGCGCTGCGGGCTGCTAATGGCGGCAGGCCGACCCGGAGCCAAATAAACCCCGCGGCGGGCAGCACAACGTCAAGGCCGGACCCCGCCGCTCGCCGCCCCGTCATTGGCCCCGAGGCCGCCAGCGGCGCAGCCAATGGCCGGCCGCCTCTTTCCGGGACGCAGGGGGCGGGGCGCGGCGCGGTGACGTCCCCGGCGCGCGGCCCCGATTGTGAGGCGGCGGGGGCGCGCGCGGCGGGGCGCGGCGAGGGGCGTGCGCGTCGCCCTTCTGGAACCGCGGGCCGCCCGGGTCGCGCGTCAGCGTCGGGGCGGCTTAGTGCCTGCGGCGCTGGGAGGGCGGCCTCCTGGGCGGCTTCAAGTCGCGGCTCACACGTCAGGAGACAGGAATGTCTAGGTGTTTTGTGACAGTTGAAATCATCCGTGTAGTTGACTTTGTTTTCACTCATGTCTTCGCGGCGGCCACCCATTTGTGTGGGCTTTTGTGAATATGTACCACCTCTACTTAGACACGTCCTGGCACGTGAGCATAAGCTCCTTGCCCATTGTGGGTCAACCCAACTTTCTTAGGGTCTCCTTTTCCATAGATCACAGGCAGAGAATAAATTACAGCCATGCATAAAACACGCCCATGAGACTTCCCCAGAGCCCAAGGTCTAGGTAGAATACAGATTTGAAGGTGAGGTATATTTTTAACCGCAAAAACAACCAGTGTTCATAAATCAACCATTTACTAGAACCCAAGGGTCATGTCAAAAATTTTCTTCTAGAAAGTCTTCCCCCAGCCAACTTTACCTGGCAGTTCTTACACTTGAAAACTGTTGGTTTCAGGCCCAGAGGCCTGGCTTAGCAACTAAAGTTCTCACCTTGAACGCACTGGGATCCCATATGGGCGCCAGTTCTAATCCCGGTGTGAGAGGAGTTAGACAGGGTAGTAGGCAGTTAGGGCCTTCTGTGTCCCCAAGTCATTTTTTTCTCAAATACAAAGGGGTATTTTCCCCACCATGTCTTGGATTCACCAGAGCACGTCTCTCCTGAAACAAATGCATATCTTATCAGGAATGTTTGGCCAAGAGACAAGGGCAACATTAACTTATCAATTCCCCACCTGAAGCCTTAGCCCCATTCTGTTCCCCGACCATTGGCAAGGGGGAGGGCTCAGACAGACTGGCCTCTTTCATTAGAAAGAGACCAAGGAAATTGGCCAGTGACACCTTTCTGGCCTTTTGTCCCAAGGCAGGTACCATGGAAACCAGGAATTTTCTTTGTTTATGGAGAAACATCTTTGAGGTAAACCTTTAAAAGATGCTTTCCCCACCATTAATATGGGTTTTTGTTCTTGCTTTTCCTCCTGCCACTATGGCAGAGGATCCCAACATTAGGACGGGAGTCTCCTTTCTCAACTTTTTCTAATAAATCTTACTTTAAAACTAAACTGTGTCCACATGAAAATTCTTCTTTCCTGCGAGACAAGAATTGAGGTTGCTGCCGTACTCGGGGTCAAAAACCCTACAACCCTGGCAGCTCCAGTTCCCATCCAGCTCCCTGCCTGTGGCCTAGGAAAGCAGTCAAGGACGGCCCAAAGCTTTGGGACCCTGCACCCATGTGGGAGACCCGGAAGAAGTTCCTGGATCCTGGCTTCAGATCGGCATAGTATCAGCCGTTGCGCTTACTTAGGGAGTGAATGATCGGATGGAAGATCTTCCTCTCTGTCTCTCCTCCTCTCTGTGTATCTGACTTTCCAATAAATAAATAAAATAAAATCTTAAAAAAAAAAAAAGAAATCTGTTGGTTTCAATCATTTGAAAGACCATGAAACACAACAACTCCTTAAAAGTGGTAGATCCCTGTTTCAAAGTTACCATTGAAACCTGTAGCACCATGCACCACCCAGGGTATTTGGCTGCAAGAACCTGCTATTCACATTTGAATCCCAGGTTTAGGTTGTGGATGAGAGGCATACATTTGGCTGTGGTAAGACACTCCCACCCCCCGTCAACAGTGTTGGGGGGGCTCCCACCAGCAGATCTGGTTCCCCCCAAGGTGCGCCTGCAAGGCAGCAGTGATGCCTACCGTACCATGTGAGAGCCACATATTGACTTCCTCGTCCCTGGCTTTGCCTGGCACTCATCATTACAGGCAACTGGGGAATAAACCAGCAGCTGGGAGAGCTCGGCGTCTTTCAAATTAGCTTTTCAAGTTTGTGGGGGAAAACTTGCAGAAAAATAAATAGAATTGTGGTGAGATTACATTTAATGAACCGAGGCATTGCGTTCTACTCTCTCTTTGCATCCCTATGGTGACGTAATAATAACTCCCCGTGCCGCTCTTTCCCTCCCCAATGACAACAACTCACAGAGGTTGGTCTGAGCCAGATTTCCAGCGATCCCATCTTCTCCGAGCACGACCATCTGCTCAAGGATTTGTCAGTGAGTTGAATTTAAACTACAACAGTCTTTTGCCTGCAAAGCTTAACGCATTCTCAAACATGAAATTAGCACAGTTGTGGGTAAAAGCCAGCACCAGGTTTGGGGGTAAGAACAAATAGTTCCGTGGACACTCTTTTAGGGGCTTTCAAGAGCCTCCCGTTTTTGTTTTGAGAATCAAAACTGCTAAGAGACTTGACTACAGGTTAGCAGGATTCCCAGAGAGCAGTGTCTCGGTCTGTTTGAGTAAGAGAAAGGTTTTTATTAACTCTTGATTAAGTTAGTGTTTAATGAATATCTAGCATGTAGCAAGAAATAAAAAACAGATGAGAAGTGCATTTGTTGAGAAAGCTACATCCTGGCAAAGATCAGACGAAAATGACCGTCCTGAGAATCCACAGTGAAAGTGCTACAGGCAGATGCGGGGATGGTCACTGTGTAGTGGGCAAAAAGAGCAAATCCGAATCAACCCCGTTCATCCAGAAAGCACGCTGAAGATGAGTTCAGTGCTTCTCATCCAGGGTTACTTTGTGCAAGTGTGGATGCCTGGCCCCACCCGCCGACCCCTGGCACCAAACCCCGGGTGGGGAAGAGTCACGGCACTGGTGCCTTCAGCGTGTTCTCCGCAGCTGCAGTGCACAGCCCAGCTTGTGGACCTCTGTGAGCACCACCCCTAAAGCCGGCAGACAGAGATGCTGACGCCTTGAGATGTGAAATGACAGAGCAGCGGCGGCTGGAGCTGGAACTCAGAGCTCTTCTCTCCCTAGTCAAATGTCCTTTTCCTGACAAATGGAGCACTTGAGAAACTGCTTCCTGCTGTTTGGCACGCAGACTAAGCTACCAGTTGACTTACATATATGAGTTCAGAGAAATATTTGCTAAAAAGTAGCCACTTTGGGCCCGGCGCGGTGGCGCAAGTGGTTAAGGTCCTCGCCTTGCACGCCCAGGATCCCATATGGGCGCCGGTTCTAATCCCGGCAGCCCCGCTTCCCATCCAGCTCCCTGCCTGCGGCCCGGGAAGGCAGTCGAGGATGGCTCAAAGCCTTGGGAACCTGCACCCGCGTGGGAAACCCGGAAGAGGCTCCTGGCTTTGGGATCGGCATAGCATCGGTTGTTGTGCTCACTTGGGGAGTGAATCCTCGGGCGGAGGATCTTCCTCTCTGTCTCTCCTCTCTGTATATCCACCTTTCCAATAAAAATAAAATAAATCTTTTAAAAAAGGAAAAAAAAAAAGTAGCCACTCTATACTTATTTTCTTTTTCTTAAAAACCATAAGCACAGTCTAGAGACAGGAAACCTTTGCTGACAGTGAGTTTGCTCTGGCTTGCATTGCAGCTGTTCGTCACACCACCTGTAGCAGGTGTAGCTGCAATGGACACTTCAGGCTCCCTGTGAGGATCTCCAATGCCAGACTGTGGCTCCGTGCTGAGTTGCATTTACAGCAGAGAGCCAGGAATGGGCAAAGGCAGCAGTACTGAAGCTACTTTTTCCCCAAAATGTGTGTGAGACGAACAAGGGTGCAGCTACAACAATGGAGACACCAGTGAGGAAATGGAAAGGCAGCTGCAGAGATGGGAAGGAAGTACATGGGTGGGGCAGGATGACGTAGAATCTCAGCATTTTCCAGGGAAAATAGCTGGGGCAGAAGGAGGAATCAAAAGTTAGGGGCTCCGGGTGAGCGTCACACGGAGAAGAAGGTCTCCATCAGAGATGTGAGGCACGTGGAGACCTGGGGCTCACAGCAGTGTGATGGCTGTCGCGGGTCAGCATCGGGTATTCCCTAAGGAGAAGGTCCCATGAAAGCCAGAGAAGTTTGAAAGAAAGACACGAATATTGAAGAAGAGTAAGAAATGGAAGAGTGGTCAAAAAGCTAGGAGAGAGAAAACGTGGGACTGTTTTGGAGACCTTGGGGTTATGTGCCTCAAGTTCATGGTCATCAATGATCTCAAAGAATAGTTAGAATATAGGAAAAGGCCACTGGATCTGACAAGAACAGTTCACAGCAGGATGGGGAGGAGAAAAGCCAAACTCGCAGGGTGCAGGCCGCAGGCGGGTTGTGGAGCCTAGCTGGCAGTGAAAGGAGCCTAACACAACAATAGACCCGCGCAAGAGAAACGAGGGAAGGGAGTGGGGTTTGGCTAGGTATTTGTTAGAATGGGCAATTCTGAGTAATTTTTGGTAAACAGAGAGCAGAAGGAGCAGGGGTGGAGGGAAGGACTGGTCGCCCCGGAGGGAGGCCAGCTCCAAAGCTCAGTGCTCGGTGTGGGCAGACAAGGCACCCTGGCTCACCAGCAGAAACCACAGGGGCATCCCGGAAGGAGACGTGGGCAAGATGCAGCCAGCTGTATGTCCTGGTTCTGCCCTGCAAGTGCGTTGCTCTGGGAGCCAGAGCTGTGGGACAAGTTGTGGGGAGACAAACCAGTAAGAGTGGGGAACAGGAGGAGCAGTTGGGAAGCGCTTCCTCCAGCAAGGTTTGCAGGCCCCAGTCAGGCCCAGAGTGGGGAGACCAGACTGCAGGGTTCCCCGGATCAGGAGCATGACCTTGTCCTCCAGATTGGGTCAAGCTGGCTGAGGTGGGGTCTTCTGAGGTGCTTTGGAGAAATAGTTACACGAATGAGTTTCCCTCAAAAGAAACTATAGGAACCTCAATTGTGGCAAGGACAAATTCTCAGACATCTTGCCCAAAATGTCAATCATGAAACAGTACTTCAAAATGTTCATGGATGGGCCCGGTGGCATGGCTTAGCAGCAGAGGTCCTCGCCTTGAACGCACCAGGATCCCATATGGGCGCCGGTTTTAATCCCTGCAGCTCCACTTCCCATCTAGCTCCCTGCTTGTGGCCTAGGAAAGCAGTCGAGGACAGCCCAAAGCCTTGGGATCCTGCACCCACGTGGGAAACCTGGAGGAGGTTCCTGGCTCCCAGCTTCGGATCGGCACAAGCACCAGCTGTTGCGCTCACTTGGGGAGTGAATCATCAGACGGAAGATCTTCCTCTCTGTATATCTGACTTTGTAATAAAAATAAATAAATCTTCAAAATGTTCATGAATGGATGGGTGTAGTGGTGCAGCCAGCAGAGCAGACTCTTGCGATGCCAGCATCCCTTGTTGGAGCACTATCTCCAGTCCCAGCTACTTCGTTTTCAATCCAGCTCCTTGCTAAGGCATGTATGTGAAAAGCCAGAAGAACATGGGCCCAGCACTTGGGAGACCCAGCTGGAGGTCGTACCTCCTGGGCTCAGCCTCTCTACCCTGGCTGTTGCAACCATCCAGGGAGGGAGCCAGCAGACAGATTTCTCTGTGTTGCTCTGTCTGCCAAGTAAGCACATTTGTTAAAAGTTAAACGAAAAAATCAAAAGTTATGTTTATTTGTGTGCAAACATTGAAACTCCAAGCATATGAAAGGTCTTTTAAAAGTTGGAGAGGTTCCAATAAAAATAAATAAATCTTACCCAAAGAAGAGGTCCAGCACAACAGCCTAGCGGCCAAAGTCCTTGCCTTGCATGCGCCAGCATCCCATTTGGTCACTGTTACGTGTCCCAGATGCTCCACTTCTCTTCCAGCTCCCTGCTGTGGGCTGGGAAAGCAGTAGAGAACGGCCCAAAGCCTTGGGACCCTGCACCCGTGTGGGAGACCTGGAAGAACTCCTGGCTCCTGGCTTCAGATTGGCTCAGCTCCAGCCGTCATGGTCACTTGGGGAGTGAACCCTCAGACGGAAGATCTTCCTCTCTGTCTCTCTTCTTGTCTATATATCTGCCTTTCCAATTATAATAATAAAAATAAATAATTCTTTTTTAAAAAGTGCCAGGCTCTACACATTTTTTTAAGGTTTTTTTATTGGATTAGTCAATTGAGCCATTGTGCACCACTCCCATCCCCAACTGCTCCACTTTTGATCCAGCTCCCTGCTGATGGTCTGGGAAAGCAATGCTTGGACCAGTGTACCTGCCTGGGAGACTCCTATATAACTCCTAGCTCCTAGCCCCTGGCTTTGTCCTGCCCAGTGCTAGCTGTTGCAGCCATTTAGAGAGTGTACCAGTACATGGAAAATCTCTCTCCTTCTCTCTTTCAAATAAACATATTTTAAAATTTTTTAAATTGGTGGAGAATATATAGTACTAAAACACTATATATGTATTTCTTTTACTTCTTTTTTTTTTCTTTCATCAAAACAAACTTACCAGATCGAGCATTCAGCATGGCAATTGCACCACAGCACTTGGGACACCCGCATCCCACATCCCTGTGCCCACGTCCTGCATTCCAGCTTCCTGAGACTGCAGGAAAGGAGCCGGCACTTGAGTCCCTGCCATCCCTTTTAGATTCTTGGCTCCAGTGTTGGTTCCTCACTTCAGCCTGACCCAGCCAGAGCTGTTGCAGAAACTTGAGGAATGAACCACTGGGATGTCTCTCTCTTTCTTTTACTTTTTCACTACATGTTTCTACTCTATTTTTCATGAAATTGCTGAAGTATCCCCACAAATGCCCCTGCTTGCTCTGTGCAGTGCACCTGATTCTTCTCTCCAACAGTGAGTGTGACATAATGATACTGCCCAGCCCATTCTCCTGCATCAAAGGATCCGCCCATGTGGAATGGCAGACCATCCTGCGGTCCCATCCTTACTTATCACAAATCTGCCTGAAAAGAAAAAAACATCTCCCAAGACACTGGAGATCCAGGACAAAATAAGTTTCATTTGTCTTTCCCAATGCCAAGCCTGCTGTCATCTCCACAAACAGGAATTGATATTCTTTGGGTCAAAGTCAGTCTATGTCTGATAAGAGTTCCCACCGAGGCCAGAACGGTAGCCTAGTGGCTAAATTGTTGCCTTGCATGCATCGGGATCCCATAGGGGCACTGGTTTGTGTCCCAGTCCTCCCTCATCTAGCTCCCTGTTTGCGGCCTGGGAAAATGACAGAGGATGACCCGAAGCCTTGAGATGTCGCACCTGAGTGGGAGACCTGGAAGAAGCGCCTAGCTTCAGATTGGCTCTCTCTGTATCTTCTCTTTGTATATCTGCCTTTCCAATAAAAATTTTAAAATAAATCTTTCTGGGACTTCTGGTACCCTAGATTCACCCAAGAGGGAAAAATCATTGACTTTTAGTGTGCCTTAAAAAAAAAAAGATTTACTTATGTATTTGAAAAGCAGAGAGCGAGAGGTCTTCCATTTTCTTTGAACTTGTTGATGCATGTACATGTATTTCAATTTCACTTATTTCCTCAAACTATCATTTATTTTATCCCCTTAAGAAATTGTTCTTAGCTGGCTATCACACATTACAAGTTCACAAAACCCTAGTCCAGACTGTGGGAGGTTGAATTCTATTCATTTTTCTGGACTGAAAGGCAAACTCTTTATCAAACAATAAAACTGCTAACATTCCAGTATGGGGCACAGAGTAGCTCTGCCATTCTCCTGGAAAGCAGAAATGGGAAGTTACTGGAAGCTTCAGGGAGATGTGGTCAACTGTGCGAGAAAGAAGAGAGGACAGCTGAGGCTGGAAGGGATGGACGAGCACTGGGGGCTGCGACTCTGCCAGGAAATCCCAAGACCACGGAGAGCAGAACTGATGCCCCACCTCCCAACACCACTCCCTGCCCCACTGCTGCTGCTTCTTTTTTTAATGATCTATTTTATTTCCATCGGAAAGTCTGATACACAGAGAGGAGCAGAGACAGAGAGGAAGATCTTCTATCCGATGATTCACTCCCGAAGTGACTACAATGGCCAGAGTTGAGTCAATCTGAAGTCAGGAGCCCAGAGCCTCTTCTGGGTCTCCCACATGGGTACAGGGTCCCAAGGAATTGAACCATCCTTGACTGCTTTCCCAGGACACAAGCAGAGAGCCGGATGGAAAGCAAGGCCATCCTAATTAAAACTAGTGCCCATATGGGATCCCAGTGTGTGCAAGGCGAGGGCTTTAGGTGCTAGGCTACTGCACTGAGCCTTCCCCACTGCTTCTACAAACAAGCCTCCTTCCAGGTCGCTGCTGACAAGATGACATTGCCACACAGAGTCCACACACCACATGCACATGCACGTCACACACACACACTCCACATACATGCAGACCTGCCACACATACACACACCACATAGCATGTAAACACATACACACATGTCCCACATCCAGACATCCATGCATACCATTGACACACATACATGAGTCATACACATCTATATCTCACACACATACATGCACATAAACCTGAACACACACATACATGACACCATGCACATACACACACTTCCCACACACACTGCACATACATCCACTCATGCAGAGGCACACCACACACACATGCTCACACACTCTCCTTCACACAGGGGAAACACTCATCTGCAATCTAACACTTCACTGCATGTCTTATTATGTGATTTTTATGGATTGAGAATGTTCTGCCATTTGCCAAACACTAGAACGACAAATTAGCTACAAGTAATTCCAAAGCACGAGCATGCCTCAATATTTTTTTCATTCCTTTCCTTCTAGTCATTTCAGAGAGCACATAATCTAAAAATATTTCAAAATATTTAAAAGTATTCATGATGTCATTCGAGTAACTCTTAAATTAACCTAAGTGATTCATGCAAATGATTTCCTTGGCTTCCAAAACAGTCTGCGAAGGTAGGCGGCTGGCCAGGCCCATTAAGAAGCTGCTGGGACCTGGCAGTGCATATGGGCGTTCCTGGGTTTTTGTCCCAGCTGAGCTCCTCATTGTAGCTCCCTGCCAGTGCTCGCACCAGGAGCCACCCCCTGGACGACCCAGAGTTCCTGTCCTTCTCTAGCCCCAGATGGAGAGTGAGCCAGCAGGTGGGAAACCTGTCTGGCTGGCTCTCACTCAGCCACTCAAATAAAAAATGTAAATAAATTGTGTTTTTTAAAAAAGAAAAGAAAATCTATAAGTTCAAACCACGGAGCAAAGGGAATAGCCTGTGTGCCCACTTCATGGCAGAAGCGGAAGGACAAAGACAACAGAGAGAGAAGAAACAAGGTGTCGTTTCTGAAAGGTGTGTGGGTTGAGGAGCATCCAGCAGGTGCCGGGGCCCTGAAATGGCATAAGGACATCCCTTGGCTGCTTCTGCTTCTCTGCAGACAGGGTCTCTCAAAGGTGCTTGGGCCCCAAGGCTTATTAACAATCACCAGCTCAGGCTGCACTTCTTTGTGTAAGTTTTAGGATATTTACGCTATTGCTCATTTTCTCCATCATTAGGATGACTCTTAGCTCAAAGGGGTGGTAGAGGGCCAGCATTTTGGCCTAGTACATTAAACTGCCACTGATGATGCAGACATCCCATATGAGCACTAATTAGAGTACACACTGCTCCACTTCCAATCCCACTGCCTGCCAAGGAGCCTGGGAAGGCAGTGGAGGGTGGCCCCCAGTCCTTGGGTTCCTGTCATCCACGTGAGAGATCAGAATGGAGTTCCAGGTTCCTGGCTTCAACCTGGTCCAACCCCAGTCATTTGACCATTTGGAGAGTGAACTATGAGGTGAAAGATTTTTTTTCTCTCTCTCTCCATTTCTCCATAACTCTTTCTAATTCAAAAGTCTAAAAATAAAGAGACGATGTGTTTTAAGAATATCAGGATTTTCCATTTTCTCTGTTTTCTACTATAGGCACAGAGGATTGTACTAATCCAATCTATCCAAGCAAATCAGAAAAGACCAAGGTCCACGGCCCAGAAATGGATGAGAGAACTAAAGGAGAGTCATCAAGAATTTGTAACAGGACTGGGGTTATCGTGTTGTGCGTAAACCATTACATGTGACATCAGTTTCCCATATGGGTGAGGGTTCAAATCCTGGCTGTTCCACTTTTTAGTCAACTCCCTGCTAATTGCCTGGCAAAAACAGAGGAGGACAGCCCAAAGTACTTGGGCTGAACCCTGTGGGGAAGACCCAGAAAAAGCTCCTGGCTTTGGTCTGGCCCAGCCCTGGCCAACGCAGTCATCTGCAGAGGGACTAGCCAAAGGAAGATCGAGTGCTCTCCGTGTGTCTCCCTCTCTTTTCAAATAAATAAATCGATCTTTAAAACAGAAAGAAGGAAATTGCTTCCTATGGCAATAGCAAAAGAGTGTAAGTTCATGAGCAGATTCATAGGTTGTCCATCCAATAGCATCTCTTGAGAATTAGTGATTTCTGGGCCTGGCGCAGTGGCCTAATGGCTAAAATCCTCGCCTTGAAAGTGCTGGAATCACATATTGGCGCTGATTCTAATCCCGGCAGCCCTGTTTCCCTTCCAGCTCCCTGACTGTGGCCTAGGAAAGCATTCGGGGATGGCCCAAAGCCTAGGGACCCTACACCCATGTGGGAGACCTGGAAGATTCCTGGATCCTGCCTTCAGATTGGTGCAGCACCGGCTGTTGTGGTCACTTGGGGAGCAAATCATCAGATGGAAGATCTTCCTCTCTGTCTCTTCTCTTCTCTGTATATCTGAGTTTGCAATAAAACAAAATAAATCTTAAAAAAAAAAAAGAATTAATGATTTCTTATAAAAGGTAAGATGGATGAAGTCTACCCTGAATTCAAGGCCAATCATTTTCTCATCTGAAACAAACTAGATTTCTGCAGCTGGGGAAATAATGGACTTTGCCCTTAGGATGCTTGTCTTACAGAATGGATGTGAGTCGGCTTGCAGCATTTCCATCACCAAAATCGGGATTAGTGAAAAAGCAATCCTCCTTGTATTAACAAATAGGAAAGAAATGCATCAGGAAGCCAGCCTCAACTCACAGATCAGCATATTTTAGTAAAGCCATGCGACTCATGAATGACACACAGCTTTGTGTTTAATAAAGCAGACAAGATCTGTGAGTGGCAGGTGGCCTTGTGGAACACAGTATTCCTGAAAACCTCTCTGCTCCTAGGGGAAAATCTCCCATCAAAAACAGCAGAGTGGTGCAAGGTGCAATTACGCGGTAGGATTGCCAGCCACAAGGGAGAGCTGCCAAGACAGGGCCCCACAGGCCAGAGCTGCGGCGTGCCCTCTCTCCCGGACTGCTAGGCCGGCAGACAATGTCTGTCTTCAAGAGGAAGGTACACAAGAGCTCAGAAAATAGACCTTTTAATCAGAAAGCCTCCCTCTCTCATCATAGGAACCACCTGAGCAATAGGGCACGGCAGTCCAGGTCAACAAGACCAAGAGCTTTTTTTGTCAAGGATGAGTTTTCAACAGACAAAAAAAGAAGAAGATGTGCACTTGGAAATGCTTGCTACAGAACCCAGAGCTGAAATGGAGACCACTACAAATCGACCTGTCATGACTCCCTTCTCAAATATGGGCTGAAGAAATCATGCTGCCTTGGAAAGTGCAGAGTTCGGGACAACTGCCTCAGAATTCTCAAACTGTCAGCCTGCTTCCCTGCTTATGGTTCCAGGACAGGTGAACTAGCAGATGGCCAAAGTAACACACACAAAAATAGCACAGGCAGAAGAACCCAGATGAATCTTTCACTGGAGCTTTTCATCCAAACTTTGGAAAGCCAGAATGAAGACGCTTTTAACTGGAGCTTCTCCAGGCGCTAGGAGTCAGGCAATGATCTGTTGTCCTGAATTTATGACTGCTATAAACTCGAAAAGAAAATCATGTTCATGGTCATAGCAGATAGGGTTAATGTTTCCCAACTCGCATACACCAGCCCTCCCTGGCAGCACATCACAGCACATCACAGTGTCTCACAAAACTCTTGCATTTACTCCATTTCCAATTCTCTTTTACCACTCAGTGTGACCCTGTGACTTAGCTCTGGCCCACAAAAGATTTATGGCGAAAATCCAACTGAAACATTATGGTAAGGGCTGGCACTTGGTATGGGGGGGTAAAGATGTGGCCTGCAATGTTGACACTCCATACGAGTGCCAGTCTCTGCCCTGGCTGCTCCATCTTCCAGACCAGCTCCCCGCTAATGGCCCATGGAAAGCAGTGGAAGATGGCCTGTGTGCTTGGCTCTCTGCCACCCATGTGGGAGATGTGGATGAAGCTCCTGGTTCCTGGCTTCAGCAGGCTCAACCTGGCCCCTGCAGCCACTTGGGGAGTGAGCCAGCAGATGGAAGACCTTTCTGTTTCTGTCTCTCCTGCTTTCTCTCTCTGTGTGACTCTGAATTTTCAAATAGACAAGCAAATAAATCTTTGAAAGAAGAAAAAAGAAATAGTGGTGTAAAGGATTTGGGAAATTCTGAAAAGAGAAAAAATGAGATGTTTCATGTGCCCCCGCTTCCCTTACGGAGTAAGGATGCAATGACTGGAGCGCCTATGGCTGTCTTGAACCAGACTTTGAGGATGGCAGGTGGCACACAAGGCTGGGTGCTGACACTGATGGGCTGCCTTGCCTAGGCTACAAACGTAAGAAAGACACATGATCTTATATTTGCACTACTGTTTGGAGCTTTCTTTTTTTATTTTTTTAAGATTTATTTATTTTTATTGGAAATGGAGACTTACAGATAGAAGGAAAGACACAGAGAGAGATCTTCCATCCTCTGATTCACTCCCCAAATGGTTGCGCTGGATGGAACTAGGCCCGTCTGTAACCAGGAACTTCTAGATTTCCCACACGGGTGCAGGGGCTTAAGGACTCGGATCATGCTCTGCTGCTTTCCCAGGTGCAACAGCAGGGAGCTTGATCAGAAGTGCAGTAGCCGGGAAGAGACCAGTGCATATATGGGATGCTGGTGGTGCTGCAGGGTGGTTACATGCTAAGCCACTGCACTGACCCCTGCAGCTGTTCTCTTTAAACACCCTGCTACAGTGACATTCCACTTTCAGGTGTGAAGGAATTTCTCCCTCTTCTTCTTCAACCTGTGGCTTTACAGTTTTGTTGTTAAAGACTTGAGTTTACCTTTTTTCTATATATTTTTTTTTTTAAAGATTTATTTTTATTATTTGAAAGGCGGATATACAGAGGAGAGACAGAAGAAGATCTTCCATCCGATGATTCACTCCCCAAGTGAGCGCAACGGGCCGATACTATGCCGATCCGAAGCCAGGAGCCTCTTCCGGGTCTCCCACACGGGTGCAGGTTCCCAAAGCTTTGGGCCATCCTCGACTGCTTTCCCAGGCCACAAGCAGGGAGCTGGAAGGGAAGCGGGGCTGCCGGGATCAGAACCGGCGCCCATATGGGATCCCGGGGGTGCAAGGCGAGGATCCTTAACCACTTGCGCCACCGCGCCGGGCCCTTGAGTTTACCTTTTTTATACAAATTGCTTGAAGTTTTGCTTGTTTGTTTTCATTTTATTTGAAAGCCAGAAAAATGCAGAAGAGATGGTCCATCCATTGATTCACTCCCCCAAATGCGTGCAACAGCTGTGGCTGGGTCAGGAAAAACCCAGGAGCCTGGAACTCCACCCACTTCTCCCAAGCACTGGAACCATCACCTGGTGCCTTCACAGGACACACCTTAGCAGAACACTGGATCAGTATTAGAACTAAGACATAAACCAGGGACTCCAACACGGAGCGGAGGCATACCTAGCAGCATCTTAACCCAGTGTCAAATGCCCATCCGCTGCCTTTGCTTTTTTAGGGAGAAGCCCTGCT
Organism: Ochotona curzoniae; assembly: GCF_017591425.1. NCBI lineage: Eukaryota > Metazoa > Chordata > Mammalia > Lagomorpha > Ochotonidae > Ochotona > Ochotona curzoniae. The sequence goes on from NW_024466512.1 coordinate 4,765,448, forward strand.
GAGCAGCTGGAAGAACGGGATGCATAAAGAGCACTGCAGAAAGAACATGACACTGGTCCACAAACAAAAGAATGCCATGGGCTGGTGGAGAAGGTGATCACAGCAAAAAGAAGCCACAGACCGCGTGCCAGGACCGAGTGCAGGCCCACTACCCCTGCTGCAGCACAGCAGGTTAACCTCCGAGGGGTTCTGAGTGGCAGCCTTCACACCAAGGCTCCAGGGCCCACCCTGAGCTCAGGACAGAGCTGGGAATGCTGTCCTGGTCCCAGTGAGACAGCCCAGCAGCCCCTCCCACACCCACACTGTAGTCACTTTGATGTTGCTCTAAGCCGGCCACGTCCGTGTGTCCAGCCTTGGAGGCAATGGACACATAGATGTTTGTCCACCCAAACTCTCTAGGAAGAGTTTTTTCCACCTAGAAGATATTTGCCACCTAATTCTAGGGATTGGAGCCCTGACATGTAGTGTGCTTATTGCTGTGGTATACCTATTTCCCTAGGGGCTGATATTTAAGCTGTTGATATTTGGTCACCAGCTGGCAAAATTCTTGAAGACTGAATAATTGGTTTCCTTAAGGTAGTGCAAGGAAGGCTTACCTACAGGGTCACACGCTACTGCTAGGAGGGAAGAGGAAGGAAGGAAGACCTCGGCGAGATTTCATCTGTGATCTGGAACGATGGAAATGACGCATAGGGACAGAACCTGAACAACCAGCCAGGAGAAAAGATGCTCAGACTTGCCAGGGCTTTGGACAGTGCAGACAACAAGGGAGAAGACACAGACCACTGTTTAAAAGTCAGGTTGATAAAAAATCTCAGTGTGGGGGAGATGCATGACTGGTGGGAGTTTGCACAGACAGGGGAGAGAACACATTAACAGAATCCAACAACGCTGGCAGTGTGTCTGAGCCCATCATGGGGAGGTGCTTGCTGGGAACAAGGATGCTCACTGCAACCTGCGACTCATCAGGAGCTCCGTGTCCCTTCGCCCACATCACTAACCTCCAACTCAACACCAATCTGGTTCCGATTTCATCCCCATCTGCTTCTCCACTTTCCATATTATTTGAAGTAAATCCCAGACTTCCTATCATTTCATCCATACAGATTTCCTTATCTCTGACAATAAAACACAAGCAAACAGAAAGCTTGGGGTAGGATAGCTATCTGGTGGGAGTGGGAGAACAAGGTCCTCCCCAGCCCATGAGGGAAGCCAAAGACCACCTGGGTTGGTAGGAACATTCCAACTGCCCTTGCTGAGCACACGGGCCCTGTTCCCGCACAGGTGCAGGGATGGCCTCTTGCTGCGGGCAGATTTTAAGGTCAAACAGAATCTGTACTTGATAATCTGCTTAGTGGATAATACACTAAGAACTCACATCTGTGCAGTGCTTGCAACTACCCCGTGGGGGAGGTGGCTAACTTGCCTCTCCAAAATGCCCCCCTAATCTTCACCACTAGTATTTGAAAACATGTGCCTGATTAGTTCTGCCCGGGACATAAGAACAGCAGATCTACAAATAACCACATGTCTCTGAGATGGCAATAGCTTTGATCACTACAATCATTTCCAGGTCTAAAATCTTGTTTCAATGTCATAATTCCCAAAGGGGGAAAAAAAAAAGCTACGCCCATAGCAGTGACTGTTCTAGTGTTTATCAACGTAATCCAAACAGGTCCCTTCTCCAGACCGCTGGCTTCTCCTGTGCTTTGCAAAAAGAGATTTAGAATTTTGTTTTAATCCACAAATAAATCAGCCAAAGGGATTGAAACATAGAAAAGGGAAAGCATAAAGGTATTTTTACATTTTAAGAACTGTATCAAAGCCTTGGCCAACCACTCCACAACTGCTTTCCCATTAAATTCACACAGCACAACAAATGAGCCCCCCATGGAACATGACTGCCCTTCATGAGGTCATTCCAAGCAAGCAGCTAGGAGGGTAGGAAAGAAAAAGTAACAGAGTGTGAAAGAACTGGGTCTTACTGGAAAATAAATATTTTTCCTGAGTTTTGATGTGAAGACATCCTGAAAAAATGCCAAGATCTGGTTGGTTTCTCAGCAACAACGCTTCTGATACTGAGATCGGACCTTCATCTGGGACAATGGCTAAACTATTTCAGTTTAGCTTTATTTCAAAGTTACCAGCCCGGAACTAAAGGCACCAAGGACTAGAGCATTGCTAGATGACCAAGCAACACCATGCCCTCTGAAAGCTGCAGTCACAGTCGCAGAGGCAGATGCTGAGCACAGCAGTGGAGACTTCGCATCAGATCCCCACATTTCCTATCACAGTGCCCAGGTTTAAATCTTAGCTCCTGGGACCACATCGGAGCCTAGCAGGTAAAGCCACGCCTGTCACACCAGTATCATCTAGGGGCACTGTCTGGTGTCCCAGATGTTCTACCTCCTATCCAGTTCCCTTCTATTGACCTGGGAAAAGCAATGGGATCTGGTCCAAGTGCTTGGTCACCCAGAGGGAGTTCCTGATCCTAGTTTGGGCCTGGCTCAGCCCTGGTCATTGAGGTCATGTGCAAAGTGAGCCAACAGACGGAAGTTCTGTCCATCTCTCTTCCTCCCTCTCTGTAACTTTCAAACAGATGAACAGATAGATCTCAGCTCTTGTTCTAATTCCAGCAGGTTCCCATCCGCTGCGTTACTCCCTGCAGTGTCTGGGACTGAAACTGGACAAATCTGGGAGCTAGAAGCTCAGTCCAAACCTTCCAGGTGGATGGCAGGGACCCGGCTGCTGGAACCACCCCTGATGCGTCCCAGGGAGCTGGAGTCACAAGCTGAAGCTGGGTGCTGACTCGAGGCAGCCCGAGGCAAGACATAAAAGTTTTATGTGGTGTCCTAACCGCTGGGCTGAATGTTCATCCTATCACTGAGTTTATGGTATTCATACCTGCACTGATTCTCTTGTTAACCTACTCCAGTAAATGCTGGTTTGGACAGTTGATCCAGTTTGTTGTATCATTCCCCTGGGAACATGCCCTGCACGTGAGTGGTCCATCCAACCCTGGCTTCCCAGGGACCATGCTCACGCAAGGACCCCTGCCTAGACTTCCGCTTTCCTAGGAGGAGCAAAGCAAACAAATTAGAATCATTATTTAAAAAAAAAAAAGAAAGACTTGGTACACATAGAGCTAAAGAAGGTAAAGAACACTGGTCCCTCCAGTCCGACAGAGACAGCACGCCATCGTTGGACTCGGGTTGTCTGCTTCTATTGTCCTTTTAAAAATAGGCATCATGTCTGTTTATAGTTATGTGTGTACACACATGCATATACACACACTCACAAAACGAGTTCATAAGACTATCAGAAACAACTGCAGTGAATATTCTTAAACTAAAATCTTTGTTATTTTCAATACTCCTTATCAACATACATGTTTATGAATTCATTTGGCAGATATTCCCACTTCTTACCTGCCCGCTTGCCCCTGACATTCTAACAGACACAGGATGTTACAGACATCAACATGGAACTTGGAGCCAGAACGCCTGCGATGGGCACGGGGTGGGCACAGGGGTGGCACCAGCATCAGGTGCAGGAGTAAAGATTCCACTTCTCCACATCCCACACTGGAGTTTAAACATCAGCTCTCCTGCTAATACAGACCCCGAGCCCACCCACCCACCAATGCTCCAAGGGGGAGACCCGGACTGAGTTCTAGACTCCTGGCTTCAGCCTGGCTCTTCCTCCCTTTGGGCAGACATTTGAGAATGAATCAAATGGATAGAAGATTGATCTCTCTCTGCCTTTCAAACAAATGCAAAATAAAATTAAATAAAGCAAACAAGTCCTGGGATGGTCTGGCAGCCTCAGCAAGCACTTCCTGTCAGTGGGCAAACCACTTTCCCACTGTGAGCTGAGGCTCCTCATCTGTCGTATGTATATTAAGGTCATGGTAACAGCCCCCATGTCTGTGACACCTTGAGGGGTTACTGTGAGGAACAAATGAGACCACAAGGAAAGACCCATCTAGGACTGAGTAATAAAGCCCACTACTCAGCGTCAGAGTAGCATTGCAGTTCGTTTCTTTCGGCTCAGACACTCGGTCTCCTGGAAAGCTGTGGAATGACCTGTCACTGGGACAGACATCCGCCAAGCTTCGAGGAGGGATCGCTCTCCTCTGACTCAGGGACAACATGACCGTCACTCATCTGCTTGCAGCCATTCTTCATTATTAAGTTTCCATTTCCTGGGGAGTTATTTGCTATATGGGTCCTGGTTTTGAATTGTAAATAGTTGATACATAACTGTTATATGCAAATCTGTGACTATTGGCAATGTCATCTGGAGGAAAAGATAAATAAAGTTTATTTACTATTAAAAAAAACTAACAGTGGGCTTTTAAGCAATGTATACCTCTGTGTTTTACATATGAAAAATTAGAGAAATACTCATACTATGTTAGCCAATAGCCTTGGAAGGGAAAGTTCTTTCTTCTTCCATTAAGACTATACTATAGGGCCCAGCACGGTGGCCTAGCAGCTAAAGTCCTCACTTTTGGAGAGGAGGCAGGGACAGGAAGGAGCCAGGACACATGTGTGTGGCTTGTGGGGTTCACTCGACTGCTGAACACGCTCTGTGATGGCAGGTGTCTCAGGGACACCTCACTCTTGGGGAGCACTAGGAACCTGCCTGCTGCCCCAACACTACCCCTGACATCACACAGGCCTCTGACTGCAGCTGAGCCACCCGCTCCCATGCTGCTTTCCCCACTCCCTCGAGCTCCACAGCCAGAAGTGTTTCCAAACTCTTATCTAGCAGCTCCACTGGAGAGCTCTGACATTTCAGGGTGTAAGTCAGCCCTCCTCCTCGTGGCAAGCGCCCTACCCTATGTGGGAGGAAGGCCCCAGCAATGTCTCCATCCTTTGGCTTGAAGGGAGACACTGTGGGGAGACACAGCACCCTCAGCTCACTGCTCTCTTGTCCACAGCCAGCCCCAACTCAGCTTTACTCTACTTTCATAGGAGCCGTGGTGGGGTGGCAGGGCAAGCCTGCACAACCAGCTTGCCTCTTTCTTTCTCTCTTTCCCGCTGCGGGCGCTGCTGTGACCTGACCTTTCCTTCCTTCCTCTAGGATGGGGGCCCTTTCTCCTTCCCTGACCTCTCTTCCTAGAAATAAAGTTACATAAGCAAAGGAGACCACATTTCAATCAGCCACTGACAGTCTTTTGATCCAGCTCTCTGCTAATGCCATGGAAAAACTGTGCAGGAGGCCCAAGTGCTTGGTTTCCTGCACCCAGCTGTGAAACCTGGAAGAAGCTCTTGATTCCTGACTTCGACTTGGCCCAGCCCCAGTTATTCCAGCCATTTGAGCAACGAACCAGTCAATAGAAGATTCTCTCTCTGTCAAAAAAATAAAAAATTTTCTTAAAAGAGAAAAAAGTCACTGGGATGCCAACATCCCTATCAGATTACTTCCTTGGATTCCCACTGCTGCACACCTGGAAGGCAACAGGTCATGGCTCAAGTTCTTGGGATCCTGTCATCTATGTGGGAGACCTGAATTAAGTTCTGGACTCGTGACTTCCACCTGGTCTAGCCCTGGCTGTGTGGACAATTGGGAGTGAACCAGAGAAAGGAAAATCTCACTGTTTCTCTTGGTCTCTGTCTCTCTCTATGTCCGTAAGCGTGTTTCTCCTTCCCTTTGAATAATTTAAAAGAAAAAAATGGAAGGACCAGAACATAACTTTATTTAGTTCTTTGTGAAGCAAAAAGAAGATAGCCAAGGACTTCTAGGTTGAAATCACGGCTTGAATCAAGGCACTTAACTTTATTTCCTTCCTAAATTTCCCTACTGTTACAAAAAGTTCAGGGGTTGGGGTACAAAGCTGACTTCAGAGCCTTCCAGGAGCCCAGGGGGAGGCCAGGGCCACGGAGATTTCTACCCGATATTTACATGCTTCCCTCCAGAAGACCTCTTCGTGGGAATTCGGCAGAGAATTACGAACAGCTGGAGGTCACCCGGTTGACTTTCAAGGGGCACAAAGTCAGCCAATTCCACCAATGAGTACACAGATCTTCCAGCAAGTATTTCAGCTACCACTTGTTACGTGACAAAACAGTGTAACTATCTGGGCAAACCAAAAGAGATAAAGAGGAAAAAACAATAACTTGCTGGAAACTGATTATATAGAAAAAAGGAAAGTAAATTTAAAAACTAGCAGAGATAAAACTAACAGAAGATACTGCATCTGAGAAACAACTAGAATATGCTATGAAAAAGTAACATCCAAGGAATGAAACTACTAGAAGTACTAGTGCAGAAGCCACGAATTTTACCAAGAAAACAAGGTCACTACACAAAAGCTTTTTTTTTTTTTTAATTTGATAGACAGAAAAGGAAAGTGAATGTTGGTTCACTGGCTAAACTCCCTGCAGCAGATGGGGTTGGGCAGGACGAAGGCAAAGCTGGGAACTCAACCCATCTCTCCCAGATGGGTAGCAGGACCCCAGTTACTTGGGTTTGCATTGAGCAAACTTGAGCCGAGAGCCAGAACCTGGTATCAAAAGCAGATATTCATACCAAAGGGAGAAATGGACAAAAAGTTCTGAAAGACCTCACGGAGAGTGATGCACAGCGAATAAGCATATGAAAAGATGCTCCACATAATGCAGCGTTAGTGAATGGATTCAAACAACGAGATACCAGCACCTGCTTGTCAGTGACGACAGTCCAAAACACTGACAATGCCAAGTGCTAACAAAGATGTGGAACAAGGCCTTCCAGCTTGTGGGAGTGCAAAACAGTGCAGGCCGGCAATTTCTTACAAAACTTAATAGACTCTTCCCAGGCAATACAGCAATCACACAGTGACTCAAGTGGGTTGAAACAATTGCCAGTACGAAGACCTGCACAGGATGCTGCTAGTGGATTCACTTACAATTGCCACCACTTGAAAACCATCAAACTGTCCTTCAGCAGGGAAAGAGATAAATATAGGGTACCAGTGCTAATAGGAAATAAGCTATGGAGCCATGAAAAAACAATGCAGAAGATCAAGTGCATATTGCCAGGGAAAGAGGCCAATCTCAGAGGACTTGACACTGTATGATTCCAGCTATACAACATTCTGGAAAAGACAAAGCCATTCAGACAATGGAAAATCAGCAGCTGCCAGGAGTTAGGGGGAAGAGGGCTACACAGAGAGGGCACACAGGAATCCTAGGGAGGTGAAACTCCTCCCTGGTTGTGAATACTCAACACTGCACATTGGTCAGGGCCCCGAAGTTGCTCCACCAAGAACAAACCCTAATGGAAACTAGGCATGGAGGATGATTATGCTAGCTCACCAAATACACCAAAGTAACACACCAATACTACACACTGTGGGTGAGTGAAGCTGCGCTGGGGGAAAGGATTATTGGGAACTCTATATTTTGTACTTAATTTTGCTGTTAACCTAAAACACTATAAAAAGTAGTCTTTTAAGCATCATAATATGTTAGATTTAGAAAGCCCTACTCAGAATGTTGCCTTCTAATACATCTATGAATTTTTAAAGATTTATGTGAAAAGGTAACAGAGAGGGAGGAAGGGACAGAGTGTGAGATCTGTGTGCTGGCTCACTACCCAGATGGCCACAATGGCCAGGGCCAAATCTAAGCCAGGAGCCGGAGCTTCATGTGGGTCTCCCATGTAGGGGCATACACCTAATCCTTGGGCCATCCTCTGCTGCTTTCCCAGGCCACAAGCAGAAAGCTGTATGGGCAGACAGCAACTGGGACATGGACTGGTGCCCACATGAGTTGCTGGCATTTCAGGAGACAGCTGTCACCCACACTCCACAATGCCCACCTCCCTGGCTCCTAATATTTTATGGTTTCATTTTCCATACCATCAACCTTCAGGCACTTGTATTGACCAAGAGAAATTAGAAGAATGATTTCCTACAGGGAGTCAAAGAGGAGCAGAAATTTGCAAGGAAATGGCCGGAAGGAACACAATGGCATGATGGGAACAGAGGGATCACAGGCAGGGTAGAAATTCAGTACAATGCTCACTTTTGTCACACTTTATCAAGCTGTATATTTAAACTTTTTTCAATATTTATTTGTTTTTATTGGAAAGGCAGACATACAGAGAGGAGGAAAGACAGGCAGAAAGATCTTCCATCCACAGATTCACTCCCAAAATGTCCACAACAGCCAGAGCTGAATTGATTCAAAACCAAGAGCCAGGAGGTTTTTCTGGGTCTCCCATGTGTCCTTGCGAGTGCAGGGTGCCAAGGCCTTAGGCCATCCTCTGCTGCTTTTCTAGGCCACAAGCAGGGAAATGGGTTGGGAGTGGAGTAGCTGGGACACAAACCAGAGCCCACATGCAACGAGAGGATCAGCCAGTTGAGCCATTGGGCCAGACCCTTGTACATTTAAAATCTTTACAGATTGTAAAGTGATTTGTTTACTTACTTGAAAGGCAGAGTGACAGATAAAGACACACACACACAAAATCTTCATCTACAGGTTGACTTCCCCCAGATGCCTGCAATATGCAGAAATAGAACAAGGTGAAGCAAGGAGCCCAAAACTCCATCCAGGCTTCCCATACGGGCAACAGGGGCTCAAATACTTGGGCCAGAAGCTGCTGCCTGGAAGTGTGGCGTAATTTAGCATCAACCCAGACACTCCAACATGGGATCCAACATGGGATCCCAGCTGGCAGCTTGACCCATTTGATCCCAAATCTAAGTATTTTATCTATGTGGACAATATTTCAGTTTTAAAGCATGTGGGGAGTGGTGCATTGGCACAACTGGCTGACCCTCCACCTGCTAGTGTCAGCAACCCATGTGAGCACTGCTTCATGTCCTGCTCATTCCACTTCACATCAAGTATCCATGGCCTGACAGAGCACATGGGAGACCCAGAAAAAGCTGCGAGCTCCTGGCTTTGGTTCGGTTCTGCTCCAGCTGTCGTGGACATGCAGGGAGTGATGGAAGACTTTTCTCTATGCCTCTTCTCTACAAACCTGCCTTTCCAATAAAAATAAAATAAATATATTTTTAAAAAGATTTATGTATTTTTTGGAAAGTCAGATATACAGAGAGGAGGAGAGACAGAGAGAAAAATATCCCGTCCAATGATTCACTCCCCAAGTGAGCGCAACAGCCAATGCTATGCCGATCCGAGGCCAGGAGTCAGAAACTTCCTCCAGGTCTCCCACATGAGTGCAAGGTCCCAGGGCCTTGGGACATCCTCGACTGCTTTCCCAGGCAGGCCACAAGCAGGGAGCTGGATGGGAAGTGGAGCTGCCAGGACTAGAACTGGCACCCATATGAAATTCCAGCGCATTCAAGGCAAGGACCTAAACCACCAGGCCACGCTGCTGAGCCCAAAAAATCGAATAAATCTTCACATAAAGTAATATATTGAAGACCTGGTGCAGTAGCCTAGTGGCTAAAACCCTCCTTTGATGCACCATGATCCCATATGGACACTGATTCTAATCTCGGCTGCTCCACTCCCTTCCAGCTCCCTGCTGGTGGCCTGGGAAAGCAGTTGAGGACTGCCCAAAGCCTTGGGACCCTGCACCCATGTGGGAGACCTGGAACAAGCTCCTGACTTCTGGCTTTGGATCGGCTCAACTCTGGCCATTGCAGCTATTCAGGGAGTGAACCAGCAGATGGAAGATCTTTCTCTGTCTCTCCTTTTCTCTGTAAAACTGACTTTCTAATAAAAAAAAATAATAAATGCTAAAAATATATTATGTTGAATAAATTCAATGGAATTTCCAGAAGATAAAAAAAAATTTCTACAAAGTAGAGTGAAGAAAAAGACAGAATGTTCTCTAGAAGGATTAGCACATTGAGGGCCAGTCTGGGGAATAGAACTCCAAATAACAAAGAATTTCTCCACAAAGAAATCCAAGAAAGCCAAGCAATGGAATCACTGACTAAACAACTTCAATAAAATGCGCCCAGAAAGGAAGGCTAGGGCTACCCGCTCCAGAACCTGCCTCCCAGGTGCCCCCCAGAGCCAGTGCCTGGAGAAGCGCAGGACTGCTCCAGAACCAGCAAGGAGTAGCCTCGGAAGTGGAGACAGAAAGAAGGAAACGAGGCTCCCATCTTCTCCCGGGCAACCAGGGACGCTAGCAACCAGTGCCTGCAACTCTAGCAAGGGCGTCCTTACCACCAGCCGGTCTCGTAGATTCTTGAACTTGCCATCACCTGCTAGGTGTTCCCAACCCCACCTCTCTGCCTGCCCAGCCCCACATCACTACTGTAGTCCAACTGGGTCATTTCCTGCCCCGAGGTGTCACCCTCTGCGTGTATGTGGTCAAAGGGCCCTGTGCCACCCCTTTGCAGGAAATGCCCTCTCCTGCCTCCCTTCTCCCCGCCCCCACTCCCAGGCCTGGGGACACCCCCTCCCTCCTAATGTCAGTGACCACTGAAGTTTATTTACCAGGTTCCCATGGTGCCAGTCACTGGTGGAGCTAAGACTTTAGCCAAGTTGGCCTAACTCTAAAGTCCCTTATTCTCTTCCCTTTTTTGATTCTTCTTTGTTTAAGCTTCTTGTGAGACAGGGCCTTTGGGTCTTTAGTTCATATATTCAAGATATTTCTATTGCCATTATTTATTTGTTTTAGTCATTGTTTAAAAACAATTTTGGGGGCTGACATTGTAGCCTAGTGGGTAGAGCCACACACTATCTGTGATGCAAGCAACCTGTATCCGTGTGCTGGTTCAAGTCCCACTCATGGCACTTCCAGTCCAGCTCCCTGCTGATACTCCAGGGAAGGCAGCAAAAGATGGTCCAAGTGCGTGGCGCCGGCCCCTCAAGAGGGAGACCAGGATGGAGCTTCAAGCTCCTGGCCTCAGCCCATCCCTGTTACGGCCATTTAGGGAATGAGTCAGTAGATGACAGATTCTATTATTTTAACATTAATTTTTAAAATATATTTATTTTTAATTGGAAAGTCAGATATACAGAGAGGAGGAGGAAGAAATTGAGAGGAAGATCTTCCATCCGATGATTCACTCCCCAGGCAACTGCAATGGCCAGAGCTGAACCAATCTGAAGTCAGGAGCCAGGAGCTTCTTCCAGGTCTCCCACATGGGTTCAGGGTCCCAAGACCTTGGGCCGTCCTCGACTGCTTTCCCAGGCCACAGGCAGGGAGCTGGATGGGAAGCTTGGCCACCAGGATTAGAACCAGTGCTTAAATGGGACCCCAGTACATGTAAGGCAAGGACTTTAGCCACTAGGCTACTGTGCCGGGCCCTGGATGAAAGATTCTGTGCACATGTGTGTGCTGCACTGTGTCATCACTCTGCCTTTCAAATAAATAAAATCGATCTTGTAAAAAATCAATTTGAGATGTTTCATATTTACGGCAGAAACCATAATTCATTCCCACAGTGAGTTTTCATGTCCCCCTCCATCTTCTAACACCAGTTTTGCACTTTCCAGAGGCAGATACGCATACATGTGCAAGTTTGTGTGACCATTTGCTTTTTTAAGAGTAAGTTTCAAATGCCGTGAGCACTGTGTACACCACTGGAAACCTCCCCACTCAGGTAGGGCATCACTGCTGAACCTGGTAGCCACACGTGGCACTTCCTGGGGGGGAGCTCTCGCGACTCCCTGCAGCCGGCAGCACACACGTGGGCAGGCTTGGGTTTCCCGGCGTTGTAAGTGGTGCTGCTAACACTCTTCCTGGTTCCTGGCTTCGGGGCAGTTCATCTCCATCTCTCTCTCTCTGTAACTCTGCCTTTCTAGTTAAAAAAAAAAAAAAAATCTTCCTTTTTTTTCCTAAAGATTTATTTGTTTTTGTTAGAAAGGCAGATTTTATGGACAGAAAGTTCTTCCAATCATGGGTTCATTCTTCAAGTGGTTGCAACAGTTAGAGCTGAGCCGAACTGAAGCCAGGAGCCAGGAGCCAGTGCCTCTTCAGGTCTCCCACCCTGGTGCAGGGTCCCAAGACCTTGGGCCGTCCTCGACTGCTTTCCCAGGCCACAGGCAGGGAGCTGGAAGGAAGTGGAGCAGCCGGGACATGGGCCAGTGCTCTTATGGGATCACAGCATGTGCAAGGTGAGGGCTTAGCCACTGAGTCATTGTGCGAGCCCGAAAAGTAAACATTAAAAAAAAAGTGTGGGATGTGTGTGACTGGCACTGTGGTGTACTGGGCTAGGCTTCTGTCCATGTTGCCAGCATCTTAAAGGGGCACCCATTCAGGTCCCAGCTGCCCCTTAGCAGAGGGCAACCCTCAGGGGTGGAGCGAAAGAACGCAGGTGCTCAGGGGCGTGGGAGTGCCAAGGGAGCTGAGCAAGCCAATCCCTGCCCGCACCTAGTGACTGCCTGCGCACTGCCGGACTTTGCTCCTTCTGAACTTTGGGCTCTGTATTGAGTCTGGAGTCGTTTGCACTTTTATTTATTTGCCTGACCACCACTTATCCCAGCGGAAGAACAAAGCCCTGAAACTCCATCCTCGCCCCCACCCCAGGCCTCTGTCCTCTTGGGGCGCTCTGCCTGTTGCTGTCCCGTGGCAGGCATTCCCCGGGAGGTGCCAAGGTCTGGCAGGAATGACACAGGACTGCAAGGGGGGACATGCACAGAACCAGGGCAGAGAGAAAAAGAGAGGGGATCGCCACACCCCAGCTGAGGACAAGGAGCTGAAAATTGCCCCCTCCCCCCCTTGGTGGCCAGTCAGTTGCAGGTGGTTCTGATCCACCGGTGGCCTGTGGCCCTTGATTTCCACCAGGGAAGGCTGGGGACGCTGCTGTGCTCGAGCTCCAGGCACCAGCGGTGCCAGGCTTGCAGCTGTCAGCTGGCTCTGTCCCTGGGTCTCACCTGGGGCGGACCAAGCATGCGAGGCCTCAGAAGAACGCAGCCGGGACACACAGCCCCACAGCCAGGCACAGCGCCAGTGCTGCCTTGGTGCGCATGCGTGGCTTGCTCTCGCCCAGTCCATCCGACCGCTGGGTTTAGTCTTTAGTGAAGCCCTTTCCGGAACTAGTGGTGTGTCCATAGCTGAGGAAAAGAACTCCCAAACACACGCGGACGGCTGGGCAGGGAGGGCTTGCTCCATTCTCCTGGTCTCTGTTCCCCTGTGTGTGAAGTTTTACATTTCCTTCTAGACAAGAAGGGGCATTCAGAGAGTACATGGAAAATGGGATTTGGGGCCCAGTAGTCTAGAGGCTAAAGTCCTCACCATGCATGAGCCACGATCCCATATGGGCACCAGTTCGTATCCCAGCAGCCCCACTTCCCACCTAGCTCCCTGCTTATGGCCTGGGAAGGCAGCAGAGGACGGCCCAAAGCCATGGGACACTGTACCTGCATGGGAGACTTGGAAGAAGCTCCTGGCTTCAGATTGGCGCAGCTCTGGCCATCGCAGCCACTTGGAGAGTGATCCATGAGACAGAAGATCTTTCCTTCCTGTCTCTCCTTCCCTCTGCATATCTGACTTTCCAATAAAAAAGATTTTGATTGGAAAGGCGGATATACAGAGAGGAGAGACAGAGAGGAAGATCTTCCGTCCGCAACAGCCGATGCTATGCCGATCCGAAGCCAGGAGCCTCTTCCGGGTCTCCCACATGGGTGCAGGGAGCTGGATGGGAAACGAGGCTGCTGGGATTAGAATCGGCGTCCATATGGGATCCCGGGTGTGCGAGGTGAGGACCTTAACCACTGCGCCATCGCGCCGGGCCCACAGCATGGATTTCAAATATGAAAATGTCTTGATCTGTACTACTGTAACAATATGGAGGAATTCAATAAGGGGGGAGGGTTTGGGATGGGCTGGGGGAATCCCAGAGCCTATGAAACTGTGTCATAAAATGATATAAAATAAAAAACAAAATTTTTAAAAGTGAAAATATCTGTTTAATATCTGTTTTTTTCTCTCTCACTTCACAGTAAGTGTCCTTAAATACCAGTAAATATGCAAACACCGGGTATGTGCGGTCCCTCACAAGTACAGAGCCGTACGCCATCACTCAGCTCCCTGCCTTCCAGAGGCCATTAGCTGACGTCACAAGTTCACGCATCAGGCAGAGGGACAGTCCAACGGAGCTGAAACCTTTTCCTGCCTGCTTCTGGGCCCCTTTGCTTTGCGTGAAGGCTGGCAGTCAAGTCCTGGGTCCTCTCCCAGGTCCTGGGTCCCTTGGCCAGGCTAGTGCGGTCCGCCCAGACCTGCATTGAATAAAATCACCGTAGAAACAACTCAAGCACACGGCAGTGCGGGGAGGGGTCCAGTTTTCCTGTGAGCTAAAGGTCCTTGCAACATCAACCCAGTGGGCGACACAGCTTGGGATGGTTCCTCATGCAAGTTAATGACAAATTAGATGAAGGAGGAAAAGTATCCAGCTGGCCCTGGAGGGCATATGGGTGACAGTGCTTTCTGGAATGTTGGCTCCTGTCCCAAAAAGTCATCCTGGGTTTCCGATGCCATGACTTCATCTGGAGTGATCGTGACCTTCCTGTCCACCCACATCTCAAGGCCGTCACCTGAGCCAGAGTCCTTCCCAAGGCCACAAGGTACCCACATGCCTGTGCACCCTACACCCATCCCGGACTGAGAGAAGCTTGGAAAGGTCCAACAGGACTGGCTCCCAGAGCTTTTCAATGCTGAAGGCCCCTGCCACCAGGCAGGGCCAACTCTATGTGGCTGCCACATGGGAAAAATCCTGCCATGGGCAGATGCAGTGGCACAGCTGTGTGTCTGCCTCTGCCCACCCAGGCGGACCTGAGTCTCAGTGCTCAGGTCTCCTGTCACCGGGGAGGTCACTGCTGGCATTAAAGAGAGAAGGGGAGCACATGGGAATGGGGCCAATCTGGGAGGGAAAAGGATGTGCGCCATGCTTGTGACTGCAGACCCTGATATCACAGACCAAAGCAGTCCCTACAGGCAAGGCAGTAAAATCTCCAGCTGGGTGCAGGGGTGGGTTGCAAGTTTGTGGCTCTGGGGAAGGCCCATTTCCTGCAGGGCTCGCTTTGCAAGGGATCCCACAACTTGGCCTGGGGCTGGTGTGGCTAAGACCACAGGCTTCAGAGTTATTCTGCCCAAGGTTCAGCCATGGCTCCACCACCTACAGGGTCTACCCTGTTGGCAGCACAAGTAAACCAGGTTGGTGCTTCCGTTCCTGGCCAGATAGTGAGACACAGTGTAGCTGCTGTGGCTGTTGGGGGAATGAACCAACAGATAGAAAATCTCTCCCTCTCCCCACCCCTACCCATCTCTCGCTATAGCTCAGCCTTTTAAATAAATGAAAAAAAATTGAATGCCAACAGACCCCCCTGAGCCTTCCTGCATGGTCCTGATGGGTGACCGCTGTTGGACACCTGTGCTGTTCCGGTTTCCCCCAAGACAACTACGGGATGAATGAGATTCAGAAAGCAGTGACTTGTCCAAGGCCCTGCAGGCTGCCACCTGCCCCCAAGCACAGTGCCCTGAGGATCTACCCCAGAGCTTCCTGCAGCCAGCAGGCCAGCGAGGAGTCTTTGAAATATTTATTTAAGACCGCAAAATGAGAAGAGTGACTTTCCTGCCAGCATGTGTAAACACTACCATGTAACAGAAAGCAAGTGGCGGGCACTGGTCTCCATGGCTGGGATGCCTGCACCCCCGTCAGGAGAGCTGGGCTCCTGACTGCAGCTTCCTGCTAATGCACAGCCTGGGAGCAGGCAGGTGATGGCTCACAGGCCTGGGTTGCCGTTTCCCACAGGAGTCCCCAGGCCTGTGGCTCCTGGCTCCTGGCTTCAGCCCCAACCCACAGCTACTGATGACATCTGGTGAGCAAAGCAATGGATGAGAAATTTCTCTTTCAAACACAGAAATCATGAACATTTTAAAATAAATTAAAGACAGCAGGTGGCACAGCAGATAAAGCTACTGCCTGTGGCATCAGCATCCCATATGGGCAGCAGTTCAAATACTGGCTGCTCCACTTCCCATCCCCCTGGGAAAGCAGTAGGGGATGACCCACGTGTGCTCCAACTCCACCACCCCACCCCTGCGTAACTCTGGCTCTCAAATGAACAAATCAATGTTTGCAAACATGTTTGCAAACATCCTGATGCTAATTTCCGCTGAACCCAAGTGGGCACCTCAGCCTCACCTGGGGACAGAGTCCACTGCCCAGGAGCCTGTGTGAGACCCGGAGACTTGGTAGGGTGACTCCTTGCCAGTAAGGAGCCAGTGTGCTCTCCATTCACGCCTTCCTGGAGGCACAGTCAGACAAGGCAGATGGCAGGCTGGGCATACAGTGTCTGAGCACGGCCCTCATCGTCAAAGTGGCTCAAAGAGGAGGCTGGGAAAGCTCCCAGACCTAGGGCATCTGGGTTGCCAGCGCCCCTGACCTGGGCAGGCTCTGGTAGAACCTGGACTTCCCTGCTGATGGGCCCCTCTCCGGAAGGGAGCCAGTCCGTCAGGGAGGAATGACAGGGACCAGGAGACATGCATGACTTCCAGGCAGGCAGCTTCAGGATGGTACCTGGCTGGGTCACTTCCTCCCAAGTGCCCTCTGCCAAGATGGCCTCCTCATCATCCCTGTGGAACGTGGATAATGCCGCCTGTGCTGTGGAGATAGGACCTCGCCCAGGGCCTGGCTGGCAGTGGCTGTGCCATGAGTGACAGCAGGCTGGTGCCCGGCCTGACCTCCCACTGGCCTGACCTGTTCTGCCACACTGTGTTATGTTGTGCCAGGCCACAAGCAGCACTGACTGAGGCCACACCCTAGAATGACTATGGAGACTCAAACTGGCCATATTATCCCTAACCACTCCTTGAAGTCACCCGAGAGCTCTACGAAGTCCCAGTGGCCCTACCGCGACATTGGCCAAAGGTCCCCAAGCAATTAGAAAGAGCAGCCTCATGGGGACCCAGAAGCTCCTGATTCTTGGCTTCAGCCTTGGTTTAACCCAGTTAAAACCAGAGGCCAAAAAGTCCATCAGGTCTCCTACCTGTGTGGCAGGGGACCAGACACCTGGCCCATCCTCCACTGCTTCCACTGCACATTAGCAGGGAGCAGCCAGAACCTGAACGTACGCTATACGGGGTACCAGTACAAGTGCTGGCCCCGTCGTTGTTTTAAATAACATCTATAGATTTATAGCAGGACTGATCAAGAAAATAAAGCACACAGAAATGAGATACAATATCATTGACATTGATAAAGGAGTGTAACTCCAATGAAACAGACGCTAAAACACAGCAGGAGTGCATGTCCTCAGAAAGAAACGCACACTTCAGTATTTAAGGATTACAGTAGTGCCACGTGTGCAGCTTGCCCTCAGTTCAGAAGACAGGGCCAAATGTGCAACATTGGTGAGCGCTGGTGAAGACACAGGAATGACACGTGCTAGTGTGCTGCTCTCATGACTTCCCTTAGTCTGAGGACGCAATAAAAGTTAAGTTATCCAGCTGAGTGGCAGCGCTGGGTCCACGTCGCACTTCGGCCAGAGCCTGCATTCAGTTTCCAGCTCTGAGCCCAGCCCCCTACAAGGGCAGACCCTGCACGCCTCGATGGCCCAGGCCACCTGTGTCCTGACACCCACAGACGCTGCTGTGAGCTCTCAGCTCCCAAAGCATCTGGGGACTCTGACTGTGTCCCTCTCTGCCCCACAAATCACCAAGTTCTTGAAGTCATCAAAAACTACAGTGATATAAACAGCTATGCCAGTAATTTAGATGAAATGGACAAATGGAAAGACAAGAAGAAAGGCAGGAGCTGGCACATGGCTCAGCAGGTTAATCTTCCGCCTTCAAGCACTGGCATCCCATATAGGCCCTAGTTCATGTCCCAGCTGTTCCACTTCAATCCCGTTTCCTGGGAAGGCAGTGGAGGGTCATCCCATTCCTTGGGACCCTGCACCCACTTGGGAGTCCTGGAAGAGGCTCCTGGCTTCGAATCAGCTAAGCTCAGCCATGATGGCCATTTGGGGCATGAACCAGTGATGGAAGATTTCTTCCCTCTGTCTCTCCTTCTCTCTGTAAATCTGCCTTTCCAATTTAAATAAATAAATCTAAAAAAAAAAAAAAAGAAAGAAAGAAAAGATAAACAGACTGCTAGGAAAGGAGAGGCTTCATGGGCCTGCCTTTGAGTTAGGACAAATGTGACAATTTGGTGCAAAGGGAAAATGATATTTTTTATGAAGATGTATTTATTTTTATTGTAAAGTCAGATATACAGAGAAACAGAGAGGAATATCTTCCATCTGATCATTCACTCCCCAAGTAACCACAATGGTCAGTATTGAGCCAATCTGAAGCCAGGATCCAGGAACCTCCTCCAGGTCTCCCTTGCAGGTGCAGGGTCCCAAGGCTCTGGGCCATCCTCGACTGCTTTCCCAGGCCACAAGCAGGGAGCTGGATGGGAAATGGAGCTGCCGGCATTAGAATTGGCACTCATATGGGATCCTGTCATATTCAAGGCGAGGACTTTAGCTGCTAGGCCACCACGCCAGGTCGGGAAAGTGATTTTTAAATGTCCCATCTGTGGGGTTTTTTTTTTTTTAAATGTATTTACAGACCTGGCACAATAACCTAGTGGCTAAAGTCCTCGCCTTGCATGCAGTAGGATCCCATATGAGCACTAGTTTGAATCCTGGTTGCTCCACTTCCCATCCAGCTACCTGCTTGCGGCCTGGGAAAGCAGTAGAGGACCCTGCATCCATATGGGAGACCCAGAACAAGCTCCTGGCTCCTGGCTTCAGATCAGCTTAGCTCTGGCCGTTGTGCCCACTTGGAGAGTGAACTAGCAGATGGAAGATCTTCCTCTCTGTCTCTCCTCTCTGCCCTCTGAATAGAAATACATAAATCTTTAAAAAATAAACAAACAAACAAAACCATGTTTGTTTGAAAGGTACAATGGCAGAGTGGGAGACAGAGACAGAGACACAGACAGAAAGAGATCTCCCATCTGTTGGTTTACTTCTCAAACAACTGCAAAAGTCAGCCGCGGGACAGGACACAGGTGTCCTGCGCAGCAGCTTCAGCGGCTTACCCCTCCCCTCACGGCTGTCTTTAATAATGGGGGTTTGATCAACTACACAATCCCAGAGGAAAAAACTCTCACCTTTACATCACGAAAAAAAAAAAAAAAAAAAAAACAAAGACTCTTGGGGCTGGCGTTGTGGGTTAAGCTGCCACCTGCAAAGGCAGCATCCCAAATGGATACCAGCTTCAATACCAGCTGCTCCACTTCTGATCCAGCTCCCTGCCAGTGCACCTTGGAAGGCATCAGAAGATGGCCAGATCCTGGAGCTCATGCGCCCTCAGAACGAGATCTGGACGAGGCCCCTGGCTCCGGCTTTGGCCTGGCCCAGCCATGGCTCATGCAGCCACCTGAGTGAGCCAGTGGGCGGAGCATCTCTCTATTTAGCCCTCCTCTGTAACTCAAACAAATGAAATAAATCTTAAACAAAAATTTCAGCCCTTTATTTACACCAAAAGCAAAATCAAAGATGTGAAAAATAAATGCAACTTCTAGGAAAGGAAAGCTTCATGATTTTGTAATAGGTAAATGTCTCTTAAATGAGATAACAAAAATACATAATTCTATGGGAAAGAGTGGACTAAAATGAAGAATTTTTGAGCAGCCAAAAACATCTTTAAGTCAACAGACAAGCCACTCAGTAGGAGAAGGAGGGTTCATGTATGTATAGGCACACAGACTTAAAAGCTCATGTTTGGAAAATAGCAGAGCCCCTACAAGTCAGTAAGAAAAAAAGAAAAGAGCAGACAGCACAACAGGAGGAAAAAAAGCGAAGAGCACATACAAGCCCTTCTCCAAAGAAGTTATTTAGATGGGAAGAAAAAAGCCGCACGCGGAAAACTGCTCAACCTCATCAGTTGCCAGGGAAACGCAATTGCAAAACACAATGGCGCTGGGAGAATGGCTACTGTGCTTTTAACTGACAGTACCACATGTGGGTGAGGATGGGGCTTCTGGAACTCTCCTTGCACCTGGGAGTGTGAACAGTCCATGAACTGGCAGTGCTGAAGCTCAACACTGGCATACAGCAGGAGCAGGTGAGCCATCCACTCTCGGACCTACACCCCCAGCGACACCCGTCTGGGTTCCTGCACACACTGGGACGTCTCAGGAGTCCCACCATCACACCGCTGGGTCGCCTGGGTGAGCCTTGTCCCCACACGGCTGAATAACAAGTGTAGACAAGTCAAACACAGAGGAGCTTACTGAGGTAGGGGGCAGGATGAGGCCGTCTGCCATGGGCGAGGGAAAGCGACCTTCTGAGACACAGACCCAGGTTCTGTCACGTGGTCTTCGAGCCAGTGACGTAGGCAGGCTCATTTTGTGAAAATTTCTCAAGCCGTCTAGATGACTGAGGTCTGTTTGATGGGTGAGTGCTACAGTCGGAATGAAAGGAAAACAAAGCAGAAGGGGAGGAGGGGGAACAAGAGAAGGGAGTGTGGAAGGGCAGGACACACCAAAGGAAGGGGGCTGGAAGTCCCACCTGGTGTCAGGCGCTCACGGCGGCGAGCTCCCCGGTTGGTCAGGAGCAGATGGCCGGAGAGAGATGCCAGGGCCCTGTGCTGTGTGCCCCTTCTCCGGAGGGCTTGGATGTCACTCAACCTCACAGTGACTGTGCCCGCTCTCCCTGGGTGGGTGGAGATTTGAGTGCCAGCCTCCGGATAAAGAAGGGGATTAATTTGATCCTCCACCTGGGTACCTCTGAGCAGGCAGGCAGAGGGAAGGAGCAGGTGCAACGCGTGGGTGATGGCCTTGACCTCCACTCATGTCGTCAGGGCAAGGTAAGCCGCGTGCCAGCTGGAGAAGGGTCACCTGGATGGCAGCTGCCCCCACATGAAGTCCCCTTGCTCTGTCCAGCTCCAAGGACATCTCAAGGAACAGACCGTGGTGCCAAGCCCTGCAGGGGCTCTGCAACAAATGCTCCAACCTGCTCTTTGTTTACTGCAGCCGGGGACGAATGTGGCCCGAGCAGCTCTCGGCTGTCCTTGCTCCAGTGACATCCCCTGAACCTGTCCTGGTCTAGGGCAGGTACAGCTTGAGGAAGAGGCAAGAAGCCTAGCCTTGGTAGCTTTCCCCAGCTTGGTGACCTTGGGCACATCACAGTGTTACTCTCTGACCTCAGATGCTTCATCTTCGTGAAACGAGGCGGGTCAACACCCTGTGCCATCCAGCATGGCAGCCATGAGGCACAGGGAGTGCAGTTACTGACACCCAGATTGACATCAGACAAACCTGAAACAGGTGGAAAACTCAGATCTGGGCCAAGCATGATGGCTTAGTGGCTAAATCCTTGTCTTGCAAGTGCTGGGATCCCATATGGGCACCAACTCGTATCCTTGCTGCTCCATTTTCCATCCAGGTCTCTGCTTGTGGCCTGGGAACTGGGAAAACAATAGAGGACAGCCCAAAGCCGTGGGACCCTACACCCATGTGGGAGACCCAGAAAAAGCTCCTGGCTCCTGGCTTTGGATCAGCTCAGCTTCAGCTATCACGGCCACTTGGGTTGTAAACCAGTGGATGGAAGATCCTTCTAACTCTCCTTCTCTCTATAAATCTTACCTGTCTTTCCAATAAAAATAAATAAATCTTTTAAAAAGAAAGAAATAAAGGGAGGAGGGAAAGAAGAGAGGGAAGGAGAGAGATAGGAAGGGAGGGAAAGAGGAAGGAAGGAAGGAACCTCAGTCCCTTGGTCCTGCCAGCCACACTGCTAGTCCTGAGAGGTCACTAGTGACTAGCGGTCCTTCTGTGGAATAGTACAGCCACAGCCCACTTGCCCCATGGCAGCCCGCTCCCGGGCTGCTCCATGTCCCTCACCCCTGGCCCTGTGCAGGGTTCTGCTCACAGGGCTCTGAGCTCACAGCAGCAGTGCCCACCCACCCATGCTTGCCACAGCTCAGCTGCTCAGAAGAAGACTGCTCAAGACAGCAGCGGCCTCAGCCTGCCACTGTTCCTTGGCTCCCAAGCCTCAGGCCCATCCTGGGAAAGAGGCATTGGTGCTGTCCATTACCACCTGCAGGTGAGGCTCAGGGAAGTTGAGCTGCTGGCCTCAGAAACACAGCTGAGGTGTAGACAGACGTGGGAATCAGACCCAAGAGGCTCTAACTTCCAGGCTCATTGTTCTAAATGATTTCCAGGACTGGGAGAGGCGGCCAGGGAAACCACTGAGGTCACTCCTCTGCAGTGTCCATTGCCATTAAACATGGAAGTGGGTGCTTCCTGGACAATTGGTGTGCTATGGGAAGGGGCTCCAGAGAAGGCTAGATGGACAGAGAATATTCTAGTTGGGTTGGAGTTGACATGCTGCGGGGGGTGGCATGAAGGGGCAGAGATGTTGCCTGTGCCCTGCAAGGAGAGGTGAAGGTGGAGCTTATAAATGGCCCAGTGTTGGGCCCAGCAGCGTGGCCTAGAGGCTAAAGTCCTCACCTTGAATGCACCAGGATGCCATATGGGCGCTGGTTCTAATTCCAGCAGGTCCACTTCCCACCCAGCTCCCAGCTTGTGGCCTGGGAAAGCAGTCGAGGATGGCCCAAAGCTTTGGGACCCTGCACCCATGTGGGAGACCCGGAAGAAGTTCCTGGATCCTGGGTTCAGATAGGCACAGCCACCGGCTGTTGTGCTCACTTGGGGAGTGAATCATCGGATGGAAGATCTTCCTCTCTGACTCCTCCTCTCTGTATATCTGACTTTCCAATAAATAAATAAATCTTAAAAAAAAAAAAAAGGCCCAGTGGGAACCAGATTCCTCAGACAAGGCACTGGCATGAGACATTCGAGCAGGCCAGCCCTGGCTTCTCTACCAGCCCCCATCCCCAGTGGATTTCCTACAGGTGGATCCACGCGCACACCTTTCCTCTCATCTCTATGGCAAGCAGCCCTACCAATGTGGAGTTCTACTGGCCCCAACTGGCAGGTGCTTCCCCTAAGGAAGGGAAGATGAGGAAAGCAGCTGTGGCACCTGCCACAAAGACAGCAGTCCTGAGATGCCACTGGATGCGTTGAGTTTAGATAAGGGGCCAGTGGGGTGACCAGGGCTTAAAACCTAGACCAGGATCCAAACCAGGTAAGCAGGAGACCTTCACAGAGTCTGTTCTCCAAGAAACATACTTGCTTCAAGATGCTGCTGGAAGCCTAGACTCCAACACAGAGGTAACTTTGAGACCCTTCACGTTCAGCCACATAACTACAGGTCACCGTGAATAAACACACCATGGATCATCCAGGCAGGGCGATGTCATTTTGCACTAGAAAGACCTGAGATCCCCCTTCGGTCACTTCCCAGCAGCTGCCGGGCTGCTCAACCCTAATAGCCTGGAATAGTTCCTCTGTGCTTCCTGTTGCATAGGAACTTGCAATCCCCTATTAGTTGCTTTTGCTAAACATTACTTATTTATTATAAGTAAAAGAAAAATCCACTATCCTCAGGGGATGTACTACCAAGAGTGAGTCCAGCTGAGGACTCTGGGTCGGGCTGGTGTCAGTTCGTCCTGAGCGGCGCTGGCGGGGAGTGCCAAGGGCTGGCAGGCTGGGCTGTGAGGCAGGGAGCCTAGGCTTTCCCCACAGCTTGCTGTGTGCTCCTGAAAAACACAGCAGCAATAAAGAGCTGCTTACCCCCAGCTGACATGTGCTCACCTCCCCCACACCTCCAGTCTCCCCTTGGGGTCTGGCAAACTCCTCTCCTGGCATCCACACCTTGCCAGGTGTCACTCCTTCCATGAATCATTCTGCTAGGCCTACACTGTGCAAACAGGTCTATAATTTCAAATCTCTTACTGATTGAAAAAAAAAAAAGAGGATTTATGGGAAAGATACAGTGACAAAAAGGAGGAAACACAGAGCAATCTTCCACCCACAGGTTCAGTCCTCCATCTCCCGTACCAGCTGAGGCCATGCCAACGTGAGCCAGGAGTCAGAAACTGCCCCCAGGTCTCCCATGTTGGTGACAGAGGCACAAGCACTTTGGGGCCTTCCGCTGCCATCCAGGCACATCAGTGGTGATCTTTTTTTTTTTTAAGATTTATTTTATTTTTATTACAAAGTCAGATACACAGAGAGGAGGAGAGACAAAGATCTTCCATCTGATGATTCACTCCCCGAGTGAGCACAACGGCCGGTGCTATGCCGATCCAAAGCCAGGATCCAGGAACTTTTTCTGGGTCCCAAGGCTTTGCGCCGTCCTAGATTGCTTTCCCAGGCCACAAGCAGGGAGCTAGATGGGAAGTGGACCTGCCGGGATTAGAACCAGCGCCCATATGGAATCCTGGCACGTTCAAGGTGAGGACTTCAGCCGCTAGGCTACGGCACCAGGCCCATCAGTAGTGATCAAAGCAGCTGCAGTAGCTGAGGCCAGACCAGGCATCCCAACATGGTGGCTGAGCAGCAGCAGCATGCCTGCCCATTTATTCATTTTTATTTTAAAGGCAGAGAGCTACTTTTTTAGAAAGACAGAGATCGACCTCTGCTTTCTGCCAATCCACTCCCCACATGCCTGCCACAACTGGGCTGGACCAGGCTGAACCGGGAACCCGGAATTCGGATTCAGGAACCGCCGCTTCAGTCACCACTGCTGCCTGCCAGGGTCTCCACAGCAGGTACCGGAGCCAGAGCCAGGAGCTGACGCCAGGCAGGGCAACAAGGGACGTGGGTCACTTACCTAGGCTAAATGCCCATCCTTATCTTTTCTAGAACTGATCAGAGACGAGTAAACATTTGGTAAAAATCAGTGTTTTGGAGGTTGCCATTATAATACAGTACATAAGGCTGACAGCTCTGATACCACAATGGTAGCAGTTTATGTGTAGCTGCTCCACTTCTGATTCAACCACTTGGGAAAAGCAGCGAAAGGTGACCCGTGTTTGGGCCCCTGCAGTCACATGGGAGACCCTGACAGAGCTCCTGGCTCTTGGAACCAGAAGACGGAAGGCGTCTCTCTCTCTGTAACTTGGTCATGTATATGTATGTGTATATATATATATATATTTTTTTTTTTTAAGAAATGTTTCTACGCTCAAGGAGAAGCTTTAGTGAATACTCTTCCAGCAGCAGCAGATCCGTGAAGCCTGTGGTGTCCTGGGCGGGCTGTGCCGAGGGCCAGTGCTGCCCTGCGCAGTGTGTGTGCAGGCTCTGGGGGAGGCTGGAGTCAACTGCTCAGGTTGCACAATCCTTCCAGGGGCTCAGAAAGGTTTTCTGCAGGAGCTGACACTCGAGCTGGGTCTTAAAGCACGGGCAGGCTTGCGACAGGCTGAGAAGTGGGAGACCTTCCCGAGGAGTCGAGTTGCACCGTTTCCAGTTCTTCCCTTCCCGTTTCATGTGCGCCAGGGACCTGCCCTGTGCTATTTCCAGAGTTTGTTTACTGCCACCACCCCCAACACACACACCCTGATACTGTGGGAGAGGTTTTCTGCAGGCTCCCAATTCTAGCACAGTCAGACTGCATTTGATTCTCATTAGTCAAGAGCCCGTGACCCCAATTCTATCAAGCAGAGCCTACAATTCACCAGCTACAGCAAACCTGTCTTTGCTTGGATATGTATGTAGATTGGATGACAGGGCCCATACCCACAAATACTAAATACAGTCTAAGGCACCCCAGCAGGAATGCACCATACTAAAGAATAGCCACCAGTGAACATCATACACGAATTGTGCAGAGTACTTACAATAACCACCAGGGGCCAGCGCAATAGCCTAGCTCTAACGTCCTTGCCTTGCACGCATATGGGTGCTGATTCTAATCCCTGCAGGCCCACTTCCCATCCAGCTCCCTGCTTCTGGCCTGGGAAAGCAGTCAAGGACGTCTCAAAGCCTTGGGACCCTGCACCCGTGTGGGAGACCCAGAAGCTTCTTCAGATCGGCGCAGCTCTAGCTGTTGCGGCCCTTTGAGCAGTGATATAAACAGATGGAAGATCTTCCTATCTCTCCTCCTCTCTGTACATCTGACTTTCCAATAAAAATAAAATAAATCTTAAAAAAAAAAAATAACCACCTCTGAACACCATGCATGAATCTTTCAAAATTCCTACAAGCTCAGGTTCATTCATTTGTATATATATGATAGTTACTTATTTATTTGAAAAGTAATTAGAGAGCGAGAGAGACAGATCTTCTGTCCACTTCCCAAATGGCTAGAGCATCCAGAGCTGGGTGGGTCTGGAGCCAGGAGCCAGGGCTGCTTCTGCGTCTCCCACGTGGGGGCAGGGACCAAGCACTTGAACCATTCTCTACTGTTTTCTCAAGCATATCAGTAAGGAGTTGCATCAGAAGTGGAGCAGCTGGGACTTAAACCAGTGTTCCCATGGAATGCCAGGATCGCAGGAGGTAGCTTCATGTCACAATGCTGAATCTTCTATCTGATTTGTATTTCAAGACTAAAAACCCATGTTGTCAGAAGCACTCTGCTTTAATAAAACATCATCAATAATTTCTCCCATTTTGAATCACCTTTAATCTCTAATGGCATTTAAGTGTTTCTTGGAAATTTAGGAAATGGATTCTGAACTAAGAGAAGTTGAATTGGCTCCAGATTTATTAGAAAAATAAACCGTTTTTCAATTTACAAGAAAATCGGGACTTCAGGGAAGTCCGCAGCTTCGACAAGGCTGACGACACAAGCTGTACATCTGGAAAGCGGGAGCGCGGGGCTCAGGCCCGAGGGCGGCCTGTGTACGGCCAGCACTGGGAAAACTGGAGTCGGTACCGACCACTGAAGTGTGCTGTGCAGATGCTGAGGAAGGAAAGTCCGAGAACACAGGGATGTGTCTCCAGGGGTTCCGGTTAACCCCGGAAGAAGCCTGTTGGAATATACTCAAAAGTTAACACTTGCCTTATCTGGAACGCAGCAAAAAAGTGAGACAGGTAAGCTAAATTCCAGCATGTTTTCAAAATTGTCATAAGATTGGAAAGTAAACATTTTCTCTATTATTTATTAGCACATCTGTCGAAGCATTTGCCCTTAGGCATCCTGCTTGGCAGAACCAGCTGGTTGTGGGAAAGGCTGAGGCAGAACCTTGGGAAAGACTCAAGATCTTGTAACCAAAACGAAACCTTCTTGTCCACCCAATCGAGAGCACAGCTAATCACCGTTGCTTTTTTCTATTGTATTTTTATTTTACATTCTGTCTGTCCCTTCAAAATGATGGGTTCACTGGACAGTCATCTAAATAGTTCCATGGAGGCCCGGCAGGGTAGCCTAGTGGCTAAACTGCTTTGCATATGCCAGGATCCCATATGGCACCGGTTCTAATCCCAGCAGCTCCATTTCCCATCCAGCCCCCTGCCTGTGACCTGGGAAAGCAGTTGAGGATGGGCCAAAGCCTTGAGACCCTGCACCCATGTGGGAGACCCAAAGAGGCTCCGGGCTCCTGGCATCAGATCGGCTCAGCTCTGGCCGTTGTGGCCACTTGAGGAGTAAATCAGCGGACGGGATAGTTTTCTCTCTGTCTCTCCACCTTTCTGTATATCATGCTAATAAAAATAAATAAGTAAACAGTCCTATTGAAGAAGTTATTGTCACTGTCGTATTGCATCTGAAATGTAAAAATATAAATCCTACCTGGGGACAAACGTCCACGTGACATCCGCATCCTGTTCCAGAAAACACGATTCCAACATGTAATGAGGTGTTTCCAGCAGCCTATTTCCAAGTTGAAAGAATCCAGGCCTGTTTCCTCCAAGTAACTGGAGACTGAAATCCTGCTTCAACCAGGTATCCTAGACCAGGGGAGAGAAAGTGTTCAGCTGGCATGACTGCCGCGACTCGGGGACATCAGAGCCAGGACAGCCTCACTGGAGATGCCCTACACAGGAGCTCGGCTGTTGAAACCCTGGCAGGTGCCACTTCAGGCAAATTCCAGTTGTCCTGTAAAAGGTGTCTTTCGTGGAACTTCCTAAGATCCAATTTTATGCTCCACTCACACCGAGTTCTTTTGGGAAACCCCCCCCCCCCCAGGAAATTAGTAGTGACCTTCAACCAGCGAAGTGTCCTTGGCCTTGTCCTGAGCTCAGCCTGAGCAGAAGTGTGTATGCAGGGGAGGCCTCCAAGCCCGCTTCCCAACTAAGCTGCGCTCCCACTGCGGAGCGCTGGAGGCAGGACAGTGAGCGCACACCCAAGCAGGTGCTGACCCGCACATTCAAACAATGGCATCATGATTAAATAAGTTTTTATTGTCACATTTAACTGCTTTGTCAGATATACACTGTTGATTTCGGTGTGGCATAAAAATAAAAATACTTTCCTGAATGTCAAAAATCTGAACAGAGGAGATGGCAATGGCACTTTAAAAAAAAATGAAATCCGTAGTGGTGCTGAAGCTTCTAGAAGGGAGCTGATAATAACTGGAACACAGCTGCAGACACAGGGGTCTGCAATGGTTCCAATCAAACGGCAGTGTCAGGCCAGCAACACCAGGACAGCGCATGACACTGCCCCAGCAGTGGACACCCAAGAACGGCAGTTTTAGCATTTCATTTCTCAGTCCATATTATACTGTGTAATTTAGCTGGAAGGGGAGCTCAGTGAGCAAACCTTCAGCCTAGAAAGTAAACCAATCTTTTCGGAACCCGATTTGCAGCCTGACAACTTCCTCACTCTGAGGTTTTAACTGGTCCAGGGGCAGGTAAAGCCGGAGGACCAGCGTCTCGGCTGACCCTGTCCTAGCCACTTCCACACCAGAAGCCCCACATGCTCATGTCCCTCTGAGCCAACCCAGAAAACAAGCAGTGATTAAATAAAAAAGTCTAGGGGCATCCCAATAGACCCTACACATTCTGCAGTGATTCCCCATGGGACAAAAAAAAGGTATGGTTCTTCAGATTGCAAATGAATCTTTATTCACCACGACTCCCACACAACGTGCGTGACGTCTCTCCTGCACAGATGAAGCTCCCACTAGGATTTGTCAGGACACCTAAAGGAGCGTCTGGGACCTGCTTCCGGTGGGAGGACTGGCATTGGCTCCCCCAGCCACACCTGTCTGTGCATTCTTGCAACGGCATCTGCAAGTGTGCCGGCGTGGCACGGCTGGCACAGCTGGCACAGGAGCCAAATCCACCAAGAGAAAAGGAACTGACTCGTTTTCTGACATACTTATTTGGATGGTTACTTCTTGGTAATTAGTATTTCTACATCTGTCTTAAAGGCAACCATTTTAAGTGACAATATGCATCAGGCGAGTAGAAAAAGTTGAGACAAAGCCCTCGCTGCCAGTCTCACAGTCATGCAGATGAGAGAAGGGCATCGGATTGTTCCAACCAGGCTGCGTGGAGAAGTGTCTCTTCTGGCAAAGATGAATTTGGCTCTTCACAGAGAGAAGTTCTTTGAATGCTGCTGCTAAACTCATTTCCCTTTGAGAAAGTAAATTTCAAGGCATGATAGTGCAAGAGGTAAGTTCTTGATTTATAGAACATTTATAGACTAATTGTGCTTAGTCTCTAGCTTCCAATTTATTTTCAAGAACAGAAACTTGGCTGACAAGTTTTGCTTTGCCTACTTTTACCAGGACATCCATGAGTCGCACCAGAATTAGGACAATTGGATTATCATGATGATTCTGTTGTGCCACCCGCACCCCGCATCCGAGGGCGAGGCCAGGGCGAGGCTGGGGTGGCGCCTGGGCTTCTGGCTCCAGGTCTCCGCTCCGAGTCAGCGCCTGCGAGGGCAGCTCCCCCAGGCTCAGTCCTCACAGCAGCAACAGGCTGCCGCTCAGATCTGGGCGGTCTGAGTGTTCCTGGGGTCCTCACTGGCGCGAGTCCCGGGCTGCGCAGCCTCTGGCTGGGAGCACTGGCTCCTGGCGGGCTCTGCGGGGTCGACCAGGTTCTCATAGTCGCTGTCGTCCGACTCCTCCGCGCTGTCGCCCTCCGCTCTGTGGGGAGCAGGGGGGTACCTGAGTCCGGCACTGGTGGAGGCGTAGCTGGAAGAGCCCACGGCCTGAGGTCGAGGCATAAGGACACTCCTCTCGGCGCGAGAGTGGCTCAGCGCGCTGTCTTGATGGTTGGGGTGCAGGTCGGAGTACGGGGGCGGCGGCTCGGAGGCGTCGGCGTCCAGCGTGCTGCCCCCTGCGCAGTGCGCCCGCGGACTGAGCCCGGCGTCCCGGCTCTCGGCCGGCGCTCGTCTGCCCAACAGCGCCGCCTGCTGCAGTCCTGGGGGAAAACAGAACAACTGAAACCCTGTTGCTGCGGCTTTTCACCTCAGCACACTCTGCGGTCACCGAACATTCTGGAAAACGGCAACAAGGCAGTGAAATACTTATATTGGCACTCCTGCTAACTGTCTCACGACTTCATAGTACCATACCATTTACAAAATCTTCCCGAGAATTATTAAGCCTCAAAGCATCCTTCTGAAGTATTAGCAGCGTTCGCGTTTCTACTTCCATCACAGGCCAAGGAACCAGAGCCAGGACGAGCGATCTGACCAGAAGGGCTGTGGAGAGCTGGTCAGAAATGCACCGCATCCCTGGGGGCCCGTGTGCGTCCCACCTCACTCCCTGCACCCAAAGCCTGCAGGGCCGTGGCCGGGGCTGCCCTGCTTCGGGCCCAGCTCCCTGCTAGTGGCCTGGGAAAGCAGCAGAAGGGCCCAAGTGCCGGCAGAAGCAGCTCCTGGCTCCTGGTCTCGGCCTGGCCCTGCTTTGGCTGATGCAGCCATTTGGGGAGTGAACCACAGGGTGGAAAATCTGTCTTTCCTTCTCTCTATAACTCTGCCTTTCAAACAAATTAAAATTTTTGTTTTTTTAAAGCCTGAGGATCAAAGGAAACACTGAAGAACTCCGTATCTCCCTTTCCTGGGTAACCTCGCAGCCTCCATCACTACAGTTACCCCTGCCCCCAACTCCCAGAGCCCCACGTCAGGCACGGGCATTTGCCCTACAGGGTGGGACGCTGCCGTTGCTGCCTAAGCCCGCGCTGGAGGGCCGGGGCTCGTGGCCCACTCTGCCGGTGCGTTCCCCAGAGACATGGTGACAGTTCCAGTAGTAGAGTCCTGGAGACCAAATTCACTTCAATAGCTGTATACTCCATTATATATGTGACACATTTTTAAAAAGATTTATTTTTATTGCAAAGTCAGATACACAGAGAAGAAGAGAGGCAGAGAAGATCTTTTGTCTGTTGATTCACTTCCCGAGTGGCCACGACAGCTGGTGCTAAGCAAATCCGAAGCCAGGAGCCAGGAGCCTCTTTCGGGTCTCCTACACTGGTGCAGGGTCCCAAGGCTCTGGGCCATCCTGTCCCAGGCCACAAGCAGGAAACTGGACGGGAAGTGGGGCCTCTGGGGTATGAACCAGCACCCATATAGGATCCTGGTGCATGCAAGATGAGGACTTTAGCTACTAGGCTACTGCGCAGGGCCCATGACACATATTTTTATTATAACTGTAAACTGACAATTATAGTTGTACATATATTATTTCTAGAAAAATACAACAGTAAAAATCAATCAGACTTAATGCTCATGACACAAACCATATCTTCCAGGTCTCCCACGTGAGTGCAGTGTCCCAAGACTTTGGGCCGTCCTCGAATGCGTTCCCAGGCCACAAGCAGGGAGCTGGATGGGAAGTGGAGCTGCCAGGATTAGATCCGGCACCCATATGGGATCCCAGCGTGTTTAGGGCAAGGACTTTAGCCACTAGGCCATGCCGCCAGGCCCAAAAACCATATCTTGATTGGATTATAAAACGTATCTCCCTTTTTCAAAAGATTTGTTTATTTATTTGAAAGTTAGAGTTATAAAGAGGGAGGGAGGGACAGAGACAGAAAGGCCTTCTGTCTGCTAGTTCACCCAAGGGGGTCACACAGCCAGGCCTAGGCTAAGCCAAAACCAAGAGCCAGGAGCTTCCGTTGGTCTCCCATGGGGTGGCAGGGCACAAGCACTCCTCCAATGCAGGTGATGGCTTTATGTGCTACACAGACACTCGCCTCTTATAAACTTGATATTATCTTAAAAATACCTTAGGCAGAGTGACAGAGAGACAGGAGGGAGAGAGTGAAAGAGGGGTTCCATTCACTGGGCCATACCTGTAATGGCCATGACAGCCAGGGCTGGGGCAGCTAGCACCAGGAGCTTCTGATCTCCAAGGCACTTTAGCAGACTGGACAGGAAGTGAAGCAGCTGGTCTTGAGCTGGTACCATATGGGTTGCCAGCACTGCAGGCAGCATATTTACTGCTATGCCACAGAACCAGCTACCTTAGCAGTATTTGCCATATATTTTGCACATTTTTGTACAAATGTTCCATGTTGGGTATTAAAGCAAATGTGTCTGTTGTCTTGCTGGAATTATTAAGCTCTTTGGCCTAGTTTTTATTCCACCAGCAATTCCTTAATTTACTGGTATCCATAGCTAGCAAAAACCCACACACTAAAGATTGTGTTACGACCTGGGATGAACAGCACACACACGAAGGTAACAGAATCTGTGATCGCTCTTTGAAGGGATTCTAACACAGTCCGCAGAGGCTGGGAAGACAAAGCTGTCTCGGTAGTCACCATCAGCACTGTTGTACAGAGGTCACGATGGCAGACACACGCACACAGACACACACACACACACCCCTGCACCAAGCACTTCTGGGTGAATCTTGGCTTCAGCCTTTCTACTTTCAGTCTTCTGGTTTCAGGGACTCAAGAGAGAAACTGAAATGCATCCTGCCTCCGTGTCTTTCTCCCTCTCTCTCCCTCTCTCTCCCTCCCTCTCCCTTCCTCTCTCTGTGCCGGCAGAGGTGAGGGTCGCACCAGGTGACGTGTGATCGGATGCCCACCTGTGCACACGTCCTGACACAGGACTGCAATGGCGTCAGCCTACTTACTTCTCTCCTGTTCCTTTTCAGTTTTCCTCTGTGCGATCTGTCTTCTTAATTTGTTCACTTCTGCCTGACAGGATTCCACGACCCGCTCGCTCTTCTCCACGTCAGCACACACTGCCTGGGGGACAGCGACAAAGGTGAGCACGGGCGCTCGGTGAGCAGAGCCCCAGAGAAGCCCGCACGGCTCGCAGAGCCACAAAGCACACGTGCAAGGCAGGCAGAGTCAGGAGGCCGAGGGTCCTGCCACCATTATTCACCAATTCGCCTGTGGAGTCAGGATGCTGGTGCTGGTGTGCTGAGAAACCCTTGAAAAATGAAAGATGGAAAATGGAATCTTTCCCCTTGATTCATCTTGATTGAAATGAAAAGGGAATCTTTGATTCTAGTCTTTCAAAGGAAGAACAAAAGACAGGAACAAATGCTTTCAACTTTCATTTATAATCAACAAAAACCAGATAAAATACATTTATTGAACAGAAAATATTTATAATGAGGGAAAATTGAAAAACAAAGTTTCAAAGTCAAGGTTTAGCAAAAGGTAACTATTTGTGGCTGCATCTACATGATTTAGCCAAGAATAACCACACCACTCCATGCACTGGTGCTGTTCACAGGGCAGGCTCATTTCAATCAACATTTTAAAGACCTCTGGCCAGTGCTGACAGCCTGCAAAGGGCATGGCAATGAATTCAAGACAAAAAGCTGTTCTCCGCCACATGTTCCTTCCATAGTAGAAATGCCAGAACCTTCCACAGAGCAGGCTGGACACTGGTGCGCCGGCGTGAAGTGCCCGTCCTGCTGGGGTAACAGTGGCCCAACACTGCTAGGAGCCTTCTCCCTCTGCCTGTGGCTGAGCCTGCTCTGCACACTGCCCTCAAGGGTTGCCTCTAGTCTTCATGTAGCCTTCTTCCTTAAAGTCAGGCCTGGGAGAGCTTCTCCACTTCACCACATTCTTTCTTGTCCTCCAGGACATAGTTCAACACCCTTCAAGGACTTAGCCACGGAGCCATTATGGTGGGCCCAATAAGTACATCATTTAAAAAATATGTAAGTGATGAAAATGGCTGTGTTCTTAGCAACCCTTTTTTAAACTCAGAATAAATTTTCCTAAAAAAGAAAACTATTACAAATGGGTCACAGGACTTAAAACAGTAATATTAATAATAATGACCTTCAGAGTCTCTACCCAGGCAATAACGGATGAGGCTGGCATGGGCGACGGCTCCACAGACCTGATGCTATTTTTGGAAAGCACATTTTGACTTATGAATCACAATGGGAAGGTGGAAGATGATTAAAAATTAAAGTAGAAGTGAAAGCTTTCAGCGGACGTGAGTGAACGGAGAGCGGCACCGTCGTTACCTGCACTTTCTCCTGCAGCGCGTTGTACACCTGGTAAATGGCTCTGATGTCCTTCATGACTCCGTCTTTGTCAAAGAAGTCAGTGCTGGAACACAGGAGGCAAAAGGACCCACAAAGTTATCAGGACTGCTATGCGCCTGGAGGCGTTTCCTTATGACCTCTGCCCTAAGCTATCACTGAAATGCTGTGACTCAATGTTCACACAACAAGGCCCACAGCTGCGACTGCAGGAGAGAAATGAACTCCTGTGTCCAAGATACCTTAAAAAATAACAAAAGTTACACATTCATAAGTAACTATACTGATTTTACTGCCTCAAAATAAATACTTTACTAATTAATGAAAAAACAAGTTGCAGCAAATACTTGTAACAGCAGGGGCAAGCACTGTGGCACAGCCAGAAAAGCCTGTATCCCTGGCGTCCTTAATCGGAGCTCCGGCTTGAATCCTTGCTGCTTTGCCTTCATTCCGGCTTCCTGCTAATGCGCCTGGGGAGGCCAGGGAAGATGATCACCTGCACGGGAAACCAGCATGACTGCTGGCTTGTGGCTTCAGCCTGGCCCAAACTACTGTGGCCATTTGGGGAGTGACCCAGTGGACAGAAGAGCTTTCTCTCTCTCCTTCGCTGTCACTTCGCCTTTCAAATAAATAAATAAATCTTTTCAAAAATTTTAAAGGTAAATGGAAACAATATTTTGTTATTCTTTGTCTTCTTAAAGATCTGTTCCACTTACATAAAGGCAGAGTGTGGGGGGCGGTAACCTGCAGAGAAAGGTCTGCCCAAACGCCTGCCATGGCTGGGCCTGCGTCCTCGGGCCACCTTCTACCATGCTGCCAGCTGCACAGTGGGACTCCAACTGCACTGCAACGTGGGACGCTGGCAGCACAGGCTGTGCCATGCCACAAAGCCCGCATGACTTCACATTCACCTATACGATTTGTTTTTCAGCAATCAACTTTTCACTCAATTTTAACATTATTTAGTTCTACAGACAAGCACATTTTATAACATTTCTTTTTGAAATGGGGAAGCAACTGTACAAGTAAGCACGACCACACCTCTATGACTGGTCAGCCCTGACTGTTCCTGCTGCCTTCAATCCCTCTAGCACTGTCTGAGAAACTCAAGAGGCAAGAAAGGGCCAGGATAAAAGCTTCAGAGGATTTCCAGGGAGACGGACTTCCTGTTTGGTAACTATACTGGGGGCCAGCGCCAAGGATCAACGGGCTAAACCTCCACCTTCAAGCACCAGTATCCTGTATGGGTGCCAGTTCAGGTCCCGATTGCTCCACTTCTGATCAAGCCCCTGTTTATTACCTGGGAAAATGGTGGAGGATGGCCCAAGCCCCCGGGACCCCTGTTCTCACATGCAGCTCATGGCCCTTGGTTCCAGGCTTTGAATTGACTCAGCTCTGACTGCTGCAGCCATTTGGGCAGTGAATCAGCGGCTGGGAAATCTTTCCCTCTGTCTCACCTTCTCTCCCTAAATCTGCCTTTCTAATATAAACAAATCTTAAATACTTACATTGGGCCTGACACGATGGCTAGCGGCTCAAGTCCTGGCCTTGTATGCACCGGAATCCCATATGGGCGCTGGTTCTAATTCCAGCAGCCCTACTTCCCAACCAGCTCCCTGCTTGTGGCCTAGGAAAGCAGTCAAGGACGGCCCAAAGCCTTGGGACCCTGTACCCATGTGGGAGATTCCAGGCTTCTGGCTTCGGACTGGCGC
Organism: Ochotona curzoniae; assembly: GCF_017591425.1. NCBI lineage: Eukaryota > Metazoa > Chordata > Mammalia > Lagomorpha > Ochotonidae > Ochotona > Ochotona curzoniae. Next base: position 4,801,279 of record NW_024466512.1, read on the forward strand.
AGGTCTGGCTGTTGCAGCCACTTAGGGAGTGAATGAACAGACGGAAGATCTTCCTCTCTGTCTCTCCTCCTCTGTATAGCTGACTTTCCAATAAAAATAAATAAATCTTTTTAAAAATTTTGCATTAAGCTCTATAGCCACTTCATTTCATATATTTTCTTCTTAATTAGAAAGGTAGATTTAGGGCCCGGCGCGGTGGCGCAAGTGGTTAAAGGTCCTCGCCTTTCACGCCCGGGATCCCATATGGGCGCCGGTTCTAATCCCGGCAGCCCCGCTTCCCTTCCAGCTCCCTGCCTGTGGCCTGGGAAAGCAGTCGAGGACGGCCCAAAGCTTTGGGACCCTGCACCCGCGTGGGAGACCCGCAAGAGGCTCCTGGCTTCGGATCGGCATAGTATCGGCCCGTTGCGCTCACTTGGGGAGTGAATCATCGGACGGAAGATCTTCCTCTCTGTCTCTCCTCTCTGTATATCCGCCTTTCCAATGAAAAAATAATAAAAATAAATCTTTAAAAAAAAAAAGAAAGGTAGATTTACAGAGAGAAGGAGACACAGAGAAACAGATCTTCCATCTGCTGACTCACTCCCTAAATAGCTGTAATAGCTAGAACTGAGATGATCCAAAGCCAGGAACCAGGAACTTCCTCCTGATCTCCTATGTGGGTGCAGGGTCCCAAGGCTTTGGATCATCCTCTGCTGCATTCCCAGGCCACAAGCAGGGAGCTGGAGGAGAATGCTGGGACACAAACTGGCACCCATATGTGATCCCAGCACCTCAAGAAGGAAGATTAGCCCATTGAGCCACCGTGCCGGGCCCGCATCTTCACTTCTTAACACACCTTTCAAACTCATTGTTGGGTCAGCTTTACACATGTTCTAAAGGCTCATTTCCTATGCAGTTTGAGGGCTTTTATAAATCCAGAAAGTAAAGAAAGAAATAGTAGATGGCATTGAAGGCTTAAGAGTGGGGCTATACGAGCATCTATACTAAGTCAGTCCTCAAACAGAAACACAGCAGCCTCCTCACCCCAAATTCCGTACTTAGAAAGAGAAAATGCAAAGCCAGAAGCATTGAAGAAAAGCCCGGAACCTGGATGAAATCTCACACTGAGCAGTCTGGAAGCATCCGCACACAGAAGCCCACAGCGCCTGGTCTCCTTACGTCCCAGCTCAGCAGCGCCATCAGGTGGAAGCCACATTAGGAACCAACTCACCTGTTCTGCAGAGTCAGATTCTTCTAGAATCTACCCTCTTTGGTTGGTTGGCATAAACACACACACACACACACATGCTCACACTCATGTACTCTGGCCAAAGGTGACAGATGTGTGTCACACAAAATCACTTCAGCTCTGTACTCAGGAGTTCCTTGATCTGTCCCCCTCCCTAAAATATTCTTCCTTTTCCTCAGAATGTCTAACTACCAAAGGAAAAAAGGAAACACAAAGGAGAGTGTTGCAAGTCAGTATCTTACTAACAAAGAAGGCAGCGTCTTCGCACTTTGCACTGCCAGCGACGCAGACGCCGAGCAGAGGAGGTCAGAGCAGTGTGGATCTTACAAATGCACCATCAACAAAGCACACATCTCTCAAAAGGATTAAGACATTAACACACCAAGTCAATACAGCTTCTACTTGTACCAACAGAGGAAAAGCTGTTGGCAAAGAAGGAAAACATTCTCATTTTCTCCTCCAACTTACCCATGCTCTTTAATAACTTTGGCGTAACTCTGAGAAGTGTTTGGCACTGAGGACACCTTGTATTCTTGCTGGCTGGTATTGCCCAGATTTGGAATAGCAAGTGATATCCTCTGATTGTACCTGTGAGGGCACAGCGAAGCAGAGGTGTCAGCGGCATCCCCAGCTCTGGGAGCGGGGCCCAGCAACACGTCTCTGTCAGCAACGATAACACATGAACACAAGCCGCCACAGGCAACCCAAAGGTGCAGAACTCAGCCTTTCCGACCAGACACGCGCTGTGAGCGCCAGCAGGGAGGTGTCCTGCTGCACACAGCCAGACGGGGATGAGCACGCTTTACGTGCTAAGGACACATCTACATGGAGGGAAGCTTGCCTGGTGCAATCGCTCAATTAACTTGCTAAGCACAGGGATCCCATAAGGGCACCGGTTCGTGTCCTGGCTGCTCCACTCCCCATCCAGCTCCCTGCTTGTGGACAGTTCAAAGTCTTGGGACCTTGTACCCTCATTGAGACTCTGACGAGGTTCACAGCTCCTGGCTTCAGTTCAGCTCATCTCCGGCCTTTGCAGCCATTAGAGAGTGAACCAGCAAATGGGGGATCTGTCTGCCTCTCCTCCTCTTTGTAAATCTATCTTTCCAACAACAAAATGTTTACTTATTTCAAAAATAAACAGATAAACATAAACTATAATCAGACTTCCACGGTAACAAAACTGCCTTTCTACACAATAGGTTACCAAGAAATAAATGACAATTTCTAGCCATTTGTTCTTAAGAAATTATGTGTAATAAACATGCTTTGCTAATGTTGCTTGATCAAAAATAACTTTAATTTACAGAAATAGGTGACCAAGAAAGTACTCTCTAACTACATGGAGAGTCAGTTTAAAAAAAAATTCTAGAAACTTCTAACAGTGCTTAAAAAAAAAATACATTGCTACAGACATTTTCAAAGTCATCAGTGTTAATCAGCATGCTGTTTCTGTCTGTCTTTACCTTCGGTTCGGCCTGAAGAGGACGTACTCCAGAGCGTGGGTGGAGTTGTTGGCCGTGGAGATGAAGCTGAAGAGCAGGAAGACGAGGTCGGGCACGCCGAGGATGCGCGTCAGCTGCTTGTGGATGACTTGCTCCCTGTATGACATCTGCTGCTGTGTGTTTCGCCGAAATCTGTACCATCCAATGACCTTCTGTATTAGAAAGAAAAGAAAAACAAAGCATCCTCCGTGATGCAAAAATCTTAGGAATGCAAATCTGGGGTGGGTGTTGCGGTACAATGGCGTAAAGCGCAGCCTGGCACACTCAGACCCTCTCCAGGAATGCCTGTGCAAGCTCTGGCCTAAGACAAGGTCTGATGTGCCAGCTCCCTGCTAACGTTCCTGGAAGGCGCAGACTCCGTGGTGTGCTCAGCATGTAGCCACATGAACAGTTTTTAAAAAAAAAAATTTTTTTTTAATTTACTTCCTTAATTTTATTTATTTATTTTTTTACCTGTTACCTTTCAAGGTAGAATGACAGAAAGAGAGATCTTCCATTTGCCGATTTACTCCCTGCACGGCCACAGCAAACCAGGCTGTGCTGCACACCCCAACTGGGGTGGCTGAGACCCAAGCACTGGGATCGTCAGCCATGCCTTCCCAGGCACGTCAGCAGGAGCTGAAGCAGAGGAGGCAGAACTGGAACCAGAGCTCCAGTGGGGACGCTGGCCCGGCTGTGTCACAGAAATGCGACTGTGCCAGTTCTAACAGGTTAGACCCTTTGAAACTTGCTGGAATTTTTCTTTTTCAGGGTTTTTTGATTTGTGGTTGGTTGAGTGCATTGATGCAGAACCTGTACAGATCTCTAGACAACATGAACTAATCTACAGTGACATCAATCAGGCAAATGGCTAAGGAGGGAGGAGGGGTGGGAAAAGCACACGAGGAAACTTGTGCAGGTGGCGGGTGTGACGGCTGCATGGGCGCACACACCTCAGACACATCGAGGCGTGCACTCTAAGGACGTGGGGTTTAGATGCCAGTTATACCTAAAATAACTATTTTAAAAGTTTAGCCTTGTCAGCTGTTGCAACAGCCTAACTGCACTTGTTTAAACACATTACATCCATGTGCTGTCTGGAAGGAGGCACCTTACACCATCTCGCTGGGCATCTGGAAGACAGAGGACAGAAGCAGCATCTGGGACCTTGCCAAGCCACAGGATCATGAGCCCAAGCCCAGCTGCAGCGGGCATCTCGGAGGAGAGCCCCAGGAATCTGAATTTAAGGGAAGGCCTTCGGGCCAGGTGTTGTGGCACAATGGTTAAAGCCAACGCTTGGGCTGCCGACAGCCCGTCCGGAGTGCCGCCTGGAGTTCTGGTTTCACCATTGCTGATCCGGCTTCCTGCTGATGTGCCTGGGAAAGGACCGGAAGATGGTCCAAGTGCTTCAGCCCCATCACCACCATGGGAGCCCCGGATGGAGTTTTAGGCTTCTAGTTTCCACCTGGCCCAGCCGCAGCTGTTGCAGCCGTTCAGAGAGCGGAAGAGTGGATGGAAGAGTTGTCTTTCTCTCTGACGCTCTATCTCTCTGTAATTCTGTCTTCCAAATAAAGTGAAAATGATTTTAAATCGTTAGTATTGTCTAAAAACCAAGAGCATATTTAGATAATGACCGGCTGAGCGCATGCGCCAGGCCTGAAGCTGGTTATAGGACTGAGCGCTACACCCACGCTGGGTGGTGAGGAACGCTCTCTCCACTGAGGTCCCAGCACCTGCACCGAATAAAGGGACAAAGAAATAAGCACAGGTTCCTGCCTGAGCTCAGGAAACACCACTGAAGAGAAAGCTCACCTTCCAATCAGAGAAAGTAATTTCTCTTTTCTTTTAAGTTAAAAAAAAAAAACACTAAATTTTCAGTATAAAATCTTTCCACGATCAGACAGCTAACGAGTGACAGGCACAATGCGGAACTGGGTTGCTAGTCTTTCCACTGGGTGACACAAAGATTCAAAGTCCCCATTACTCACATCATGGTGATCACTAAAAAGCATGAAGTTACTTTATTAAAAAAAAAGGGGGGGGGGAGTGGACCCAGTGCAGTAGCCTAGTGGCTAAAGTCCTTGCCTTGCATGCACCAGGATCTCATATGGGTTCATGTCCTGGATGCTCATTTTCAGCTCCCTCTCTGTGGTCCAGGAAAGCAGTGGAGGATGGTCCAGAGCCTTGGGACTTTGTACCCTTGTGGGAGACCCAGAGGAAGTTCCTGTCTTCAGATTAGCTCGGCTCCAGCTGTTGTGGCCACCTGGGGAGTGAACCAGCAGATGGAAGCTCTTCCTCTCTCCTCTCTGTAAATTTACCTTTTCAATAAAAATAAATAAATCTTACAAGAAAACAAAAGGGATAGCAAATGTGCTGGCTGGAGCACCTGCTGTGTGTAAACGTGGCCCATTCCACTCTCTAACACTTAGGGCAGAAGTCATCATCTTTCCTCTATGCGGCGCTCAGCCGCGTGGCAGTCTCACAAGGACTCAATAATCATAGCAGGATCTCTCAGGAGGCGATTGAGTGGATAATAGTGTTTTTCAGTATTATTCCATTTGTACTTTCTGGGAAAGGAGGGAGCTATCCGCGTATGACTGATCTGACAGCAATACATTTTAATCATGCGTTTGTTTTATCAGAGAGGCCGAGCGCAGCTAGCATGATGACAAGCCCACGCACCATCTCACTCCGCAGACACGCGCAATGCTCTGGACTGGGCCCCGCTGCATCTCGCACGGGGCAGTGCAGACCCACTCCATGCGCCAATGCCTGCCACGCCAAGGGCACACACTGGCAGGCAGCTGGCAGCAGGAGCGGGCACTGCCACTCAACTCCAGACAGGTGCCCCGAGCACCTTAGCTGCTGCTCCAAAGGCACACCCAACAAGAAGTTTCCGTCAGATTCCCCCATCATTCTGATAAAGCAAGGAGGAAATGCCAAGTTAATTTGCATTGGCAATATCTAAAATTCCAGCTTTTAAAACCAAGAAACTGAGAATCTAGGTCACTGGGGCTGAAAAGCACATTTTGAACAACCATGCCTGGGTCATGATGAATTATAGGTATCTCGCCCTAAAATCTTATCTCTGTTGAAGTTGCATAGTCCATTTTTCAGACATTCTTCTCTACTCTCCTTGCTTGACATTCACGTACATTTTCCAGCCAAAGCAATTTCGCCAACCCCGGACACAGCATCATCTTCCGTCTGTGTCCCTTCTGCCCCGTGTCGATCTTGGGACGCCTGTGATGTTCACTGCTATCTATGGCAGAGCAGATGCTTCCAGAAGGCAGAAATGCCCCTTTGCATTACCTTTGTTTGGCCTAAGCCTAACGCCTGAAACCTGTGGAAACTTTACAAATATAATACAGATTCTTTCAGAGCAGTAATTTAGCCCATAATCATGCTGCAGTTGAGGGATTTTGACATAAAAAATACTAGTTTTTAGCTTAAGCCTTACTTTTTTTTTTTTTTAAAGATTTGTTTTATTTTTTATTGGAAAGGCGGATATACAGGGAGGAGAGACAGAGAGGAAGATCTTCCGTCCGATGATTCACTCCCCAAGTGAGTGCAACGGCCGATGCTATGCTGATCCGAAGTCAGGAGCCTCTTCCGGGTCTCCCACGTGGGTGCAGGGTCCCAAAGCTTTGGGATGTCCTTGACTGCTTTCCCGGGCCACAGGCAGGGAACTGGATGGGAAGTGGGGCCGCCGGGATTAGAACTGGTGCCCATATGGGAAACCGGGCGTGCAAGGCGAGGACCTTAACCACTGCGCCATCGTGCCAGGCCCAAGCCTTACTTTTTAAATGTACCTTTTTAGGTACAAACCACCTTTTAAGGTAAAATGTAATATTATGGGCCTGACGATGTGGCCTAGCAGCTAAAGTCCTCGCCTTGAATGCACCAGGATCCCATATGGGTGCCGGTTCTTATCCCAGCAGCTCCACTTCCCATCCAGCTCTCTGCTTGTGGCCTGGGAAAGCAGTCAAGGACAGCCCAAAGCTTTGGGACCCTGCACCCACGTGGGAGACCCGGAAGAATTCCTGGCTCCTGGCTTCGGATCGGCGCAGCACCAGCAGTTGCGCTCACTTGGGGAGTGAATCATTGCACGAAAGATTTTCCTCTCCTTTCTGTATATCTGACTTTGTAATAAAAATGAATAAATCTTTTTAAAAAATGTAATATTACACCTTCTTATATATGTGGAGGTACCTGTTGTGGGCTAAGGAGTTGATTAGTGCTTGTTAGCCTGGGCAGGAACAGGAACAGGAACGGGGCTTGTGGCTAAAAACACCTCGACTAATTGGACTAGCTGTATCCAATATCCTGCTAAATGAGGATGGGGGGAGTATATAAGGAGAGGTGAAGGAGCAATAAAGGGAGACTTCACAGAGACTTCCTCCATCACTGGTCTCCTGTCAGTGCTTCATCCCCAGACCTTCTCCCTGTCCACATTACTGGCTCTGATGGTCACAGCAGTATGGGGATCAAAATGATAACAAATGATAAAGATTTTTCTTTCTGAATTAAGAATATCATCTCTGTGTCTAATCTGGAAAGTTAGAGTTAAAAAAAAAATCCTTTGGTCCAAAACCTTGGGACGCTGCACCCGCATGGGAGACCAGAAAAGACTCCTGGCTCCTGGCTTCGGACTGGTGAAGCTCCACCGTTGTGGTCACTCAGGGAGTGAATTAACGGACGGAAGATCTTCCTCTCTGTATATTTTGACTTTCCAATAAAAAAATAAAATGAATCTTTGCAGAGTTCATTTTATGATTTTATGTACAGGGTCTAACAGGAACACAATGGAATATAAACCCTACTTCCTATCAGGGAAAATAAAGTATCCAAGTGTCACAATAAAATTCATATCTTTAATTACAAAAGGAAATAGTAACATCTGTTTTAAGACACTTGACCTCAGAAAGAGCCAAGTGAACAACATGAAACAACCCATGATGGTCTATTATTTATCAAAATAGTAAATTATACTTTAAGATCCCAAAATTATCTGCATTTCCCTAATTGCTAGAGAACCTGAGCATTTTTTCATGTGTCTATTTCATCATTTAGAAATTTTATCTGGGCCCTATGCAGTAGCTAGCAGCTAAAGTCCTGGCCTTGCACGCTCCGGGATTCCATATGAATGCCGGTTCATATCCCAATGGACCTGCCCCCCATCCAGCTCCCTGCTTGTGGCCTGGGAAAGCTGTCAAGGACATCCCAAAGCCTTGGGACCCTGCACCCATGTGGGAAACCCAGAAGAGGCTCCTGGCTTCGGATCGGCTCAGCTCCAGCCATTGCAGCCGCTTGCAGAGTGAATCAATGGACGAATCTTCCTCTCTGTATATCTGAAGTTCCAATAAAAAGAAAATAAATCTTTAGGACTTGGCACCATGCTCCCATGCCGGTGCACACTGGCTGGAAAGGTGGCAGGCATCCAGAGGGGCCTGAGACTCAGGCTTGGGTTGGGGGAAGGCTAGGGGCACAGCACCAGTGGGCATGTGGGACCCGGGAGCTCACTTCTAGGCAGGTGGAGCAAACCTGGGGATTTCCTTATGTGCTTGGTCCTGGGTTGGGCGGGTAGGGGGGAGACAGCCAAGGTCAGCATGCTGCCCTGCTGTGCTGGCAGACCAAGTGTGAGGAACCTCAAAGGGCCTGGATCTTGGGTGTGTGGAGGGTAAGGCACCAGGCCAGCACGTGCCAGGAGCTTGGGACCCTGGTGAGCAGCAGAGCACTGGACCAGGACACCACCCACCCACCGGGAGATGGCTGGGCTGGAGAACCCACGCACTCCTGAAGGACTGTAGATTGATAAGCAAAAGGAGCAAGAGATATGGGGTAGGGAAGACCGTCCAGGAGTATCTTGCACGTGAGGAATGACACCTGAGGAATTCCCAACAAGGCCACTGTACCTGCAGGTAAGTAAGTGGCCCGTTGGTTTGGAGGCAAGAGACCAAAAACCTTTGATGGGTCATACCGATGCCCAGGCAACATGGGAGACCTGAGCTGGGCTTGTTAGCATGGAAAATTGCTGACCACCACACGCCAGCCCACATGCAACCCAGGGTTGAAGGTCTGTCTGGCAGGGCTAGATCCCAGTACCTAAAAGTGTTAGATCAGGGGACGGGACACATTAGGCTGGGCCATGACCCCAACCAGCGTGCACGAAAACCAGGTCTGAGGGTAAATTCTATGGGGGATACATGGGACCAACCATATGGAATTATGAGTTCTGCTGGTTAGCTTAAGAGTTGGGATGGTGACGGGCTGAGCTAGGCGTGTCCATGGAACTTACCAACACTCACAGGTACTGGGGCTGGGAACAGGTGGGGCAGGTCAAGGCTGCAGCACCCGCAGGAGCACCCTAAAACAAGGCGTGGGGCAGGCCGAGCTGCAACATCCAACAGCTCATACAAAGACCGGAACGGATGGGTCAGACCATGCTGGGTAAGGGCCTAGCACCTGCTGGCATGCATGAGATCTGGGTCTGGGAGCAGATTGAGCAGGGGAACTTGAGAAACTCCCCTAGTGGGTCATAGCTCCCACTGGTGAACACATGATCCAGACCTGGATGTTGGGCAGGTAAGCTGGGCAGAGTAGCTCCATCCGTTGGCAAGCATGTGAGTTGGTTTTGGAAGCAGGCAGACTGGGTAGAACTGAGCAAAGCTTAGCCCGTTGGCAAGCACAGAAACCAGGATGGAGTAAAGGTCATGCCAGGCTAAGCTGTCACATCTACCAGACTGCACGAGCAAGGGACAGGAGCAGACTGAGCAGGGACATGTTGCAGCAGGGAACAGGCCTGGTTGGGAAGCTAAGCAGATGCCTTGGCTGGGTTGTGATTCCCACTGGTGAGCGCGGGGGCCTGAGTGGGGGCGTAGTCAGGTCTGGACATAGCTGCAGTGTCCTCAGCACAAGTGTGGGCTGGGTCTGGGCTGACTGGGCTTGACTCCAGCACCTACTGGCGCTTATGAGAACCAGGGTAGGTGTATGATGGGCTGGGCTAGGACTCTGCCCCTGCTGAGCCATGCATGAGCTATGTCTGGGTGTGCGCAAGAACCACAATAGGGAGCAGCCCAGAGCAGGCAAGGAATGGTACCACCAGTACACATTTGGCTCAGGTTGGGGGCAAGCCAGGATGGGCCAGTTCACATCACTTGCTGGCAAATCCGAGAGCCAGAATGGTGTGTGAGTCATGCCAGATCGTGCCGTAATACCAGTCAGTTCACATGAGGGCCTGTATTGGGGGCTGCATGGACTGGCTAAGCTGTAGCTACCACCAGTGTGAGCTGGGGCTGGGAGTGGGCCAGGCCAGGCTACAGCACCCACTGGCAAATGCCGAGGTGAGGCGGGCTGTGACAGACTGAGCTGCAGCATCCAACCAGCAAACGTGATACCTAGGGGGTGGGGGGGGGGGTGGACAGGGGCAAACCCGGTAGAGGGGCTGCATGAGGCTCTCCTGCTGGGCCACTACTCCCACTGGTGAGCATGAGAATTGGGATTGGGGGAAGATTAGGCAGGGCAGGGCTACAACACCTGTAGGCCTTGTGTGGGCTGGATCAAGGGAAAGCCAGGCTGGGTTGACTGTTCCTACTGGTGCATGCATAAATCAAAGTGGGCGTGAATTAGTTGGGCTTTGCTGCAGCACCAGTCAGCAGATGCTGGCACAGAAGGCAAACTGTCAGGCTAAACAGCAGAACCACTTGGAGAATGCAAGATCTGGGAGTGAGGCCTTTAGGGAAACAGGGGGCACCTCTCTGATGGACTGCAACTCCCACTGGTGAGCATGGAAACCAGAACTAGCGGCAGGCATAGCTAGACAAAGAGTGGCACCACGAGCACGTGTATGGGCTGAATATTAGGAATGGTTGGGTTGAACTAGGCGTCAATGCCCAATGATGTTTATAAGAGCTGAATGGGATGTGGGACAGACTGGACCAGTCTGCTGCACATACTGGCAAGCAAGGGAACCAGGGCATGGGGCGGGCCTGATGGGAATTATTGCAGGTCACTCTGACTAGGCTGCAGCTCCCAATTGTTTATATGCGGGCCAAGTCTGTGGTATGCAGGATCGGGCTAGGCTCTAATACCCATTAGTTTGTGTAGAAGACAGAGACGGAAACAGAACTGACCAGTACTCGTAACTACCAGTGCTGCATAGGCTGATTTGGGCAACAGACTGTGCCAGACCCTGCACTGCCATGCACACACAAGAATCAGGTCTGGGTGCACTTCAGATGAGGTTTCTTTGGGAGTTCTCCCAATTGAACCACTGGACTCAGAACTCCCAACCATGGAGAGAAGGGCAGGTTTCATGGTCTGACCGTGCTGTGCCTGTGTCAGAGCTGGGCCTCCTCAGTGACTTAGATGAAGCAGTGGACAGCATATCCAGAAGCACTCGGAGGATATGGCAGTACACTGGAGCCTGCAGAGGACACCTGGTGCCACAACAGAGGATGAAGGACAGAACAAATCGATCAACTACCCAGCCAAGTGTTGGCAGTGAGTCTCCTGGGCAAACGGATACTCCAAGGTAAACTATGTCAGCCAGTGGATTCTGGAGAGATTTCATCATGCTTGGAGAGCTGAGATTGGCAGCAATTCAGAACTGCTGAGCTATCGAAACCTCTTGAGCAGGACCCTCAGAGTGTGACCACATCGAGGAGCCTGGGATGGGTGGGAGGCTGGTGTGGCATCTGCCTTTATCTCCTCCAAATACAGGAAGGAATAAAGAGAATGTGAAAACAGTGGTCTCACCCACTTTTCTCTAGCCCTTGACCATTTGTGCCCTAATCAAATATGTAAAAATTATCAAAAATTAAATTAAAAAAAAACCTTGAAAAACAATCTTTTAAAAAAAGTGTCTGTCCATGTCCTTTGCCCATCCTGGATTGCCTGCTTTACTGTTGTTGAATTTCTGCAGTTCCTTGCAAACTCTGGATGTTAGTCTTACATCTGTTATGCAATTTGCAAATGTTTTCTCCCATTCTGCTGCCTTTATTGACCAGTTTTCCCTGTGGCACAGAAGCTTCTGAGCTCGATTTAGTCCCATCTGTCTACTGGCTTTAGCTGCATGCTATTTTGGGGTCTTCTCTCAGACTCTCTGCCTACGCCTATGTCTTGCACACTGTTCCCGATGCTTTCTTCTCGTAATCTGATGGTCCTGGGTCATTCGTTTAGATCCTTGATCCATTTAGAGTTGATTTTTTTTTTAAGATTTATTTATTTTTATTACAAAGTCAGATATACAGAGAAGAGGAGAGACAGAGAGGAAGATCTTCCATCCGATGATTCACTCCCCAAGTGAGCATAACGGCCAGTGCTATGCCAATCCAAAGCCAGGAACTTCTTCCGGGTCTCCCGCGTGGGTGCAGGGTCCCAAAGCTTTGGGCCATCCTCTACTGCTCCCCCAGGCCACAAGCAGGGAGCTGGATGGGAAGTGGAGCTGCTGGGATTAGAACCAGCGCCCATATGGGATCCTGGAGCGTTCAAGGTGAGGACTTTAGCCGCTAGGCCACGCCGCCCATAGAGTTGATTTTTATATAAGGTTTTGTTTCTTACTTCTGCAGGCATGTATCAATTTTACCAGCACCATTTGTTAGATCGTCCTTTCTCCCTGGATTAATTTTGGTTTGCTTTATCAAAAATTAGCCGGTTATAGATACGTGGCTTCACTTCCGGAATGTCCATTCAGCTTCACTAATTGAAAAAACCCTGCATGGTACAGTCTTGTTTTCTCCATTTATTTCAGCTATAGGGCACATGACGATTTAGAAAGTGAACTTTATCAAATACGGTGGGGCTATCAGTATAGCTCAGAAGTTGGAACGGTCACTTGTGATGCCAGACCTTATATGAACACTGGTTTGAGTTTCGGCTGTTCCACTTCCAATCCAGACTGAGCCTGCCACACGGGGGAGACCCTGGCTCCTGGCCTCTGCCCAGCCCAGCCCGTCAGCCAAACAGCAGAAGAAAGGTCTGTCTGTCTCTCTCTTTCTAACTCTGCCTTATAAAAAACATACCTTAAAAACTCAAAAGCTTCCCTCTTAAGTATCTTTACCAATTTACATTCTATGAACTAGGACTTTCTCAGTTTCCACCACCACCTTGCCAAACACTGTCATCAATTACTTAAATCTTTTTGCCAACCTGATGGGCAAAAGCAAAGTAGTCTGATGTTTTGATTTGTGCTTTCCGATTAAGGGAAGATGTCTTTTCATTTATTTCTTGGGCATTTGTGGATTTTTCTGTGCATCTTTTATTCATATCCTTTTTTCCATTTTTCTCACTTCAAATTTAGAAACCTGGGGTAGAGGTTTGGCCTGGTGAGGCAAAATTGTTACCCCATAGCACAGCCCTGGACGGTGCGTGGCGTGGCTCACAGAACTGGGTTCCGGCCACCTGTATGAAGATCTGGGTTGAGTTCGGTGCTCTTGGCTTTGGCCTCAGTGCAGCCCAGCTGCCGGAAACATTCGTGCTGGTTCTCTCTTGCTCTCTCTGCCTCTAAAATTAGATACAGATTTGACAGCTTCTTAAAGAAGACTTCCTGATACTCTGACATACAGAGTACGCTCTAGGTAACTGAACTCCAGAAGAATCTTTATGAAGCAGATTTCAGTGTTAGAAATTACAGTAGAGATTCACAACCTAAAATATGAAAGTTGCCCACAGACTTCAAGTGGCATATGGAGTTAAGGGATGGAATATTGGGAAGTTCCAGAACAAAAGTTCTTGGGAGCTACTCAGAGATCAGAGCTGGACCACGTAATGCCTGTGGCTGCTGGAACAGCCTGGCCCAGGTGGGCGGGCAGATGGGTTAGTGCCAGGAGCCACCGCCTCGCCACGTACCATAGAGTCATTTTTCCTTCCTTCTCATCCATCCTGGCACACTTCCTGGTCTTCCTTCTCGCGGGAAGTGCCCCCTAGTGGTACCAAGAAGGTCCTGCACATTAGAAAGGCACCTTGTCTTTGACAAGGTGAAATGTTTATTGGCACTTTTCAACTGATGGTTTAATCATCAATCTGTTTTCCTGGAATTAGTATCACAGAACAGTAAAGGCCACAGATGGCATAACCAACCAAGTGATAAAACTGATTATCAGACAAATGTGTAACAAAAAAGGTGGTCCATCTTCAATTTTGCTCCCTCTTGCCTACCATCTACAATGGGAGAGTATATTCAAATGCTGATAAATGATAAACATATGACCTTGTGCAAAACCATCTGTACCAACTCTGACTTGAAAGAGTAACATGCCCAAGAATGTTTCATTATCATTTGTTTTTCAGAAATATTTTTCCTTATTATAGAATCCATGTGTATTACATATTTACAAAACTTAGATTTTCAGTTAAAAGGTACGAAGACAAAAGCAGTCAATTACTCCCTTATTAACTTTGCAGATTAGAGTTCCCTTTGTCTTCTAATTCTTACATCATGAAATTATACTGTAACTAAGTTTTTTTCTAGTGATGAATTGTAAACATTGTCTTATTTCTGCGATCTACTTTGAAATCCACTTAACAAAACTAACAATACAAACATCAACTCTCACTTTACATTCGATTGAAGTTTGGAAGGTAATAAGAGAAATAATTTCTAAATCAGAATGGGCACCAATCCCAACATACCTTTCTCCGATCTTTAAGAATTCTGTCCAAACTCTCTTCATTAACTTTGCTTGCATAGTCATAAAAACTGTTTTGGGGGGAAAAATACCTTGTTAAAATTATAGTATTATGACAGGGGTGTGCTTAGCTGTCTGTGTAACCCTAATGAGGTATAATTGCAGGTCTTCCATAGGTAAAGGGAAGGAGGCCTCAGGCTTTAGGGACACAAACTATCTTTTGCACTCAAGAGATTGCTACATTCAAAAGGCATTACTTCCACACAGGGAGGTGCCGATACAAGTAATTACAAAATGTGTGATTTCAAATGTCTGAGACATCTTTTCTTTGTTTCTAAGTATCAATTGCTTATAAAAAAATGATACTGTAGCAGTTTATCTTCTGAGGAATGAAGGGAAATGAACACTTGTTGAATGAATGATTAGTGAGACGTTCAGCTGTAGGTCTCATGTTGTTTCATGCCATTCTTGCCCCAAAGCTGGGAAGTATTAGCTTAGCCCAACAATTCAAGAAGTTTTACCACCAATTCTGTAGCTAAAGATATATTGGGGTTAAGCAATATGGCCCGAATCAAATCACAGAGCCAGGTCTGACTAGCACCAAACCTGACCAGCTAACTTCCAAAAGACCAACGTGCTGGGGATCCACCCAGGGTGGCTGAGCACATCTAACACACACAGGCCTCTCCCCCATCACTGCTCTTCTCCCACCACCACAAGCCCAGGCCTTATAAGGCAGGAAAGAGTTCAAGGGAAGCAGGAATCAAAGATTCCAGCCATCGCCCCAGTTCGCCCACTGTACGGTTGGGACAAGGCACTTTACCCCGCTGGCCTCCATTTCCTTCTTTTGCATAACAAGGAGTTTGAAATAGACAGCTGATTCCTAAGGTTTCTGCTTTAAGAATTACCAGTCTACTTAAGACCAGTTCAGTGTGTGTACGCTCTGCCAGCGTCTTGAAGAATCCCAGGAAGGTTAAGGCGGGCATATCCATCCCAGTGCTGGGCTTTCGCTGTGGCACAAGCAGGCACTTGCAGAAGCCAGGACACATGAGTGGGCAGGGCCAATCAA
The DNA here is from genome assembly GCF_017591425.1 of Ochotona curzoniae. Taxonomy (NCBI): domain Eukaryota; kingdom Metazoa; phylum Chordata; class Mammalia; order Lagomorpha; family Ochotonidae; genus Ochotona; species Ochotona curzoniae. Next base: position 4,816,684 of record NW_024466512.1, read on the forward strand.
AGGAACTGCCAGTAGTGGGCCTGGCTCCCAGCCTCTTCTCTCCCAGCTCCTCAAGAGGCCAGGCTCTCAGTGCCTCCTGGGGCTCCTCTTGCAGGCAGCCGTCCTGAAGGAAGGCAACATTGCAATAACCCAGGCAGGGGCCACATGTGCAGGAAGTGAATAGGACACACATCCACAGCGATTCTTGTGAGTGCAGAGGGGCTGGAAGTTTTGGCCAGATGACAAGAGACCAGTCAGGATGAGAGCTACAAAGAACCTAGCAGGCCCAGCTATGCAGGAGGACATGGCAACTGTGACCAGGCCGTGATGATCAAGGCACTGGATGGGAACTGGGGGGGGGGGGGGGCAGCACTGGATGGCAGGCACTGGATGAGAACTCGAGGGGAGGCAGCACTGGACAGTGGGTACTGGACAGGGACTGGGGGGCAGGGGCAACACTGGATGGGGACAGTGGGCACTGGATGGAGACGGGGGGAGCGCTGCATGGCAGGCACTGGACAGGACTCGAGGGGGGCAACGCTGCATGGCTGGCACTGAATGGGAACTGGGGGGGGGGCTGCACTGCACGGCGGGCACTGAACAGGGTCTCAGGGGGAAGGGGCAGCGCTGGATGGTGGGCACTGGACAGGGATCGGGGTGGCCAGGGGGAGGCAGCGCTGAACAGCGGTATTGGCCCAGCTTCTGGGAAGAAGTAAGGATTCGGCATCTCATCCACCAGAGCTGAAATCAGACCAGGCATCAGCTGGAAGGCTTGGGACTGAGAAAGCAGCCAAAGGGCCGGGTGGGGTTTGCTTGCCACCCGACTTCGTCTCCCTCCTCCGTCTCCCTCCTCACTTTCCCATCTGAATGTTTCTCCCACTTCTAAAATGGACCCAGTATACAGTAATTTAAACAAACGCAGGGAATGAGGAAAGCTCTGTCTTCCTCCTCATGATCAGCCTGAGGGGACACTTGTACTGTCACTCAGACACGGTCCACACCACTGCTACACTGCCAGGCATGCAGAGAACTCCACAAATACATGGGATCTAGGTGTCTTCAAGAGTACTTGACTTCTGTAGCCACGTGGCAGGGTTACCTATGCCAGACTGCAATCAACCAATCATTCAATCGATCTTGAAGAGAGACTAAGAGCTACAAAGAAGGAAGTGGCTTACCTAAAAAGTTTTGAACAAGGCTGATGGTTGTGGATTTCTGCAGATAGAAAGAAGAGACGTGTTTCAATTAATCGAGTAAGACACAGGCAACGATAAAACAGCTCCTGCTTTCCCCTGAACTACGACAACATGATGGCAGTTGTTGCCTGCACACCAGCAAAGTGGCCTTCCAAGGTGGACGCTCTCACACTCACTCTCGGAACCAAGCAGGCCAGAGAAGGAGTAGTTTCCATCTGCCCAGGTAGGATGCGTCCACAGTTGGCAGCATTCCTTCTGGAACATGCTGCTGTCCTGTGCCTAAGCGATCCTACCACTGCCTTGCAAGCACTGAGTCAGTGGTCAAAGCTGTGAGGACAGTGTTAGCCTGGGCTAACCCAACCCAGGCCTGGGATTCAGACCCGCAATTTGGGACATCTACTAACCCTTTCAAAGATGATTAGTAAACATTCATAAGGTAAATCCTAATGGACCCTGAAACCCAAAGAAGATGCAGAGGGAACACGTCTGCAGCCCAGCCAGCGGGCTTCCTGTCGGGCTTTCTTTGCCAGATCCCGAGCCGAGCCCAGTTCTGCTCAGCACATGCTCCTGCAGAGTCTACCACCTGCCGCATACAAAGCCACAGCTCACAGGTGCAGGCCTCACCTGCAGCTTCACCAAAATGCAACCACTGCGTGAAGGACACAAGGAAGGACGTGCCCATGAGCTTCTGACTGGGGATAATGCTGCCAGGATACACCTGCCAGTGCAACGTTCCACAGGGAAGAATGCTCATTTGCCTATCTACAGTTGTTGACAGGGCAAGGCAAATAAGAGACCCTCATCTGGACATACTGCCTGTTTTTTTTCCTCAAAAGATTTATTTATTTTTATTGAAAGTCAGATTTACAGAGAAGATACACAGAGAAAAATCTTCCATCTGTTGATTTCACTTCCCAAGTGGCCCCAAGAGCCAGAGCTGAGCCAATCCAAAGCCAAAAGGCAGGAGCCTGGAGCTTCTTCCAGGTCTCCCACGCAGGTGCAGGGTCCCAAGGCTTTAAGCCGTCCTTGACTGCTTTCCCAGGCCACAAGCAGGGAGCTGGAAGGGAAGTAGAGTGGCCAGGATATGAACTGGTGCCTATATGGGATCACAGCGCATGCAAGACAAGGACTTTAGCCACTGAGCTACTGCTCCTGGTCAGTGAGGTGAGGGTTTAGCATTGAACTATCACGCCACCCTGTATCTCCTTCAACACCCAGAAGTGACACAACTGGGGCTGGCTGCGTCGTGCAGCACCTTATACCGTCACCTGTGACACAGGTGTAACACATCAGCACGCTGGTGCAAGTCCTGGCCTGTGTACTTCCTCCTAAGGCACCTGGGACACAGCAGGTGACGGCCCAAGTGCTCGGGTCCCCACACCTACCCTGAGAGATGCAGCTTCCGGCTCCTGGCTTTGACCTGGCCACGCAAAGTGAATGGAAGACACCACTGTCCTCTCCTCTCAGTCTTCCCCTCCTCTCCACTTGTAAATTTCAGGTAAATATATCCTTTTTACAAATGACAGTTTGTCAGCATCACTATTTCAGACATATTCTCAGTAAGATGTGGAATATTTTTAACCATTAGTAGGAGTTCAGGGTAAAGAAAAATTCATCTACTGTAAAGCAAAGACTTTTGTTGAATGAAATCCCTAGTGGAGGCTCTTAACTTGGAACACACATCCTCCCTGCCCTCTGAGAACCCAGGTGTACAGTTCTGCTTAAAACAAATTAAATTCATACATATGCAAACAAGATGTCAACATTTTGTATGCGAAATAAGCATTCTCTACACAGGCCACCAAGGGCTGGCACTGTGCCATAACTGATTTAAGTCATAGCCTCCAACGCCAATGTCCATATGGGCACTGAGTTGAATCCTGAGTGCTCCACTTCCAATCCAGATTCCTGCCAATGCTTCTGGGAAGGCAGCAGGAGACGGCCCAATTCCTCGGCTGCCTGGTCCATGGTGGGAGACTGGAATGAAGCCCCTGGTTTCCACTTGGCCTAGCCCTGGCCATTGCGACCATTTGGGGGAGCGAACCAGCAAATGGAAGCTCTCTATCTCTCTCTCTCTCTGTTTCAAATCAATAAAAATCAATGCTTGTTAAAATCTCCTTCAATGGAAATAATAGTCTTACCCATTTTCCTGTAGCCCTTGAACCTTTTTGCCCTAGAGTAAGATAAAGGTGTTTGTGTGTGGATTGAGGTACTGTCAGAAAATAGTGAGTGTGAACCCTTTACTCAGACCTCTCACTCCAGAGGTCAAGTAGGAAACCTCCACGCTACAGCAGGGCATACTCCCATGGCACCTATCCCGACATCTGACCTTCCAACTCAGCTTACATTTTTTTTTAATTTTATTTTTATTGGAAAGGCGGATATACAGAGAAGAGAGACAGAGAGGAAGATCTTCCGTCCGATGATTCACTCCCCAAGTGAGCACAACAGCCGGTGCTATGCCAATCCGAAGCCAGGAGCCTCTTCCGGGTCTCCCACGCGGGTGCAGGGTCCCAAAGCTTTGGGATGTCCTTGACTGCTTTCCCGGGCCACAGGCAGGGAGGTGGATGGGAAGCGGGACTGCCGGGATGGAACCGGTGCCCATATGGGATCCCGGGTGTGCAAGGCGAGGACCTTAACCACTGCGTCACCGCGCCAGGCCCAGCTTACATTTTTTAATACCTACTTTTTTTTTTTTTTTAAAGAAATGTGTCCCAGTGGTAACAGCATGTTTAAAATAACACTAGTAAACACACTGTGAGATACACAGAGGTATTAAGTTAAACATTGTACATGGCGCCAGTACGTGTACCCACAGTGTCAGCAACCCACGAGTTCCAGTTTAACTCCTGGCTGTGACACTTCTGACCCAGCTCCCTGCTTGTGGCCTGGAAAAGCAGTGGAGGGTGCTGGTAAGTGTGAAGGCCAGAGTGGGGGCTGCTGTCTAGTCTGGACACAGCTGCAGTGTCCTCAGCACAAGTGTGGGCTGGGTCTGGGCCGACTGGGCTTGACTCCAGCACCTGGTACTCGTGAGAACCAGGGTAGGTGTAGGATGGGTTGGGCTAGGATTCTACCCCTGCTGAGCCATGCATGAGCTGTGTCTGGATATAGACCAGGCTAGGCTGGGCTGTAGTACCCAACAGTAAAAACTGGAATTGGTGAGAGCCAGTCAGGAAAAGGCCACTGTCCCTGTTAGAACAGGAGGTGGACTAAGTAGGGTTGGAACATGGACCCAACGGTGTGCACGAGATCTGGCATTGGGAAAGGTTGGGGAAGGATGGAGGAGCTTGGGGAACTTCTCTGTTGGGACACAGTCCCTGCAGGTGAGCACAAGAACCATAATAGGGAGCAGCCCAGAGCAGGTAGGGAACAGCAACCACCAGCCCACATTTGGCTCAGGTTGGGGGCAAGTCAGGCTGGGTCAGTTCACATCACCCGCTGGCAAATCCAAGCACCAGAATGGAGTGTGAGCTGGACCGGGTTGGGCCACAACACAAGCCAGTTCACATGAGGGCCAGGACTGGGGGCTGGCTGAGCTGGGCTGAGCTGTAGCCCCCACCAGAGTGAGCTGGAATTGGGGGTTGGCCGGGCCGGGCGAAGCTACAACACCCACAGGCAAATGCCAAGGTGAGGTGGACCATGCCACAGTGGCTTTTTTTAAGATTTATTTATTTTTATTGCAAAGTCAGATTTAAAGAGAAGAGAAGAGAAGAGAAGAGAAGAGAAGAGAAGAGAAGAAAAGAGAAGAGAAGAGAAGAGATCGTCCGTGCATTGATTCACTCCCCAAGTGGAGGCAACAGCTGGAGCTGAGCTGATCCAAAGCCAGGAGTTTCCTACAGGTCTCCCACACAGTTGCAGGGTCCCAAGGCTTTGGGCCATCCACTCCTGCTTTCCCAGGCCACAAGCAGGGAGCCAGAAGGGAAGTGGAGCAGCCAGAACATGAACCAGTGCCTATATGGGATCATGGCACTTGCCAGGTGAGCACTTAAACCACTAGGCTATCATGCTGGATCACTTTTGAAAACACAGGTACAAATAATGAGTAACTACACAAGAGCCCATGAAACCAAGCTCTGTTCAGATTTTAAAGAGTTCAGCAACATAAAAAGCAAAACCCCTCAACAAAAGATGAACAGGACACTACATACATCCCGGGTTTTTGCTTGGCCGGCGGACACAGTGATAAGGGGTTATGGGGTTTTTTCCTCTTGGGAGATAGTTTACTTTTCTCAGTCCTAATCCCATGTGAGTCCTCACTTTTGTGCCCAATCCACGCAGCAGAAGGCTGTCAGCAGAGGCTGGAGTAACTGAAGAGTTGGTCCCAACATGATCTAATCTTCCAACAGGAAACTGTTCCCCTTCTTTCCTTCTGTACTCAGTAGGGGGACAGAAACCGACTCCCAGTATTCCTTGCTCTGCTCTGCCCACTGACTCTAAGTTCACCTTCCGCCTGATGTCTTCCCTGGCCTCCTCAGAGTGGCTTTTCTCCACCCTGGCACTCGCTGGGATTTTCTGGTCCTTTCTCTCAGTGCTTCTCTTGCACTGTCCGGCCTTTCTGCATAGCTGCTGTATGCCCACCTGCAGCTCTGACGGAAACATGCCTTTGGGCATCCCTCTCTCGGCCTGGCACCTGGAAGCTCTGCTGTAACTGTCTGCTGCACAAAGAAACAGCCTCTGCCTTGTCCGGAGTGTCAGGTGCTCTGTGATCTGCCAAGGGGAACCAGGAAGGGTTATGACCCACACTGACCAAAGGAGAGTGGCTGCGTCCGTAACCTGTCCCTGCTAGCTGAGAGGCCCCCTGCAAGCGAGAGGCTCAGCCCTCAGCAAGTACCTCAGGCAAACATCTGCGAACAGCACTGCCTGACTCCTGCAGGCAGGATGGGCCAGACCATCTATCTATGTGACCACAAAGTGACACTGGTAACTGGGAGAGCAAAATATACAAAGCTCAGTTCACCGTGGCTCTGACAAGACCATCAAGTAGTCACTTGGTGAGTCAGAAGAAGGCAGACCAACTGATGGGACAGGGCTCGCTTTCTAGAACAGCTAATCGTGCAGTTAGGTTTACACGGACTTAAAAAAATTCCCATAATTCATTAGCGCAGATCATCTTATCTAAGTACTTCTAATCCTTCACAAATACTCAAGTACCAAAGAACAAAACAAATAGCAGGTGCAGACACGGAAAGGTGCCTCCTGAGGTAACAACTTACCGATTATCTGCAGAAATTCTGTGTTGCTCATCTGAGAGTCACTGATGCTGAAGGTTTCCTCTTGCCTCACCTCTCCCAGCAAAAACCCTTCCTGAGAGTAAAACAGCCGCAGATTATATACAATTTTACTGAAAATAGGAAGACACTGAGAACATGCAAGATTTTATGATAATTCTAACAATAACCCATGTAAGCTTTTCAGTGTAAACAAACAAGCAGACCAAGGAGTCCAAGGCGTATTATCAACTGGATCACTCCACAAAAGGATTCCGTAACAAGAAAAATATGATCCTGATTCCACCAAGACGTTAGGCCTGGATGGAGTTTCGAGGCGACTTCCTCTTCTCAGTGCTGCGAAGTCTCACAGCCAGTGTCTGAGTGCTCACCTCGGCAGCGCTGTCTGCGACGAGCCCGGCACGGCTCCTGCACGGGGCTGACATGGATTCACACAGCCTTCCAGATTTGTTGTATGCGTGACATAAGCTACATTTATTATTTTTACATAAGCTTTAAAAATGCTCAAAAAGCACAAGTATCTATGCCAAAGTTGCTTTCTTTTTTAAGATTTATTTATTTTTATTGCAAAGTCATCTGACTTTGGAGCGAGGAGGAAAGACAGAGAGGAAGATCTTCTGTCCGATGATTTACTCCTCAAGTGACCTCAACAGCCGGTGCTGCGTCGATCCGAAGCTGGGAGCAAGGAACTTCCTCTGGGTCTCCCACGCGGGTGCAGGGTCCCAAAGCTCTGGGCCATCTGACTGCTTTCCCAGGCCACAAGCAGGGAGCTGGATGGAAAGTAGAGCTGCCAAGATTAGAACTGGCACCCACGTGGGATCCCAGCACGTGCAAGGAAGGACTTTAACCACTTCACTATCACGCTGGGCCCAAATAAATAAATTTTTATTTTTAAAAAAATGAGGAATTCAAGAACAGATCTTATACCATTTTATGCTATCCATACACATGTTGTTCCTTAATAAATGCAGAGGCTCCATGCTGAAGACCCGGAGTTACTAGCACACTGCCTAGGGCCGGAGTGCTGGCTCCACATCCAGCCCGTGTGGGGACTCTGTCCTGCAAGCCTACCCAGTTACAAGGCTGTCCCTGCCCTGCCCTGGCCTCCTCACACAGCAGCTTGTCAGAGACGCCTCACCTGATGGAAACGGCAGCTGCCAGGCACTCAGCAGGAACTATGCCCTCCCTCTACATTGTTTTTTTCTCTTAGTCCCCAAACTCCAGACCCGATATATAGTATAGCCCTCAATAAATACTGTTTCAAAATAAAGAAAAAAAGAATGCTTGTTCAAAAATGTGTTGCAATAATGCCCCTGCCCTTCTATTACAAATGCTTCTAGGGTGAACATCTGGTGGGAGGCTGGCATCCGGGATCATGAGACTGGTCTGAGTCCCAGCTCTGCCAGCTAACGGGCACCCAAGAAACTGTACCTAACAGCTCCGGCTGTCCCTGCAAGGAGGACGGAATTCTGGGCAGCCTACTGTGCTCACCCAGCCTTGCTCGTCCCAGGCATTTGGGGGTGTGAATCGGTGGATGAAGATTCTCTGATTCCATTTCTCTGCCTTTCAAATAAAATGAAAATTAATAAAACAAAGATTCCAAAATCTGCAAGGATGGGGAGAGGCAGGAGGCTATCTCACAACTCGGCTCCTGTGCTCGATTTGTCTAAAATCCCAAATCCTCACTACAGGTCATTTCCCAAAGCAGTAACACAGAGATTAAAGAAAAAACTCTGAGTCCCAGAGGTGTGCAAGCTGAGCAGCCTGTGAAACTCTAACTAAATAAACTTGTTTTAGCCTCTGAAAGACTTTCCATGATGAGTTCTCATTACAAAAGGCCTGTTTTGTAACACGCAGAAAAAAGTTATTAAACTGAAAAAACAATTTAATATTCCCATAGAGCGGTAGACCCCAAGAACATGCCTACAGACTCCCAGTGTTCCGTAGCCTAGGACGGCCAGATTTAGCAGCACAAAAAAAAAGGAAATAGAACACCTAGTTCAATCTACATTTCACATACATGACAATTTATATTGTTTGAGAAATATACTTACACTGACACAAAAAATTTGCTATCTCTCTAAAATCCAAACTCAAAGTCCTGTATTTCACCTGGCAACATCCTAAAATACTCCTTGGCTTGAGAAACAATGAAATAGTCACAAGCCACTCTAAAGCCAAGTACAAAGTGACTATTTATTAACCCGTGTGGCTGACTGGGAGCAGTTAGACAGGCTATAATGTCTGTCCAACCAGCACTCCCGCCGCGCCGCCGTATGGTATCAACACGGAGAATGGCTTTTACTTTACAATATCAAATTTCCATGTACAGTAAGCTTCTAAGACTAAGCAGTTGCCTGTTGAAAAAATTTTCTACTAACTAGAGATGCTCCTATTGCTTACACTGTTTTTTTTTTTAACCTAATTCAAGAAATATTAAGGGCATGGATACCTCCTGAAATAATATTTACCTCTATTTCTTAGACTGGAATTATTTCACAAAGTGCCTGAGTTACATGAAATTCAGACCTCAATGTCTAAAATGTTGGTAGAACACACTCTCACTGACCACCTGTGGCTACTTGCCCTCCTCGCAACAGCAGAGATGAACAGCTGCCTCACAGACCATCTGGCTCACACCACCCAAAACACAGACACACTAGCTCTCTATAGCAAATATGCCCATCCTCCGTGCTCAACAATGATTACTGGTTTAACATTAATTTCTTGCCTGAACAAAACAAGTATGTACTGTTAAGCCGAGCAGAAGCAACTCCTGAGGGAGCTGTGTGCATCAAAGGACAAGGAACACCTGGTGACCTTGGAGTCCGGTGCTAGCTCTCCTTCCTGCCTCCTTCTGGCCACCAACAGAAGAGGGCTTCACTAGCCTGGATCCGAGGTCAAGCAGACACTGTCATCCAGAAACGTGTCCAGTGCCGAGTCTGCACAGACCAACACCTATCATGATGACACGCCATGGTCACAAGCATGCACAAACTGAGGAGCTGCTGGCTTCCCCCATCCCCCACCTGAGAAGTAGAAAAGCCCAGTACCACACACCCTGGGCAGCCATTTCCCTCCGCCACGTGGAAGTGGCCCCGGGCTATCTCCCCCCAGGGAGCAGACACACACACTCTCTCCCTCTTTCAATCTCACTCCACCCCAAAAGCCCTAGGCTTGACTTCCTTGGCCCACTGTCGGTGCCAGATGAGTGAACCTCACCCGGGAGTGCTCCCAGTAAAGTTTGCTTTGAGCTGAACTGTACTCTGTTGGTTACCTAGTTCTGAACCTGAACTCGAGCCTGACACATACTACAAAATTAAATTACTGATTTTTCAACTTTAAAATTATTTTCAAATATTCTTTATCTGTAAACGTGGTATGGTTAATGCAAGCAGCCATGATGATATAAAGCTATTGGCACTGCTGAAAATCTACATCAAGTCCACCACTGTATCTAGAATAGGGCAGGAATTAAGGAGCCAATGCTTAATAACAACCCAGTCTAAGCAATATGGCCATCTCATTTCACTTTCTAGAAAAAAAACACTCCTTTCTCAGAGTCGGTGTTATGGCTCAGTAGGTTAAGCTGCCTTTTACAGCTTCCCATACCAGGGCCAGTGTGTGTCCTGGCTGCTCTGCTTCTGGTCCAGCTCCCTGCTAATGCACCTGGGAAGACAGCAGAAAACAGCTCACTTCCTGGGCCCCTGCCACTCATGTGGGTGACCCACGTGGAGATCCAAGTTCCTGGTACTGATCCGGCCTAGCCCTGGCCACTGGGGAATGAAGCAGCAGATCTCTGCCCCTCCCTCTCTCTATATATAACTCTTTCAAACAAACAAACAAAACTATTCGTTTTTCAACAGGTAGCTGCCTGTTCTCGTAATAATCTTGCTTTAAGCCTCAACAGTCCTGGGCTAAGCGAGAGCGACAGGCAGCATCCCTGAGCTCGCGGTCACTAGCGCATGGGCAGCAGGGGCCTCCCAAACCACCCACATGTGGGACGGCACTGCACTGCCGAGCAGCTGGCAGCACTGCCCAAGGCAGTGTCCACTGTCGCCCCAGGAGAAGCAAAGGCTATCCACAGGCCTTCCGTGAACTGCTACTAACAACACCAGGCAGAGAAAAGGGACAGCAACTCATTCCCACTCCCCTCTCTGTGAAGTCAGCTTTTATTCGTGGACACTCAACACTGCTGATCACATCCCATTCATTCTTCCTGCTGCTTTGCTTCCTGAAGACAGCCACAGAAAGAAAATCCCAAAGGTTCCTTGAATGGCTTTTAATCCAGCCCCTAGACAACCGCCCCATTTGGTGGGGGAGGTAATGATCTCCCCTTTTCGGCCCAACACAGTGGCCTAGCGGTTAAAGTCCTCGCCTTGAACATGCCAGGATCACATATGGGCACCGGTTCTAATCCCAGTGGCCCCGCTTTCCATCCAGCTCCCTGCCTGTGGCCTGGGAAAGCAGTCGAGGACGGCCCAAGGCTTTGGGACCCTGCAGCCACATGGGAGACCCAGAGGAAGTTTCTGGCTTCGGATTGGCTAAGCTCCAGCCGTTGGGGTCACTTCAGGAGTGAACCATTGGGCAGAAGATCTTTCTCTCTGTCTCTCCTCCTCTCTGTATATCTGTCTTTCCAATAAAAATAAATAAATCTAAAAAACAAAACAAAAAAAGAACCCCCTTTTCAAGCTACACGACGACCTGAGGTTACCAACTTCCAGAGGGAGGCCAGTGGCACTAAAAGACAACTGATGAAGACACTGCTTCCGGCCAGGGCTTCAGGCTTACATCACTCTCATCGCTCTCCCGTTGGCCTGTCAATTCTGTGGCTTTCCAACCTGGGTCAATGAGCTACATCCACAACCTCATAGACACAGGACCTTGCCTCCCTACACCCCCAACTTCACACACACCAAGAAACAGTGCTCCTACACCCATTCACGAACACGCGAAGACCCGGCGCCCTTACACCCAACTTCACGCACACGCCAAAGCCCCGCGACCCTAGATCCAACTTCACGCACACGCCAAAGCCTGGCGACCCTACATCCAACTTCACGCACACGCCAAAGCCCCGCGACCCTAGATCCAACTTCACGAACACGCCAAAGCCTGGCGACCCTACACCCACAACTTCACGGGCACGCCAAGACCCGGAGCCCCTACACCCACAACTTCATGGAGACAGAAGACCCCGCACCCAGCACGCCCCTCTGCACTCTCGATTTTCCATCGCGGCGCAGGAAACACGCCACGGCGTTTCGCAAGCACAGACGCAGACAGCCATGGCCTCCTTCTTCGCACCACACAAGACCCCTGGGGCCGGCGGGTGCCTCCTGATCCCCACCCCAGGCGCCCCTCAAAAAATATATAGCAACCAGAACTCTCGGGGAGGGGTGGACGCCCCGTGTCCATCCAGCGACTCCAGACACAGCGGATCCCCTGGACGGCAGACGGCTGTCCCAGGACGGCCGGGAAGGCGGCCAGGCCATCGGGGGACGGGCCTCCCCGCCGGGGGGAAGGCGCCCCGGGAGCCCCCGGGTCACCCAGCTCCGCCGGCCCGTCCCGCAGCGCCGAGGGGCGAGCCGCGCGCCGCCCCGGGTGGGCCGCGGGCGCCGGCCGGGGGCGGAGGCGGAAGGGGCCCCGCGGCCGCGGCAGGGGGCCCGGCACCTACGTGGTCGGCGTTGCTGTTGGCGCTGTGGAAACACACAGCGCTGAAGGTGTAGCCCGAAATGGAAGCCGCCATGATGGAAAGCTCCAGCTCCCCCATCATGCCCCGCGGAGGGCGCACAGCCTTCCGGCCGGCGCCGCCTCTCAGCATCCTGGGAAATGCAGTCCGCGACGGGCGGCCCTGTCTGAGAGGGCTTGCGGGAGACGCTGTCAGGTAGCGATGACAGTACAGAGGTGCAGAGGGAAGGGACAATATTCCAGTAACCCAGTATCAAGGAGCGATTGTGTTCCGGATACTACAAAACACACATTTAATGAAAAGTCATGGAAAGCAGGAAAAACAACACAAAACAAAATGTGAGTTATCAACAAGGGAAATAAACCACGGCCGTTTGCAAGACAAAGCCAGAGAAGGAACTAACATGGTCATTGCTTTTCTGTTTGTGCAGTGTTTCCTGTTCAAATCCAGCGGCCCGATTCCCCACAAGGCTCCTACCGAAACAGAGCGAAGGAAACTTTCCTGACAACTCCCCTTCCGTCATACCCCTCATTAAGGGATCTTCAAAATAGATCCAGAATCCTACAGTTCCCCACAGCCCACCAACCACTCTGGTCCAGGCTGCTGTCATCTCTCCTGGGTTATGTCAGCCTTTAACTCCATGAGTCCCAACAGGCAGAAGTTTGGCCTCAAACAAGAACCTGTTCCATGGTCAAGAGTTAACTCTGTCCACCTTGGTGAGATGAGAGAGGCAGCCGTATTCTGATTTCTGCCTTTAACCCCCTAGCTTGTCAAATCTACTCTGACCCTAGGAGCTAAAAGGGTTATGTCAGCATTTAAATATAAACCTTGAGTCATGTTATTTCTTGGCCTAAATCCCCAATCTCACGATGGTCTGGCTCCCGCTACTGGGTTTACTGGGCTTCTGCCATGCTAGACTTTCTGCTTGCTGAGTGTCCCTGGTACACTGCACCTTGGGGTCTTCGCAGCTGCTGCCTGCTTAGCCTGGAATGATCTCCCAGGACACTGTTCAGTGCTCTGAGGTGCCACCCTGACCCCACTGCAGGAGCTGTTGACTTACTGTCCATCCTGCCTGGGAGGTTGTCAGCTGACAGCACTCAGCTGCCCCACCTCCTCCTGGAATTCTCCCCAGGGGAAGACATTCTCTTGGCCTGAAGTCACTCCTCTTTTTTTCTGGACAAGCAGCCTGGTCCATTCAAGGTCCAGCTCCTGAACTCCACCCGGGGGAACAATTCCAAAGGCCCCCTCACTTTTATGCTCCCCCAAGTGGGGAGACAGGATGCTGCAGTGGTACCCAAACCCAGAACTTTCTCCATCTCTCCTGCTTCTTTTCCTTCCCAACCCCTGACCCTTCCATGTCCAGCTCTGTCTTAGACACAAACCCTGCTTTATTCTGTCCCCTCCTGACTGCTCAGAACTCCTGCGCTGGTTGCCCAGCCAGGACTGCAGCTCTGCCCCACATTTTCAGTATCACTTCCCTGCTTTGCTTTTCACTGCTTCTTAGCATTTAGAACCCTGTCTTACTCGATTTTCCTGTCTATTCTCTTTCTCCCACTAGCAGCATGTTCGGAACTCTGAAAATAGGGATTCCTGTTTAAGCTGTATCTTCATTGCTGTATCTTCACCATCTGAAATAGAAGCTGCATGTAGATGTTACCAATGCAGGACTGTGGGGTGGATGTGATGTGAGAAAGTAGGAGGGGCTGCGTTCTGGAAGAGCTGGCTGAGCTGCTTCTTGTCATGCCAGTGTCCATGTCAGAGTGCTGCTTTGGGTCCTGACTGCTCTGCTTGCAATCCAGCTACCTGCTAAGACACCTGAGAAAGCAGCAAATAATGGTCCAAATGCTTAGGCCCCTGTCACCCACGTGGGTGACCCAGATGGTGTTTTTGGCTCCTGGCTTTGGTCTTGCTTAGTCCGGCTGTTGCAGGCATTTGGGGAGTGATTCAGTGCAAAATATATCCCTCTTTCTCAGGGCCTGACACTATAGGTCAATAGCTAAATCCTACTCTGCAAGCACTGGGATCTCATGTTCTGGTTGTTCCACTTCCAATCCAGCTCCGTGCTTGTAGCCTGAAAAGGCAGTAGATAAAGGATGGCCCAAGTCCTTGAGCACCCGCCCCCACTGAGGAACAGAAGAAGCTCCTGGCTTCAAATTGACTCAGCCCCGGCAACTGCAGCCATTTAGAGAGTGAACCAGCGGATGGAAAATTTCTCTCCCTGTAAATCTACTTTTCCAATAAAAAATTTTAAAAATATATAAAAATTTCTTTCTGGGCCCAGCACCGTGTCTTAGTGGCTAAAGTCCTAGGCTTAAATACACCGAGATTCCATATGGGCGCTGATTCTAACCCCAGCAGCTCCACTTCCCATCCAGCTCCCTGCTTGTGGCCTGGGAAAGCAATCGAGGACGGCCCAAAGATTTGGGACCCTGCACCTGCGTGGGAGACCTGGAAAAAGTTTCTGGATCCTGGCTTCAGATCGGCACAGCACTGGCCATTGCGGTCACTTGGGGAGTGAATCATCGGGCAGAGGATCTTCCTCTCTGTCTCTCCTCCTCTCTGTATGTCTGACTTTACAACAAAAAGAAATAAATCTTTTAAAAAAATTCTTTCCCTGTGTATCCCCCTGCCTTTCAAACAAATAATTAAAAAATTTTAGGCTTCTACTATTACATGTTGTTCTATATTATTTTTATTTTTAAAATTTGTTTACTTTTATTAGAAAGACAGATTTATAGAGAGAAGGAGAGACAGAGAGAAAGTTCTTCTATTCTCTGATTAACTCTGGCTGGAGTTGAGCCGAACTGAAGCCAGGAGCTTCTTCTGGGTCTCCCATGTGGGTGCTGAGTCCCAAGGCTTTGGGCCATCTTCAACTGCTTTCTCAGGCCACAAGCAGGGAGCTGGATGAGAAGTGGAGCGGCTGGGAAATAAACTAGCCCCTATATGGGATCCAGGTATGTACAAGGCGAGGATTTAGTCACCGGACCCTAGTATCATATGCTGTGTGATGCAATCCCTCTTCTCGGCAAAACCTCCCGCAAAGCACACTGACAGAGCGCTCTGGTGGATGAGTGCCTATGCTCGGAAGCTTTGAACAGAATGACTGAGCTCCAGCCTGAGCTTTAGCACTTCCTCTACAACTTTGGGCAACTTCTATGTGCACTGGTTTGCTCACCTGTAAAAGGAAAATATCAGGGTTCACCTTGCGGGACTTTCTTCAGGAATAACAGATTGCATGGGTTTACCAGGGTTCCCTGACACTCAGTGTCAGCGGATAATTATTAGCCACCAGTTTTAAAAAATCATGAAGTAGCTGAAAAGATAAGAGATCTCTTGATGAGATCTCCAAATATGTCATTACAATATTGTTCAATGAAGGGCCAGGTTGCAAATGATGCAAATAGTAAGACTCCAGTTACCTAAGTCACAAGAAAACCTTTGTACATGATTCCATAGTTCGTGATTAGATGGGAAAACGCAAAGGAAGGGACTGAGGGGTGTTGGGGGCGGGGAGGAGAAAGACAGGGCAGTCCTGAATGTGCCTACCTTAAAGCAGCAGGGGTATCCTGACAGCTGCCTTAACGCAGAAACTGAAGCAAGAGGCTGAAAGTCGCAAAGGAGAACCTAGCACTGGCAGTACAATGCCAGGCTCTGACCTACGCTCTACAGACATCCTGTGCATTTGCTTAGCTCATCTTCCTCACAACCTTCTGATGTAGACCATTTTACAGAAAGGGTGATCGTTTATGGAGCATTTCCCATGTGCTAGGCAGGTAGGTGGTGGCCTCTCTCCAGCTGCCTGGGGCTAAGGGCTCTCCTCATCCTGTTGTAAGAATGGGCAGGCTGAGATGCTTGGAGATAAGGAACTTGCCCTTGATCACACAGTGAAGG
Source organism: Ochotona curzoniae (assembly GCF_017591425.1). Classification (NCBI taxonomy): domain Eukaryota; kingdom Metazoa; phylum Chordata; class Mammalia; order Lagomorpha; family Ochotonidae; genus Ochotona; species Ochotona curzoniae. The sequence continues at coordinate 4,832,670 of NW_024466512.1, forward strand.
CAGAGCTCAAATGGGAATCTGATTCTGGAGGTGGGTGCTTTCTGCCCCTTTTCCAAGCTCATCCCAGAACAGAAGGCAGCGGGGAAAGGTGAAGTTACTTTCAAGAGGGTGAGCTCAGCAGGACTGACTTTTTTTTTTTTTAATCTTATTTATTGGAAAGGCAGATTTACAGAGAGAAGGAAAGACAGAAAGAGCTTCTGTCTGTTGGTTCACTCCCAAGTGACTGTCATGGCTAGAGCTGAGCCAAACTGAAACCAGGAGCTTCTTCTGTGTCTCCCACACAGCTGCAAGGTCCCAAGGCTTTGGGCCATCTCCATTGCTTTTCCAGGCCACAAGCAGGGAGCTGGATGGGAAGTGGATCAGTTGGAATATGAGCTAGTATTTATATGGAATACTGGTGCTTCCAGGTGGAGGATTAGCCGGTTGAGCCAGGACTGACTTCTGCAGAGAATCAAGGGAGGAAGGGAGAAGGGAGCTGGGGTCTGGAACTTTTGGGTTTGAGAACTTCTGGAAGAACAGTTTCAGATGCATGAGGTGCCGGGGTGCCAGATTGCAGTGGTTGGCAGGGAAGGAGCCAGGCAGTCCTAGGTACACAAGGAGGCTGCCAGCTGTGTTGTGTGCTGGGCTCCTGTTCTTGGCACATTCCTGCTTCTCCCTGGTGATGGCCACTTCTCCACCACCTACAGAGAATCTCAGCCTGTTGCCCCGGGTGATTAGAGGTGGTGCGGTATGCAGCCTTCAGGACCGAGCAACCCTAGTAATCCTGCCTGGAGCCGGCAAGGAACTCTGAATAAACCGTGGGTTTTTCCAGGGCTCCTCACCAACAACTGTTTATAGCTTTCATCACACATGGCAGAAAAACATCTTTAGCGTTGGCAAGATACCAGGTTCAAGATGGGCTTATCTTCCAGCGGTGCCTCCTAATTAGAACCTACAGCTTTTGAAGATCCACTGAGCTAGCCTCAAGCTTGCTTTCTCCAGCATCCACAGTCTAGGAAAGATCAAAACAACCCTGGGCCCAGGGCAGTGCTAATTGGCCGTGGCTCCGGCGGTTCCATCGCTCTGTAATAAGATTACTTACACTCTTTCCTGAGTTCTTTAATCACTAGGCACGTGGATTCCCATCTGCCTTTTATTTTATTCTATCACCAACAGCGCATACAGGAAGAGACTACATTGGGCCTTCACCAGCCGAAGGCCGCAGTTGTCTCTAAGGACTTGTGTGCCAAGACTCATGTACCAGGAAATGCTGCTTTGGGTTGGAAAGCAGCCTGTTAGGGCCTTTGAGGCCTCCACCTGGGTCTCCCATGTGGGTGGTGGAGGTCCAGTACTTAGGGCATGAAGACGTCCCCAAAGGGGACCCGAGGCTGCTGTGTCCAGCCCCCTGCCAGCTCTCGTATTCTACAGAGCAAGGATAGATACTGACAGTCCACGGAGGGAACCGAGGCCCAGAGACGCACAGGTGCCTGAGACCATGCAGGGCTGCCGAACCTGCCCGCGGAGCTTGCTTTCCCACTGAACTCTGTAGGGATGCTCGTGGCCCTGGGCACATGAGACAACTTCAAACTTAGAAGGAGATGGTCCAGAATTTGCTATCTCCATGCTAGAACTCCGCGTTTCCCCGGGATAGGGGGCAGCTAGCAGAGCGCGGGGTGGCCTCATACTCCAGTCTGACTCAACCAGGACCTACAGGGCGGACAGCGCTCTGGGTCGGCTCTAGGGAGGGGACGGTGCCTTCTCCAGCACCAGTACCAGACAGTCATCCCCATACAGGGTCTCGCTTAGCATCCGTCCGAGCAGAGGCTGCAAGGGAGCAGGCCCTGCTTGGCCGCGCCAGCGCAGCGGTGCCCGGAGAACCGCAGCCGGGGCGGAGCCTCTGCGCCCCGACTACCGGGCCTGGAGCAGTAGAGAGGGAGGCCTCCTGGTCGCCTAGAGGCGCCGGCCCCTGGCGTGCGCTCTACCCGCGCCCCATCTCGATGGCGACCCAACCGCCGTCGCGAGCGTCGAGCGAGATGAGTCGGGGCGCTGACGCCGGCAGCGGCGGCGGGGAGGCCGCGGCGCGGGCCGGGGCGCGCAGTCCCGCCGAGGATGGCTTCGCCCCGTCCGCTCTGGGGACCCGAGAGCAGTGAGTGCAGCGCAGGGCCGGAGAGGGCGAGGGTAGGGATGTAGGGGCTGGCAGAAGTGCGACAGGAGGGAGACGGGGTAGGACATGGTGAGGGGTGAATTGAGGCACAAATGAATCGGGGGCCTGTTGAGGATGAAGGTGAACTGGGAGAGACAGCAGGGAGCAAAGTGGGGAGAGAGGCAGAGGCAGGGGTGTGAGAGAGAGGCAGGGGTGTGAGAGAAGCAGGGGTGTGTGTGAGAGAAGCAGGGGTGTGTGTGAGAGAGGCAGGGGTGTGTGTGTGAGAGGCAGGGGTGTGTGTGTGAGAGAGGCAGGGGTGTGTGCGGGAGGTGGAGTGTGTGTGTGTATGTGTGAGAGAGGCAGGGGTGTGTGTGAGAGAGAGGCAGGGGTGTGAGAGAAGCAGGGGTGTGTGTGAGAGGCAGGGGTGTGTGTGTGAGAGAGGCAGGGGTGTGTGTGAGAGAGGCAGGGGTGTGTGCGGGAGGTGGAGTGTGTGTGTGTATGTGTGAGAGAGGTAGGGGTGTGTGTGTTGGAGGCGGTTGTGTGTGTTTGAGTGTGTGTGTACACACTTGCCATTAAGGGTTGCGAGAAGATGCAGGCAGCGTGTTAGCAGAGGAAGAAGCGCAGACGCTGGAGCCTTGGAAGGAGGTGGGGTGAGAGTTAGGATCCGCTGGCTTCAAGGCGAAGGTTAATCTTGGGTGAGATCCGCTGTGAGTGCCCAGGCTGTGGTAGAAGATCCTTGCGCCTGGGCGTTGGAGGCCCGCTGCGGGGCGATAACCAGCGCTGCCAGCCGCGTTGGTGTTGTGGGTCTGGGCCCCAGACATCTTGGACGAATGTTTGCGTTGTTTTTAATGCATTAAGTACTGTGCTGAGGGCCTTGCAGCTCTGTGCTTGTGTTTGTCATTGTCTCTAGCTCCTTGAACCTAAAAATGTCAAGAGATGGAACTATGTGCATTTCATTGATAATGTCATAAATGTGTGTAATGTGTTAGAAACATGTACTTTAATTCAAGACTCTTGTTTTCATTTCACTGTCGTAGTTGGGATGCTGTCTATGAGCGAGAACTACAGACTTTCCAGGAATGTGGGGATACAGGAGAAATCTGGTGAGTTGGATAACAGCGTGAAGTTATGATCCAGAAGTTTGTGTGTGTGTTCTGTGTGCGCACATAGACACATTTGTTATTTTAATGTTCTGAAAGTTCTCAGGACCCTGAATTGAATTGAATCTGGCATTAATGCGCCCATTCAAGGTGCCTCTTTTCTCTTTCAGTGACTTATTTAAATGTGATCAGGGTATAAAGAGATTGCTTTCATTCTGTAGTTGTTCTTTAAAAATAAGCAATAAAATTGTGAGCCCCAGCGTTTACAGGTGTTACCACTGTTAGAGTGTTGACCTTCTCCATCCTGTTCTTGTAGACATTTCCTTCTAAGTAACAGTGGAGACAAAGGTGAACTCATCATAAACGGTGGGATTGGGGGCCAGCGTGGTGATGTAGCGTGCCTCGAATTGGCTCCGCTCTGGCTCTTGTGGTCATTTGGGGAGTGAACTGGTGGATGAAAGGTCTCTTGTCTCTCTTTGTCACTCTGCCTTTCCAGTAAAAATACAACTTAAAACAAATGAACAAAAAAAATGGGGTGACAGTTTAGCTAGCGTCCCAGGCGCCGTGCTTATGCTTTCTGTGCCCCTGTACTTGACTCATTCTCTTTTCCTCACAGGTTCGGAGAAGAGAGCATGACTCGACTGCTGAGGTGGATGCAGAAACAGAAGGTTCCATTGGACGCCTCAGTGCTGGACATTGGAACTGGAAATGGTGTTTTCCTGGTTGAACTTGTTGGTATTTTTTGTATTCGTGCGTTTGAACCAAATCTTGAAATGTGTCTTAAAAAAGAGTTATAGTTGAAGAGATTTCCCATGTGAATGTGAAAGGGGGGCAGTCAGATCACTTTGGGAAATTCATGGTACAAAAGGAAGCTCATGGATTGTGAGGAAGCAGTCAGTGAGTGGGATTGGTCATAATCCTGAAAACCTTGATTTTGTATGGTAAAATCCCAGAAGTTCTCAATTCTTAGTCAAGATACCTAAAGTGTAAAATTCTGAAAATCCTAGCCCTGAAAGATTAAAATCCTGAATGTTGAAGTTCTGAAAACCTCAATTGTCATTGAGGGGAAAAAGCTATATCAGGTTAGTAGAAGGTTGAATTCTGGGAAAGGGATTAGAGTCTATTAGGTGAAGCAGTGCTTATATGGGATGCTGGCATCACAGAGGGCAGCGTGACCTGGTGTGCCACAGGGCGGCCTGATGAGGGCTTCCAGAGGGGAATTTCATGTTTTATAGGTTCTCATCTTTCCCTTGAGCTCCACGCATTTGACAGAAACTAGAAGGCTAGACTGGGTGGTGATGACCCATTAGTTGAAAAACATGCCCTTTGCCTTGGCCTGGCTTTCAATTGATGAGGTTCTAGGAGCTTTTAATGAATTGAAAGCTTATGTACCTGAAGGAGCCAGTGAAGTTACTGAATGATTTGAAATAATTACGAACATGGAGGGATAAGAAGACATCAACAGTGTTGTTGCTTGGAATCCAGTATTGTTTGTTTGAAGTGTGTGGTCTATGTTTGGGACAAACGGCAGGTACTGTCACAGAGCCGGGGGAACAGAGAATACTTTTATTGGTGTATTCAGAATAATCTCAAAGAGATTGTGAAGTGTTGTGAGGAGAGCCGCGTCCTACAAGACTTCCGAGTAGATGTGTTGGCTGTGGACGCAGCTGCTGTTGGACTAGCTGCTGTAGGTGCCCAAGTCTGTCCATGGAGTACTTCCTTCCCATGTTAGGTTTTCACTTGTTTATTTTGTCCTATAGTCAGTGTGGGTATTTTTTTTTTAATAATTTGCTATGATATATTTTTTTTCCCGTCATTTCCAATAGTAGAAGTGTTGATTGTACAGATTCCCACGGTTTCCATTCATTGTATAATTTTTGGCAAGTTTAACCGTGAAAATGCATCACCACAGTCCTCTGTAAGCATTGTGTGAATGTGGAGCTGCTGGCATTCCCCTAGTCAAGGACGAGGTGTGCTTTCCATTCGGCTGTTCTGTGAAGGTGTGACTTCCCCAGCTCTTGGCGCTCTAGCCGAGCGCAGGTGTGCTGCAGAGCCTGAAGGTTTTCATTGCTGTGTCAGGTGCACAGGTCTTCCCTTTGTGATGTTAGGCACCTCGGAGTTAGGAGCCTCAAAGCACCAGGTTACTGACTGCAGCGATCAGAATCTGTACTTTGTTTTATGATTTTTTTTTAAGATTTCTTTATTTTCACTTGAAAGTCAAAATTACAGAGAGGGAGAGACAAAGAGATCTTCCATTCTCTGGCTCACTTTCTAAATGGCTGCAGCAGCCAGAGCTGGGCGGTTCAAAACTAGGAGCCGGGAACTCCTGGAGCTCACGTGGAAGTAAGGACCCAGAGACCTGTGACATCCTCTGGTGTTTTCTCAAGCCGTTAGCAGGGGGCTGCATCACAAGTAAAGTAGCTGTGTGGGATGTTGGTGCTACTGCTGCGTTACTGTGCTGGTCCCTGACCTGCTTCTTTATTAATAACATATCTTGTCAGAGTTTCTACCACTGATGATGGTGTAATATAAATTCTTGCAGAAGTATGTGTGTTAGGGTCCGCAGTGTGGAGCGGCGGGTGCACCGGCGGCTCTGCCTCTGGTGTAGGGCCCCGCCGGTGTGCCCGGATCTCCGGGCCCTGTCAAACATGAGGAGACCGGGCTGGCTTTCCAGAGTTGCTGCTGTGGCGACTAGGGCTTGCCCTGTGATTTTTTTCTTCTATGTCCTTGACAGATTTTGGCTGTGCTGGCATTGCTGAATGAGATTCTGTTTTATGACAGTTTTTATTTAAGTTTAGTGTTATTTCTTCCTGAAATATTTGATAGAATCCACTGGTATTAAACTAAATAAATGAATAAATAAATAAATTAAATAAATAATATAAAAAACCAGAATCCACTGGTAAGCCGCAGATGTGGACTTGCTCTTGAGAAGCTTTTTGTTTTTTTATGTGAACTTATACAACAAGTATGTTAGAGTAAATTTTTGTAAAGATTTATTTAATTTGATTGGGAAAGCGTATTTCTAGAGAGAATGAGAGATAGATTTTCCATCCACTGGTTCATTCTCCAAATGACCACAATGGCTGGAGCTGAGCTGATCAGAAGCCAGAAGCCAGGAACCTTCTCCAGGTCTCTCATGCAGGTGCAGGGTCCCAAGGCTTTGGGCTGTCCTCGGCTGCTTTCCCGGGCCACAGGCAGGAAGCTGCATGGGAAGTGGAGCAGCTGGGACATGAACTGGTCCCCACTTGGGCTCCTTGCACTTGCAAGGGGATGACTGCCTAATTGAGCCATCACAGCAGGTCTGAAAAATAAACTTAAAAAAATGATTTTGTTTATTTACTATAATATTAAGCAATTTTTTTTTGTTTGTGTGTGGGGGATGTGGCAGACCCGTATGGACGTCCCATTAGGAAGGAGGGTTGGGTGGGGAGAAGGTAATGAGATCAATATTTTCATTTTCCCTCCTGTGTCCTCAGGTGGGGACGGGGGTAGGGGAAGGGAATTGCACCACTCCTTGCTGTCAGATCGCATCAGTGCCAGGGATGGAGGGGGCGTTGATGTTGCCTTACAGGTCCTGATGTGGGGAGTGATGTGTGAGGGTGTTACTTGAGTGGTCTTGATTGTTCTCAGAAGTTATTGGCTTTGTTTCACCAGAGTAAAAGAGGCGAGAAATTTGAAGGTTTGCTGGCCGTCCGTGTCCACAGACTTGGTTGCCTGCCTGGAATGTTGTTCACCCTGCCTTTCTTTCCCTCCTTGAAGCTTCTGTTGGTCTAGATGAGCTAGCTGCTTTATTTTTTTGTGTGTGCATCTGAGTATGCTCTCTATATTTCTATAGCTGCAGGAACTGATGTGGCCCAGTCCCGCAGCATGTACTGTGGGCTTGGAACGTCCTGTTTGATCTGCATATGGCACATTAGGGCTAGTACAGGAGCTTGGTCTCACATGTGAGTGTCTTAGGCCCAAGCACTTGAGCCATCTTCTGCTGCTTACCCAGGCGTGTTAGCAGGAGCTGGGTCGGAAATGGAACAGTCAGATATAAACTGGCATTCCTAGGGGATGCCAGCAGGTGGTGGCTTACCTTGCTGGAACACAATACCAGCTACTAGTGCAATTTATTATAAGATGTGAGGGTTAGGTTGAGATCCATTTTTTTTTTTTGAAATATATGTCCAAAATACCATTTGCTGAAAAGGTGAAATGGGCAAATGAATTGGTGAAGCTGTCACTTGGTGGACTTTGATGGCATGTCACAGTATCTGGGAACACATCCTTGCTTCTACTTCCGACTTTGGCGTCTTTGTAGTGGGCACTCTTGGAAGCAATAGGTGGTGTGTCAAGTGCCTGTTCCCTGCTGCCCGTTTGGGAGATGTGAATGGAGTTCCAGAATGAAGTTCTGACTTGTGGCCTTGGCCTGGTGTGGGGCTCGCTGCTGAGCACGTGGAGGGTGGACTACTGGTCAGAGACCCTTGGCTGCTTGTGGTGCTGTCTTTCATACACTCCGCACGCTGTTCTGTTTTTACCTTGGTCAGAAATTGGCTGGCTGTGTTGTGCGGATGCTTTCCGGGATTCTGCATTCTGCTTCCTGGGTGTGTGTTTTTCTTGCTTTCCATGTGCTGTGCTTCATTGATGGGTTTTGTTGATCTTACAGTTGATACTGTAATTTTCCCAATTTTATTCTTTTTCAGTATTGTTTTGGCTATTGTGGTTTCTTTGCCTTTTTTTAAAGATTTCTTTTATTTTTATTGGGAAGTCAGATATAGAGAGGAGGAGAGACAAAGAGAAAGATCTTCCGCCGATGATTCACTCCCCAAGTAGCCGCAACGGCTAGAGCTGAACTGACCTGAAGCCAGGAGCCAAGAGCCTCTTCTGGGTCTTACATATAGGTGCAGGTTCCCAAGGCTTTGACCCATCCTTCACTGCCTTTCCAGGCCTTAAGCAGGGAGCTGGATGGGAAGCGGGTCCACCAGGATTAGAACTGGTGCCCATATGGGATCCTGGCTCGTGCAAAGTGAGGACTTTAGCCTCTAGGCTACTGTGCAGGGCCCTCTTTGCCATTCTGAATAAATTTTATACCTGTGTCTATAGAAGAATCCATTGCTGAAAGTGTGACTGAGATTGAGCTAAATCTATAGCTTGATAATGGACAATTTTATGGTATAGGGTCCCAAGGCTTTGGGCTATCCTCTAATGCATTCCCAGGCCACAATCAGGGGACTGGATAGGAAGTGAAGCAGCTGGGATATGAACCAGCATTCATATGGGATCCCAGTGCTTGCCCTTGTGCCTTTTTTAAAAGAGATAGTTATTATTTGAAAGTCATAGTTACAGAGCAGAGACATAAAGACACAGTGGTCTTGCATCTACTGATTCATTCCTTACGTTGTCTCAGTACTGGCTAGAGCTGACCAGGCCAAAGCCGTGAGCCTGGTGCTTCTTGTGGGTTTCCCACTTATTTGGCAGGGCGCAAGCATCTGGGCTGGCCTCCACTGCTTTTCCCAGGCCATAATGTGGGAGCTGGGTAAGAAGCAGAGCAGCCAGGACTTGAACTGGCACTTGTGAGAGCCGGTGTCATGTCACCAGCTTGTTTCACCACACCACAGTGTGACCTCATCCTGTTTTCTGATTGAGCACACACATTTGCAGCTGGTTCAAGGGTCTCTTAAGTCCTCCCTGTGCCTCTCCTGTAGGTAACTTGGCAGTGTATTTGTTGTTGAAACTAGTCCGTGAGTTTGTCCCGAACTCTTTTCCATGGAATGGGCTTTCTAAGTCAGATACCCGCCCGCTCCTGGTATTGCTTGTGTATGGGAACTTTGATCTAAGGTGTGAATTAGCAAACTATAGTCTGCGTGCAGCCACATCCATCTGGTTGCTGAGGTGCCGCATTGGGATAGTTGTGTAATTGTAACAGACTAGAAGGCTGGTAAAGCCTGAAATATTTATTCTGTTCCTTTATAGAAAGTTTTGTGACCATTACCCAAGGCTTTTATGAAAATCATCTTTTTAATAGATGAGCTTAATCGTGGTATACTGTTCAGTTGTCTGTTGGTTATGTTCACAACCATTGATGATCATTGCTTATATTGAGTAGTTTTTCATTGGTCACCTCTATATTTTTTCAAGCTTTTTGAAAGCCAGTATCACAGGGAGAGGCAGAGAGAGGTCTTCCACCTGCTGAGTTACTTTCCAGGTGGCCCTAGTAGCTAGGGGTGGGCCAGACCAGGAATGGAGCCTCCTCCGGGTTTGCCTCGAGGGTGGCAGGGGCTCATTCTTAGTCTGTCCTCTGCTGCTTGTTCTGGGCTGAGCAGAGAGGCGGGTCGCAGACATCTGTGTGGCAGGAGGCAGCTTTACTCACTGTGCCATAGCAGCGGCCCCCACCACCCAGAGTTTTGAGTGCTGTTTTCACATTTTTTATATACATATATTTTTTTAAAGATTTATTTATTTTTATTGCAAAGTCAGATATATAGAGAGGAGGAGAGACAGAGAGGAAGATCTTCTGTCCGATGACTCACTCCCTAAGTGACTGCAATGGCCGGAGCTGAGCTGATCCGAAGCTGGGAGCCAGGAGCTCTTCTGGGTCTCTCACGCGGGCACAGGAGACTGCTTTCCCAGGCCACAAGCAGGGAGCAGGATGGGAAGCGGGGCCTCTGGGATTAGAACCGGCACCCATATGGGATCCCAGCGCGTGAAGGCTAGGCTACTGTGCCGGGCCTTTGGTATCGATCTTTACAGTATAATTTTAGATTGGTGTTTTTCTATTTTTGTCTTCTGACTTCCCTTTTTGCGTTGAGCTTTCACTCTCAGCCCGCGCCGTGTTCTCGGATGCCTCAGTCCCGTGTTCTTAGCTTCTGTGTACAAAGGGTCTTTAGAAAGTTCTTAGGAGGTGTGTATCATGAGAACCTGGTCATGTATTTCTTTACGCCAATATAAAGTTATTTTTTGATGCCATTTCCTCAGGTTTGTAAAGTGCTCTCCTGTGTCGGTCTCCGTCATGGAGCTCTGCCGTGTCTTCTTCATTCTTTTCTTCTTGGTTTTCTGTCTTTTCTGCATATTTTCTTCTGACTTTTCTTCTCTTTTTTTCTCTACAGCTAATGGTGATGTCACGTCCGCCCTTAGTATAATTACTGTGGTTTTCAGTTTTATTGGTTTTCATTTGAAAGTTTTCAGGTCTTTGTTAGAATTCTCTAGCTTTTCATTCTCATTTAATTTTGTTGTTTTAAAATCCATTTCTAATACTTTTTTAAAAAGAGATTTATTTTGTTTTTAATGGCAAGTAATATATACAGAGAGGAGGAGGACAGACAGAGAGGAAGATCTTTCGTCCATTGATTCACTCCCCAAGTGACTGCAATGGCTGGAACTGCACCGACTCAAAACCAGGAGCCAAGAGCCTCTTCTGGGTTTCCCATATGGGTTCAGGGTCTCAAGATTTTGGGCAGTCCTCAACTGCTTTTCCAGGCCTTAAGCAGGGAGCTGGAAGGGAAAGGGGGCCTCTGGGATTAGAACTGGCGCCCATATGGTTCAAGGCAAGGACTTTAGCTGCTAGGCTGTGATGCTGGGCCCCATCTCTAATACTATTTAAAAGATTTATTTTAAGGATTTGTTGAGAGAATGAGAACAGTTTTTTATCTGATTGTTGCATTTCTCACAGGGCTGTGATGGCTGGGTCTGAGCCAGGCTGAAGCCAGAAGCCAGCAGCTTCATCTCAGTTTCCCATGTGGGTAGCAGTGACCCAAGGACTCACGCTGTCATCCTCTGTTTTCCCAGGCGTACAAGCAGGGAGCTACATTGGACATGGTGCAGCTGGGACATGAGTCCAGATGCTGGTGCCGCAGGTGGTGGCTTTACCCACCATGCTGGAATGCTAGCCCCTAAAGATTTGTTTTTATTTATTTGAAAGGCAGAGTCACACACAGAGAGAAACAGGCTTCTTGTATCCACTGGTTCACTTCCCATATGGCCACAGTGGCCAAGCTGGGCCATTCTGAAGCAGGAAGGCAGGAGTTTCTTCCAGGTCTTCCGTGGGGGTGCAAGGGCACAGGAACTTGGTCCATCTTCTCGTGTGTCCCAGGCACATTAGCAGGGAGCTCGATAGAAGTGAATAGCTTCGGGGCCTGGCGCGGTGGCGCAGTGGTTAAAGTCCTCGCCTTGCACGCCTGGGATCCCATATGGGCACTGGTTCTATCCCGGCAGCCCCGCTTCCCATCCAGCTCCCTGCCTGTGGCCCGGGAGAGCAGTCGGGGACGGCCCAAAGCTTTGGGACCCTGCACCTGCATGGGAGACCCGGAAGAGGCTCCTGGCTTCGGATCGGTTGCGCTCATTTGAGGAGTGAGTCATCGGACGGAAGATCTTCCTCTCTGTCTCTCCTCTCTGTATATCCGCCTTTCCAATAAATAAAACTTAAAAAAAAAAAAAAAGAAGTGAATAGTCAGGTCTTGAAACAGCATACTTATAGGATGCCCATGTGACAGGCATGGCTTTGGGTTGATTATTTATTGTTTTTTTGAATGTTTGCCTGTTTTTTACGGGGTGACAGAAACTGAATGTGAGAAAGCAGGACTTGAATGTGAGTGACAGGGCCAACTGCTTCAGTCGTGGCTGCCATCTGCCGGAGTGGCATTGGTGGGAAGCTGGAGTTAGGAGGGGAAACAGGACTTCATCCCAGACTGCACTGTGGGATGGGCGTGTCCCCAGCAGTGTCAACTGCTGCATCAAATTCTTGCCTTAAGCAGGCATGGGAGAAGGAACTGAAGAAGAAGCAGTTAATAGCATCACCCTAGGTTCTAGGTCTCACGTAGAAGGACCTAAGGGGGCACTTGGCAGTGTGGCTCAATGGGGCAATCCTCTGTCAAGTGGCGGCGTCTCCTGTGGGTGCTGGTTCTTGTGTGTGCGGCTCCACTCCCATCCAGCTCCCTGCCTGCGGTCTCGGAAAGCAGTAGAGGACGGCCCCAGTCCTTGGGACCCTGCACCCATGAGGGAGACCTGGAAAAGGCTCCTGACTCTTGGCTTCAGAACAGCTCAGCTCTGCCAATCCACCATTTGTGGAGTGAACCAGCAGATGGAAGATCTTACTCTCTGTCTCTCCTTCTCTTTGTAAATCCCTTTCCAATAAAGATAAATAATTTTTTTTTTTTTTTTGTTTTAAGAAACTGAAGCAGTTGGGAAGGAAATGTAAATCTTGAAGAGTGTGGAGGGAGACCACTGAAATTGTGGGCAGTGGACATCAATAAGAGATTACTAGATGTTAAGGTTACATGTAGACACTCGGAGCAGTGCTCTGTGGAGAGTAGCTGCTGTCTGCCTGGCGAGTGTTAAGTGAGGAAGTGGGCTTGGGCTGCTGCGGGTTAAACTGCCACTCGAGCTGCTTGCATCTCACACCAGAGTGCTTGTTTGGGTCCTGGCTCCTCCACTCTTTTTTTTTTTAAAGATTTATTTTTTTATTTTTATCGGAAAGGCAGATGTATAGAGAGGAGAGACAGAGAGGAAGATCTTCCATCCGATGATTCACTCCCCAAGTGAGTGCAACGGCTGATGCTATACTGATCCAAAGCCAGGATCCAGGAACTTCTTCCAGGTATCTCACACAGGTGCAGGGTCCCAAAGCCTTGGGCCGTCCTCGATTGCTTTCCCGGGCCACAAGCAGAGAGCTGGAAGGGAAGCGGGGCCGCCGGGACCAGAACCGCCACCCACATGGGATCCCAGGCGTGCAAGGCGAGGACTTTAACCACTGCGCTATTGCGCCGGGCCCCCGGCATCTCCACTCTTGATCCAGCTTCCTGCTAATGTGCCCAGGAGGCCCTGACAACCGTGTGGGAGACCCAAAGTACCTGGCTTTTGGCTTTGTTTTCACTCAGCCCCAGGAGTTGGGCTATTTGGGGAGTCAACCAAATGGAAGCTCTTTCTGTATCTCCTCTCATTCTGCCTCTTTCAAACCATTCTCTTTTCTTATTTTTTTAAGAAAAGTCGAAATAAGAGTTAATGGATAGATGAGAGTAGGTTAACTTTTCTTTTTTAAACTTTTTTTTTTTTTAAAGATTTGTCTATTTTGTGATAAAGTCAGATTTACAGAGTAGGAGAGAAAAAGATCTTCTGTCTGCTGGCTCACTCTACAAGTAGCCGCAGTGGCCAATGCTGAGCTGATCCAAAGTCAAGGGCCAGGAGCTTCTTTTGGGCCTCACATGCAGGTGCAGAGTCCCAAGGCTTTGGGTCGACCTCAACTGCTTACCCAGGCCACAGGCAGGGAGCTGGATGGGAAGTGGAGCGGCTGGGGCACGAACCGGCACCTACATGGGATCCCAGTGCTTGCAAGGAGAGAAGTAGTCAATTGAGCCATTGCCCTCATTTTTCAATTCTAAAAATTTACTTAATTTATTATTTTGAGAAACAAGCAAAAAGAGACTGAGAGAGACCTTCCATACACTCTTCCATTCCCAGGAAGCCAGGAGCTGGGAACTAAAGCTGTCTTTGGAGTGGATGTCCAAGTTGTTCAGCTGTCACTTCTGCCCCACAGTGTGTGCGTTTCCACAGTTAGAGTCAGGAGCGCCTCTGGGCCTCCTCTGCAGCAGGCACTGTCCTGTCCTGGAGGTCAGTGTGAACCGTCAGGCTCATGGCTACCTGCTGGTGAAGAACTCCAAGGGGATTTCGGGCCGCATTGCGCTCTCCGTCCTCTTTTGTCTGGCATTTCCTTGAAGTTATGTTTAGGTTTATTTGTCTAAAAATGTTCATCATGGTTAAAGGTGAAGTGAAGACCAGAAGCCGCCAAGCTCTTGCTGCAAGCTACACATATTCTAGCTGGGTTTATGGTCAGGACAGAGCACAAGTCTTTTTTTTTTAAATTGTGAAGTCTGATGTACAGAGAGGAGGAGAGACAGAAAGATCTTCCATAAGCAGGGAGCTGGATGGGAAGTGGGGCTGCTGGGGTTAGAACCAGTTCCCACATGGGATTCTGGTGTGTGCAAGGCTAGCACTTTGGCTGCTAGGCCACTGCACTGGGCCCACAGTAGAAGTCTTAAGTCCAGTAGCTTTCTTAAGTCCTTGGATCTATTAGCATCTGTTCAGCCAACCTGAGAGTCTTTTTTTTTGGTAAAGATCTGATGAAATGTATGGGATATTTCACAATGAAAAAGTATTCTACAAATGCACTGTGGTTAATAATCAGGTGACTGGTTGAGAATGAAAAGATTTATAATTCTATCTAAGAAAAATTTTATAACCAATATGTTATTATATTTGCATGTAATTTATTAATGTGATTTAATTGGATGAAGTAATATCTGTGATAGATTTATCTGTGAATTGGAAAAAGGAGCATTAGAAGTTTTTTTTTTTTAATACATTTATTTCTTTTAATGACACAGTTTCATAGGCTCTGGGATTCCCCCCAACCCCTCCCCAAACCCTTCCCCCACATTGAATTCCTCCGCATTGTTACAGTAGTACAGATCATAACCAGTTCATTGCGGGCATGGACCATGCAAAGAGTCTAGCATCTTTTTTTTTTTTTAAGATTTATTTTTATTATTTTTTATTGGAAAGGCGGATATACAGAGAGGAGAGACAGAGAGGAAGATCTTCCATCCGATGACTCACTCCCCAAGTGAGCACAACGGCCGATGCTATGCCGGTCTGAAGCCAGGAGCCTCTTCCAGGTCTCCCGCGTGGGTGCAGGGTCCCAAAGCTTTGGGCCGTCCTCGACTGCTTTCCCGGGCCACAGGCAGGGAGCTGGATGGGAAGCGGGGCTGCCGGGATAGAACCAGTGCCCATATGGGATCCCGGGCATGCAAGGCGAGGACCTTAACCACTTGTGCCACCGTGCCGGGCCCGAGTCTAGCATCTTATTATCCCGATAAATTCAACAGTTTCATTGGGAAACCATCCCTGGTCTGAAAGTAGGGCTGGCAGAATATCATTCCCTCCAATGAAAAGCCCCTACACAATTTCAACAACAATTTACAACATTATGAAGTTAATTGACATGGTATTTAGTGACCAATATGTTAGAAAATGAAAGTTTTTTTTTTAAGTCAGTTTTTTTTTAAAGATTTATTTTTTTTTTTATTGAAAAGTCAGATATACAGAGAGGAGGAGAGACAGAAAGATCTTCCGTCCAATGATTCACTCCCCCAAGGGATCATAACAGCTGGTGCTATGCGATCCGAAGCCAGGAGCCAGGAACTTCCTCCAGGTCTGCCACACAGGTGCAGGGTCCCAAGGCCTTGGGCCGTCCTTGACTGCTTTCCCAGGCCTCAAACAGGGAGTTGGATGGGAAGTGTTGCTGCCCGGATTAGAACCAGCTCCCATATGGGATCCCGGTGCATTCAAGGCGAGGACTTTAGCCACTAGGCCATGCTGCTGGGCCCAGAAAATGCAAGTTCTTAACCACATCCTTTAACTGCTTCATTGACATCTCAATTATAGATTATACACAACTGACTGCTATACATCTTAAAATAGTTATATGGTACTATTCAGCTGTCTCGTGTCTATTTTCATTTATATATTTAGCAGCTTAAAGTATTCAAGTGTGATTTCCACTGAACTATGCAAAATTTAGGATAGTCCAAACAGGTTTTTACCTCAAACAAGCCATATGGTAACAATTGAGGAGCAGAACAATTTTAGGCGTGGTGTGCAGAGAAATCTTCAATACCTTGGTGAGGAGTAACTTATCTTTGTGTCCTTTTTATCCTTTATTAGGTATATGGGAGTCCAAACTGACTGTTTCCTGTCTGTTTTAAGCTTTCCTTATTGGTCTCTGTTTATCTGATCTAATTTTTTCAGGGGGTTCCGGAGTGACCCTGATGGTCATTGCAAGAGACGGTGGAACTGAGTTAGGACCAGAGAAAGCTCCCCTCCCGAGTCCCAAAGGAAGTTTACTGTTCTGTTTTTGAGGGCCACTCAGGGCTCCTGGCAGTTGTTTCGATGACATTAGATCTTGTGAGGAAGGATCTGGGCTTCTTCCATCCTGTGTGGGAGATCCGAAAGGAAATGGATGACCTCAGAGTTCTCGGCCTGCGAAGGCACTCCAATTCCCCGTGGTCTCCTTGGCAGTTGGGATATAGTCCTTGGTGTCCATACTGGTAGTCCTTGGTGAGGATCCGGGAGTCTCCAGGGTTGGGATACAAGCTTCCTCCTATTCTGTTTCTCCACTCTGGGGTCCCCCCACTCTGTGCCTCCGATCTCCTGTTAAGGGGCTTTCAGGGTCGCTCTTGGAACCCACTGTATGCCTTTATAGTTTTTGCTAATGTCTAATGCAGATTTGAGTCTGCTGTCTGTAAGTTAAGTTCCTGTTACAATCTTGATAGGTTACACTTAACATCTTCCTCATACACTCTAAGAAGGTGGAAGATTTCTCTGCTCTCCCGACCCATTAAGGAATAACATAGAGTATTAAAAGCATATCAGGCTTTTCAGTTCTTTCATGTAGATTATAGGCGATCTGTCTCTCATTGATTGTTGGTTCATTGGTTACATCACAATATCATATTGCATGTGATACAGGCTGTTTGAGTTTGTAATAATATTGCCATTTGCTAGTACTGTTGTCCAGACTGACATCGTTTCATCTTAAATTAAGGCAAACATGTGGTGTCTAACCTTTTGGGATTGGCGCATTTCCCTTAGCATAATGGTTTCCAATTGGGCCCATTTGGCCACGAAGAAACGCATTTCATCTTTTTTTTTTTTTTTTTTTTTTTTTTTACTAGCCGAATAGTATTCCATGGAGTAGATGAACCATAGCTTTCTTATCCAATCTTCTGATGATGAGCATTTTGGTGGCTTCCAAATTTTTGCAATTATTGATTGTGGTGCTATGAACATGGGGGTGCATGTTGGTTTCTGGTGTAACAGGTGTTTTGGATATATTCCTAGAAGTACTGTTGCTGGATCGTATGGTATGCAGAATTTCAGTTGTTGGAATGTTGGAGGTTAATGCCGTCTTTTCCTTGCTGAGTGCTTATGCATGTATTTTCATTATCTTGGAGAAAATGAATTATTTCTTAGAAAAAGAAGCAAAATACTATAAAAGCAAATTAATTGTCACATTATATAAATGAAAAATTTTGTCTTCTATTTGCTTTGTACTTTAAAATTTAAACATTGTTAGTTATTGGATTTTGTGCTGTTTGAACTGTGGCAAAATCCATTTTAAAGGAATATTATAACTCATAAGCAAAATAAAGTATTAACTTTTTGAAACTAAAGTATAAAATTATTTCTCTATCTCTAGGCAAAATTTGGTTTCAGTAATATTACTGGAATTGATTACTCTCCCTCGGCAATTCAGCTTTCTGGAAATATCCTAGAGAAAGAAGGGTTATTTAACATTAAATTAAAGGTAAATATTTATGTTATAATTTCAGTACACTAGAAGTTACAAAGTTTAAGTGTTTCTAACGTGTATTAATCTTCTGACATCTTTTGAACTGATAAATTAAGAACCAACCATAAATAATCCAAACTGAAGCCTTTTTAAGAAATTTTATTTAACATTTAATCTAGTTGGTGTAAGTCATTTTCTTACTTTCGTGTGCGGGTATTTATATGCCACATCTTACTGCTTATTTGCAAAAGCACAAGTTATACTCAGCTGTGGATTAACCAGATAAAAAAGCTATAGACTCAAAGAGTAGTATAGTCAGCAAAGATGATTTAGTTTATTTTTGTGTCCTGTAATCTGTACAATACTGACTCCCAATTTTATACTTCTAGCCCTTGTCTCGTTTTGGTAGCAGCCCCATGGGCAGCTGAGCGTTCCGTACTGGATTAACCCACAGCACAGCCCTGGTCGTGTCTGCCTTGCTGCCTTGGTGTTTCCCATTTCTGCTGATCGTACCAGGGACCCTGTCGCACCAACACACGATCCAAGGAGTCATGCTCAAGTCCTGACTGAACTTTTCCATCTCATGTCTAGTTCTGTTTTATCTTCTAGATCTGTCAGGAATGTGGTGGTTGCTTGATATTTCTGTTGCTGCCTGTTAAGTTTGCACAGAGGTGACTACAAGAGCCTCCCCCTTTCTACTCTTGGTGTCCTCCTGGCCATTTGCCACACGGCGGTCAGGGTCATCTTTGGAAATGCCTTGCTCAGTATGGAATGGGACCGGCACACCCCACCACTTTAACCAAGTCCCCGTGTTCTGACCTCTTTCTTTTGTTGGCACTCGTGTCCCACAGTCTCACTGACTTGCTTGCTGCTCCTGAAATGCCAGGCGTGTTCTTGCTGAATGTCTTTATTCCGCCATCTGCCAGCAGAGATGCTTTTCCAGACTACTGTTTTCAGAATATTTTTATTCCAGTTGCTCAATATCATATTAGTATTTCTTCTCTTGGTAGCACTGTATCTGAACTGACCTGTTGAGCTTATGTCTTAGTCTGTCTTCTGTACCGTAATTGATCAGCAATTTATAAAGAGCAGAGATAATTTATAAAGAGTTACCAGATCATTTATAAAGAACAGGCGTTGTTTCCCTCGTGGTATGGAGGCCTGCAGTCCCAGAGCCAGACTCAGAAGGTGGTGAGGCCTCCTGCCTCCGAGCATGGCCGAGGTGTCACACGAGCCGACAGACCAGGCATGCAGAGGGAACACGCCCTCTTCATAAAGTCATTCCCTCAGGAGCCATCCCAGGTGCCCCCAAGTGTCTCAGCTGTCATAAACACATGACTTGAGGGAACAGATTTCCAACACATGGATTCTGGAGGGCACATGCAAGACATAATGACTTATTCAGTGTCTCTCTTTCTGGACTGTAAGGTATATTTGCATACAAGAATCACTACTGTTTTATTGAGTCCTACAGCTGCCACTCAAAAGTACTGGCTTAGTAGATATCCACAACATGTTTGTTGAATGAGTACTATATAGAGACATTGTAGGATGAGAAAGCTCTGTTTCTGAGAGCTGTGTTTATTGTTCTGCTTTGGGTACAGTGAATACTGTGCTTTTGATATGAGGCAGAAAAATCCATCTTGAAATATAAACAAGCATCCACTTTTTTTTTTCTTTTTATAAGATTTATTTATGTATTTATTTTTTGGAAAGGCTGATTTATAAGGAGAAGGACAGAGAGAGAGAAGGATCTTCCATCTGCTGATTCACTCCCCAAGTGATCACAGGGGTTAGAGCTGAGCCAAACTGAAGCCATTTGCTAGGAGCCAGGAACCTCTTCCAGGTCTCCCATGTGAGTGCATGGTCCTGAGGCTTTGGACCATCCTCTACTGCTTTCTCAGGCCACAAGTAGGGAGCTGGATGGGAAGTAGAGCAGCTGGGACAGGAACCAGTGCCCATATGGGATCCTGGCACATGCAAGGTGAGGATTTAGCTCAGCTATCAAGCTGGGCTCACAAACGTCCACGTTTTAAAGTAAGAGTTTTAGTCAAAACATTGCTTATAATTACTTTTTTTTTATGAATAATCATGAGCTAATTGCTTAGATTTCCAAGCTAGCTTTTCATATCGAGTTCATTGGCAAGTTTCTGGGTATTTTATAAAATTGAGGCAGATCACTATTTCAAATGTTTAAAATGTGTTTTGATTAAAAATGAGATGCTTGTGGGCCTTCCGCATTGGCCTAGTGGCTAGATCCTCACTTTGCATGCGCCGGGATCCCATATGGGTGCCAGTTCATGTACTGGCTGCTCCACTTCCCATCCAGCTCGCTGCTTGTGGCCTGGGAAAACAATAAAGGACGCCCCAAAGCCTTGGGCCCCTGCATCCATGGGGGAGACCCCCTGGCTTTGGATCAGCTCAGCTCCAGCAATTGTGGCCAGTGGGGAGTGAACCAGCAGGTGGAAGATCTTTCTCTGTCTCTCTTTCTCTCTGTATATTAGCCTTTATAATAAAAATAAATGCATCTTTTTTAAAACCTGAGGTGCTTATGTATGATCTTAAAAATCTGAGGTGTGTAGTATTTACCAAGTTAAGTAATTACAGTTTAAAACGGTCGTTAGTTTCTGATGTTTCATTCCATTCGTTATATCCACTAGTAGCTTGGAAGTTGCTGAGTCAAAGGAAAGGAATGTCTCATTTGTCATGTTTACTTGAGGTTGCACAGCCAAGAATATAAGCTAAAAAGCTTACCTCCAGTGACCTGAATTCCAGATAAGTTCTGTCTTTTTGAGAAATGTATTGGATTTTCTGTTTTTCGATGGGAACTTTTTTGTGAACCAGCTTATTATAGAGCTTAGAGCTCTGTAATGTGTGGTATTATGTGATAAAGTGCTTGGCTTGAACTTATTTCCAAGTTTGTGAGGATTTGGAATGTCTAGGAAACACTAGCTCACTCTCAGGGTCCCTTACTGATCTTGACTTTAATGACCACGGAATGAAACACATCAAAGTTTGTTGTAATGTGGAAAATATGTTTATTCTATGGAAATACTGCTGTAATTAATGGACCCTTTTATCTGTAGCTTTTTTCAGGCTGTCATTGGAAATCTGTAAAGTTTGTGCATTAATTGTTGGTTTTTAATACAGGTGGAAGACTTTTTGAATCTTTCCACAAAGCTGTCTGGATTTCAAATTTGTATTGACAAAGGGACGTTTGATGCCATAAGCCTTAATCCTGACAATGCGGTTGACAAGAGGAAGCAATATGTGAACTCCCTCTCCAGAGTGTTAGAAGCTAAAGGCTTTTTCCTAATAACCTCATGTAACTGGACCAAGGAAGAGCTGCTCCGTGAATTCAGCGAAGGTAAATGGCTGCGTGGCGTCTGAACGTGGGCTGACCTCAGGTTTCATGTGTTGAAATAGGTCTTTTCCCTGCTGGTGTTAGAGTTTTTTAGTTTTCTGTTTGTGGGAATTGCCTGCTTTTCTTCTCCGTTAATGATGTTGGTAATAATTTGTAACTGTTTGTACAAAGTACAGAGAAATAACATTGGTTGAGATCCAGAGAACTTTTAAAAAATTTTCCAAGAAATCCTGGCAGTTAAGTACTAAAATTAATGAGCCTGTAAATTTAAGTTCTTTATTTAGGTCATACAATCTATTATTTAGAAAAAAAAAGCACAGGTCCATATGTGCTTTTAAGTTAGAACACTATTTCACTGGCAAGTCTGCAGTCAGGAAATGGAGGTAGTCCCGGAGTCTCCCACGGTGAGCTTTCATCCTCCAGATCCTTCGTGTGTTTTGCTCTGGTTCTTACTTAGGTACCTGGGAATTGTTTTGCCTTGGCTTCAATGCCTGTGGGACAGTCACTTGTGACCTTCCACAGAAACAAAATGGAGGGAAGTGCCAGAGGGTACGATCCACTAGATCCACTAGCGCTTGGGTGCCAAGGAACGGTTTTCTTTGCCCTGTCAGAAAAGTATCATTAGAAAACCATGTCAGCAAAGTGGGGATTTTGTGAGGACTGACAGTCTGTTAACTGTCCTCAGGGCACTGTGAATTCTCTTTAGAGGTTTTGAGGAATATTTGATCTGCCGGTTCATCTATGCGGTGTGCAGGCATTTATGGATAATTATTGTGGGACTTTTTAGACATTTGCCTATTTTTCCTTATAATCCTTTTCAGATTAGTGTTAAGTTTTAGGTGAGGAATTCCTGCAGTGAGGTCCTTGAGGAGATGATCTGGCGCTAGATGTGTGGTTACATTTTGAACCTTAGTTTTCATCAGTCAATGGGGGCAGATCGGTTGCCTCAAGAGAGCAGTTTATGGCGTTGTGCTGTTTATAATCAAATGACATACGGTTTTATCTCAGGTTTTGTTTTCTCTTGGCGTTCAAGCAGTGATGAGGGAGAACGTTAACACATGTCCCTTTGTGTGCTTTCCGTGACCTGTGCAGGCTGTACTGAGCAGAACATGGCGCTGGAGGCTGCACACGGGAGCTGGTTGCTTCTGGAAAACACGAGTTACATATGATCTATCGCCTTTTATTTTGTGCCATTAATTTTACTATCTTCCCTGTTAAATTTGTTTTCTTTAGCGCTCTTGAGGCTCCATATCAATAGTTCTTTCCTCCTCCTGCATCTTGACAGTTTTAATGAATGCCCGGTGTCAGGGTGCAGGGCAAGTTCCTTTCCTGGTTTTTAAATACAGGTGTTCTCTTTTACCCATGAAGCCAGCAGACAAAAACATACTTGTCTGTCTTCGATAATGAGGAACAGACTTCAGCTTGGTATAGAGTGCTGAAAATGTGTCTGTCTGAGAACTGTTGAGTAAACTTTTAAGGTTTAGTTCTAGAACCAAATGCCAAATTTAAAAATGCAACATATTCTAACAAGAATGTTAAAAAAAAAGGTGTACAATTGACACTTTTTATACATGCATTTAGAAAACTGTTCAGAATTAGATTTGGGGCAGGTCTTGCTGCTCTGATCAGCCGCTGTGTTCCTTCTGAGCTGCTGAAAGAAGCTTGTGCCATCAGCCTTGGAAGCTTCCTTGCTTCTTCCATTATTTGAAAAGTAAACATTGTTAAAACTCTGAGACTTGTATTTTTCCTTGGTGTTCTTGTAGAATAGAATAGAATAGAATAGAAATGGAATTGATAACATCCTGAATCCAGATCACTGGTATCCGGCATGACACTGAGCATGCTCCAAAGTCCAAAACTTTTTTAAAAAAGAGATTTATTGGGCCCGGCGCGGTGGCGCAAGTGGTTAAAGGTCCTCGCCTTGCACGCCCGGGATCCCATATGGGCGCCAGTTCTAATCCCGGCAGCCCCGCTTCCCTTCCAGCTCCCTGCCTGTGGCCCGGGAAAGCAGTGAAGGACGGCCCAAAGCTTTGGGAACCTGCACCCACGTGGGAGACCCGGAAGAGGCTCCTGGCTTCGGATCGGCATAGTATCGGCCCGTTGCGCTCACGTGGGGAGTGAATCATCGGACGGAAGATCTTCCTCTCTGTCTCTCCTCTCTGTATATCTGCCTTTCCAATGAAAAAATAATGAAAATAAATCTTAAAAAAAAAAAAAAAGTCTCGAACGCTTTAAGAAAAAAAAAAAAGAGATTTATTTATTTATTTATTTATTTTATTATTATTATTATTTTTAAGATTTATTTATTGGAAAGTCAGATATATATAGAGAGAGGAGAGACAGAGAGGAAGATCTTCCGTCCAATGATTCACTCCCCAAATGAGCACAACGGCCAGTGCTATGCCGATCTGAAGCCAGGATCCAGGAACTTCTTCCGGGTCTGCACATGGGTGCAGGGTCCCAAAGCTTTGGGCCGTCCTCGACTGCTTTCCCAGGCCACAAGCATGGAGCTGGGTGGGAAGTGGAGCTGCTGGGATTAGAACCGGTGCCCATATGGGATCCCGGCACGTTCAAGGCGAGGACTTTAGCCACTATGCCATGACACTGGACCCACGATTTATTTATTTTTATTAGAAAATCAGATATACAGAGAGAAGAGACAGAGAGGGTGATCTTCCGCCAATGATTCACTTCCTGGGTGACCTCAATGGCCGGAGCTGAGCCAATCTGAAGCCAGGAGCCAGGAACTTCTTCCGGGTCTCCACATGGGTGCAGAGTCCCAAGGCTTTGGGCTGTCCTTGACTGCTTTCCCAGACCACGAGCAGGGAGCTGGAAGGGAAGTGGAGCAGCTGGAATTAGAACTGGAGCACATGTGTGATCCTAGAGCATGCAAGGAAAGGACTTTAGCCATAGGCCACCACGCTAGACTCATCCAAAACTTTGTGAGTACTGAAAATTCTACACCTTGACCTCACGTGTTTGGCTGTGGTCAAAATGCAGGTACACTAAAAGTATTGTATAAAATATTTTTGGACAGACTGTCTGTCCAAGGTGAGTATAAAACATAAATTTGGGCCCTGTTCTCAATATGTCTCATAATATGCATGGAAATATTCCGTGTGTAAAGGAAACGTAAAATCTGAAACTTAATGATCCCAAGCATTTTGAATAAGAGTCACTCAATCTGTATAACTATTTTGTGTTATCATTGGTTTTAGGGAGGGTTAATTTGAATTAGTTGATGGATATTAGGATGATCTAATTTGATGTGTACTAGATTTAACTTTTTTCTTTTAATTTTTATTATTTATTTTCATTTTTAATTGAAAGGCAGAGAGAGAAAGATGAAGAGCTTCCAGCTTCTAGGTCTCTCCTCAAAGGGCCAGTACATGTGGGACTGTGGGGAGTGTGCCAGGCTTGGAGCTCAGTCTCCATCTTGGTGTGCGTGGTGAGCTTAGGTACATGAGCCAGCACTTTGCTCCCTCCGACGTTGCATATCCGCAGGGAGCTAGGAACCAGGACTCAGAGCCTAGAGATGTAGGCATCCCAAACTGAGCTACCTGATGAGAACGATAGGGGTGGGAGTGTGACACCGTGGTTATGATGCCACCTGGGGTGCTCGCGTCTCGTGGGAGAGGGCTCTGATTCTCTGGGTAGACTCTGCAGTCCAACTTCATGCCATGCACCCACTGGTCGGCAGCAGATTATGCCACCCATGTGGGAGATCAAGGTGGAGTTCTGACCCAGCTTACAGCAGGTGTTTCGCGGGTAAAGCATTAGATGGTCACTCTCTGTTTATGCCTGTTAAATAAATAAAAAATGAATCCTGTAAGATATGTGCAGGTGGTATAAACAGTGTGGGCGTTTAGGTCTGTAGTTAAGATAACCACAGAATGCCTGCATTTGAATCCCGGCTGTGTTCCCCACTCTAGCTTTCTGCTGATATGCATAACCCTCTGAGGGAGTGGGTGATGGCTTCAGTACTGGGGTTCCTGCACCAACGTGGGGGACCTGAGATGATGTCCCAGCTCCTGGCCTTCACCTCAGCTCAGTCCTCGCCACCGTGGGCATTTGGGATGTGAACCAGTGGATGGAGAAGCTGTGTCTGCCTTTAAATAAAAGCAGGTCAGTTTAGAAAATTGTGTACCAAATACCTACCTGACACATTAGCTTCTATTAAAATACCTTGTGCTATATTTATGTATGTATACTTGAGAGAAAGAGAGGCTCTTCCTCCATCTACTTTTTCATTCTCCAACTACTGTAACAGGTGTAGGCTTGGCCTGGTAGAGGCTGAGAGCCAGGAACGCAATCCAGGGCTCCCATGCAGCTAACAGAAGCCCAAGTAAGTGAGCCACCACTGCTTTCTCCCAGGTTTATTTAGTGGGAGCTGGAGTCTGGACAAAGAGCTGGGAATATAACCTAGGTACACTGATATGGAATACTGCCATTTTTTAAAAAATGTATTTATTTTTATTGGAACAAGTCTTTTTTTTTTTTTAAGATTTATTTATTTATTGGAAAGTCAGATATATAGAGAGGAGAGACAGAGAGAAAGATCTTCCTTCCGATGATTCACTCCCCAAGTGACCTCAACGGCTGATGCTCTGCCGATCTGAAGCCAGGATCCAGGAACTTCTTCCGGGTCTCCCACATGGGTGCAGGGTCCCAAAGCTTTGGGCTGTCCTCGACTGCTTTCCCAGGCCACAAGCAGGGAGCTGGATGGGAAGTGGAGGTGCTGGGATTAGAACCAGCGCCCATATGGGATCCTGGCGCATTCAAGGCAAGGATTTTAGCCGCTAGGCCACGCCGCTGGGCTCCTGGAACAAGTCTTATTAGGAGGAGACAGAAAGATCTTCCACCTGCTGATTCACTCCCCAAGTGGCCACAACAGCTGGAGCTGAGTTGATCCGAAGCCAGGAGCCAGGAGTAATTGTCTCATTCCTCCATATTTTTTGCCAATTGTCTCTTTCCTCCATATTTTGGCCCTCCCCAACTAAATCAGTGGTCCACATGGGCCTACATCATTCTCAACTGCATAAACATCATAAAAAATAAGTTTATAACAAAAGAAAAGAAAAGAAAAAAAAAACTGAGGAAGCAGTAGAAGACATCCCAAGTTTTTGGGACCTTGCACCCAAATGGCCTCACTGGGCAGAGCTGAGCCCATCCAGAGCCAGGAGCCAGGAGCTTCTTCCAGGTCTCCAGCATGGATGCAGGGGCCCAAGGCCACAGAACTGGACCACAAGTGGAGCAGCCAAGGCACAAATCAGTGCCCAAACATAGTGCTGGTACTGCAGGCCACCACACCAACTCCAAACGTAGTAACTATTGAAATGGTCATTAAAACATTGTAAGAGGGCCCAGCGTGGTAGCCTAATGGCTAAGGCCCTCGCCTTGCAAGTGTTTTAAAAGATTTATTCGTTTTTATTGAAAAGGCATATTTCCAGAGAGGAGAGATAAGGTCATCATATGTGGCTTCACGCCCTGAGTGAGCACAGTGGCTGGAGCAGGGGCCATAGGCCTTGGACTGTCCTCTACTGCTTTCCCAGGCCCCAGGCAGGGAGCTGGATGGGAAGGGGAGCACCTGGGACATAACCAGCACCCATATGGGACGCCGGTGCTTCTAAGGAGAGGATTAGCCTATTGAGTCATTGCGCTATGCCTTGTAGCTTGTTTTCTGAATTGTGGCAGCATATAAATAATGTTTTATGGTCTTATTGATTTTTAACTGTGCAGTTCTGGAATTAAAAGTACATATTTTCTTGTTGTTGCAATCATCATCTTTATCCATCTTCACAACTTTTTCATCTTCTGCAAATCAAGTTATTTGACTTTTCTGTATTAACTGCTTTTATTTGTGTGCTGTGGATTGAGTTCCCAGTAGCGTGTGGCATGTGGTAAGAACTCAACAGATGCTTGCAACTTCCTGTAAGCTAGGTGGTGAGATGGCTGGTAGGGAATGGGCCTGGCACGGCTGGTAAACAGGAAGTGGGGGGGAATGGGGCTGGTTGTTGGAAAGCCTCTTTTCCCCATTTTGTTTCTGATCGTGTCTGTTCCTTGTCCATTTCAAAGTGATTTTTGGGTGTATGCACATATGCCATGCATTCACAGTAAAACTGGAAAAAGCATAAAATGAAATTTAGTCATTCAATTAGAATTTGGAATTGCATGGTTTTATAAAAGACTTGAAAGTACATTCATAGGACCTGGCGGCGTGGCCTAGCGGCTGAAGTCCTCGCTTTGAACGCACTGGGATCCCATATGGGCACCGGTTCTAATCCCGGCAGCTCCACTTCCCATCCAGCTCTCTGCTTGTGGCCTGGGAAAGCAGTCAAGGATGATCCAAAGTCTTGGGACCCTGCACCCGTGTGGGAGACCCAGAAGAAGTTCCTGGATCCTGGCTTTGGGTCGGCATAGCACTGGTCGTTGCGCTCACTTGAGGAGTGAATCATCGGACGAAGATCTTCCTCTCTGTCTCTCCTCCTCTCTATATATCTGACTTTCCAATAAAATAAATAAATCTTAAAAAAAAAAGAAAGTACTTTGATGGATAAACTTTGTAACTGCAGGATTCAGTCCAGTCCTTAATAAAAGTGTTTTGGTTTTGTTTGACAGGATTTGAACTTGTTGAAGAACTGCCAACCCCCACCTTCAGCTTTGGTGGCCGATCTGGAAACACTGTAGCTGCATTGGTTTTCCAAAAATCCTGATCCTTTCCTGGGAACAGATTCAGGTAGCTTTTTAAGAAGCAACAAAGCAAAAATAAACCTGACAGAAAATGCAATCATTAATAAGGTTCAATAAGTACCAGTGACTCGCATGTTGAATAGGTATAATGAGTTGGTAGAAAAAAAAAGAAAGAAAAATCTATGATCATGTAAGTCATTGATTTTTAGAGGCCAACGATTTTTAGTTTTGTATTTGAGATGTAAATATTTTCTCTGATTTGAAAACTTTAAGATAGCAAATGAATTAACAGAGAGTATGTGTTTTTGATTTTTGTGGTTGGTAAAAGTGAGTTGACTGTGGCTGGTTCTGAAAATGTGATCAGACTATTCCAGAGCCATATAACATGCACAGGGACTCTGTTCGTATTTACTAGTCTGTTTATGAAACAGAACAAGACATAGTGTTTTGGTTGAGTAGAGGTTTTTTAAAGATTACTTTATAACTAGGAAAACTCCTTTGGTCTTCATGTATACAATTAAACAAAATCAAAGAAATATATCAGCTGATGAAGCATTGTTTGTTGAGCCTGTATTTTTTAATGAATGGATTCTCTACACAATAACTGATATGAGGAGAAAAAAGATTAAGGGATATTAAGGGATAGCACAATGTAAAGTTATATGAGAACACTTGAAGTTTGTGAAAAAATGGAACAGAAAGATGGGTGCAAGAATTTTGAAGTCTGTGCGTAGCATCCCCCGTGAGCTTGTGTCCACTTCATTGATCCTTCCCAATATCTTTTAGATATTTTCATAAATTGTTATTTTCTAATATCTTTACAAAGTATATAATACTTGTTTCTACATACAAGAAAACTGAAGTTGAGAAGAGGGAAGTCACTGTGAGGTTAAGCGTGGAGGACAGTGTGCAGCCAAGAGCTGCCTCGGTCTGATGCAGGCCTGTTCTCTTCTAGAGTATTCTGCCTCCCAGCTGCTAAGTCATTGCCTTTGTGCCTTTTCAGTTCAGTTAAAGGTGAGTGAGAAGTGTGAGCGGTTGTTTCCTTCTGGTCCAAGCACTCAAGTCACCTGTCAACCAAAGCTGCCTTGCTCTGATACTGTGTCTGTCAGGGAGCCTCGCCTCTGTCCAGAGCTAAACTAGCCATTCTGTGCAAGAATGCAAACCCTTAGGGATAAAAGGACAAAAATGTTCCAGTAAGGGGTTAATTTAGCAATAAAGCAAGTTATGTATTAATGTTTTAAAATATGAGGCAAATTATAATACTTAATGTCACTTTGTATTAGTGCGTTAACACTGCAATCTTGATACAGTTTTTTTTAATGTCATCTATTTTTTACTGACAAGTAGTTTTGGGGGTCCATTGGGTTATAAAAATACCAATTTTTGTTTATTTGGCAAATGCTGCTGCAGTATTGATTAAGTCTAGTTTAACATCCCTTTTTTCTTTCACAAGATTGTAGGGCCAGGGTTTAGTTTTTGGGTTAGATCAGCGTTAGCCATTAAGGTCATTGCCTGGTTTCCACAAGATAGCTGAAGGCATTTATGTGGACTTTTAACAAAAATGACATTTTCTGGAAAGGTCTTGTTTTCAACATCTAAAAATCGACAAATTATTTCAAAGCATGTACAAGTTGAAACTAAAAGATTCATGTTGCTTTTTCTAGGTGTGGGATATTAAGCCAAAGAAACAGGCAGTCTATAATTGATTGAGATCTGATCTTGCTGCCTCTTTAATATTAGTTGGTCTTTTTTTTTTTTCATTTCTTTGTAATAATAGATAAGTAGCCTTTCAGAATTTTGCCTTGTCAAGTGCATGTCATTTTAACTCATGAATCCACAGTGTGGGCATCTTGTGGGGTGGACAGCAGCGCTAGGTTCCCAGAGCGCTCGGGAGGGGCTTTGTTGAGCAGCTCCTAGAGTTGCCGCCGGCTTCGCTCAGCTGCAGAGGGGAAGGCAGTGAGTGTGTTTTGAATCTTGGAGCTGTTGATGAGGTCAGCTCCCTTATCACTTTAATCCTGCTGGAAGCCAGTCTCTTAGGGACTAAAATCAGAACAAATGAAAGGTCTAAAAATGCTAATAAGAAATTAATTCAAATAATACCAAAGTGCTAAAAAATCTAGCCAGTGAATGTCCCCACGTTACAAAGACAAACCAGAAATACATTATTATTAAATACAGTATTGTTAAATTCTAATTATGCAGTATCTTATGTAATGAATGCTGTTTTCTCTGGATGAGAGATTGGAATTGCAATTTTATTTCATGAAACGACACTATTTTGAGAAAACTTGTTTGAAATGCAAACGAGATTTCTCCATGGAGCCTGCACAGAATTGTTGTGTTTCATTATGCTGTTGTTGCTGCCTGACTGGCCACTTGTGTGCGTAGGAAGTGCGTATGCAGGTCCACAGGGGATTGAGGCCTGACTGGGCGGGCTACACCAATGAACAAATAGAAGGTTTTTAGAACATTTTGTCTTAAGCCAGGTGGATGAGTTTGAGTTGTTTTTTGGTTCTGGCGTTTCTGTGTATGAGAATCAAACCTGAAACTGGTCTTGGCAGCTTGGCTGAAGCCATTGAAAATAAGCACAAACTGTCCTTGACTTTTTTTTTTAATCCTTTTGTAGTAGCAACAAGCTTGCTTTTTTTTTTTCTGTGATATACGTGCAGTCTGTTTATTTTGAAGGAAAAAGGGAGCCGAACATATACAGCAGACCATTTTTTAATGAGTACTGTGCTTTTGAAATTCTTCTGATGCTACAATGCAGTACTTTATGATATGCATTTATCCAGAGGATAATAATTGTTAAGAAGCTTAAGTTATTAAGTCTTTGAAAGAATTTACCCTAAATTGCGATGCAGAGAAAGAGTATCTATTCATGTTAGTGGACTTTAATGTCAACTTATGTTCTCTAAATGATTGTACGTTTATATGTGTTTCTGTCTGTGTCTCCCTGATGAAGTAGCACAAATGTGAACTGTCATTGTGTCTCTGTGGGAGGGACCTGAGTTCTGATTTCCTGTTTTTGGCTTTGTGAGCTAGAATCTCCTTGCTCCAGGGACAGTCCCATGGAGAGCAAGAGAGCAAGTGTCTTGAGTTCTGCAGAGCAGCCTCTTCAAGTTCTGTTGGGTGGGAGCTACTGCTGGGCTTTGAAGGGGAGTCTAGTCCAGTGCATGACACTGGGAGAAAGATGCCTGCGACCCACAGCTTGATTGTGGGAGGTGAGGAGAGCATCAAGTAGAAAAAGTTATGCAGACGGAAAAGTTAGGAAATTCTTATCATGTCGTTTGGTTAGGCAGGACAACAGAGATGTCCATGTAGGAAGGGGCATCCATGGGTATGCTTTATTAACAGGCAATGGAAGAAAATTAATGCTAATGTGTTATTCATACACACCATGCAGTTTGTTAGAAAAATAAAAGAATAGTTTGAAATTCTTTGGTCAATTGATGAATTTCTATGTTAGGGGCATAGAAATTAAACTCAACATTAAGCAGACAAAAACGCAAGCCCACAGGCTACATAAATGCTGAATCAAACAAGCTCTACAACGGAACTCTGAAAAGCTATGGATAAGAAGGCTAATGAATGATTGAATATGACCTTAGCAAAATCCCTGGAGTGTTGTGGAAAGATCATTCATTTCCAACGTAGATGTCAAAATGGGTTCTGATAACCTAGGGGGATGGGGTGTGGGAAAGAAGGAAGGAAAAATTAAAAAAAAAAAAAGGAAAAGAGTCTGAGTTACTACTTACTGAGTCTTAAAAATCTTCATTACACTGCATTAGGCTAATTGTTCAAAGGGCCTCTCCGGCTGACACTTTGTGGACCTGCACTTTAGACTCAGGGAGACCAAATTAAAAGTTAGGAATAATTCTGAAGACATCCATCTTTCAATATCCTACATTGATGGAGAAGAACTTCAGAAACTGGGAAATGCAGGCTGGCAGACTGCGTTTTTGTCATGCTGAAAATGTGTAAGGAGGACTTAGGACAAGAAATTTGCAAGTTGCTTGCCTAGAACAGAAAACCCAGATCTGAATTTTCTTAGGTTTGTTTTTCAGAAAAAATGGTTTCTTTATTTTCTCAAGCAATAACTTCTTCCCTGTTTTACTTCTACATCTGTATTTTTTTCTTCAAGTCTATACTTAGTGAGGGGTCTTTATTGTCCATACTTACCACATCCATCTGCCCACACCTGTAAATATTTGCATGTGATGCAGCAATGAGCATATCCTGGATCCTGAAAGAGGGGCATAGAGAGAAATGAGAATACTCTGCTTGAATGAAGAGCCCCTCAGCTGTCTCACTGTACCCCTGCTCGTTTGTGTGCCTTCGGGTAAAGCAGATTGTTCGCGGGGAAGGTGTGGAACAGAGATGGGTTGGAACTGTGGTGGCTCCTCTGGAATTGCTTGCTGGGAAGGAAGAGGCTAAATGCGGGAGAGTGTGGGTGTGCCAGTTCCCATTTGCCTCCTAACCCCTCTGCTCATATGAAAATGTCAGTCCTTTGTTCCCGTCTAATTTTAGTACATCCTGGCTGAAAAACATGTTAGGATGAGAAAATGTTACGATAATTTCCAACTGTGGAACTTTGAGCTGTGGGGTGTGGGGAGGAAGAGTAGAGGAAAGAACAGTTTATGTCGCATATCCGTCGGCTGTTCTGGGGCAGTGTCTAGCCCCCTATTCTGTTGATTTTGGTCATGAGATAAATTTGGCTGCACTGATAGTTAGCTTTTCCTTCCGTGATCTCTGTAAGAAGCCAAGTCGGAGCCTGAATGGGGAAGTCGTGAGATGGTGTGGAACCGAACGTACCGGGCTGAATTACAGAGCTTTGTGCAGGTTTTGGAAGAAAAGCCTGAAATGGTAGGTGAAAACCTCATGCTGTGTGTGTTAAAAGTGGAACCTCAAGGGCTCTTGGTGCTTCAGTGAAAGTGCCTTTTAACTGTCATTTTGAATGACAGATTTGTTGATTTTTCAAGAAGCAGTCAAAAACAAGGCTTAAGCTGTCCCCTCTGTAAGTTCCAGCAGACCTAGATGAGAAGGATCTTTGAAGAGAATGGGTTAAGTAATGGATGATATAGCTTGTTTAAGGCCTAGGACACAATCGCATTTGGCTTTGTAGTTGGAGGTGTCAATTGATGTTATTTGATTAAAAGGTAATTTATTAGATTAAGAGGGAGATTCTGAATGCTGAATCTCATTAGTTTGTTGGCTGGCTTTCTGCAAAGTGTTTTCTTCCATTAATGAACCAAGTTTTCCTTTTGGACTCTGTGTGTGACTACAGTGTCTGGGGCCAGGTTTGTGCAGTGGGTGAAGCTGCTGCCTGAGACACTGGCAACCCTTAGGTGGACTGGTTTGAATCCCAGCTGCCTGCTGATGAGCCTGAGAAAGCAGCGGAGGATGGCCCCAACGTTTGGGTCCTGGCTTCTGCCTGTCCCAGCCCTGGATGGCAACTGCTGTTTGGGGAATGGACTAGAGAGTGGAAAATCTCTCTCTCTTCCTGTGCCTCTGCTTGTCTTTCTCTCCTCTCCTCTCCCCTCCCCCCTCCCCTCCCCTCCCCTCCCCTTGCCTCCTCTCCCCTCCCCCCTCCCCTCCCCTCCCCTCCCCTTGCCTCCTCTCCCTTTCCCTCCCCTCCCCTCCTCTTCCTTCCTTCTTCCTTCCTTCCTCCCTCTTTCTTTCTTTCTTTCTTTCTTTCTTTCTTTCTTTCTTTCTTTCTTTCTTTCTTTCTTTCTTTCTTTCTTTCTTTCTTTCTTTCTTTCATTCATTTATTTTTATTGGAAATGCAGCTATACAGAGAGGGGGAGACACAGAGAGGAGGAGACACAGAGAGGAAGATCTTCCATCTGATGGCTCACTCCCCAAGCGGCCGCAATGGTTGCAGCTGAGCCAATCTAAAGCCAGGAACCTGGTGCTTTCTCCATGTCTCCCACTTGGGTGCAGGGTCCCAAGGCTTTGGGCCGTCCTCAATTGCTTTCCCAGGCCACAAGCAGGGAGCCAGATGGGAAGCGTGGCCGCTGGGATTAGAACCAGCACCCATATGGGATCTCAGCGTTTTCAAGGCAAGGACTTCAGGCACTATGCTATCGTGCTGGACCTGGCTCTGCCTTTAAAGTAACTAAACAATACTTTTTTTTGTCTTAAAAAGATTATATAACCCGAAAAAAGAGGCTGTTTCTCTATTAAACGCATTTGACTGATGATTTAATTTGTAAAAATAAAGTTGATTGCTTTCTGAACTTGAAGTTTAGCTGAATATTTTTTGATTTATTTATATTAAGATAAATTATGTTAGAAATCTGTTTGGCAGTAGCCTAGATAGCAAAGAAAAAACCTTTTTAAAAATACTAAGTTGTGGAAAAACGACTATGGGAACTAGGCAAGTGACTTTCCTTCTGGGCTCTTCATTTCTTTCTGTAAAACAAGGATGTTCACCAGGTGGCACTGAGGGCTCTCAGCCCCTTCCGTGAGCCCAGGAGCCGCAGCAAGATGCTGGAGCTGAAACCATAGAAATGTATGCTTCATGGTCCTGGGAGATGAACTTGAGGTGCTGGAAGGATGTGACGGAGCCGTGGGAGCACTCCTGCTGTGTGCAGTGGGGATGCCCCTGCCAGCTCTGGCATCCCGTCTTCAAACAGCAGTCATCTCATCTTGCAGGCCCCAGTTACCCCACAGAGGCCCTATTCCTAACTACCATGTGGGGACTAGGCCTTTTACATGGATTTTACGGCCAGGGGCTAGGGGGGTAGTTAGTTCATAATAACCCCTGAAATTGATCAGATTGATAGACCAAGAAACTCCTATGAAATGGGCTTCTAGTATCTTGAGAAG
The DNA here is from genome assembly GCF_017591425.1 of Ochotona curzoniae. NCBI lineage: Eukaryota > Metazoa > Chordata > Mammalia > Lagomorpha > Ochotonidae > Ochotona > Ochotona curzoniae. Next base: position 4,867,100 of record NW_024466512.1, read on the forward strand.
ATGAAATACTCTATTTGCTAAGTATGAGTGATTGAGTTATTTGATGAATTTTTTAATACTTTTTTATTATTATCATTTTATGATACAGTTACATAGGCCCTGGAATTTCCCTAAGTCACTGAATTCCCCTATATTATTACTATAGTATAGTTCTTCATAAACAGTCATATGTCCATCATTGTGGGCGTGGACAATGACAAAGAGTCCAGCATCCTTTTGTTAAGATATAGTAAACAGTTTCATTGTAAGTCCATCTTTGATCTGGAAGTAGAGATGCATACTGCACTGTATCCTCACATCTGGATATGATAATCTGTATTACACAGTTAACTATACATCTCCCTAAGTGAAAAGCCACAATACAAAATCAGCAACAGAAAAAAAAATGAAATTAAAAATGCCATGAAGTTAAATAACATGCTGCTGAATGACTAATGTGTCACTGAAGAAATAAAAAAGAAAATCAAGAACCTTCTTGAAGAAAATGATGCTACTGTATGATCCATGAGTCAGTAAAGAATTCAATAAGAGTTTTGAAGGATGAGACTAAATAAAAAACAATCAATATCATGAAATAGAGTTTCCACTGATCTTTGTTGGTGAGATATGTCTCCTCTAGACAACAAATAGATGGATTTTGTTTTTTTAATTCAGTCTACTAATCTGTGACATTTGACTGATGAGTTTAAGCCATTTACATTCAGGGTTAATATGAATGTGTAGTAATTTAGTCCTGTCGTTTTAGCAATGGATTATTCATTGATTTAGTCTTCTGCTGTTTTTTACTGGGATGTTCTTCACATTTGCCTTTGGTTTTGGTGGGCGCTATTCCTCTTTTCTGACAAAAGAACATCTTTTAAGTATCATTTGTAGGGCAGGTTTGGAAAAGACATATACTTTTAGCTTTTCTTTATTGTGGAAGAATTTCATTTCATTTTCAAAACAAAGGAAAGTTTTGCTGGGTATGTTATCCTGGGCCGGCAAGTTTTTTCTTTTAGAATCTTGATTATGTTGCTCCATTCTCTTCTGGCCTGTACAGTTTCCTGTGAGAGGTCTCTTGTGAATTTAATTGGCATTCCTTTATATGTCGGCTGATTTTTTTCACATGCACATTTAAGGATCTTTTCCTTATGTTTTGAAGAGAACTTGGTAATCATGTGTTGTGAAGATCAGCTTTGCTCAAGCCTGTTGGGAGTTCTGTGCCCCTCCTGGATATTGTTTCCCAGTTCTTTCTCTGGATTAGGGAAATCTTCCCTTATTATTAAGCCTTATTATTTCCTCTTAATAGTGTCTTTCAATTCTTGAATACTATTTTTAGCCTGACCCAGCACTGCTTATAGCTTTATGTTTGTTTCTCCTGGTGACAGGAATATCTTCCAATTCTGAGATTCTTTCTTCTGCTTTATTCATTTTATTTTGGAGACTCTCCACTGTGCTTTTAATTTGCTCCACTGTGTTCTTCATTTCTGATATATCAGCTTTCACTTGATTAATTTCCGGTTTGACCTGTTCCTTACATTTCTTGAACTCCTGTATTATATGCTTCTCGTTGTTGATAAGAAGCTTTATAGGGCCCGGCGCGGTGGCGCAAGTGGCTAAAATCCTTGCCTTGCACGCCCGGGATCCCATATGGGCGCTGGTTCTAATCCCGGCAGCCCCGCTTCCCATCCAGCTCCCTGCCTGTGGCCCGGGAAAGCAGTCGAGGACGGCCCAAAGCTTTGGGACCCTGCACCCGCGTGGGAGACCCGGAAGAGGCTCCTGGCTTCAAATTGGCATAGTATCGGCGTTGCGGCTCACTTGGGGAGTGAATCATCGGACGGAAGATCTTCCTCTCTGTATCTCCTCTCTCGTCTCTGTATATCCGCCTTTCCAATGAAAAATAATAAAAATAAATCTTTAAAAATGTGAACTCAGTTTCTTTAAAAAAAAAAAGCTTTATAACAAGTGTTTTGAATTCTGTATCCCCTACTACTTGATGTCTTCCTCAGTTAATTCTGAGGTTGGCAAAAGCTTTTGCTCCTTTGCAGGGGAGTCTTCAGTAATATTCACTGTGCCTCTCTGTTATTGTACTTCTTCTTGAGGCAGGTTTCTAAGCTCTGTCATCACAGGTCTACAGTTTGATTTTACTTATTGCTGTTGGTGCACGGCTCTTTGTTTGCAGTCACTTGTGCCACTCCCTCCAGCGAAATCCAGGTCTGGGTTCTTATGTTAGATTTCCACCATAGTCTCCGTAGCCCCAGCTCCTGGTTCACCAATCTCCACCTCCTGTGAAACCATGCTGAGGCTGCATCATTGTCTGTACAACCTTTCTCCCACTTCCTGTTAGAGCAGTTCCCAGGATTAGGCAGACACCAGATGTCCTATATAACTAGATTGTTGGTGGTGCTGATCTTGCCGGAACCTGTTGGCTATTAGTTCTGAGGGCCACACAGACCTATTTTTTTTCTAAAGATTTATTTTATTTTTATTGGAAAGATATACAGAGAGGAGGAGAGACAGAGAGAAAGATCTTCCTTCCGATGATTCACTCCCCAAGTGAGCACAACGGCTGGTGCTATGCTGATCCAAAGCCAGGATCCAGGAACCTCTTCCAGGTCTGCCACGCAGGTGCAGAGTCCCAAGGCTTTGGGCTGTCCTTGACTGCTTTCCCAGGCCACAAGCAGAGAGCTGGATGGGAAGTGGAGCTGCCAGGATTAGAACCGGTGCCCATATGGGATCCTGGTGCATTCTAGGCAAGGACTTCAGCCGCTAGGCCATGCTGCTGGGCCCGCACACAGACCTATTTTGACTGTGAGTTGCCAAAGTCATTATTTTCCCTGTGGCACTGTAAATGCACTGAACTGAGTAAGTTTGCCCCCAGCTCAGCGCATGCACAGCTTACTGTTGTCCCTGCAGTCTTTAAGTTTTTCACCCTCTACAAAATGGTACCTGATATGCCACTGCTAGAGGTCTTGATCTGCTAGCCTTCAGGTTTGAGGGCTACCCGGACCTATCTTGGGTGGAACCTGTAGCACGCCATGTTATTTCAGTTCACTGAGCCAGAAATGAGTTCACTCCCAGCTCAGTTCATGTGCAGTACTGTCCTTAGTCTTTGCCTCCTTAAACAGAATGGCACCTGATTCAGCACTAGAGGGTGGACTGTGTCGTGAAATCCACCCTGTTCCATCACCACCAGTCTGGGATCTGGCACTTTGTTTCTGCTCCTGGTCAAACGAAACAGACCAGCAAGTCTTTGTCTGGGCTCACCTCCTAAACTCCTGGTGAACGCCCCTTCCTCCCTTGTTACTGGTAGAGCTCTGGCTGCTGGCGCGGTTCAGATCGCCATTCGCTGCAACACCACACTTTTATGTCTGCTGCTTTCCTGTGTTTGTCAGTCTCCAAGTGCCCTTTTTGCTGTCATTCTGTCTTCTATTTCCTCTCTGCTTCATACTGCCTAATGTTTCTCCATCTGTTTAAACGTGTCCTTACCGTATTCCACCATCTTGATTCTTTCCAATTTGATGAATCTTAAACCAGTATGTCCATACACACATGAAGACACATTATAGGTAATAAAATGTTTAAGGCAAATATGTTTCTGTCAAAAACCAAACTTCATATTAGAAAATTGCCTGTGGTATGTGTTTGACAAGTTTGTAAACATTTGACCATAGAGCTGCTTAACCTGAGAAATTAAAAAAGTTACTGATTGCATAATGTGCTTCCACTTTCTATGTAGAAAGATTGAGATAGAGACTGGCTGGGCCCAGGAAAATCAGGATATCTGATATCTGGATCCATGACTGGGGTATTCTGCCCGAAACACGCAAACTGCTCACTCACCTGTGATCTAATTTACCATGCTGAAGCCCTCTGGCTTTGAGATGTCTGCTGCTTTATGCCACAATGAAGTTGTTACGAGTGCTAGCCAAATGCCTAACGTAAATGCTTGTAAGGTTGGTTTGCCTTTGCATCCCTTTATTTGAATCACTTGATGAAGTGGGTCAGGAAGCAGTGGTGCTAGCCCCTGTGGAAGGATTGTACTGGGACAGTAGATGCCAGGTAACTGCTGTGCACATCAGTGTCCGGAAATACTGTCTTCTCCAGGGAACCCTCTTCTCATTGGAATTGTACATCCGGGCCACCAAGGTCTGTGCTCAGATCCAGACATGCATTTGTATTTGAAGAATGACGACCAGAGTGAGCAGAGGAGGAATCTGGGACAAGTGGGCCTTTCACAACTGGTTGGAAATCATAGTGTGCAGTTCCTCCTCCTTAATCTCTCTTTAGGGCTGGTGCTGAAGTACTTTCTTGCATAGTTAGGAAACGAAGATTGATGCAATAACTGGATTTCCAGGGGTGTCCTTTATGATGTGTTTTAGTAAGGGCTAAGCAAAGGCTAAGAATACCCTTCAGGTTTAGGTCCTTGTCCATTTTAAGTGTCTATTTTATCCAGAAATAAATATAAGTGTGATGGGGAAAATAAATAAGTAAATGTACTTATTTAGAAATGTATTTATTTGGGGGGGGAGAGAGAGAGATTGAGAGAGCAAGTGAGAACTCCCATCCCTTGGTTTATTCCCCAGATATCAGTGATGGGTTGGGGAGGGTGCAGCCTGGGGGCTGGGAATGCATCCATGGGTTTCATCTGGACAGCAGGAGCCTGGTTGGTGGGCCTTCACTGTGCCTCTGAGGGTTCTCGTTCACACGCAGCTCGAATTGAAAGCTTCTGCTGAGGCCGTCTGATGGGGAAGGCAGGCTCTTTCACTGCTGAGCCGGATGCTTGCTGTTTTGTCTTTCCTTTCTATAAGGAAAATATTATCCCAATATGGATACATTTGAAAGCAAATGTACAAGGATTTATGGTGCACTTCCTTCATTGCCCCTGAGTCAAGACAGGAGAACCAAGGGTTAATATGTTAATGACCATGGATTAGGAAGTTGAAAATTTTAAAATCAGTGAAAAATGCTGAGTTGGTTGGAATCTTTAGTAACCATTTAGGAAGCAGTGAGCTGATGTCTTCCAATGGCTTCCACCTTGCATTATCCATATTGTTCTACCCAAGAGTCATGTGTGTTCCTCATTCTGTAGCTTAACACTGCCATTCATCATGATGGCATTTTTAAAATTTGAAGGTGAGTAATATTTCAGTCTATGTTTTTGTTCTTGTACAGGAACTGACCATATGGCATGTAAAAGTACAATGACTGTTTACACTAGTTTAGAACACAGTTGATTTCCATTGTTTATTTCTTTAACCTTCTTATTTGTATATAAGTAAATATCTTGTTGTCAAGAGTGATCCTATGATTATAGAAATGTTGGCTAGAGTAGTGTTGCTTTGTTACTTGATTCTTCCCTCGTGGAAGGTAAGAGAGATGTATAGTGTTTTTCTCATGCATATCAATTCTTTTATATTTCAGATATGGTTAGACTATAGCTGTAGGGTATGTGTGCATGCACATCACACACACACAGAGGCAAGGCTGATTTTTAAGAACAGTAATGGATATGAACCCAAACAGGAGATCTTTGCTTTTGATTCATGTAACAGAATGACCAAGTGCTGAGGAGAGCTGCATGATTCACAGGCCAGTCTGTGGGCCAAGTGTTCTGTCCATGTGTTTATGTTTGAAAAAGAGACAGATATATAAAGAGATCACTCTTTCATGTGCTGGCTGTAAGGGCTGGAGTTGGCTCATCTGAAGCCAGGAGCCTGGAGCACCCTCTGTGTCCACATGGGCACAGAGGCCCAAGGACGTAGGCCACCCTCCACTGCTTCCCCAGGCACTTTAGCAGAGAGTTGGGTGGGAAGTGAAGCCCCTGGGGATGGGAAGTGGCGCCCATATGGGATACCGCTGTAGGCTGCAGCTTTACATATTGCTACAACATTAACCCCAGAAACCCATTTTTTTACCCCTTGATATTTTAAATTAAAAAAGATTTAGAGTATGTGTTTAAGTTCTGTGGAATCACAAGCTGTATTTAGTTTCATGCTTTCCTCTTAATGAGAGCAAAATTTCACTGAGTTTCCTTTTTAGTGGGATAGGCCAGATACTCGTGGTGTTTCGAGCACATCGCTGGGGATGCATCAAAAACAGACTGTTCCTGAGACAGTGACTGACGGGGACAGAAGAGGAAAGGTCAAGTTGGGGCTGTATCTCAAACACTAAATGTGGATTCTTTAAGAAAGAGTTAAAAAATAAAATTAAAAGAGTAAAAAGTCTTTTAGAAAATAAAGGTGAAATGATTTGCATTTGAAGGTGATAATATAAACATTTGTTAGTCCGGTTGTACAGTTGGAAGAATTTTTTTTTTTCTGATAGAAACATTTTTATAAGTTTTATTCACTTGAAAGAGAGACTCTTTCGTCCCTAGCTTTACTCCGCAGATGTCTGTAAGTGCCAGTGCTGGGCCAGATGCAAGGCAGGAGCCAAGATTTCATCTGCATTTCCCTTTGGGGTGGTAGGGGTCCAAATACCTGGGCCATCTTCAGCTGATTTTCCCTGGCCATTTGCAGGGAGCTGGATCTGGAGTGAGGAGCTGGGATAGGGACTGAGACCTGTAGTGGGTGCTAACTTGCCTGCTATGCCACAATGCATTTAATTTCTAAATTAAATTCAACATACATAGCAATTTGAAATTATTGTCACTTGTTTAGCCATCTCTTTGTGGAGTAACTAAGTCAGATTAAGTTACAGGTTGATCATGGAAAAATTGTAGTGACTGGAATGTACCTCACCTTGATCATAAATGGATCAGGGATTGTGCGTTTGGATCTGATTATTAGGATAGCAGAGTAGATGGGAGAGCTTCACTTATTCAACATTGAAAGCTTTATGACACTTCGGAGGAGTTACTGTTTTTTGCTATTTACTGTGTGTGAAGTTCAGTCTGCTTTCCATGTCTGTGTTTCCTTGTAGCATAGAACACTGATGGAGCGTATTAACTATGCAAAATGAAAAAAACCCAGGAATATCAAACTGAAATAAGTTGAACTGTTTCTGTGTTCTTTTTAGCTTCCTTTGCCCATTTAGTGAGTTACAAGCGTGACATTTGTTGTGTTTTCAGCACTTGCTGACTTGGAAACCCGGGTTTGTGCTCAGGACCTGGGCTTCCTACCCACACCCTGTGCTGCACAGTGCCGCCCCAGCTGGCATGCTTCCATACGTCAGTGGGGCTGGCCATGCAGTTACAAAGTGGGCAGCTTCACATGCATGCCTTTCAGTAGTCATTGCTCTCTAGGCTGCTTTCAGCTCTCACTTCATATCAAGGGGATGACGTTGGTGTCATCAGATTCACTGCGGTGTGTGTTTCTCCATGAAAATAAATAAACTTGTCTTAGTTATTGGTTCAAAAAGGAGTTTTGTCTCCAAGAACTAAAATACCTCTTTAAAAAGGTTCACGTATGTGTGTGTGAGATTGCAGCTGAAGGTATGACACATTTTCACTGGTTGGCGGAAAGAGAAGGGCTGGCTGTGCTGCAGCTTGCTTGGTCGGCAGTACCGCTGGCTGCACATGGGCAGCGACGTGGTCCAGATCATAGAATTTAGTTTTCTGAAGGAGATCCTCATATGTAAATTGTCCCCACTTTAGAATCAGTATTTTGGCTTTCATCTATAACCTTAAACTTTGCATATTTTCCATAAGAATATATTGTGCTAACTTGTTTTCAGTAGCCAGTCTCTTTAAAAACACTTCAGGTAGATTCAGTGATGTCTGCCTTCCCATGATCTATTATAAGCAATTTAAAAAAGGTTCTGCTTTAAAAAAGGTCTTTTCAAATGTAGAAAGAACAGTGTGAAATGTGAATGACTGGCTTTTAATACAGCAGTCTGTGACAAAGAGGCAGTGGCTTTTGGAAGTTGAATAAAGGGGTTAATACACGTGCATCTGCACACTGCTGTTGGGTCCAGTGTAGAACATGTTTGACATTTGTTTAGTTCACTCTGTGGGTCTAAGAAGAATAGTATGTTATTCTCTCAACCCAGTTTATAATTTTTTAGTGGTGAGCTCTTTTTTGCAACCATAGGCACAGAGATTTTATGGGAAAAACTGAACAACACTTACTGGCACTGGCTCAAACTTCAAAGCTTAGCCCTTTGTTGCCTGAACATCACATTTATCTAGTGCTAAAGGCACAAAAATGAAACAGCCACTAACTACCTAAGGCACTCCTTAGTGCATATCAGGACCCAACCTTTACCCTCCTCTGCACAAATGCGCTTAGCTGAATACTTTTATTAGCTTGTTGATACAAGTTATAGTTGGTTACACCCTTTCTTAATAAAGTGCACCTTTATTGTCTCCTGTTGCTTAAGAGCTTTAAACTTGGAGTGGAGGAGCTCTTGGGTGTAGACTAGTGCCTGGTCGGCTTGGAGTGGCTACATGAGGCATACTGCACATGCCGGCATTCCTCTGTTTGGCGGTCCTGTTGCAGGGGGAGCCAGGAGGTCCCTATTGCTGGGCTTCATCTCTGGGTGTGAAGGGAAGGACTCTTAAGTGACCCCTGCATTTTTTATTTCCCAAAGCATTTTGTGACTTAGGCTGATGACAATGGAATAGTTACAGATAATTGTTTAGAGATTATTTGTGGATTTATTCCTAAACTGACCTGTGACTTTGAGTGTGGGTGTCTGGTTGTACAGAATCTGGTTCTGATCTGATTGGCCGTTGAGCATTGAACAAAGGTGGACAGCTTAGCTCCCCTCCCCCCAGGTGTAGCTTGCAGAGCTTTAATCCCAGAGTTTGTCCCATGGAGTTTATAGTTGCTGTTGTGATGCTAGCAGAAGTCTGACAAAAGTCTTTTGGACAAGAACTTTCTTTAGAATAAAGAACTAAGAAGTGAGCAGGTCCTGCGTGTGGGTTATCACTGCCTTCTAGAAGCATGAGTGACACAGCCTTAATGTATACATATTTTTAGCATTTAGAAGTTCAGATTTAGAAAATGAGAAATAGCTATGCATTGGCTAGCAGCGCAGCTTTTTAAGCAGGTATTTTAGTTCATGCTGTCTCAAGAAAGTCTCAGAACCAGAAAAACAGGCTGCTTTAGATGGGAAAGAAGGTGTTCCAGCAGAAGAGCTGCCGAAACCACCCTCCTTGGAATTCTGCAAGCAACAAGAATAATGGCTGCAATAATTGCTTCCAGGCTTAGGAGCCTGCATCTTGTTTTTTAAGTTGACCTGATGAACTAATAATAGCAGGGATAAACTGAATGCTTGCCAGCAGGAGTCACTCTAGGACTCCTAATAAAAAGTTAGTAAATTAAGCCGTCTCCTTGCAGCTCTCCAAGGCTGCATGCGGTGATGCTGTGATGGGGTGGCCTGGGTAGGCTCCTGTTGGCCCTTTAGATGAAATGGCGGCTCACATCGTCTCCTGTGGCCCTGTGGCCGCTGTTGTTTTAGCCAGACATTCGGTATTTGCTCCTTTCAAAACTTGCCTTTAATACATTAAAAAAAAAAAATTAGTCTTGGTGTGGATGTCAGTGTGCTACTTCGGAAGGCTTCCGGCTTTCTTAGTTCTAACTCCCACATCATGTCCTAACTGGATGAACTTCCATCCTGCTCACGGAGCCACGGTCCTTGGAGGAAACTGTAGCTTGTATCAAGGGAGACCACAGCCCTTGCTTTTCTGAGAAGAATGGGTCCAGTGTGGTGACAAGCTAAAATATTTCTGCAATAGCCATGAAATACAAGTTTCCCAAGTACACACAAGCTCAAGAAGTTAATTGTTCATTTATGTTTGATACTGGGATTGAAACATTGGATTAAAACCAATTAAATGTTCCAAGGAGCAACAAAGTTTCCTGATTTATGAATGGAACTATTCAAATGGTGCAGACACAATCCGTGCAAAGTAACGAGGTGTTTTGTTTTTTTGGCAAAGGAGAGCACAAAACAGGCGTAGGGAGTTGTTTCTTGCAACTTTCTCTTTAAATCTTTTTCGATCCAAGGCCAGCAACATAACATCCTTGAGCAGGCAGGAGAAGCGGGGAGTCTGGGTGCCCTCGGTGGCAGCCCTCGCCCTCCCCCAGGTGAGCCGCGCCGCGAAAGGACTGCACTCTATCGCGGCTGCATTCCTGAACTTAAGTCAACATCCTCAGTTACAGAACTGAACATGCTCGGCCTCTGCTTAGCAACCGCAGAGCCTTCCTCTGCCAGTCGCAAGCATTTTGGATGCCGCTTCTGAAAGCACACGTTCCTTTATTTTCGTCGGTGCCCCGAGTCAGAGAACCTGCGCCGCATTTTCCCAAAATGTGACAACACTTCCACGTCCCTCCCCTGCCTCCTAGCACCCCGCCGAATTACGCTCGATTCTTTCCACCTCCAACAGCTAAGAACCCGGAAGCTGGCCGTCCGAAGCCCACGCGGCCCAGGGTTTCCACCAGGCTTGTGCGGGGGGCGGGGAGAGGAGCCCGCGGGCCCGGACCCCCTCGCGCGTCCCGGGGCCTCGCCGGCGCGGCTCTGCTCGCAGGACGCCCTCTAGCCCCGCCGGCGGCGCGCCGCGACCCCCCCACTCCCCGCCCACCGGCGGCTGCGCGCACTGCACACTCGCCCGCCGCACGCCGCCCGGCTCCTGCACGCCGCCGCCGCCGCGCCGAGCGCCCGGGCCGCGACGCCGCCCGCACAGCGCGGGGCCCAGTTCACGCAGCCGCGGTCGGGCGGCGGCGGCGGGCGCGGCGGGCGCGGGCGGCCTGGCCGGGGCCGGTTAAAGGGACGAGTTGCAAACAGTTCAGGAAGTGACAAGCCGATTTCCTCCTCCCTGGGAGCCGCTCGCTACAAAGCGCTCGGCGCCGGCAGGAGAGCGTGCGCGCGGCGGACGCGCGGCGGGCAGCCCGGACGACTTGGCGAGCGCTGGCGGTGACGGCACGGGGCCCGTGCCCGGAGCACCCCGCTGCGCACAGTAAGCGGGGCCGGGCCGGGTGGCGGCGGTAGCGACTGCAGCAGCCGGGGGCGCGGGGGGTGGGGGTTCCTTCCGTGTGCGCCCCGGCCGCAGGCTGAAGGGAGCCCGGCTCGCGTGCGTGCTGGGCTTGCCTTTTTTTTTTTTTTTTTTTTTTTCCGCTTTCCCTGCGCACCGCCGGTTCTCTTTTCGCGTTGGATCGGGCGGCTCCTGGGGACGCTGGGTCCGCCCCAGTGCGGGCGTGGGACTTGTCAGCAAGCGAGATTGCGGGGCTGCCGCGGACAGTGCGTGTGGGACTGGGGCGGCTGCGCTGGGGATGTCCCCTCTTCTGGGTCTCAACTGCAGCGGTGGATTCACTGCCGCCGCCAAGCACCGAACCCGGCAACCCGGTGGCTCCGCGTGCCCCGAAGTTCCAGCATCATTTGCAGACAACTCTTTGTTCGCGGAAGTTTGAGTCTGGCGGCTCAGGGTTGCGGGCGCGCAGCAGCGGGCTCCGAGGCGTCGGTACGGTCCCGGGCGGCCGCGCCGGGGGCCAGGGGGCGTCCTGTCCCGGGCGGGGGAGCCCGCGAGTGGCCGCGGCAGGGCTTGGCAGAGTGGGGGCGCCCGCGCTGGCGTGGCGTCTGCACATGGCAAGAAGGGCCGTCTGGCGCTGGCACGCTGGCGAGTCTGCTTTTGGCTGCTCCTGGGTTTGCAAACCCGTGGGAGTCGGGTTCCCTGCACCGGGTTTCTCTTGGGGCGGAGACGAAGGCCAAGAGGACACGCAGCGCCGGAGGAGAGTGCGGGGCTCGCGTTGCCCCGAGGGCCTCCTCAAGTGTCCCCAGCCCCCACCCCGCCTGCGGGCCGGGGACAATGCCCGTGGTGCCCGGCGGGACGCTGGGGCAGTGGCGGCCGCGCGGGTCGGCTCGCTCGCTCCTCCTCCCACGGACGCCCTCAGATGTCGGGCGCCCTCCGTCCGAGCGCCGGCGTTCGTTCGCACGTCCTATGCTCAGAACGACAGTGAACAAAGAAAAGCTTCTTGCAGCATTTGATGAATGGGATTCTGCCTCCTATAGGCCACACTCTGAGTCTTCCATACGGTACAATGTCCGCACTTGGCGGTGTCGGGAAGTGGCCCCCGCGGTGCACCGCGTTCCGGTCGGAGGTCCTGGCTAGGTCCTGGCTAAGGCCTCTGCGTCGCCGCCTCGCCGGAGCGGGTGCACACGCAGCCAGGCCGACGGCTGTCCAGCCGGAACAAACGTTTGTGGGTGTTGGGTGGTGGAAAGAAGGGGCTGTTTTCTATTGACTGCCGCGGGAGTTGGAATGGCATTGTTTATTGGACTGGGAAGTCGGGCAGGCGGCTCACGCTGCCTACAGCCTGTTAGCGGACTTGCAGATGACACGCCAGCCACAGTTCCCCCCAGCAGTCCCTGCCGGCTGGGAGGGGAGGCCACCTCGCTGGGAATCCTGGACTCACCTCGCTGGGAATCCTGGACTCCTGGTTCCCCGACGCCGCCTGGCTGGAGGACCAGGAGGGGTGGAGTCAGCCTCCCCCACCCCTCTACCCGTACTTCCTGACTCGGCCAGGTTTTGGTTTCATTTTAATTTATCCACTTAATAGTAACTTAACTCAGTTATGGGTTTGTTACTGAATTGCAGTTCTGTAGCCCTCCCCCGGCCCCTTGCCTAGCTATGGATAAAAAGGGCCACTTGGTCCAGTTGAGAGGGAGGGCCGCTGGCCTTGGCTGGACCTGTGGCTGTCACTGGCCCCACAGACCTGGAACACGCCGAGCCAGTGTCCAGGGAGCTTTTAGGGGCCAGCAGTCCAAGGGGAGGCTTGGGGAAGGCCCACGGAGAGGACCAGGGGACTGCAGAGGACTAGTTGAAATGATTTTGCCCCAAGCCTTGGGATCCCCTTCCCCTGCACAGCACCCTCCCCCACTCCCGCGTGGGGATGGATGTCCTTTTGCTGTCCAAGTCAGACTTAAAGCTGACTGTGCCATTGTCACACAGGTGAGCCTGTCCATGCCTTTGGTGCCAGTGCTGCCTGCAGTTTTTGGGGGGGCGCATTCCCACCATCTGATGGCCTTTGGGAAGTTAACACGTGAGAGTTGCTGTCATCCGGACATCTTGCCGGAGACCCTGGTGCTATTTCCCACTCGGCCTCTCAGTCTTTTCCAACTCTTCCAACTCTCTGGGCCTGTAGAGCTTGATGGGCCCTGACCCCTGGCTGCAGCCGAGCAGGACCGGGCCAGCTCTCCTTTGCAGGAGGCTGCGGAGGAGGGAGGCTGCGGTGGGCATCGCAGCGGGCAGCAGGGGGCGCGCCGGAGCTCTTGGAAATAGCGCGGCCTGCTCCCCCGCCCTGCTGCTGGGGCTGCTGGGCACTCGAGCTGCGTGCTGGGTCCACCTTCTGGTGGCCACGTGGATATTTTCTCTAGGCGGCGTGGCTTTCTGCAGTTAAGACTGCACGCTGCGTGGAAAACTTCTTGTTCGTTCTCACCTTTGACAAAACAAAAACAAAAACAAAAACAGCAACGAAAGTAAGCCAGTCCCCAGCCTAGCGCCACCCGGTCATTACTAGCTCACCTCTAGTGTGTAATGAAAGAAACCTGCAGGCATAATTTGTTATGTAGTATGCTGATAACACAAGTTTCGGGTTTAGATGGGAACCAGATGTGGAAGGACAGCCTTTAATTGATCCAGCAAGGTGGGGACTTTCATAGATTAATTAGTCCTTGCAACAAGTCCCCCCTCCCAGCCCCCCAGGTGATTGTTTTTTGTGCTTTCCCCGGGCTCTGGCTAGGCTGTTGCCGTCCATCCGGGCCTCTGCCTTGCTGCAGCTGTCCTCTTCGCCAGACTTCCTCTCTTGAAAGAACCGGTTTGTTGCCAACACGAAGCACATGGCTGGGTCTGGTCGGGCTCAGTGCACCGCTTAGCTGTGCTAGGCCCAGCTCCTCCTCCTCGCCACGTCCAGCAGCTGCGCCGTCCTCCACACTGCGCGACGGCCAGGCCGGGGGCCGGGGGTGCTGCGAGGAATGCCCACTGGCTTCCCTCCACTCCTTAAGTGTTCCCTGCTGCAGGAAAAGCGGCTGTCTCTGGCCCTCCTCCTCTGGTGAGCTGCTGAGTCCTTTCTCCCTTCTGGAAGGCTGTCTCCAGGGCTGGGGTTACCCGGGGTTGGGAACTGCCCCTTGTAGTTGCTGACCTCGGGAATGGTAGTTTGGCCATCCCATGCTGGGATGTGAACTTTGGAAAGTCACCGGAGGCCTGGATATGCTGATGTGCCCTGGGATGGGATGACCATGTACGTTAGCATGATTAATGGCCCCCCACCACTGCAAAGTATATTCAAAAGCAATTTACTGTTCCCCGGGGTGGTTCTTACAGTGAAGCAATTTTCTTTGCTCAACAACTTTGTGTTAAAGGTAACTTCTTTGATACTTAATGCAAACCTCCTGTGCACGTGGGTTTGGGTCTAGATTCGGCTAGGTAAATTGCAGGCTGCGGTTTAGCGGTGGTGCCTGTTTGAACCCTCCCAAACGTGGGTCGAGGGAATCTGGGTTGTTGCCTTGAGAAAGTTCTTAAAGATCCTGAGTGGCCCAGTGAGTGCGGGGCCCTTGAGGGTGAAGGAAAGCGGGCTGTGCTGGAGAGGTGGGGGGCTGTGTTGGAGAGGTGGGGGGCTGTGCTGGAGAGGTGGGGGGCTGTACTGGAGAGGTAGGGGGCTGTACTGGAGAGGTGGGGGGCTGTACTGGAGAGGTGGGGGGCTGTGCTGGAGAGGTGGGGGGCTGTGGCTGGAGAGGTGGGGGCTGTGCTGGAGAGGTGGGGGGCTGTGCTGGAGAGGTGGGGGCTGTGGCTGGAGAGGTGGGGGGCTGTGTTGGAGAGGTGGGGGGCTGTGGCTGGGGAGGTGGGGGGCTGTGCTGGAGAGGTGGGGGGCTGTGCTGGAGAGGTGGGGGCTGTGCTGGAGAGGTGGGGGCTGTGTTGGAGAAGTGGGGGGCTGTGCTGGAGAGGTGGGGGGCTGTGCTGGAAGAGGGTGTAGCTGGAGAGGTGGGGCTGTGCTGGAGAGGTGGGGGCTGTGGCTGGAGAAGTGGGGGCTGTGCTGGAGGCCGACTTTGATTCCTTACAGCAGCCCGAGGTGCTTGAGCTTTCCAACAAATAGAGACGTCCTCGGTAGGTTTCTTTCTTTTTTTTTTCTGTTCTTCTCTATCTTTTTTGTTAAATGTGGGTTGATTGAGAGGGGGACTGCCAATGGGTGGGTCTGAAAGCAGTCTCAGGAACCCGAGAAAATAAAAACACATTTGAAGGACTCGGGACGATTTTGCATTTCAAAGGGTCTACCTTGTAGAATTTCACATCACGTCAGAGGTTATAGAGAAGTGTGACAGGCACCCCACCCCCCCGCTCCTGCTGTGGGGGCCGCACGGGGAGCTGCCTTTTGCATGGTGTTAGTGGGGGAGGTGGTGGTGGCTGCAACCCGGCCAGACCTTGCCTCCCGCCCGCCCGCCTGCATCGTGGAAACAGCAGCTCCTCTCCTGCGAGGGACTTTGTCCACAGCGCGCCTGACCCCGGGATGCAGTGGCAGGCTCCCTCCTGACTGCTGGGCTACTCCTCTGCCTGCTCTCAGTAGACAAAGCGAGCTTGCAAAGATGTAGCCAAGATGCTGGGCGTTCCAGCCCGTCCTGAGCCCCAGCAAGCCTGCTGAGCTGAGGCTCCAAGAGGCCTGGTGACTGGCCCAGGGTCCCACAGCTGGAGGGCAGAGAAGCCTGTGTGGCTGGCTGCCCGCCTTTGGTGGGTGTATTTCCGAGATAGAATCGAGTTGGGCTCTGTTTTATCTCCAAGCATCAATTTTGTTTAGTCTTGTGAACGCCACAGGGAAACGTGCACGCTTTGACTGCCTCTTCTTGCTCCCCCATCGTTTTCCAGTGACTTTGGTCGGGAGGGTGGTGGGGTGGGCTGTGGGGCTGGTTGCGTTTGGTGTCTTCTGTGAGACAGAGGCTCCACCAGAGTTGGGGGGCCGGAAATGTTTGTCTTCGTCTTTACAAAATACAGCTTCATGAACAAACATAATTATCCCAGTGACCTTCTTGGGGGGAAACAGGAAATAAATCTGGCAGCTTGCTGGCAGCATCTCCGTTTATTCTGATTCCATTTTCCATTCACAGAGATTGTTTGAGGGATTCTCAGCATTTCCCCACCTCCCCACCCCTGTTTGCATTTGTAATCAGATGCCTTACACTAAGCTGTGGGGTTTGCTGGCCCAAGTTCCTATGGGGCCTAAAGTTCTGAACCAGCGGGTGACTTTTTGCAGAGTGGCCTTGGTTTGTGGGGAGCCGGGGGACCCACCTCTAGCAGGGTGACCCTGACCAGCCCGGGGCTCCCATACCCACGTTCCCAGAAGCTGCAGCATGCTACTCAAGGTTGGTTACCTGGCGAGGTTCAAAAAACAATGGCAGACGCCCCAGGTGGCATCCGGCCCAGTCACACCAGTCTCAGAAAGAGGGTGGCAGGCCGTGCCCCTAGCCTTGGTGTTTTTGAAGTTCTCAGTTGGTTCTGTTCTATGGCTGAGCGCAAGGAAGGAGGCATGGCTGGACCCCTTGCCCTCCGGCCTCCCTCGGCAGCAACCTGGAGGGTCTTGCTTTTTAGGAGCAGAGCAAGCCTGTGGGAATTTGCTGCTGCCACCCTGTCTTGGCAGAGGAGGACCTGAACGGTCCCCACCCTTGGGTGAAATGCCTGCCGTGGACGTCATCTAGGCAGTTCCTGTTTCTGACGGGCTGGGACGTGGGTGCACCTGTCCACACAGGAGTCAGCACAGCCCCTCTGGGCCACCACCTTGCCCAGAGAGGACGGCAGGTACGATTCAGGCTGTGGTTTTAGGGCAGGCAGTCCTTGGGCAGGCCCTGCCTTGTCCCAGTTCCCTTAGGAGGTTGGGCACCGGGCGTCCTGCTGGGATTCTGGAGGCGTGATGCATTGTGAGTCTGGGGAGAGGTTGGTCCTTGCCCCCTGAGTTGCCACCTGCTTATACCTGACAGCTTGGTTCTGTCCCTTTGTGATATACACAGACTTGTGTGTGGAGTGGCTGGTGCCTTGGAGAGCCAGAGCTTTGGTCTGCTGATGCAAGCTTCCAGAACACAGCTGCTTTTGGCTAATGAACATGTTCCCCTCCTCACCCCCATTAGAGAAGAAAACTGTGAAAACAGCCATGTTGGCAGGGAGAGAAACAGAGTTCCCATGCATTGGTTCCCTTGCCCAGTGCCCACAGCAGTCAGGACTGAACTGCACTGGAGAAGGGCAGCCCGAGTACGGGCCGGGTCTTGTGTCAGGGACCTGAGTTCAGGAGCTGTCACCTGCTTCCGGTGTGCACTTTAGCCGGAAGCTGCAGTTAGCTGGGACAGGAGCATCAGCAGTGAGCTGCCATGCCCCCGCCCCCACCCTGGGCCAAGCGCCTGCCCCTTCCTTCCTCCCAGCTGCTGGCAGATCCCTCAGGTTGCTCATTAGGCGAAACCAAGACCCCATTTCCCCTTCTGGAAGACCAGTCCCGAGGCGCAGTGTTGTGACTTAGTGAAGGTGACCTTGAGGACAGGGTTGGCCACTCTGCTCCCCACCCTGGGACTGGTGAGTAAGTCAGGACCCTTCCCTCTAGTGAGGGAAGGAGAGGCGGAGGAGGGAGAGGCTGCTGGCTTGCTCCAGGCCGGTGATTCTCGGTTCATCTTGCAGACATTAACTAGGCACTTGCTCTGTGTCTGGCCTGCAGGCCCTGACTGCTGTGCAGGGGGCTGCGAGGGCAGTTAGCAGAGCTGGCTGGCTCCTTGTCATCCGGTGCCCACCACGTGCAATAGACAGTTCCTGCTGTTCTCAGGAGATTGCCCACAGGGTACCATGATGACACTTCCTGAAGAGTCCTTGGGTGGGGTGGCCATGGGGGGGGTGGCATGTGGGACCCACTCGGTGTCCTAGAAGTGCCCCATGGAGAGGAGGTGGCTTGTGTGGGTTCCTGTGGCTGTTGCCCATCTTGTCCCTGAGGCCAACCTCCTTCTCCCACCACCTTCCTCTGCCCCCCTGGCCAGGGTGTGAAGCACCCTGATGACAAAGCCGAGCTGGGAGAGGCCTGCCTGGCTCTGCCTGGAATTCCCCCTTGCTCTGGCATTCGTGTTGGCTGGGGGCCTGGCAGTGAAGGGAGGCTCCGTCGGCTGGCTCGCAGTGGCCTGTGCTGTTGGAGGGTGCAGTGTCTTGGTGCTCAGGGTGAGCTGGGGGACTCGGGGACTGCAGAAGCGGGGGAGGTGGCAGACGGCTGGGAGCCCCACTGCAGCATGGTCCTATGGGCCAGTCCCTGGGATCCCCCCTCTCTATGTCCCCTACGCGCTCTGCAATTGCATTTCTTATCTAGAAGGTGGCGGGCACAGTACCGCTTACTCAGCCCAGGCCGCCTGCCCTGGGCCTCTGGTCTCACTGGCTGTGCCATCCTGTGCTTGCAGGAGGATGGGTTGAGAGCTTGTTTGAGAAGCCCTTCATAAAGGACAGGTGAATATAGAGGGGTGCAAGGAGCAGGCACATCTGCTGGTACCCACAGAAGTTCTGCCCTGCGGCCCCACCTGGGCTCTGCCAGCAAGGCCTTCCTGAGGGAGCAGGAAGCACTGAGATTGGTGAGTGGGACAGGAACCTTGGGCAGACTTGTTGGTGTGACCCCCTCTGCAACTTGGGTGGCATGCCACTCTGAAATCAGGGCTGGGTTCACGTCCCAGCTCTGCCCTTTGTTGACCAATTAGTGGCCACTGCTCTGGTTGGGTTCTCTCCTCTGGGATGTGACAGTGCTGACAGCACCCACCGGCTGGGACCCTGAGCGAGGGCAGGAATGGGGGCACTGAAGCCCACAGAGTAGCCCACGCTGCCTATGGCAAGGGGCAAGCCCCTGGGAGGACAGGGGAGGGGGTCACAGACCGGGCGGCAAGGGACTCGGGGCAGAGCCAAAGGAGCCTGACCAGGAACCACGTGGGTGATGCTGGGGCGGAGTGCACCTTTGCTTGCCTAGTGTTGTGTGCTAAGATGACTGCTGGGATTCCAAGGGGAAGGCCTGGAAGTATGTCTTGTGTTAAATTTGTTAAATCTCTTAACTGGAGTCCAGACTAAGTCTCCATTGACCATAAGTGACTTAATTTGGTCCAAAACATAGTATGTGAAATGCATGTGCAGGCCGAGCCGTGTCCTCCAAGTCCCGGCCGTCTTGGGCGGCTCTGCCCCACTGGCTGTGGTCCTCCCATCGGGCCACCTCTCACATTCCCTCTAGGTTCTTTGCAGCTGGTGTCTTTGGTGTTGTGTCCCTTCCTGCAAGTTTGGAGCTGCCTTTGACAGCTGTCCCCGTTGTCCTCTTGGCGTGGGCGATGTGGTAGCAGCTGGTTCCTTGGCACCGCCCCCCTGGGGGGTTGTGATCGACTCTGGGAGCTTCTGGATTCCTGTACTGCCTGAAGAGGATGGCAGCCTCTGAGGAAGTGAGAGTGCATCTGAGCCCTCAGAGCCATCTCTACCCTCGTGTGGGAGATTGAGAGAAAGGCCCGTAGCATCCCCCACTGCCCGTGGTGTCTGGGGACAAGCTGTGAGCATCACATGTCAGCTCTGCCAGCCCTGCACCACATGGAGCCAGCAGTGGGGATAATCTTTGGTTTTCCTTTTTATTTTTTTTTTAATTTTTATTGGAAAGGTAGATTTACAGAACAAAGGAGGGACAAAAAGATCTTGCATTTGCTAGTTCACTTCCCACATGGCTAAAACAGCTGGAGCTGAACTTGTCCAAAGCCAGAAGCCAGGAGCTTGTTGCGGGTCTCACATACTGGTACAGAGGCCCAATTGGGCTATTATCTGCTTCTTTCTCAGGCCATAAGCAGGGAGCTGGATGGGAAATGGAATAGGTGGGATGCAAATTGGCGCCCATATGGGATGCTGGTGTTTGGAGGTGGACAGTTAGCCAGTTGAGCCTTTGCACTGGCATGTGAGGGGATAATCATGACATTTAGCCTTTCCTACTGATTTCCAACAGGATGCTTGGAGGGAGAGTCCTGGTGCAGGGGTGTGGAGAGTTGGTGCTGTTGACTGGATTCCAGGAGGGAGCCTCATTCCAGGCTGACTGGTCCCCTGGCTGGTCTTCAAGGGCCTTCTTTGGAGGACCCATCCAGGGGCTGGGCTTGGGTGGCCTGCTGTGTTTTGGACATTGAAATGAAGCTCCAGCCAGAGGGGCTTCTGGCTGCCTCTGGTCTCCTGTTGTGGTGGACCCCATGCTCAGTTCAGCACAATTAGACCCTAGTAAGTACCCAGTGTGTGCAGCAGGCACTGCCACATGCCCCAGGAATCCAGAGGGTAGGACACCAGATACCTGCTTGCTGGGAGCTCATCGCCCATGCGGTTGAAAGATCCTGCTGCCCCTGGCCGGACAGAACTAATGATGCAATGAGGTGTGTGTACATGCAACGTCCTGGGATGCCATGGGGACATCACTTGGAGGACAGGGAAAGCTGCTTCCCAGAGGAGGTGACAAGTGAGCCGCATCTGGAGCAGCCAGCCAGAGGTTAGAGGAAGAATGAGGAGCACAAGGTATAGTGCTGACACTAGCTCCGGGGCCTGAGGGAGCAGGCACGGCAGAGGAGGCTGGACTTGAACCCTGAAGGCTGGGAGCCCGGGCCATGGTGCTGACTCCCGCATTCTGGAAGGTTCGGCCCCTGGGACAGTGGCAGTACAGGACAGATTGAAAGAGTCACAGAGAGGCTGGGGTGAGCCTCAGTGGGCCAGGTGTGTGGGGCAGGGCATTAGGCTTTTCCTGTGATCCTCTCTGGGACCCACCTGCTGGGTGGCACCGTCTGGGGGCCAGGCCTTTGGGCCTGTGGGTGAACTTGAAGAGCAGAGGCCAGCCCCCAAGGGCTGAATGTTCACCTGTGCTGTGGTCTCTGTTCCCTTCAGCCAGCACTGGCTCATTGGGGTAGAGGCTTGGAGTCCCACAAACCAAAGGAATCAAACATTATTGCATGAGGTAGAAACATCGAAGTCCCTGTAGAACTACCTTTTTCCTCTTTTTTTTTTTTTCAAAGATTTATTTATTTTTATTGGAAAGGCAGATATACAGAGAAGAGAGACAGGAAGATCTTCCGTCCGATGATTCACTCCCCAAGCGGCCGCAACAGCTGGAGCTGAGCCAATCCGAAGCCAGGAGCCAGGAGCTCTTCTGGGTCTCCCACGCGGGTGCAGGGTCCTAAGCCTTTGGATTGTCCTCAACTGCTTTCCCAGGGAGCTGGATGGGAAGCGTGGCTGCTGGGATATGAACCGGCACCCATATGGGATCCTGGCACGTTCAAGGCAAGGACTTTAACTCTTACACTATCATGCTGGGCCATACCTTTTTCCTCTTAAAGTAGAGAGATATAAGCACCTGCCCACCAGTGTGCCCAGTATGCCTGTAGGAGGCACCTCACGCCCCCAGGCCCAGTCTGAACGGCTCGCCCCTGCTGGAGGGGGTGGATGCTGACACAGGCTCGCTGGGGAGCTGCCTGCTTCAGTCACCTGACTCTTGGCAGTGCTTCCTGAGGCTTCTACCACCCTCAGGTGCCAGCCGAGATTCCAGGACCTGGTGATTGTGTGACATGTGACCCAGGCTCCAAGGAAGGGAAGGGAAGGAACCAGCAAACCTGCACGGAGAGGCAGCAGCCTGGGGCCTTGCTGGTTGGCATGCTCCCCCCAGGGAGGGAGAGAGGACGGTTAGCTCACATCCCATGCGCTGGATGTGAGCCATAGCGATTGCCAGGGAGAGTGGTAGATGTCTTCATCGGGAAAGAAGAGCCAAGGAGAGGTTGCTAGGCCAAGCAGGTGCCAAGGTGAGCCTAAAACCGGAGGGAGAGAGCTGAGTGGCCAGAGACGGGTGCTGAGATCCTGTCTGGACTGGACACGCGGGCTGTTGAGAGCATGGGTGATGGTGTGGTGGATGGGTTTTAACTTGCCTTGGAAAAGAAAGACTTGGTCTTAGCTCATGTGGGGTTCAGGCTTGTCCCTCCCTGAGTGTTCAGGAGGGACTCCAGGGAGTCCTTGTTCTAGATGTAATCTCACAGACCAGAAGGGCCAGGGCAGCGTCTGCTTCATGCTCCTGAGTGGGTTTGAGCCTGTGTGTCCCTCTCCTGGGTGTCCAGCTAGCGTGTCTGTGTCTGACCAGCCCCTCTTTCACTCCTGCCCAGTTTCTGGGTGGAGCATTGAGAGGCAGGGGGGACTCGATGATGGGCCCCCGTGAAAGACAGTAAGTGGCCTGGCCAGGCTTCAGGTGCTCCTGGGGACCACGCTGAGCCCATGTGCCTGCTGTGCTTGAGGCTGGCACGGCCTCTGCTCACTTTTCAGTCCAGCCGTTTGATTGCTGCTGGCGTGTGTGTGGTTCTGGAGCAAAGTGGGTGGCTCTGGGGTGATCCTGGCAGACCTGGCCCAGGGGAAGGACAAGGAAGCCCAGGCACCTCTGTCTGCCCAGGGTTGGAGCAGCCACCCATTGCTGCCTAGCTTTCTTGGCTAGGAGGAGCCTGCAGAGTGTCTGTTTACAGTCCCCATTGGTTTCTGTGTTGGAGGCATTGTGGGGAGGTGGTGGCATGAAGGACAGCCTGGCTGTCTTGCACACCACGCCTCGTGGGACCCTGCACGCTGGAGGGGCCCCCCTGCTGGCGGTGGGGCAGCAAGGTGCAGCTCTTAGCAAATTGTAAATGGGTGCTTTTTGATCAGACAGCTTGCTTTGCAGAAAGAACCGTTTACAATACAAAGCAGTGCAAAGGAAGCATTCCTCTGCGAGAGGGCTGATGTCAGAAAGTCCTGAGAGGAAGGGTGGCTGGGCAGTTGACTTCTCTGTGCTGTGGTGTTGCAGGCTTGGAGTGGTAGGGCTCATGGGGCCTGGGACCT
This sequence comes from Ochotona curzoniae, assembly GCF_017591425.1. NCBI lineage: Eukaryota > Metazoa > Chordata > Mammalia > Lagomorpha > Ochotonidae > Ochotona > Ochotona curzoniae. Next base: position 4,889,853 of record NW_024466512.1, read on the forward strand.
TCCAGGGGCCTCCCACCTCTTCCCCCGAACCAGCACTTGGCAAAAGCCCATTGCATGCCAGCTCTGTGCCAAGTGTGTTCCAGGTTTCTCATTTTGTTCCTATAGTTATCCTGGAAAGTTGTTTCCTTTAAAAAGAAAAAATGAGGTTTGGGGCCAGCATTGTGGTGTAGCAGGTGAAAGCCGCCAGCGTCCCATAGGCGCACCAGTTCATGTTCTGGTCTTGCTGTCTGCTAGGGACCAGGAGCAGCAGATGGCCTGTGTGTCTGGGCCCTTGCCCTCCGAGAGGAAACCTGGATGTGGCTCCTGGCTTGTACCCGGATCAGCCCTGGCTGTTGTGATTCCTTGGAATGGACCAGAGGCTGGAATCTCTCTCTCAAGGCTTACTTATGTGGAAGGAAAGGGGAGAGCAGCAGAGAGGGTGCGCTCTCATCTGTTTCACTGCCTAATGGCCAGGGTCACCAGGGCTGGGCCAGGCCGAGGCCAGGGGGCCAGAGCTCCGGCCACCTCCCGCTTCCTGTTCTGATGTCTGGGAAGCAGTGTGGCCAGCAGTCAAAGCAGTACACTGAGATGCTGGCATGCACGTGGTGGCTTCCTCTGCTCCGCCACAGGTTGGGCCTTCGTGGTCATTGTGGGAGGTGGGCCAGTAGGTGGAAATCTGCCTTTCTCTCTCCTTCTCTCTTAGCCACTACCGTTCACATTAATAAAATCTTTAAAAAATTTTTAAAAGGTTTATTTTGTTTGGAAAGTCAGATTTACGTAGAGAATGAGATACAGAGAAAGATCTTCGCCCACTGACTGGTTCACTCCCCACGTGACCACAACGGCTGGAGTCGAGCCTATCTGAAGCCAGGAGCCAAGAGCTGCTTCCAAGTCTGCCATGCAGGTGCAGGGTCCCAAGGCATTGGGCCATCCTCTATTGCTTTTCCAGGCCATGAGGAGGGAGCTGGATGGGAAGTGGAGTAGCCAGGATACAAACCGTCACCTCTATAGGATCCTGGCACATGCAAAGTGAGGAGGTTAACCACTAGGCTACTGCACCGGGCCCGAATAAAACAAATCTTAGCAATAACAACGAAAGGCAGAGACCATTCTCCCATCTGCTAATTCTCCAAAATCCCAGGAACTGGGCCCCCATCTGCCTTTCCTGTCTTGGAGCTGGGCACCTCACGTCATCCCGTGCTGTCTCGCAGGAAACTGGAAGGGGGATTGCAGCAGGGCCCTGAACCCAGGCGCGCCAGTACGGGCTGTGGGAGATCCCAGCCTGAAGTCTTCGTGGCCAGGCCCAGTGCCTGCCCCTGGTGGCTTTCGTGCTTGAGTTTTTCCTGGAGCATGGCCGCACCCATGTGTGCCTGAAGTTTGTCCATTCTTTGACAGTGGAGCTGAGAGGCTGTGGCCTTCCCTTGGCAGAAGTGCAGACTGCGTGCCCCTCCGTGCTGGTTCACTCCCTCCTTGCCTGGGCCCGTGTTGTCCGTAGGACAGTGCCTTGCCACGTACAACCCCTAACATTAAAGTTCACTGAAAAGAAATGAACTTGGAAATGTGGTTCCTCATCTGCCCTGACCATGGGTCTGGGGTTTTGTGGCAAGGTCCTCTGGGAAGCACAGCTGCAGGACATTGCTGTCATTGGGGGGGGGGGGGTTCTATCAGGCCTGAGTGATGATGGGAGGTATCCCTCAGACAGAGGGAACTCGGGCCTGAAGAAGGGGCTGTCCCTAGGCCTCGCGTGTGACCTGTGGCAGGCCGCACTCCTGGGCCTGCTGGCCTCTGGCTCTGCCATGTCCAGCCCTCCTGCCCCCATGCCTGGGTAAGTGTACGTACCAGGCTCCACGGAAACCCCCAGAAATGCGCTTTCCTGTGTGCAGGTGGGGCCCCGCTCCAGGCCATCTGGGCCTGCCAGGCTGTGCTGTTGGTCCCATCGTGCTGGCGTGGCAGTGTTTCTGTCCTCTGTGCTGTGCTCGGAGGGGACTGTCTGGGCCTGTTGGTGGCAGCTGGGCCTGCTGTAGTTGTATTTGAATGGATGCAGGCTGCTTGAGTCTGCAGCTTACTCGAGCAATGCCCATGTTATGATCAAGAAAGGAGCAACCGAGATACTTTGATAAATTCAGCCCCGGAATTGTCACATGAAGGAAGTGTCTGGTAAGGAGGAAGTTGGGGTTGAGAACACAGACCCGGAAAGATTTCTTTGCTTCTTGCTTTAAAAGGGGAAATAGCTCTGGAGTAGCTTGGAAAGGCCAGACTGGATTGCGTGTCTCCCTTCTATCCTGTGTCTTAAAAGCTTTGGTTTGTTTACTTGCGGTGTGTCAGAAGTATTATTTGAAATGCAGAGAGAACAGGCAACAGTTTCCATCCGCTGGTTCACTCTCCAAGTCTAGGGACAGATTGGGCCAAATGCAGGAGCTGGGAACTTAGTCCAGCCTCCTCGGTGAGTGGCAGGGACCCCAGTGCGTGGGCTGCTGCCTGCTGCCTTCCAGGGCGCACAGTCCTGGGAGAGCGGCTTCCAGGGCAGACCGGGGCCCCAGGCAGCATCTGCGCCAGCACCTACCCTGTCGTCTCCTGTGTCTCCAGTGGGCCATGAGGGCATGGCAGATTGGACTGTGATCACAGCTGCTCTCTGCCGTGTCAGCACCCACAAAGGGGATTTAATTGTGTGTCCCAAAAGAATCTGGTTCACTTAGAATAGAAATCATCTGTGTTTTCCCTGGGGAGTTGGTGTTTGCTGGGCTGTGGCCATGTGTCCTCTCTTCGGATTGTCTCACAGTCAGCTGGGGGTGGGGGGACCACTCCTGCTTGGCAGCAAGGACCCGAGCTTGTGCCGTGTGCATGAGCCCGGTTGTGGTGGGCCAAAGCCACGCTCAGAAGCTCAAGACCTCTGTGCCAGACCCCACTGTTCCTAAACACCCACATTTTCCCTGATTGTGTCCCAGTGCTGCTTTTAGAATGAGAGCTCTCTTGCTCCTTTGCATGGGTTTTATGATGACATTCCTTTTAAAAAGTGTTTATTAAGTTCTCTATGTATTTGAGAGGTAGAGACAGGTGGGCAGGGTCCCTGTCTTCTAGTTCCCACGCCAGGCCTTGCAGCAGCCAGTGTCCCTACCTGGCGTCAAGGACCCTCACACCTGGGCTGTCACTGCTGTCTGCTGGAGGCTGTGTTAACGTGAAGCTGAAGTCAGCAGCCGGAGCCGGGTGTTGAACCCTGGTCCTCTGATGTGGGATGTGGGCGTCTGAATTGGGGTTGGACCTGCCAGGCCCAGCACACGCCTCTCACGACATTCTTCTCGGGGCTGGTAGGCAGAGAACTAGAGTGCCGTCTGTGGGGTGACATTTAGGACGACTGCCTCTGCGGAACTTTCCCTTTGAATGTTGTTATGGTACAAGAAGTCTTCGTTTGTCCCAGGCGGTTCTGAAATGAAAGGCAGGAAACTCCCCTCTGGGTTCTCTGTCTTGCACAGAAGCCATCAACACAGACTCCTCTGTTCCGCGTGGCAGTTGGGTGAGGAAGCAGCTGCTCAGTTCTTGGGGACCCAGCCGTGGCCAGCAGTCTGGAGGCGTCAGGGGCCTGGGTTCGGCTGTTCCAGCTGCTGGATTTCCTTGCATTTGTTTAAAGTATTTGGCATGGAAGCTTTCCTTTCCCCACCCCGCCTCTTGGGAGAGGCAGAACAGAGCTGTGGCAAGGACAGGGCAGATCCCAGCCCTCAGCCCCAGATAACGCCGTGTCTTCCGGCACAGGGGCTGTCTCGATCTCCTGGCAGAGTCCCAGGCAGCCATCTCCCAGTCCATGGGCCAGGGGCAGGCCTCCACCACCACTGTCAGTTTTATGTGTCTGCTTTGATGTGCATGGCATTTCACTTGGTCTGAACTTTCAATAATTGCCTGCCCTGTGGCTAACTCACAGAATGAACGAGCCGAGGGGACAGGCAGGGGGTGTGGTAGACCAGGACCTGCTTAGGCTTCCTCCTCCAGGTGTTCCTAGGGGTCTGAGTAATTAGCATCCCGCAGCCAGCTTGCAGGCTGGTGCTCTGGGGCCAGTGTGCTTCTTAGCATGGTTTGGTTTGTCTCACATGCTTTATGAAGTTTTGAACTTCTTGAAGTTTAGAAGTCGGGTATGTACAAAGAAATCTGGCATTTTGGCTTCTCTTCACAAAGCTGCAAGATTGTCAGCCTTGGCCTGCTTGCCCTCACAATGCACAGCGGCTCCCGGTGTAGCTGGAGCTGCCTGCTGAGCAGGGTCATTGCCTGGCTGGTCGCTGGTCGTCACAGATCCTACGCGTTTACATAGGAGCTTTGTTTGCATTCCTCTTTGGCTCCAAAGTGGACAGGACTCTCAAAACAGGGTCAGGTTGCCTGGCTCTCGGTGCAGGATAAGCCACAGTTCATGGCAAATGACCTCAAGGTCATTGCAAGATCCTGTCTGTTGTTGCACCTACAGCATGCCATCTGCTGCGCGTCGCTGTGGAACATGCTGCCTTGTTAGCCCCCCAGGTGCTTTGGCCCAGTGTAATCTTAGTCTCCAGGTAGCTCCCTGATTTTAGCAGATGCTGCAGGTTTGTTTTGTTTGTTTTTAATGAAGATTAGATCTTTAAATTCAATGGGCGGGCAGGTGGCTGTTCACTGAGCGGCTGAGTTCTGGTGGAAGAAGCCCATTGCGGAGGGTGAGCGATTAGGACAGGCCCCGTGTTGGCAGTAGCGTTGCTTGAAGCAGGTGTGACAGAGGTCGGCTTCCACTCAGCAAGTGTGGCTCCTCGGAGTGTGTTCCTCCGCCCTCCCCGGCGCTTCAGAGCCGTCACCCCTTTGGTCTGCTGTTCCCACTGCACCTCATGTTCCTCACTTGTGAGTAAACAGTCACCCTGTTTGCTCCTTGCTCTGGTGTTTGTGGTCATTGCTGGTTGAATTGGAGAAATGTGGCCCTTAATGTCCCCTTGCCCGAGAGCCCTTTGTGGTTTGTTTCCTCCCCACCCTGAGTGTGTCCTGCGCTTTGGGGTTGATCCAGCTTCTCAGGTTCTTCTGGACCCAGATTCTTGAAGCAGTGGAGAGGTCTGGCCCATTCCTGAGTGTGTTTAAAGGGCTGCGGGGGCTCTGTCCGGGCAAGGCCAGGGTGCCTGTGGTCTCAGTCGGAGGATATGCTGGGTGGGAGCTCTTATAGGAGGCCCAATCTTTGTGGATTAACACGTTCTCATCTGGAGATGGTCCTCCTAGGGACTGGGTTCAAGGTTTTGACGCCGTGGGGTGCTGGTACAGCACCGAGTTCTGGGCCCCACACTGAGTTTCTGATCGACTTGGTTCTGGGTGGGGACTGGAAGTTGGCCTTTGTGGTGAGTTCCCAGATGATGCAGGGCCCACAGCTCTGAGAACCATTACACTCAGGCAGTGTGAGGGAAGCAGGTGCTGGCGGCTGCAGGCTCGACCCCAGTGGGACGGTGGCTGCCCTGCTTGCAAGGCTGGGCTTCCCCTGGGTTGGCCCACTGATGCTGGTAACTCAGCTCTGCATCCTGTTTTTCCCTGAGTGTGTCCAGGGACATGGCCCTGGTTTCTCAGCCGGTTTCTTGGAAGCTCGTTGTCATGATGGGAAGCACATTCGTCTGCCTTTCGGTACATGTGCCACCCACTGCCCCTCCCTGCCTCTGTCTCCTGATGGACCCTGGATGCCGGAGGATTAACTGAGCCCTCATCCCCCAGTCATTGCACACATTTTTAAAAAAGAACTGCTGCCCTGGGGTTCAGGAAGTGAGAGGCCTGGTGCTGGCTGGGGAAACTGAAGCCCAGGCAGGGTCAGCCAGCGGGAGGTGGACTCACTGGGAGTGACAGACAGCCCTGTCTTTGCCCAGCTTTGCTGTGCTCCTCATCTTTGGAGAGGAGTGCCCATCTTTCCACTCTTGCTCCTCAGAGGCCAGAAGAAGCCGTGGATAGTGCTATGTCCCTGGCTTGGTTCTGCCTCCCTGTGCTCACAGCCCTGGCAGCTGTAGCCCATTGGCCCTTGTGCTTTGATAGCCACAGAAGCACGTGGGAAGCGCGTGCCCAGCACATGTCTTGTCACATATTTGCAACTCAGGAGTCTGGAGATGATGGCGCCAGTCTCATTGGGGGGCTGTGTGTGGCCACTCTGCTTCCCCTGGGAGAGCACAATGCTGGCGTTGTGTGTGGGCGTTCTGGGGCAGCCGCGCTGGGCAGGGAAGGGATGTGCTATTCGGGGAGATAGAACTGACTCTGCAGCCTTGTACCCTTTACATTGCCGTTTCATGAAGGGGGTTGTTGTTGAGGTCAGCCAGTGGCCCTCGATGTATCTGCCTAGAGTTGTTGCTGTCAGAAAGGGTAGGACTGGTAGGGCGGACCCCTGTGAGTTAGAGCGCAGGGCCTATCGTGTGTGTGTGTGTGTGTGTGTACACATGGGTGAGCCATCAGCCAGGCATTGTGCTTCCATGTAACCCTCACCTCTCAGCCGCGCTCTTGCTTGGTGACGGGTCACATGTGTCGCTGAACAGCTTCCACTGACAGGGCTGTTGGAGCTCACCCACCGCTGGCTGTTGAGTGGTTGTCGGTGGATCAGGATCCGGTATTCTTGCCGCCTTGTCTGGGAAATCTCCCCAGATCTTTATTCCCTGTTTGGGGGGCGGGGGGTCACATGGCATCCATCAGATTCTGGTGCTTGTCATGCCTGTGTGAATCCCCTTCAGACACTTGGTCTCTGTGGGGACTTAGTTGTGTACGTCTGTCCACCCTCCATGTCCCTGTTGCAGCCAGCCCAGTGCTGGGGGGCTTGGGGTAGGACTCTCGGGCCAGGAGGCTGGCCTGTTGGATGGACGTCCCTGAGGAAGTCCTTCCTTCTGCTTGTGGGTCAGGGTGTCCCAAGGAGCACAGATGAAGTGGGCATTTCGCTTTCTGTGACCATGCTGCCCGCTCCTGGGGAGACTCCCAGGCCCCTAGAGTGCCCCAAGAGGCCTGGGGGGTGTCTCAGCTCAGCCTGGCTTAGGGTGGGACAGGAAGTGCTGCTCACCTGGGATCCTGACAGCAGAACTCAGGGAGGGCCTCGGACTAGCTGTGTTCTTGTGCCAGGGGTGGGGTGGGTGGAGGACCGCCTGCCAGCCATTCAGCCCTGGTCCCAGCCCAGTGCCGAGGTAGGCAGGTTCCCACAAAGTTGTGCATGTCATTGGGGGGCGCGGATTGTGTGCTGAGCACTGGGTGTGTCTGGTTTGCTCTGATGCTGTGGGTCAGGAGTTGCAAATGTCGAATTGGTGGTAATACACTTTGCTAGCTGGGGAAGCCCACGACCAAGTGTGGTGGCAGCACCTTTTGGCTCCAGGAACTCTGAGGCCGACTTCACGTGGCGAACGTATGTTTGGTTCAGCGGGCATTTCCTGAAGCAGCTCTTCCTGCCATTTACTGGGGACCTGGACAGCTCAGGTTGGGCACGTACCTTCTGGAAACTCAGGGTGTGTGGGGTGACGGCTTTGCTCAGAAAGCTTCTTTGTGCACAGAAGCAGGGGACCTGGCTCTGGTCGAGGTGTGGGGAGGCCTTCCTGGAGTCTAAAGACTAAGGCTGGTTGTTGAGGAGGCCGAGGAGGCAGGGGCGGTGCCAGCAGCAAGTTCTCACCAAGGGCCTGGCGTGAGCTAAGGTCTAGATGCATGGAGCAGCCTGGAGAATGTGGGGAGCTACAGCACGGTGTGTTTAGATGGGATGCTTCCACGGAACCCTGCAGCTCTAGTGACGTGAGAGACACACACAGCCAGGGCTCTAACCCTGATAGGTGTCCCTGACAGGCCTGCCATGGACAGGGTGGGCCAGGCTGAAGCCAGGAGCTTGGCTCGGACCTCTTGGGTGCTTGGCAGAGATCCAAGTAGTTGAACCATCACCTGTTACCTCTCAGAATCTTCGCTGACAGGAAATGGGAGTTAGGAGCCAGACCTGGGATTGGACTCAGATACTAAAAGGGGACGTGGGCATCTTAGCCACTAGGCCAAATACCTGTCTCTGCGTGTTTACATTAACTTTTCTTTTTAAACATTTATTTATTTGGAAGTCAGAGTTACAGAGAGAGGTGGGGAGAGACAGAAAAGGAGATCGTCCATCTACTGGTCCATTTCCCAAGTGGTCACAACATCTGGGACCTGGCCAGGTCTAATCCAGAAGCTCTGCCTGGCTCTCACATGGGGGCGACTAGGGCCTTAATGTTTGGGGTCGTCTTCTGTTACAGGGAGCTAAGGAAAAAGTGGAGGAATCAACTTAAACCGGTACTCATTCGGACTGTGAGCCTTGCAGGCAGTGTCTTGCCACAATGCTGTCCCCCAATAGCTTTTTAAGAATAGACAGTAGCATTGGTCCTGGCTCAATGGCTAAATCCTTACCTTGCGAGCACCAGAATCCCATATGGGTGCTAGTTTGTGTCCAGGCTGCTCCATGCCTCATCCAGTTCCTTACTTAAGGCCTGGGAAAGCAGTGGAGGATGGTCCAAAGCCTTGGAACCATGCACTGATGTGGGGAAACCCAAAGGAAACTCCTGGCTTTGAATTGGCTCAGCTCTGGCTGTTGTAGCCTCTTGGGGAGTGAGCCAGTGGATGGAAGGTCTTTCTCTCTTTCCTTCTCTCCATAAATCTGATCTGCCTTTACAATTAAAAGGAAAAAAGAAAAGAGGATAGGGTTCTGCAGTTGACACAGTTAAGCCATTGCTTGCATTGCAGCCTCCCATATGGGCTCAAGTTCAAGTCCCAGCTGTTGCATTTCCAATCTAGCTTCCTGCTAATGTGCTTGGGAAAGTGATGAAAGATGAGTCAAGTGTTCAGGCCTCTGCACCCATGTGGGAGACCTGGATGGAGCTTCAGCCTGACTCAGCCCCTGCACTCAGGTGGGAGACCTGGAAAAAGCTGGTTCTTGGCTTTGGCTTGGCCCAGTTCTGGCCATCTTAGCCATTTGAGGAGTAAACCAGCAAATAAAATAGCTCTCTCCATTTCTCTCTCTGCAACCCTAACTTTCAAATAAATAAATATTTGAAAGGATTTGTTTGTTTGAAAGGGAGAGAGAGTTTAGCATTTTGTTGGTTCATTCTCCAAATACCTTTGGATAACCAGAGCTGGGCCAGGCCAAACCCTAGTGCCTGGACCCCCATCCAGGTTACCCAAGTGGGTGGCAGTGACCTAACTGCTTGAGCCATTACCTGCCACCTCCTCTTTGTCATTAGAAATCGGAGCAGGACATGAACCCAAGCACACTGGGAGGGAGTGTGGGCATCTTAAGTGGTGTCTTAGTTAGCTCGTCTTGTCTTAGCCTTCTGCCTTTCTTTCTAAGATTTATTGATCTCATAGCCTTTTGAAAGCCACATTTTGTCCTCTGCATGGGTGTCTCAGCACTTGTTTATCCCTTGCCTCTTATTAGCCAGCCAGGCTATTCCCCATCTTGGCCTGTGCTTCATGGTTCTTGCTTATTTGCACCTGAGCAAGATTGTGGGTGGGACAGCCTTGGGATTCAACAGCAGAGGGTGACAGTGGCAAATGAGGTTTCTGGCTTATCTTTTTTTTAAAAGATATATATATATATTTTTTATGTTGAATTTTTGAATTATGTGTTATAATTTCATATAGCCTGGGATTCCCCCCCCAAACTCCCACCCCATGACAGATTTTCCCCATTTTACTACAGTGATATAATCCTTCGTAAGGAATTAGTCTCTTATTTAAGTGTACCCCAACGTTGCTGGTGCAAAGTCAGTCTGGCATCCCGTTGTCTACACATGTCTACACATGTTTCATTGGGAATCCATCTTTCATCTGGAAGCAGGGATGCATGTTGCATTATACCTCCACATCTGGATATGGTAGACCCCAGTACTTCATCACTATACATTTCCATAATTAAGAAGCCATGAAACAAGGTCAACCATTGGTATTAGTTAGAACAACAGCCTCAAGAACAACAACAACAACAAATTACAGCTCCATGAAAAAACACACCACTGAGTAACCAACACATGGGTGACAAAAAGGAACCACTAAAGTCTCTTGGGAAAAACGATGCCACCGTATAATCCATGAGCCAGCAATGAATTCGACAAGAGAAAGTGAGTATTTGGAATAAATAAAAGTGAAATAAAAAACATCAAAACAGATGGGATGCAGCCAAAACAAAACAAAAAGTAAAGATCAGATTATTAAAGTTATACTTTCCATACTGGTTTCCTTATAAAAGAGAGAACATATGGTTTTTGTTCTTTTGTGACGGACTCATTTCACTGAGCATAATGGTCTCTAGTTGGGACCACCTAGTTGTAAACAGTATAATTTCATTCTTCTTAATAGCTGAATACTATTCCATGGAGGAGATGTACCACAGTTTCTTTAACCACTCTTCTTTGGATGCACATCTGGATTGTTTCCATGTCTTTGCTATTGTGGATTGTGCTGCTGCAAATATGGGATTACAGATCCCCTTCTCATATGCAGATTTCATTTCTATTGGGTATATTCCTAGGAGCGGGATAGCTGGGTCATATGGCAGATTTATTTGCAGTTCTCCAAGCACTCTCCATATTGATTTCCACAGTGGTACTAGCCTACACTCCCACCAGTAGTGAAGGAGTAGGGTGCCTTTCTCCCCACATCCACACCAGTAGGTTTTGTTAGTTGAGTTTTGAATGTAGGCCAGTCTCACTGGAGTTAGGTGGTATCTCAAAGTGGTTTTCATTTCTATCTCTGTGATGGCTAGGGAGCCTGAGCATGTTTTCATATATCTGTTAGTCATTTGAATCTGTTTATTTGAAAAATGTCTGTTCATTTCCTTTGCCCATTTTGTTACAGGTTTGTGGGTTTTTTTTTTTTCCTGTTTCTGGGTTTCTGAAGCTCTTTGCAAATCCTGAATATTAGTCCCCTATCACTTGTGTAGTGTGCAGAAATTTTCTCCCATTCTGTTAGTTGCTTCTTCACTTTGTTGATTGCCAGCTCATCTTGCCAGATGGGAGCAAGCAGCTGTCAGTTGGCATCCACTAAGTTTGGAGTTAAGTTGTTTTGTTCTTTTGCTGCCTCCAGTCCGTGCTGCAAGAGCAGCCAAGGTTGTTGTGGACTTTCAGAGCGACTCTAGGATTGCCCAGGGGTGTGGTCAGCGTTGCACCGAGAGACTCCTCCTAGACTCTGCCCTCTTCAGCCTGGGGCAGGACTTTGCAGTCTTGCCTACTAGGGACCTGTGGATGCGGCTACCACATCTGGGCACTTGCTGGGCTGTGCACCTGATGAACAGCATGGTGCTAGTCAGCGTGTTGTTGATTTATTAATAGTTGATAGTTGACTGTTATTATTAGCCTCTGCCACGGTGTGGGAAGGACAGACTCGGAGTGGCTTCACTGCTACCAAAGGGAGGCTGTGATGCAAATTCTTAAACTGTAGAGCACGCTCAGTTACATTGTCAAGATATATATTTTTAAGCATTCTGGGATAGTGTTGTGGTGTGCAAGTGGAGCTCCTGCTTGTGATGTCTGTGTTTGAGGGACTGGTGATGACCTAGCTACACTGCCTCTGATCCAGCTCCCTGCCAGTGTGCCCAGGAAAGCAGCAGCAGATGGCCAAGTTCCTGCGTCCTTACCACCCAAATGGGAGACTGCATGGAGTTCTTGACTCCTGGCCCAGCCTGGGCAGGGCAGCTATCCAGGGAGCGAACCAGCAGATGTCTGCCTTTCCGATATATAAATGAAGGAGTCAATAAATAAAGTCCTTGTGCCTGTCATTGTGTTTTATTTCACTTAAGTGTCCCTTGGCAGCAGAGACTATGCCTTCTCCATGTTTGTGTCCTTGTCCCTGTAACTGCCTAGTAAGGGTTTGTTTGGTGGGTGGGTGTCCTTGCCAGCCACACTGCCTTTCAGGATTGACAGTGTACTGTTGGCCATATATCAGCCAGGTGCACCTGAGGCTTGGTTTGGGTACCAACCTCTGGCCTCCTCCTGTTAAGTTTTATCCATTCTGACCCTGGGCGGTGGTTCAATCTGGGGATGGTGAGGGGACCAGAGGAGCTTTGTTATTTCTCAGTGTGAGAATAAGCATGTGTACTGCCCCAGACCCTAAGCTTGTTCCTGGTGGAGGGGGCCAGGGTGCAAGGTGTTGAGTAGAGCACGCCGCCGCCACCACCCTGCATTTAGGCTTCTGACTTGTGTGGCAGGCACAAGGTGCCGCAAAGCCCACGGCTGGCTCCTGGAGGTGTGTGGCTTTCACATCTCACTGCTGACTTCGTGAATGAGCTTCCTGAGAGTGAGAGAAGTCTGCCCCCACAGCCGGGTCAGATGGCTCCACTCGCGGATGATGACAAGAACACGATAGCTATCGCAGCAGCTGGCGTGCTTGGCAGTTTATCAAGCACGCCAGGGTATGTTGTGGAAAAACAATAGAATGCTGCTCTGTTTCTGCTGGGACTGAGGCCATTTCTGACAAGCAGGATGACTTCTGTTAACCCTTTCCAGGTTCTTTGTGTCTTGCTAGAGCTGTAAAACACACTGGCCTCAGCATCCGGAAGAGTTCTCCTGGCTTCCCAAGATGCCTTGCTTTCAAGCCTGGTGTGTGCCTGACCGTGTCATTTCCTCTGGATCTGTACCCTAAGTACTCAGGAGGCCCAGGTGTCCTATCCAGATCACTCGGAAGGAAGTCAAGTATTTGCAAATGAGGGATCCCTCCCTTCCTTTCCCCTGACTGCCCTCCCTGCACAGACACACACAGGGTGTGAGTACATTCTGCCAAAAACTAAAAAGAACTGTAGACCCAGTGGTCAGCTACTCCTTCAATTTATTATGTTCTATGGCCAATTCCAAGTAATTTAGAGAGAAGTTTTTGGGCTTAGCTTTGAACTTGGACTTGACAGCGTCCTTCTTACCTGTCACCTCCTCCATCTGCAAGGTGAGGTTGTATTTTTTTTTACCTATCGACAGAGAGGTGGTCGTGGTTGCTTGAACAGAAGCCCCCACCAGCTCCTGGTCCCTGCTGAGGTGCTACAGCTCCTGGCAGTGGTGACCTTACTAGCACATCCTCCTCACCACTGAGTAACAGGTGGACAACTTTGGTGGTTTGCTAGGAGCTCCACAATTCCTATGAACTTGTCCTGTGACTGATTGATTGGGCAGCTCTGGGTCTCTGGCCATGATTGCGCCAAAGAATTTTTTCCCCACTTAAGATTTATTTATTTGGAAGGCAGAGTTACAAAGAGGGTGAGACAGGGATCTTCCATCTACTGGTTCCTTCCCCAAGTGGCTGCAGTGGACGGAATGGAACCAGACCGCCAAGATCCTGGAGCTTGATTGGTTTCCCATGTGCAGCAGCCCAAGGACTTGGGCCATCCTCTGCTGCTTTTCCTACGCCATGAGCAGGGCACTGGGTCAAAAGTGGAACGGCTGAGATCTGAACTGGTGCCCATGTGGGATGAGGCTTCAGTGTGCTGTGCTTCCGAAAGGATTTCTTGGGCGTGTGTTAGAGCATTAGTATTACGGAGGGCTTGATGGGTGATTGGTAGTACATGGGGTGTGTTTGCTCAGAGACCCTGTAAAGTGGGTTGGTTAAAGTGACTCAGGCAGCTCTGCAGGGGAAAGCCCTCAAGTGGCAGCCAAAGTCAGGATGTGACTTGTGTGTGGGTGGCTGATGGGAAACCTGGTAGCTTTTGCATTTGCAGTTCCTGCAGAGCTTGCTTGGCCCCTCCTGGGTCACCTCAAGTGTTGCAGTGTGATACCTGGGATATTGCTTTGGACCCCCGGCCTTGGAGATAAAGAGATCACCACCCGCCCAGCTGTGTCCCAAGTGACGGCTGGTGAGAGATAACCTCCCACTGCACATTGGCCCCTGGTGCGCATGTGAAGAGCCCTATTGGGTGACTGGGCAGCTGGCACCACACTGGCAGGACAGCTGTGGGTGCAACTTGGGCCGGGAGGGGCTCTGTCAGCCTTTAGTAAGAAGGTGGCAGATGAAGATGTCTCAATTGGTCAGTGACTAACTTCTTGGTCCCCTCCACACCTGTCCTAACTCAGGACTTTGCTGGCTTCATTGAAAGACACCAAGGTGCCCTGGTGCTTAAGGCTTGGAAAATACACTCGGCACACACCCCATTCCTACCTCTGAGTCAAGGTAAGGGAGGGGCTGGTCTGTACCCCTCCTTCTGTCATGCCCGCTCTGCCTATTGCCAGCAAATCAGGAGGTAAAGATGGCCTCCTATACAAGTTCAGCCATGTGAGAGGCCACAGCCCAGGCCCTGGAAGGAAGCAGGTGAGAAAGTGGCCTTGGGAGTTGTCCAGTTTCCTAGCCCCTGGACGGCAAGTCAGGCTTTACTCAGACCTGGAAGGTCCCCTGTGCACGGTTGCTGCAGAACAGGCTCAGGTTCCCCTTTGCATGTGTGATGGTGAGAGAACTGGGCTCAGAATGGCTGTGCATGTGGATGACTTGGGTGCTCATGGGGTTGGAAAAGTCAGTCTTTTCTGTCAAACAAAAGGGGGACCCTGTTTAGGTTATAATTTCTCTATATCTAATGGTGTAAGGAAAAAAAAAAACATTCCAGTTGTAAGAATGATGTAAGCCAAAGGCTTCTGAGACTCATGCTCCTACCCCCATCGCCCCTCCAACATTGGGCAGAGCCACAGCGTGTGCAGCCCAGCCCTCCAGCTGGCAGGTGCGGGGACCAAGCCCAGAGAAGCAAAGTGGCTTGGCACGTCGGCGGAGCATTCGTCTTTCAAGTCCCACTGGTGGCACAGGCCTCTTGTTTAGGCTTCTCCATTTTTTGTTCTTATTATCCCTCCCCATGTCTTGCTTTTTTGTGGTTTGTAAATAGGTCCAGCTGAAGAACAGGTCATGGTTGTCTTAGGCTAAGTGGCTTAACATTAACAGTGGCTTATCTTGGGCATCCCCTCTGCCGTCCTTCTCCCTGCCCTGGTCTGGAGAAGGCAGCGAGCAGTGGTTCTCCTCCCTTAGGGCCTCGCTTTGGAGTTGGTTCAGCACATCCTGGTCTACAGCAAACTTGTCTTCCGTCGGGCCTGGTGGGTGAGAACGACATGGGGTGTAGCAAGAGGGATGGGAGCCCCTACAGGAAGCTGGCCTCGCAGTTGCCTCTTGTTGATAAATGAGCTCCTGACGAGTCATGCACGCGCTTGGCTTGGATTTCAAGAAGCAGCACGGGCTGTCTGGTTCCCATGTTCAGATTTGTTATGGCTTTGGACCTCAGCACTTTCATGTCCCTGAATAATGTCGTAGGAATGGCATTTGCTTAAAAAAGCAGAAACTCCCTACCACCTGGTGAGAGTGACAGGGGGACGGCTGATGGAGCAGAGTGCCTGGGTGGCTAGAGTGCCTTGCTAACTACTTTGACAGGGTGGTCCCCTGGAGAGACTCCACTCCCTGAAGAAACACAGTGCAGGACACTGGCCACTTGGTGCACGTCAGCAGGTCAGGTCCTCTTCTCCTGAAGTGCGCTTTCTTTAACCTTGGATCACATGAGTGGCAGGCGAGGGAAGTAGATTCATGCTGGCTGTGGGAGAAGCAGGGCATGCCAGGCTCTGCAGCAAGGAGAGTGCCAGGCGGGGGTGGGAGGATGTGCTGTCTAGGGCCAGTAGGAACCTTGAGTGCCCAGCAGCCCAGTCCCAGGAGTGAAGTGTTGAGAGGGTTCCCTGGCCCAGGAGCTCGGGGTCAAGGTCTGTTTGTTTTGTTAGTGCACCACCTTACGGGGCGTTGGAACTCTGCTGGGCAGAGCAAGACTTCCTTGTTAGAATTCACAGAGATACAAGATAAGTGTTACGCAGTAGCCTGGCTTGCTCAGGGTCCGCCAGCTCAGCCGGCACTGTGCTAGGAGATGCAGTTCCTGGACTACAAGACCAGTGCTCCTCCCTGACCTGGATTTTGACATGTTGGATAGACACTGATCAGGCTCATGCTGTTGGCAGGCGTGGTGCTGAGGTCAGCTTTGAGAGGGTGACAGGTGGGCAGGGGTGATGGCACAAGGTCTGGCTAGGGAGCCAACAAGCAATGCCTCCCAGGACCCAGAAGCATAAGACTGTGCACCTTTGTGGAGTCCAGGGCGGAATGTGGTGCCTTTGTGTCCAACTGTCCACCTTTCCCGGACACCCTCCCTCTACCAACTGCCCACCTTTCCAGCCAACATTGAGCCCTTGGTACCGTGTTTTATAACAGTCTGTTCCAGAAGGTTGGTGACATGCCTGAGGCTGAGCAGCATTAGAGGGTGGGGTGTGTTGCCAAGAGTGGTGTCTGCGTCTTGGTGTGTGTTTGAGAAGTCGGGTATGTGGTCATAGGATCACTGCAGAATTGACTGATCCTGGAGTAGGTAGTGTGCCTCATTAGGCTGTCCGGGCCTCCTTGGACCTGGGCCTCGTTTTCCCTTCTGTCAGATGAGATTGTAACAGTACCCTCTTGTTGGCACCTTGAGGCTACACTTAATCGTTGTCCTATTTCTGCTCTGTTAGAAAGTAGACTGTAGCATCCATCCTTTCTGTAAATATAGACCAAGAGGGAGGAACAAAATGGGCATAAAAGCATTTTTGCAGCAGGCTGCCTTTACCATGCTGTCTTTAACCCTGATGTCCAGCATGGAGTATGTCCTGAACGCTGGAGGCTGGCACTGGAGGAGGTCTTATGGGCTCTGTTTTCCTGTCTGTGCCTGGAAGACAGCAAAGGTCGATCCACCTCGATCCATCACCTTTCAGGCGGGCAGCTGGGCCCAGGGAACCGGTTGGGGTGGATGGCAGCTGCAATGTGGGGCCTGTCCCCTGGTGGGGTGTCCGACTCTGGCCAGTGTCCGCTTGCTCTGGGAAAGTGCAGGCTCCTGAGAACACGCCTTGGCAGCTGCTGACATTTGGCCTCTGCAGCCTGATTCACTTCCCCTGGCTGTGCAGGGTGAGGCTTGGCCTCCCCCCGCCCCCCCCCCCCCCCAGGATGCTGTTCCCTTCACAGCCCTTCTCCTGTCTTCTGTTAGCAGTCAGGCCAGGGCAGTGGGGTCTGTGGAGAAGCACTTCTTGGGGCTTCTTGCTCCATTGCCTGTGTCACGCCCACCACCAGGGTTACGCAAGTTTGAAAGTGTGCAGGGCCTTCACGGAGACCTTGTGGAATTGTTGTTTTCCTCCCATTTCCTTTCCGGCGCCAGAGGGGAAGTGGAAGCTCTGAATGCAATGACTAGGCCCATCAGAAAATGGCTGTCCGAGGCCAAGTTCATGTGCACATTTTGGGTGTGAGTTCTGTTTTTAAGGACAGTGAGAAACTCCTTTGCAAATAGTTAAGGTCAGGCCAGAGATATCTAGAGCAGGCAGAGTTCAGTTGTCTAGACCATTACCACCATGGCCAGTTACTTAAGGGGTAGCCCACTGAAGCACTTGGTGGCAAAGCCACGTGATGTAGAATTATAGAGTTTACTAAACTTGGAGTGTGGATCCAGTTAGCATTCATTCCTCCCTTGAACTGGATGAACCCAGCAGATCCTGTTCGCCAGTAACTGTGTCTCAGACCACAAGCCAGATCAGGCAGCTGTGTTCAAAGGTTACAAAGAAAGGTGCATGCGTGGAAGATCCTGCTGGGAAGGACTTGTGTGAGAGCAGTGCTGTCCCAGCCCCATGGTGTCAGCAGCTGAGGCCCCTGCCAGCTGTAGGATATTGACAAACGATTTGATTTCTTTTCTTGAGGCCTCAGGCTTCTCATCTGACAAGTGGGAATACTACCACGTCTGTAGAGGAGTATGTGAAAAGAGGCATTGTGTTCCTGATGGTCAGAGAGGAGACAGATGTGGGGCACTTTGTGGGGCACCTCATGACAGGTGGGTGCTGGGGTGGGTGCCATCTGTGCTGCAGCCTTGCATGGGGCTCCAGGCTGGTCCAGGCAGATAGAAGCAGCCACCTTAGGACGTGGGCAGGGCCATCTGTCACCAGGGCTGCCGCCAGGGAATGTGCTGCTGCAGTCAGACGTGGCTTCTTGCTCGTGGGTTGGAAATTCTGGTGAATGAGTCACTGTGTGGAGGCCCTGGGGTGGCAGCCTTGAGAGCACTGTGTCCCTGTGGTCAGCTAAAGTGACAGCCGAGTGGAGACCCTTCCTGGCCTTTCTCTGGCTGACCCTGGGCAATTCCAGATGTGGAGGGTGGCAGCGTGGGGAGGGAGCCGGCTGTGTATGACAGACAGGAAGGGTGTGACAACACCTCAAGGGAGCAGGAATGCTGGGCCCATTTAAATCACCAGCAGCCCCCAGGGCAAAAGGATTATCGCCCCCCACTGGAGAGATTTTTCCATCTGCCCCACACTCCCCAGACCCTGCAGCTGCAGAAGCTGGAGCCCCTGTCTGCTGCCTCCCAGAGGTGTTCTAGCAGGAAGTGGACTTGGGAGCAGAGTTGAGACACAAATCCAGGGCCTCCAATATGGGATGCAGGAATCCACACTGTGCCTTAAGCTCTGTGCCAGTGCCCACCCCTGTCATACCCGTTTTGTTTTCAGTTTTTTAAAAAAAGAATCACTTACTTCAAAGCAGAATGACAGGGAGCTTGGGGCAGCAGGTGCAGGTGGGGGAGATAACTTCCAACCAGTTTGTTTTCCTGATGACTGCAGCAGCTGAGGCTGGTCCAGGCTGGACGCAGGAGTCTCACACTCCATCCGTGTTTCCCACGTGCTGGCAGTGGCCCAAGCATTCGGGCTTTCCCAGGTGTGTTGGTAGGGAGCTGGAATAGAAGTGCAGCAGCAAGGATCCAAACTGGCACTCCAGGATGGGATGTTGGCATCACAGGTGCAGGGCCAGCACACCATCGTTGAAGGTGAGGAAACTGAAGGCATGTGGCTTGCTTGAGGTGAACGCTTGGGTCGCCAGATTCCATAGAAGACACGGACTTCCCCCTTTCAGCCCCATCTTTGCACACGGTCGTCTTGCTGCAAGCTCCTCCCCACTCCTGTTTACACGGAGGACAATTCACTCTTTGGTGTTTAGTTAGTTCTGAGTTTTGACAGATGCGTGGATTGAGTGGAATTTATTTGAATTCTTCATTTTGAAGTGAATTTGCTGTCATGCAGTTCTAAGAAATACAGGGGAACCTCCATTTCTCCCAGTAGTGACGCTTCACACGCCATGGGACCGCATCTGCTGCATGGCATGGACCCCGGCAGAGCCAAGGCACAGAGCGAGCGCTTCCATCTCCTTGAGGAGCCCTCTGCTTGCTGTTCAGTGTCCACACGTGCAGCCACAGCCCACTCCAGGCTGGCAGCTCTGGCAGTTGGTTGCTTTGAGAAGATGATGCAGTTGGGATCATCTTGTAGTCTCTGGGACTGACTTTCCTCATGCAGCAGAACTCTTCAGAGGTGTGTCCAAGTCATTGAGTGCATTCGTGGTGTGCTCCTTTTTATTGCTGAGTAATATTCCATGGTGTGTGCGGACCACAGGCATCTGTTTCACCATTCACCCGAGGAGTGGCATCTGGGTGCTTGCCTTGTTTGGGCTGCCATGAATGAAGTATTTAAGTGCAGTTTTTTGTGTGAATGTAAGTCTGCTAATGAGAATAATTTCTTGGTCCCTTGGCAATTTCCTTGTGAGTTTCAGAGGTGTGCATTTGGCCAGGAGGTGGGGTAGGGGCACTTTGTGCTGCGAGGTACAGGCCTCATAGCTGGTCCCCTAGGGTTCTGGTTCCAGCTTTGAACCCTGGATGACCTGTGCTGCTCATTCAGGCGATTCCATTCATCACACACTGAGTTCCCTAGGTGTCACATGCACATTTTTTGTAGGGGTTGCTGAGTGGGTGCCCTGTGCTCCCACAAGCCCCACTCAGTAGGGTGCTGTCGCTGGCTTGCCCTTTGCACACCACCCAGGGAGGCTGCCTGGGTGTTCGTTGAGAGAGCAGGGTCCGCGGTGGCAGTGTTTGCTGAGCAGGGGCTCCTTCTCTGAGGTTTGGAGAACAGGCCTCCTGGTAGGGAGTTTGGATCGGATATCTTTGGCTTAGGTGTGCTAGACTCGGGACCTGAGCAGCAGCCGATGAACCTGGCTGCCTCCTGAGAGAAGCAGGCAGGGGTGATGGGAGAGTCCCTGCAGCACCCTGCACGGTACCAGTGGCTGTCTGCGCCCTGAGCGGAGTAGAGGCCCACACCCAGAATGGCAATGGCTGCCACCTGGCCTCCAGCACCAAGGCTGCACAAAGGGCCCCTTTGAAGGGGGAATCCATGGGCACCCTGCTGCTTGCTCCTGAGCCAAGCACCCAGGGGGCCGGCGGGCCTTCCTGGCTCAGCTGTCTGGCCAGACCTTGGTCAGGCCGTGTGAAAGCCCTGCCTTGAACACGTCCCGCATGCTCCGGCTGCCTGGCTTCTAGATTAATGTGGCATTGAAACTGGGTGTCAGGTCTCCCAGCATGGTCTGGGGCGTCCTTGGACCCCCTGGACCTCTGTTCTTCAACAGTGAGTCTTTGAAAATGTATTGATTTCCCTCCTCTCCTTGTCTGCATTTGCACTTTGGATGAACTTTGTTTTCGAAGAACAGTTGAAGGTAATTTTCCTGTGCTTGCCAGCTGGCCTGTAATGGAGCAATTTCAATAACACCCACTGTAAAGTCTAATCGAAGTAAACAGGAAAATATGATTTACAATCTGGATGGCAAGTAAAGACCAAGGCGCAATTAATTTTTACCCAAAGCAGCAGCTTCTGCAACCTTTTGCTGTGTGGGGCAGTTGGTTTTTAATTACAGATTAGGAGCTACTTTTTATTTATTCCCATTAACCACAGCTATTTATTTATTTGCTTTTACTTTCTGAGGGTGATCTTCAGTGTCTTTGTGCCTGTGTGACTTTGTTCAGGCATCTCGCCATCTGAAGGTTGGGCGCAGGGGTGGAAGCAGGATCAGGGAAGGGGGAAGGTGTGACTTGTGCAGAGCGATTTCTCAGGCCTGGGCGTGGTAGCTGAGTGGTGGTGATGGGGCAGGTAGACCACGAGAGGCTATAAACAGGCTCTGTGAGATGGTGGAGCCGGGGACGGGGCTGCTGTCCTCGCTGTTGCAGATGCATGTGGTCTGGTTTGTTCTGGAGAAGATGGCCAAGCTCCCAGGACCCCCAGTGACCCTCCTAAGGACAAGGACATGTACCTTTCATGGACACTCCTGTTTAGAATCCAGTGGAGAAGGGGGAGCTGGTGGGCTGGCTCCAGTTTTAGACACAGGCACCCTTAGGCACGGTGGGACCCTCAGACCGGGTGCTCGCTTATGGAAGCTGCCTGTAGCACCAGCTGAGTGGTGAGAGGCTGCACGGCTTCAGCTTCTTGACTGCCCTGAGCCTTAGAATGGTCTCACAGGAATCACAGGGCTGGGCCTCAAAGCATTGTCCACCCGCCAGAGAGCTGGCTCCAGCCGAGGAGGTGATGTCATGCTGTGGCCGCCCGCCCCGAGTATGTCTCCCCTAGCAGGAGGGCTCTGTCCTGCCTGCTTCCTAGGGCCTGGGTCAGAGAGAGACCCTGGGGTCCTGCCCTCTGGGGTCCTGTTCTGCTTAACCCTGAATCTCTGTGCTTTTGTCTTTCCAGGGAAGTGACCACGTGTGGCCCCCTTGCTGAGGGTGAGTAGCCAGTGAGCTGGCCCTGGTAGGTGCTCCGGCTTCATTGCTGCCCGTGTGCTCAACTGAAGATGGCTTGTGCCCGTCCTGGGGTGCAGCCCCGTGCCTGAGGTCCTTACAATGGTGATGGTCCTGAGAAACAGCCTTGACAGCCAGGGAGTGGACGCTGCTGCGTACAGGACCTTGAACCCTGAACTGGTAAGAACCTGACCTCTTAGATGGCCTTTTGGAGGCTCCAGGTGCAGGTGGGGCTAGGGATGGGGCATCCAGGCCTGGCAGTCAGTAGAGACTCTGGGAAGTGTCCTAGTGCCCAACCAAAAACTGGCAGAAAGGGAGTAGCCCAGCCCCGAGTAGAGGATGCCTGGTGAGGGAGGTGGGCCAGGCTGGCCCTGTAACTCTGTGACCCTGTGGGGGTGGCTGGGCCAGAGAGAGAGGAAGCAGGCTGGGCTATGCAGATCATGGTGGTCATGCGGGAGAAGATGCTTTGTTCAGGTCCATATTCCCCTGCAGGTGAGTTTGATGGGCAGCTGGTCCTTGGATCTCTGTAGTGTCCTCCAAGGATGAGGAAAGCTTGCACGGCTCCTCAAGCCACATTGAGCCCCCTTTAAGGGGGTGTCCTTCCCCTGGCTCGATGAACCCTGAATAGAGCTCCGGACAGCCGCTGAGTCCTGTGTCCATTCCTTGACCTTCCCTAGCACCCTTGCTGTGTACTGCGCTGGCCTGGAGAGGAGGAAGGCTGAGCCGGGGGCTGTCCTTTCTCCATTGGGAAACTCATAATCTAGCTGGAGAGTGGGCGGGACAGCCAGTGGCACTGGGGACCCTTGGGGATCCCTTTAGTGGTACCTGGAGCTAGAGCCTATGTGAAGTCCAGGGCTGTAGAGAGGAGGGTGAGCTTGGCTCAGGCGCGTCAGGGACACTGTCCGGACCTTAAAGCATGAGCAGAACAGTTTAGAGATACTGCCCTCGCCCCTGCCCCATTGCTGGGGTGACAGCCGGGCTGGGAACGGGCAGTTCCCTGGCACTGCCCCTTGCCTCCATTTCCTGGGCCCGTGTTCAGGCCTCTTCCTCCAGGCAGCGTCAGCTCCCCCGGGCAGGGCAGGGAACAACAGTGGAAGGGTGCATGGTTGGGGACAACTTGGTCACTGTGGCAAGGAACAGAGCAGCGTTGGGTTACTTCTTACTGCCCGCACTACCACCACCTGATCCCCTCCTTGTTTTCTGTCACATGGGTTCTTCTGGTGATATGCTTGGTCTTCTGGCTCTTGCTAACTGTTCTCTACCCAGCAGCTGCAGAAGACTGCAGTTTCACCTGCCGTTCTCAGAACCGTTCCTTGGTTTCCTGTTTCCGGTCCTCTTTGGAATGTGCAAGGCTTTCTGTAGTCCCACTCTGTGGCCACGGTTACAGCTCTGTGGTGCTCCTATCATGGCCTGGGCCTTCCTGGGATTCTGGCTCAGACTCGGCAGGTG
The DNA here is from genome assembly GCF_017591425.1 of Ochotona curzoniae. NCBI lineage: Eukaryota > Metazoa > Chordata > Mammalia > Lagomorpha > Ochotonidae > Ochotona > Ochotona curzoniae. The sequence goes on from NW_024466512.1 coordinate 4,912,810, forward strand.
TGAGCTTGTCTCAGCCTTGGTGCTTCCTGCATGGCTTGGAATTCTGTCTGTCTGCTCTGGCCGCTCGTCTTCTCCCCACCCATGCCGCACACTTCCTTCCCCTTTCCTTGTTTTCTCTCCCTCATAGGCATTTAACCTTCTGTAATTTGTTGTGTCTGGTGATCTCCCCTGACTAGAGTGGAGCTTTAGGGAGGCAGAATGTTGGGCCCTCTGCTCCTTGTTGAACCCCTGGGCCCAGTGCCTAGCAGGTGCTCAGAAGACGGGGTGGGTGAGATGAGTCCCGTCGCCCTGTGGCTCTGACCTCATCACTGTTAGGCCTTTGTCTCACAGCCAAGTGGGTGCAGATGCCAGCTGCTGTGCTTCCGGTCCCTGGCGGTTTTCTTCTGGGGAAAGCTGAAGAGCATGCCTCAAGTCACTGACCAGAGGTTGAGTGCAAAGGATAGGGCTGACTGGAGGCCTGAGGGAGCAGCTTCCCAGCATCCCACTTTGCTATCAGCTTCCGTGGGGCCGCCACCATGCTTGGTCCCTCCTCGGGGTGGGTTGGGCTCATGTCAGCTGCCTCTTCCAGAGGATGGGAAGAGAGACAGCTGGGACACAGGCGTGCTCCTTGGCTGTGTTTCTGCTACGTGCGCTCTTCTGGACTAGGGTCTTGGCCTTCCTCTGAGCTCTCCCTCTCCCTGTTTCCACTTACTGGGTAGCTGGCTCCCTTCTTGTTGGCGAATGCAGGTTGCATCTCCTAGCCCAGAGCTTTGGGTCTACTGTCTCCTTCCTCCTTCCTTCTCGTTCCTTGACCCCAGATGGTGGCTCAGTCTAGAACCGTCTCAGCTGCCTGGCTTGGTACATGTGCTCCAGGTGGACTCATTGTTGGCCTCACCTGGGCCTGGCCTGTGCAGCTTGTCCAGGGCAGGTGGGAGCAGGACAGAGTCCCAAGGGTGTGTGGTGACATCCAGAGCTTTGGGAGGTCCTGAGTCCCCTCGCCTCCTTCCGCCCTGCCTGCCATCCTGCTGAGGGGTGGGTCCTGTGCGCATCCCCTGTGCATAGGCTCTCTGGGAAGGGGTGCCCAGGCTACATGTGATGAGCTGAATGCCCACATGGGATCTGCAGGTCAGGCCCTTATCTGTTGGCCTGTGGCTTCTTCTTCTTCTTCTTCTTCTTTTTTTTTTTTTGTTGTTGTTTAAGATTTAGTTATTTTTATTGGAAAGGCAGATATACAGAGAGGGAGATCTTCTGTCTGATGGTTCACTCCCCAAAGTGGCCACAACAGCTGGAGCTGAGCCAGCCCAAAGCCAGGAGCTTCTTCCAGGTCCCCCATGTGGGTGCAGGGTCCCAAGGCTTTGGGTTGTTCTTGACTGCTTTCCCAGGCCACAAGCAGGGAGCTGGATGGGAAGGTGGACCACTGGGATATAAACCAGTGCCCATATGGGATCTTGGCACGTTCAAGGCAAGGACTTTAACTATTACGCTATCGTGCTGGGCTTGGCCTGTGGCTTCTTGCACCCATTCAGCAGGGCTCCTCCATTCCCTGGAGAGAGCTGTGCAGTGAGTGCCTGAAGACAGACCCCAAATGACCTGTCCAGTGCCCAGCCCTGCGGGACAGAGGCTGTGCCTACCCGTGAGCTGCCTGCTTGGGTGGGGGTTGCTGTAGCTTCCTAAGCCATCCACCCGGCAAGCAGGCTAACAGCAGGAGAGAAAGAAATCGTTCCTCTAGTTTCCTGATCAAACTGAGACATAGTAGAAGTGGAAGTTTAAGGTTAAAAGGGGAAAACAGGGCTGTGGGCAGACTGGGAATTATGGCAGCCTAGGCCCCAGAGGCGCAGCCCACCCTGGCCCCGAGCCACTGAGCTGCTCTCCAGCAGAGCAGGGCAAGTCCCCCAGGGGTCTTTGGAACCAGAGTTGCTGCTGCTGGAGGAGGAGCCCCGGCTGCTCTCCGGGGCCTGGGAACGGGTGAGATACTCTGCCCCCCCCCCCCGCCCCGGCCTCTTTTTTTTAAAAGATTTTTTTAAAAATCATTTTTTTAAAAAATGCTGGGGACGTGACTCTTCTCCTCCCTGGAGAGAGAGAGGCAGAGAGAGAGACAGAGACCCCCCCCATATATATATATATATATGACAGAGCAGCTGTCAGTGTTCCATGTTCCCTGGCTCGGGGATGGCCAGGGTGCGGGCGGCACCACAGCCCAGGCCGAGCCTGCCTGCTTCCCCTTTCCCACTCTGCCTGGCTGCTGTCCTCTGCTGAGGCCCTTCCTCCTCGCGTCCCTCCACGAGCCGCTGCCCCTGGAAGGCTGCCCAGTCACTTGGCCTTGGGAGCACTGCACTCCCCTGGCTGCTCTCCACACGCCCACACTTGGGCCCAGCGCCTGTTCTCATCTCCACAGTGACCACCTCCTGTGGTTGGGCCTGCCTTCTCTCCCTGGCATATCTCGGACCTCTCTCGAGTCTGGAGACCAAAGAGAGCTGGTGAGAGGCGGCTCCCGGGCAGAGGGCAGAGGGAGCCCCCGGCTGCCCGACCTCCCCCACTCCTGTGCTTGCTGGCACGAGGTACAGCAACCCCAGGCTGTTACTGGCCTGCTCTGAAGGGCAAGTGGCTGTGGCAGGTTGCTGGGGTCTTCAGACTCCTGGTCTCTTGAGTTGGCATTTTGGCGCATGACCTCAGCTCTCAGCCCTGGCTGGCCACAGAAGGTGCAGTGGTTTCTTTGGGCAGCCTGGTACCTCAGCAGAGTTGCGGATGGCTGGTAAGCCTTTGAGGACTTCCCCTCAGGGCACTGTTGCCTCCTCAGGGCTTGGGTCAACCTTCTTTCTACTGCATTATGCTGTTTTGGAGGGGGAGGGGCTGAGCCCGCCTCATCTTCCCCTGCTTGTGGCGTCCTGTCTCCAGAGGAAAGAGTGACTTGGTTGCCGCTGTGGCTGGGAGGCCGTGCCTCTGGCCTGGCTCAGGCCACTTCCCCATTTAGAGACTCCTTGTTCCATTCTTTCCTCGGCCCTTAAGTCTTAGCCTGGTGTCCAGCTCTTGCCTTTGCTATGGCTTCCTGAACCCCAGACCCTTCTCTTGGAGTCTCTAAAGAGTCTCCCAGAGCCTGGGCCTGGTCCTAAGAGGCCTCCAGAAGAGTGAGAGATTCCAGGAGGATGTGCCTGCTTCTTTTTTTCCTGGGAACCTCTGCCAAGCCTGGTGTTGCCCTCTGTGTAGACCCCGAGTGTCCTGGGACCTCGACGCTGGTGATGGGCCGGGCTTTCCTGCTGCAGGTGTGGTGAGGTTAGAGGTTTGGCTGCAGGGTCAGTGTTACCACGTCCCTGATTGGCCAGGGGGAAGGAGGCTCTGGTAGCCTGGAGCCAGGCAGGAACTCCCGGAACTGGGACCTGGGGAGCCCTGCCAGGGTCAGGAGTGCCTGTTCTGTTGGGAGCCCTGGGCCTGGCCACCACTGGCTAGCCTCACAGAAGGGGATCCAAGAGCAAGATGGGCCCTAATCCCATTTTGAAGCCTGCACAGTCTGTCCCAGTTCCTCACTGGTCAGTTGCAGAGACCATTGCTGCTAACTCACCCCAGAGGAGGACTTGGGGGAATGATGGCAGAGAACTCCCCAGGCCCCTGGAAGAGTTGGTGAGTCAGGCCCACAGAAGACAAGGTCAGGGCAGAAGAGGGGGTGGGGAGGGGATCAGGGAAGTAGGTGTGCTTCGCAGGCAAAGCGCCCCTCACCCCCCATTCAGGAGTCAGAGCCACAGAGCCAGCTATGGCTTATTCCATGCCCATCTGTGCCAGGAGACCTGTGGACATTGTGGCTGACATTTCTGCCACAGCACTGTGTGGTCAGGGAAGGAGGTACCATGATGCAGAATTGGGGTGCTGCCTACAGGAGGGGGCTGCAGTTCTGAATCCTCAGTGTTAGAAGCCAGGGGTGGCTCACTTAAGATAGGGGACATGGAGAGGTTGTTCCTTCAGTTTATGAGCTCAGTGATGCCATCTCTGGATGGGGACCTGAGGCTGGCAAGAGGATCTGGGACAGGCGTGGTTGGGGAGGAACTTTGGTGACCTCCTGAGTTTTGAACTTGCCTCAGGTCACCAACTTGGGGAGTGGAAAGTTCCCTTCCTTTGATCTGGCTTCCATGGGGTGAAGTGGGCTCAACTGTGGTATCTGCTGTGTGTCGGGATCTTGTGAATATCACCCTCCTCCCCTTCCCAGGAAGCCTGCTTTCTCCTGGAGTGGACAGTAACACAAGCTCACGCTGATCCCTGCCTGCAGCTCCGATGGCGTGGGTGCTGCTCCTGCTTGTGTGGGCAGGATCGGGTCCAAGGATGCAGAGTCCTGGGAGGATCTCACCACACAGCACTGGGTGGCCCGTGCTGGTGAGGTGGGCAGGAGATGCCTCACCCTGGTTGCTGGGGAAGGTTGTTGAGCAGTGGCCTGGGCTGAATCCGGTTTGGAAAGGTGACCCTGCATTGTGAAGGCCTCTGCTGGGAGGTGGTGGGGTAGGGTGGGTTGGGAGGTATGCTCCCCAACCTGGGAAATGGTGAGGTTCTCTGGACTCCACAACAAATACCCACCGGACCTTGTTGAAGGGATGAAGGTGCAATGAGTCAGTGAGGGTCCTGGAAGCCCTGTGTGTTGGCCCAGCGACTTCCCACCATGGCTGCAAGATAAGCACCTTTGGCTTCCACCTTCCTCAGGAACCCTGAGCAGGAATGCCCCATAGTGCCCGCTGTCCAGAGCAGGGTAGAACGCAAAGGCCAGGGACTCTGTTCTGCCAACCGTGATCATTGCCATTCTACTTCTGCTCCTTCCCATTTGGAAGGCCCCATCTGCCTTAGTGGCATCAACGTCTGCTTGCTTTTGTCTTGTGTGGGCTTCTGTGGACTTCCAGGCTGGGTTGTCAGTGCAGGGTGGGGCCGGGGCTCCACCCTCAGAGGGTGTTATTATGGGTCCTGGGTCCATTTGAGCACTGGGAGCTGTCTCTTTGCCATAGAGAGGTCCGACTTCTCCTTCTGTGCCCTGGGCTATGGAGTCAGGGCCCTGTGTGGCTTCCATGGGTCATTGTGCCTAGTTGCGCAGGCAGCCTGGCCCAGGTGGCCAGCTCTCCTGGGTTTGTCAGCTGCTCTCTGTCCCCACCTCTCCCCTGAGTGACTTTGGTGTGGCTTTCAGCCGCACATCCTGTAACTCCTGAAACATTCGCTGTGTCAGCGGGGCGGGAGGCAGGTGCAGTTTTCTTTAACTCTTTCCAGATATTTCTCTGGAGAGCTATAGTTGATGACTGTCACAGTGGAATCCTGGAGGGTGAGCTGATCCATTGTGCCTGCCTTGCTTTAAGGGACTCAGCCTTGAGGAAGGGAGCTGGAGAAGGGCTGTGATCCTCCGTCCCCTTCTCTGTCATGTCCCCTGTGAGCTCCTTCTGGCACCCCCCACGCCTCCTCTCCTCCCCAAAGCTAACACTGATCTCTGCCCCCTTAGCACACATGCCTGGCAGCACTGCAGCCCTCCAGCCCCAGCGCTTTGTGTTGTGATGGTGTGTCCACTGTGTCCTCTGCAGCCCTGGGCTCGTTGGGGTGGACTCTTGGTAACCCCTACAGACCAAATGCATTGCCAAGCAAGGACAAAGTTCCTGGCTTGGGCAGCTGGGGATGGGTGAGGGAGCTGGTGCCAGCTGCTTGGCACCCTCTTATCTGGGTGGGGCAGGTGTTGTAGTTTACTCCACCCTCCTGCCAGGCCTTAAAGAGCCAGAGCCTGGGCTCCTAGCCACTTCACATTTGAGGGTGTAGGCTTCGGGGTCTGCTCTCAGAAGCTGGAGCCTTCTGGGCCAGGCTGACACTTGTGGAGCTGGGGTTGCATTCACCTTGTGTGAACAGCCCCCTCCCCCTCTGTCCTCCATAGTAGTGCATGAGTGAGACAGTGAGTCTGAAATTTTGGAGGCAGACACACTTTAGTCCTGGGGTCTGACTGGGCATGGCATGACACCAGAATGAACCTCTTGACCTGTGTGTCTTGATCTGGCATTAGGAACTCTCAGAATATTCCATGCTTGGTTTACTATGGAGTTGTGGAGCGTGTGTTGGGACTTAGGGCTTTGTTCACCAACAGGTGTTCAGCGTGGAGTGGGGCAGGATGTGAGGTGCTGACAGTGAGTGGGGAGCCCTTGTGGGATACAGCAAAGCACTGAAGTCGTGACTGTTGCAGTGAGACCAGATAGAACCTCCGCATTTTTCTTTATGTGCAGAAAATGCCTTGGGATGGGGTTGGCAGGCTCACAGAGCCATTCCCCTCCCACCCTCCCAGCCCCAGCTTTCCTGAGGCTTCTAAAACAGCAAAGGAAGAGCTGTTTGTGCATTCCCAGGGGAGGGGGCCGGAAGTGGGAGACAGGTCCTCTGTGCCCCTCCAGGCTCCTCTCGGCCCTGGGAGGCCCTGCCTCTCCCTGCTCTGCATTGCTTGTGTAGGTCTTGCTGCAGTCCATGACTGCCTGGAGCCTGGCAAGGTGCAGAAGCCTCAATTTGGGCATAGGCTGTCTCTGAGCTCTTTCCTTCCTGGCCATGGGCAGTTCCCCCTCAGTGTGACTTTAGTGAGGGAGCAATGCAGTCATGGGCAAGCATCCTTTGTATGACGTGGAAAGTCAACGGCTTTTCTGGTTGTTTTCAGCACACGCCAAAGAAGATGAGTCAAGGACCTACCCTTTTCTCTTGTGGAATTATGGGTAAGTAGTCTGGTGGGCCCAAGCCCTCATCCTTTCCTTGTCCTTGCAGCCAAGGTGGACATGGGTTCCGAGAGCAGCCTGGGGACTCTGTTCTCTCTGTGTGCTAACTTCTGGGTCCCCAGGTGCTGGAGGGGGCCGGGGCTGCTGGGGTGAGTGAGGGTTCAGGTACTGGCACCTACGACTGCTGTGTTCTCCAGCACTGAGTTCTACCTGACCAGGAAAGTAATCCAGGTTGAAAAAGGGCATAATTTTAAAAAGCAAAAACAAAAACCAGGAAGGAGAGTAGTGTCACCCTTCCTAGTGATGGCCGCTGTTGACATCTTCTTGCATTTTATGTGTTTTGCGTTTTTGTACGTGGCTGGATCCGTGGTGAACATGTAGTCACAGAGCCTCTGGAAGGGGAAAAAAAGAGAAGACGGTATTGATTGTATTGATGTCTTCATTTGCGGGCTGCTGTATGGTGGTTGTGCTTCTGCCATCTCTCCTGGCCTGCTTTGGGGATGTCTTGTGAAATGCGAGTTGGCAGGGCCTGTGTTGGGTCAGACTTGGGTGGTGGGCAGCCCCCAGGCCTTGTGGTCCCCACTTGGTCCTCTGAGGGCCATACAAAGGCCTGCGGCCTTTTCTCTCTGTGCCCACTGCTTTTTTGTCTGCTTCCTTTGAGACATTTCTTGTAGATGAGGATGAGCAGGGTGCTGCATCTGACCTGCTGGGCACTGTCCCCAATGCCCTCTGTGTAGCTGCAAGGACAGGGGTGGGGCCTGCCAATCCACGGGAGGCGAGCCCAGATCCAGGAAGGCCACCCTCTCCATGGGAGGCAGTGTCGGACCCAGGTTTGGGAGAAGGGAGATTGCTTACTGCTTGGTCATGTGCCACAGCAGAGGGTCCTGAGTGGACCTCTTGAATGCTGCCAGGCAGAGGAATCAGAAGCAGGGAGATCCTCTGGTCCTGGTTTCCCTGCCCAGCATGCTTTGGAGGCCTGTGCCAACCCTCAGTGCCCTGCCATGGGCCCAGGAGCCTCCCAGCAACACTCGTGATTGGGAAGAGGGCGGCTGGCCCTGGGCATGCCCAGCTACTCCGCCCTGCATACACGTCAGCTCTAGCTGGGGCCAGCCCCCCACACCGGGTTGTGAAGCTGCTAATCTTTACTTGCAGGTGGCTCATGCATTAGACATGCTGGACCCTAGCACTGGGCCTCAAAACAAGGTGGAATTTGTGGTGGTTTAAATGGGCAGTGCTGGGGCTCGAGTGTTCCCTCTGAACTCCTGTTTGCTTTCCTTCAGAATGCAGCTCTGATGTAAGGACATTGTAGGTTTGTCCCGTGAACTGGGTAGCCTGGTGCTTGTAGATTTAGTGCAGAAACTGCTCCAAGAGTGATGAGCTTAGAGGAGTTCTGAGGAGTGGGTCCTTGGCCCAGGGACTGTAGTGATGTTCAGGAGCCCTTGTTCCACACTGGATGGGCTCCTGGGATTACTGCCCACCTCCAGCTCCTTGCTCATGTGGACCCTGGGAGGTGGCGGACATAGTACAAGGAAGTGGATTCTTGCCACCAGTGTGGGAGACATGGCTCCTGAATTCAGCCTTGGCTTCAGCCCGGGCTCAGCTGGGTCTTGGCCAGCTTTTATGAGCATTTGGCAGGTGAAGCAACAGGTGGGAATTCTCTCTGTGTCTCAGATAAACAGATAAGAATGCAAGCCCAGAGGAGGGTGTTGCAGCACAGCTGGTTAAGCTTCTGCCTGGGACCCACATCCCACACTGGAGTGCGTGGGATTGAGTTCTGCCTTGGTGTCTGATCCAGCTTCCTGTTAATATTGCACCCAGGGAGGCAGCACACTATGGCTCAGATTCCTGGAGACTTAGAGGGAGTTTTCCTGTCTCCTAGCTTTGACCACGCACAACCTGAGCTGTCAGGGACATTTGGGGAATGCACAATAGATGAAAAATCTCTTTTTCTCTACTTTCCCAATAAAATGAGGGTAAATAATAAATTTGGAACAAAAACAGAATAAAAAGGGTTGAGATGTAGAGAACCCTGCTCCCGGAGGAAAGGGCTCTGAGTTCCATCTGCGGGACCAGTGATGCCCCCCTGGGAGAGGGGTGCAGCTCAGAGAGGGGTGCAGCTCAGAGAGGGGTGCAGCTCAGAGAGCTGCCCTTGCAGGGAGGTGTGTGTGGAGCCCCAGAGCCAGGAATGGGAGCCCCTGGAAGCCCTCAGTCTGCTCTCTCCCAAGGAGGCCTGCCTTTCCCCAAGAGACTGGTCTCCCGCTTAGGCAGTCCAGGTGCACCTGCTGCTTCTCCAGGTCCTGTTTGTGGGGTGGTTTCTCAGGAAGTGCGTTGCCTTGGCAGAGTCCTGTCCACTCTCTGTCCACAGGCCAGTGTCCAAGATGCTATGGAGTCCCTACCTCCTGCGTGATCTCTCCCTTGCATCTGCTTGCCTTTTGCTTGGTTCAGAGAAACCCCTACCCAGGGACAGCGCATGTGGCCGAGGCTTTTTGGTTTGTTTGTTTGTTTGCCTTCGTTCATTTGGTGGCATGTCCTTGTTAGTGTGAATTGGTTGCCAGTGTATGCTGAGCACTCAGAGCAGGGGTGGCGTGAATCAGACCCTGCTTGTGCCTTCAGGGAGATTCCTGTCTTGTGGAGCAGCAGGAAGAGCAAGCAATGAATTCTCCAGGGCCTAGTCCGACTTTCCAAACTGGAGAGGCCCACAGAACTGCAAGCAGTCCACCCTGATTTCTTCACCTTGCAAATAGGCAGGTGCTTGTGGGGCTGTAAAGAGACAGCAGCCCAGCAGGGGTGCCAGCCTGACCCTGGCCTCCATCAGGTCCATGCCCTTGCTGAAGCAGGAGTGTCAGCAGAGGGAGTGTGGGGGAGTTGAGGTTACCTCTCAGCCCATCCAACCTAGGAATGGAGGAATGGAGGTTCTGTGGCCTCTCCCATGCCAGGAACTGAGTGCACGCCAGGCCTTGCGATTTCATCTTAGGTGTGCCTGCTTTTCAGGAGCAGGGAAGAGAATACCCTGAGGGACCTGCTGGACTTTTTGGCTCTTCAGAGCTGGACAATGCTAGGCACAGATAAAACACCAAATTATAATAATTGCCAACTCCAGCCTGTCTCCTGGAGATAAAGGACTCATGTTCCGGCCCTGCTCAGTGGCAGTCTCCCGTGAGATCTGGGAACAGCTGGCCCCATGACTCAGGGTTTTTCTGTCCCAGCTCCATGCAGGGTCCAAGCTGGAAGCCAGTGTGAGTTTGAGCTTCCTGAATGTTCTCAGGAAAACCTGGGCAGATGTGTTTGGGTGAGAAGGTCAGTGGTCTGCTTGCTACTGCTTAACATGCCACCCTTCCTGGTACTGGTCCTGTGGCTGCCTCTGCCTGCTGCAACAGATACAATCAAGAGTACACGCAGGTTTCTCACAGTGCTGTTGGCTCTGTGGTTGGGAGCTGTGGACCAGGCCCAGCCTCACCCTTGTGTCCCACTGCAGATTGGGAATTTAATACAAAGAAATGGTTTTGTGCTTTTCCAAAGAAGGGGTGAGAGCAAAGCCAGGGTGAGGTGTGGGAGGGAGTAGTAGGCCAGAGTAGAGCTGAGCCGCTACCTACCTGTCCTGTTCTGGTGGCCGGCTCTCCCAGTGCCTCTTGTACAGAGGTGCTGTGTTGCCTCTTGATTCATTTTCTCCCCTGTGGCCCACCCCCCGTCCACCTTCTGGGCTGGGACAGAGTTTCCTCTGCAGACAGCTTTGCTGGAAAAGAGCTGTCTATATGACCAGTTCTGCTCTTCACACAGGAAGTGCTGGTCAGCTAGCCAGGCTGCAAACCAGCTCCCTGATCCAGCCCCTAACTGCTAGTGGGTCAGGTAAGGGACCTGGGCTGCGGGCGTCCTGGGGGCTGTGGAAAAGCTGGAGCACACGGCAGTCTCCAGACCTGCCACTCACTGGCAGTGGGGGTGCCTGCAGCCAGCCCCTGGAGGTGCGTGTGCTGGTTTAATCCTCGTTGATGAAACAGGGCGAGTGGTGTGAAAGCAGGCACCCTTCACCACCTCTGGCTGATTGCAGCCGTTAAACAAGTGCTGTGTTGTAGGGACAATGGACGCCACACATTCCGTGTTTCATGCCGCTTGGGTGAGGAGACCTGGAAATCACAGAGTGTGTAAGAAGGCGACAGCAATACCAGTTATTTCTGAAAGGCCACTGGGAAGACTTGCCAATACAAGTCAGAGGACAGAGAGCAGAACAATTCATCTGCTGAGAAAAATTAGATAGAAACCATAATTACTGTAGGAGTTATGGTAATAAATTATTTATTAATGTAAATTATTTCACAGGCAAAGAACATAGAGGAAACTTGAGCAGAAGGGTCATACATTATGTATAAAAGGGAATTGTAAAAATATTAGAGCAGCCAACTTGTGTGCGTTGGTGCAGGTTTGTCAGCATTTTAATTATACGCTCTTACTTTCAGTGTTTAATTACTTGGCTGTTAAAGTCTGCTCTGTACATAAAAGGGCTGTTCCCAGGGGCACTCTCTGTATTAATTTCTACAGAGTAAACCAGTTGACCTGTGGGGTTGTGCAGGCCCAAGGAGGACTAGGATTTCACTTTGAGATTTGGTAGCTTTGGGTCTTTTAGTTCAGCCACTACTTGTTGTTGGGAGTGGAATGTGAGTGTGCTTTGCGTGGACAGTTGGCATTCAGAGGTTGAGTGTTTTCAGTTTCTTAGGACAAACAGGATGAACAGCAGCAGTAGCAGAATTGAAGCTGTGGAAGCCCAATGTTTGGTCTGTGCCACTGTGTCCTTCAGACATAGGCAGTTTGTAATGTGATTGGGCCAGTTCCTCCTGTAAGAAATTACTTATGGAGCCCGTTGTGGAAGGTTGAGCTGCTGCTTAGATCATCAGCATCCATGTTGGAGTTCTGATCTGAGTCCCACTGCTCCAAGTCTGGTCAGCATCCTTCCCACACGTCTGGAAAGGCAGCAGCCATTGGCCCAAGTACGCAGGCCCTGACCCCTGCCACCATGGAGTTCCAGCCAGCTCTGGCCTTGCAGGAAGTGAACCAGCACATGAAAGATAACTCTCTCACTGTCTCTCTGTTGCTTTCCCTTAAATAAATTAAAAAATCTGTAACAAACACATAAGCAAATGAATGGGACAGAATGAATAATAACAACAACAAAAGCAGACTAAGGAAGCCGTTGGTCTTTGCTGCTTTTCCAGGTGTAGCTATTTTGAATGTGATCATTGAGCTATAACCTCCATTAAGAAACAAACCTGTCGGGCCTGGCGCAGTGGCGCAGTGGTTAAGGTCCTCGCCTTGCACGCCCAGGATCCCATTGGGGCGCCGGTTCTAATCCCGGCAGCTCCATTTCCCTTCCAGCTCCCTGCCTGTGGCCCAGGAAAGCAGCAGAGGACGGCCCAAAGCTTTGGGACCCTGCACCCGCGTGGGAGGCTCCTGGCTTCGGATTGGCATAGTGTTGGCCGTTGCGCTCACTTGGGGAGTGAATCATCAGACGGAAGCTCTTCAATAAAAAAATAATAAAAATAAATCTTAAAAAAAGAAAAGAAACAAACCTGTCAGGGTTACTGGGTGCTGGGACCCCAACCCAGAACTCTGAGTCCTTTCTGTTCCACTTCAACCTAGTCCTTTGATGCTATGCCTGGGAAAGCAGCAGACGATGGTCTAAGTACCCCAGCCCTGGCCACTGATGTCTGGGACCAGATCAAGTTCCAGGCTCCTGGCTTCTCCCTAGCCATTGTGGCCCTTTGGACAATGAACCATTAGATACAAGATCTCTTTTTCTCTGTTTCTCCCTCTGTCTCTGTCATTCTGCCTTTCAGATGCACAAAATAAATAAATCTTCAAAAAAGGGAAGTACTTATTAGTTAATATAGTTTAAAATTAGATTTACTTTTATCAGACATTTATGCCTGTATACAAATATGCACATATATGATTTTACAGGTTTTTCTTGAAAGATAGAAAGAAAAAACCTCCCATCCATTGTTTGACTCCTCAGATAACCACAATGGTCAGGCCTGGGGCCTGGGTGAGGGCTGAGCGCTGTGGTTAGGGCTGGGGGATAGGGTCAGGGCCTGGGGCCGGGATCAGGGATGGGCCAGGGTCAGGGCTGGGGGCTAGGGTCAGGGCTGGCCTGGGTCAGGGTTGGCCGGGGGTCTAGGTCAGGGCTGGGGGCCAGGAGCATTGTTCGAGTCTCCTACCTGAGTGACTTGAGCCATCTGTTGGGGCCAGGATCTGGAGGTGCCTCCTGAAGATGAGGGCACTGGCACCTGCCAGGTCAGGTATCCACCCTCTTTGCAGGGTGTTTTCACTCCTTCCTTGTATCCTGGCATGTTGTAGTGGTTCTGGAACAAACTGCATCCTGCAAGTAGGTACAGAGTGTGCTTGGCACCTAATACGTATTTCCACTGACAGGTGAGAAGGTGGCCTCCTGGGCTGTCTTCTCACCCAACTTGTGTTGAGTTTGGGGTGGAGTTGGAGCAGTTGGTGTGGAGTGGTTACTGCCATATCTGTGTGAGAAGATGGCTATGTTGGGAGGGCAACATGGCCCGAGGGCAAGGGCATGGCTTGGAATGGTAGGCACATTAAGTCTGGGCTCTACCATTGGCCAGCTGTGTGTCCGGGGGTGGGGGGGGATGTGACACCATGTGTTACAGGAACACAATTTCTCAGCAGCAGCAGCAGGGCCCGTGTTGTGGGGCAGCAGGTTGAGTTGTGCACTGTGAGCTTCCATATGGGAGAATTGAATTGAGTCCTTGCTACTTTGCTCTGGGCAGGCCCAGTCCTGGCTGTAGGGGCTATTTGGGGAAGAGACAATGACAGCAGCTACTGGAAGCCCTCGTTCCTTGTGGGCGGGGAGAGCCAGGATGTCTGCCTGGAGCTATCCTGTGCCCTTGCTGCTGTACGCTTCTTGCAGAGCCCTGTTGGGCCTACCCTTCTCCCTCCCGGGTGGCTTTGATGACATGTTCTTCACGTTCTTTCAGTGTTCTGATCCCATGGCCCTTGACCTTGTGGGAGGAGTTTGGCCTCCTGTGTTATCCTGAACCTGAGGCACAGCTGTCATTTGGCAGCGTGTCCCAGGCAAGGGGACAGCAGTAGAGGCCAAGACCTGTGTGTGTGGGGGGGGGCAAAGCTGAGAGCCTCCTCTTCTTGCATAGCTGTGCAGTGTGAGTTTCTCTCTGGTGACATGGACAGAGGCGTTCCTGTGGGCCAGGGCTCCAAGGTTCGTTCCAACAGAGATGACACAGTATGTGATGGTGCATGGATGGACCCACTCTTCCTGCCACCCTTCCTGTCTCAGTCCTCTGTAGTTCCCTGAGGACGTGGAAGGACCTGTCCTGGCATCCAGCATAGCCCCGTGGCTGCCATGGGGATGCTTGGCAAGACAATCAGCAGTGGTGGCTGCTGCCCTGGGGTGGGAGCTGTGAGAAGCTGGTATTTTGGATCTGCACTTAAGGTTCTTAGCCTTTTCTGTGATCCTGACATTGGAAAGTAGTTCAGTGATGTCCTTGGGTGCCGGAGTCCAGCTCCAGCTGAGTTCAGAACTCGTGAAGGGTGCGTGGATGAGGCGCAAAGAGGAAAGAAAGACCACTAAGATTTCATGATCATAATGGACAATGTGGGAAAGCTGTCTGCTTTATTTATACAGAAACAGTCAGACTCTGGCTCAGACTTTTTAGGTCATGGTCAAGTGGGTGTTTCTAAGGATAATTCTGCCATTTGTTTTACCTAAAAACAATAGAGAAGTTCCTGCTACAATTCTTACTCTACAACTCAATCTTGTATCACAAAGAAAAGGAGAACCTAAAGATCAAGGAAAGAATGAAAGCCTAAATACAGGTCCCTTGATTAGCATAAGGTCAATGGGGACAGCCAAGACAGTAGGAATAATAGAAGGCCCTTTTGCAAGACGTTATTATTGACATTAACCTCCAAGCTCACAATTAGTAAAAAAGCCAACTCCACAGTAGCAAACAATGCCTGAATGGATTAGAGTTCTTCCGCAGGGTGGTCAGTGTCCATGCAAAGGAAGGTGGAGCTGCATTCAGGTGGTTGTAGAAACATCTGCCTGGCCCTGCCATACAGTGGGAAATTCCTTGCAACCCTGCCTGCAGTGGAACAATACTCTTCACACCTTCGCGTCCCCTCACATCCACTGCACGGACCTCAACTTGGGAGCCTCTAGTCTCCCAGAGTCTGTGTGCTTGGGAATGTCCCTTTAGGTTCACCAGCAGAAATGGAAAGCTGAGCACTGGAGGGTGATGTCATTGTGTTCCTCCCAGTCCCTGCTTCAGTGCGCCCAGCAGCCTCTGCCCTGCTTGCTTAGGAGCTGGTGACACAAGAACCTTGTCACTTAGGCTTTGTGGCCTGGCATCTTTGTCCCCATATGGTCCCCAGTTCTTGTGGGGAGTCCAGCCAGAAACTTCCAATTTAGTCATTGAGCTAGACCTACCTTGCCCAGCCGAAGTCCAGGGGCACAGGGTGTATGTGTGACCACTTCTCATCTGTAGGCAAAGCCCATGTGTGTTTACACTTGCACATACTCACACCTGTGTGCTTTTGGAAGCAGCACAGGTGGGCTTGGCGGGGACATGGAACAGCTGCAGGTACTCCCAAAGCTTCGAGCAGTATGGACTGTGCAGGATGTAAGGATTGTGTGTCGTTACCACCAGGCTGGCCTCCACTTGTGGGCTGAGGGTTGCCCCTGAGTGGCTGCAGCATGTTCTCGGGGAGAAACTGCGAGGCTTGAACTGCTTCCTGTGCACGGGATTTGGAGGCCTTGGCCGGTGGCTGTGAGGGAAGCCATCAGGCTCCTCATGGGCTGGGAAGCTGGGGCATCCCAGGATTGGATGAGTGGAGCCGTCTTTGTCTGCAGTTCTATTTCCTGTAATTGACACAAACCAAAAGCAAAGCGCCAGCTCCTGACGATGTTACGGATGCAGATCTATAGATGAGCATCGTCCAATGGTTGCAGCTTCCTGGGTGTCACCAGCTGGGCTGCTGGTCCAACAGCCATTTTCCGAGCGTGAGGCTCCTGTGGCCTGTGGTCCAGGGTAGCGGTTCTTAACACTTTTGTATTAAAACAAGCTGGGGAGTTTTTTGGAATGCAGATTCCTACCCTCAGTGGTTTTGCCTGTTCGAGAGAGGGACACAGCTCAGGAGACCACATTTTAACAAACAGCCCACAGGGTGCTTCTGCAGCTGGAGCGGAAGCTTCATTGGGAGAATTGGGGCCCTCACTCATGCCTGATGCCACGGAGATCTGACCCGCATTGCAGAAGAATCCAGAAGAGGATTCGCCAGGCCTGGGAACTGTGACAGTGATGGCGGCCAGACCTAGGTTCTATGCCAGACCCACGCTTTCCTTGTCACAGTAGCACTGAGAAATTATGTAACTCCAAGAACAGAGGTTGCAAAGCAAAGCCACTCCCTTTCCAGGACACCAAGTGACCATTGCCCTGTGGCCTCCCTGTGTCGCTGGCCATTGTCACCTCTGAAAGAGTTATGGTTGTTTGTGCAGTGATCCTGCATGGGGTGCCGGGATCCTCTTCTCTGAGTCCTTCCAGGGTTCTTTGTACAGTGTGACTAGTGCTCGGGGCACATTGCCATTAAAAATCAGCTTCTATTCCTGTTTCTTTTGTCTGATGACCTGACCCAGCAAACTGCTCTCTGTTCTCTGAGTGAAGGGGAAAACATGAGGGCTAAACATAGCCTGGACTGTTTTTTACTTTGCTTATATTGTACTTCTCGAGGTGATTAAGATAGAAACAATTAAAATGTATGTTATCAGCCATGCAGGCAGAACAAGGGGCCACCTGGCTGGCACTTGGTGATTTCAGTGTCATAGACAGTCCTACGGGGCTTAGGGCCAGCAGAGCTCAGCCACAGCCCGGGTTGGACCTGCCTGCCCACCGAAGTCTGGCTGTTTCAAGGACACAAGATGATCCAGGCCAGAGGTGACCACAGCTCCTCCGTAACTTCCATCTGCGTGTTGTCATACATTCAGCATCTCTCCATCCTTGTCTCCTGCCCGCCCTGGCCTGCTGTGTGCTGCAGTTCCTGCTGGTTCCTGGGCAGCTATGCTGGGCTGTGCTGAGACCTTGCGGTGTGGCAGCACAATTCTGCAGGCAGGTGCCGAGGGCTCTGGGACTACATGGAGAAGGTCTGACTTGGCTCTTAAGTGAGGAGGAAGAACTTCTCTTGGTAGAAGGAGGATGAATGTAGGAGAACATTCCAGTCTTTTGCAAAGATGTAGGGCCATGAGGGAGCAGTTATTTGAGAGAGGCTTGGTGTTGCTACAGTTGTGTTAATGCTCCCATTGAACCAGGCTGCCACGTTGAGAACAGACTCTGAATCTGCTCTACAACAAAGAAATCTTCATGTGGAGACGATGCCGAATGTGGACAATGTGGACATTGGCTACTGCCGCAGACACCCATGTCCAGTGCCAGTTTGCCTTGTTCAGGTCTCATCTCTGCCTCCCCCCGAAAAATAAATAAGTGAATGGATGGATGAGTGTAAATTTGAAGCAGGGTAGAGCAGGCCGGATAGGCAGGCAGGAGATGTTGAAATTCACCACGCGTTCCAGTCCCAGGAGGAATTTGGTGCAGTAGATGGACTATCAGCTCTCTGCATGTAGACTTGACCCATGTACATGCTCACGGTCTTGTCATAGGTTAGTTGTATGTAGAATTGCCAGCATGTGAAAATTACTCTTAGGGTGTGTCTACAGAAAGGTACGGGTGGGGGAGGGGCATTTAGGCTATTCTCTGGCTGTTGCAGGGATTTTCAAAGAGATAGTTTTGATTCTGTGATCTTGTCTGGCCTCTGGTGTCCTTGGAAGTTGAGTCCTTGAGCATGGGATCTGATGGGGAAGTGGAAGTAGATGGGCCTGGTAGCCAAGCTAAAATGTCCTTTCCAGTGGGTCACTGGCGGTGGCCATGACATGAAGGGTGGAGCCTTCACAAAGTCCACTAGAGGCTGGAGAAGGGAAGTGCTGCCAAGTCCAGTGGAGAAGTCCCCGGGTCATGGGTGGCCACGGGAAAGGAAGGGCACTGCTGGTGAGAGACACAGAGGGTTCACATTAACTGGTCGCAAAACACACAGGGAGGATTCCATTAGTGAACCTGAAGTAGGACACAGGTGGTAGGTTTCTATTGGGCTGGCAGAGCCACACCCTGCCATGTGCCTGGTAGCAGTTGACCCAAGTCCCCTGCCACCTAGATGGGAGACCCATATGGAGTTCCATGCTCCCAGTTTTGACTCCCCCCCCCCCCCCGCTTTTTTTTTTTAAGGGAAAAGACTTGGACTGTGGGAAAATGAAAATGAGAATTTGCAGCTCAGCCAACCGCTCTTTTGGTGTATCCCTTTTCACCTTG
The DNA here is from genome assembly GCF_017591425.1 of Ochotona curzoniae. Lineage (NCBI taxonomy): Eukaryota > Metazoa > Chordata > Mammalia > Lagomorpha > Ochotonidae > Ochotona > Ochotona curzoniae. Next base: position 4,930,865 of record NW_024466512.1, read on the forward strand.
GCGTCTTGTAGACTCTGTTGGCCTGAGTGCTCAGCACCTGTTGCTGGCCTTTCCCCGCATTATGACGCAGTCCTAACTGCTCAGTGCTGTTCCCTGAGACCGTTCGGCCAATCTTGCACTGTAGGACATTTTACTGATGTTTACTGTTCACCGTTTTACTCATCATATTACTTTGCTAAACATCATTGTACGTGAATACTCAGTTTCCCGAGGCTTGCTTTCCCGTTTCTGAATCCAATAACATGGGTGCTCATGGTTCAGGCAGGGTTAGTGTGTCACTGCTGACTAATGTCCTGTGGCAGCTGTCTGAGAATGGTATCTACTGGAAGGGAATATTTTTCCATGGATATAATTGAACAACATAAAGGGAACTTCCTAAAAAATACTTGATGGTGATGCTTGGGAGTGATTTATCACAGCAGGCTGTGAGAGCAGGACTCAGCTGTGAGCAGGGCCTGGAAGCTCCTAGGAGGAGACAAGCTCCTAACAGCTTGTTAGCCACAGCCCTGCTTTGTGCCCAGCCCCAAGGCTCTGGGTACAGCCTCTGATGGCACAGGGTGTCAGCCCACCAGACTGAAGGTATGGCTTCAGCGGTCCCAGGTGGGTTGGTTCCTGTCTACTGCTTAAAGACACCAGTGGTGGAGGAGGGCAGGCAGGTATTTACTGCTCGGAGCACTCCTGTGGGCTGAATCATGAGTTTTTGAATTTGGAGTCTCTCTTGCCCAGCCCATAAGCTCCTTCCGGTTCACCTGCGGGTCCTTCAGTGCTGTCATGAAGCATATAGAGCTCAGGTGGGGCCTAGAAGCCTGGATTTGCATCCTGTCATGTGTGTGGCTCTGGGCCTGCCGCTGTAGGCCACACACTTGGGGTGCTCCAAGGTGACTTAAACTGCTGGGGAAGTCTTTGCGCACCTAGATTCCTAATGAAAGTCAACTCAGGATTCCTGTTTGTAAACACAGGTAGCAGGTTAGAAAAACAAAAATGCTGTCACACTGATCCTGGCAGCATTTACCTTTGTAACATAAACACTGTGTCATGTTTACCTCTGCTTCTCATAAAATTCCGAGCACAGTGCCTGAGTCCTTCATGGAAAGTGACAGATCTTGGATATTTAACTGAAATAAAGACCCAAGTGCAATTTCAGCATTTCATAGCAGGGTTGGCCCATGCTTTTATGCATTTGAGTATGGAGACCTGAATCTGTAGGCTTCGATTTTGTCCCTTAAAGTTTCTGTAACCCAAGTCTTGCTCACACAGATTTTAATTGTTCTAAACATCTTCCATGTTCTTTAAGTAGCCTCAGTTTTGGCAAGAGATCAAGTGAACATAAAGTACTGTGATTCCAGCTTCCAAGCCCTTGCTGACAGTAGAGGCTGGACCTCGCGTGAACTGAGCTGGCAGGACCCAGCCATTTACTGCTTGGACCTTGGCCCCCTAAGCCTCGAGTCTCACCGTCGACCATGGTCTCCTGCCAGGGCGTGGGGTCCTGGCCTGAGAGCCACAGACCCGAGCGGGGATTTGGTAGGAAGAGTCTGCTGACTCTTGCCACTGGCCAGGGATCGCGTGTGTGATAAGAACGTATTCAGGGATGGGATGGGGTAAGCGTTGCAGCCAGTTTTCTGAGAAGGTAGTGTGGTATGTCGGGAAAGGGGTGCCAGGGACCCCAGGTCTCCCTGCATCCTAGGCCTCTCTCTGTTTAGAACTGACTTTCCTGGAACACCCCTTCTATTTCCCGTTTGTGCAGTGAGGTTGGACTGGAGGGGTCCCCAGGGCCTCCCTGAAATCTGGCAAAGGGGGCCGGTGTGAAAGCCTTCTCAAGTCCTGCTTTCTCTTTGTCATTTGTGAACCAGAAAATGACAGATGGCGAGACCTGGATAGGAAATGCCCTCTTCAGATTGACCAGTCGAGCGCCAGCATCTGGGAGTGCCTGCCTGAAAAGTGTCAGGATGGTTCCCTGTGGCACCGTGAGGCAGTGACCACCTGCGCTGTGACCAGCCTCATCAAAGACCTCAGCATCAGCGACCACAACGGGAACCCCTCCGCGCCCCCCAGCAAGCGCCAGTGCCGGTCACTGTCCTTCTCTGATGAGATGTCCAGCTGCCGGACGTCATGGCGGCCCTTGGGGTCCAAGGTCTGGACTCCTGTGGAAAAGAGGCGATGCTACAGTGGGGGCAGCGTCCAGCGTTATTCCAACGGCATGGGCACCATGCAGAGAAGCTCCAGCTTTAGCCTCCCTGCCCGGGCCAATGGGCTGTCCTCTCCCTGCCACCAGGCGGGACTCTACCACCGCTTTGGGGGGCCACCCTGCCAGGGGGCTCCGGGCTCGGGCCCCTGTGGGCAGGCTGCTGACAACTGGAGCCCCGACACGTGCTCTGGGGGAGGGGGCCGGCTGGACCTGCAGCGGTCCCTCTCCTGCTCACACGAGCAGTTTTGCTTTGCGGAGTACTGCCCGCCCTCAGCCAGCAGCACACCTGCCTCCACACCGGAGCTGGCCAGACGCTCCAGTGGCCTGGCCCGTAGCCGCTCCCAGCCATGTGTCCTGAATGACAAGAAGATAGGCGTGAAGCGGCGGCGCCCTGAGGATGTGCAGGAGCAGAGGCCTTCCCTAGACCTCGCCAAGATGGCCCAGGTAAGAGCCCCCACGGCCTGCGGGGGCCTCCAGCAGCAGTTTGGTCCTCATCCCCGGGGCCTCTGCCCCTGGTCCAGCCCCACCATGTGCCTGGCACCAGTTTCAGGAATGCTCGAGAGTGGGTTAATTTCTTTGTTTTCAAATCCTGTTCACAGGAAGATTATTTCAACTGTCTGTTTTCTCTCTGAAATCAGACATGCTTTTCTCCCTGTGCTCGGCGATGCTGTTGGTATAGGAGGACAGATGGTGAGAGGCAGGCCTCACGGGTGGAGCCATGTGATCAGGCGCTGGTAATCCCCTCCTGCTGTGCTGGAGCCCTCTCTCCTGGGAATGTGCCCTCTGACCATGGCAGGAAGTGGCCCAGGGATCCAGGGTCTCTTGGGTCTTAGCTGATCCTGAGATCTGGGCAATGGATTTGGAGAGTGAGAGCTGGGGCTGGGATTATTCCTTTGATTAGACTTAAACATGCCAGCCATCAAGTAATGGTCGATGCCATGCTCTTTGTGGCCTCTGGCATTGTTCTTGCTCTGCCCTGCAGGAGAAGCCACTCGCCATAACCCCTGTTCCTTGGGCTGTCTCGCAACCCTGCCTCCTGTCAGTGCTGATATTGGGCCTTGATTTGAACTTGGAGTTGAGCCCCGCCTTTAGGAGAGTCTGGATGGGAAGACCCAGGGTGTGACTGCTAATGACAGTACAGGTGGCAGTTCTGGGCAGAATGTGGCCATGTGGGCTCTGCATGCATCCCAGGAGCACTCTGTGGCTGGAGCCATGAGCTGACCACCGTGCTTCTGGCCGTGTGTCATGAGCATCCATTCTGCTGTGTTGGGGCTAGAGCCAGATCCAGGGCTGATAAGCGTGCTGAATGGTCTCAGTGGGGTGATCATGAGCAACCTCCTTGAGTGCCCAGGGGGTTTCTCCTCCCAGCCAACACAGGAAGAGTTAGAGAAGGAGACAGAGATCTTGTATCTGCTGGTTCACTCACCAAATGGCTACACCAGCTGAGGCTGGGCCAGGCCAAAGCCAGGATCATTGATGTGGGTGCAGGGACCCAACGACTTGGTCCATCCCATGCTGCTTTTCTAGGCCACTGACAGGGACCTGGAACAGAAGTAGAGCAGCTGGGACTTGCACCAGCACCCTTGTGGGCGCTGTAGGCCAGTGCTACAGGTAGCAACTTTAAGTGCTATGCCACAATGCCTAGCCTCGAGATGACAGGTGACCTAAGTCTCCTATCAAAAGTGTCTCGAGCCACCTTGGCTGCAGAGCCTAGGGGCCAGCTGGGGCAGCCGGAAGCCAAGTTTCTGACTGCTTGCTGCTATTCTTGTGCTCATGGGGACAGACCTCCTGCACCCTGTCCCACTTTCCTTTCTTCTGTTATGGCCACAGGCATGTCCTTTTTTTCCTCTGCATGTGAGTGTTGTGACATTGTTAGTAGACAATAGTCAAACCCATCGGCAGGCCCTCGAGGAATATTCTTGTCCAGAGAAGTGTGAATAGCTAGGAAGGCTGCACGGGGACAGATGGGGGTGACTTCTGAGTGAAGCTCAAGCGGTGGTTCTGGGTGTGATAAATGCCTTCAGCTCAATTCTTTTTTTTTTTTTAATAGTTTATTTATTGGAAAGTCAGATATACAGAGAGGAGGAGAGACAGAGAGGAAGATCTTCCGTCCGATGATTCACTCCCCAAGTGACCGCAACGGCCGATGCTATGCCGATCCGAAGCCAGGATCCAGGAACTTCTTCCGGGTCTCCCACACGAGTGCAGGATCCCAAGGCCTTGGGCCATCCTTGACTGCTTTCCCAGGCCACAAGCAGGGAGCTGGATGGGAAGTGGAGCAGCTGGGATTAGAACCGGCGCCCATATGGGATCCCGGCGCATTCAAGGCGAGGACTTAAGCCGCTAGGCCATGCCGCTGGGCCCAAGCTTAATTCTTAATGCTGAGCTTATTTTATTAGCCAATAAGCTAAGGTGGTAGTAAAAACAGCTTACACATGTTATTATATTTTACTAGCCACAAGTTGGGATAACGCCACTGGCATTGCTGGAGACATTTCCCGGCCTCACTTGGGTAAAACCTGAAAAACATTACTCTGAGTCGGGCCATGCCTGGATGTATAGGTTGCTTTATCCGCTCTGGGGCAGGCCTCCCAGACCTGGAAGGCGTTCTGAGGCCTGGGAGGCTGTCTGGGTCATCCTGTCTTGGGCTTGATAATGTGGCAGCAAGACCTGAGAAGGACAAGACACGGGAGAGTAGAGATGGACCATCGGAAGTGAGTGTGCCATGGGGATGGAGCCTCTGGATGCTGAGCCATCCCCCACCAGGCGTCCCACCCCCTCCAGACCTCTCTCCATGAGTGTCCATGGTTCTGCCTGCGTGGCTCCTACAGGCCGATGATTCAAGGAGATGGACTGTGCTTTTCCAGGGAACCCCAAAACCAGGCCTGGGTAAGTCCTGTGCATCTCTGTAGAGCCTCTGACTGCTCCTAGATGGTGCAGGGCCCTGGATTGGGTGTTCATGGTGCCAGGATACAGATATAGATACGGCAACCTGCTTGTCGCCAAGGAGGGGCTGAGATGGGACCAACTGTTACTAAGAGGCAGGTTAGTCTGTGTTCCCATAAGAGGAAGGCTTGTGGGTGGACTTGCACCTGGGGTCGGTGCTGGCCCAGGCTTCCAGGGGCTGCGGTGGAGGGGTCTCCCTTTTGTAGGTCTTGTGATTATGGTTTAGACACTGCTTTTGAGATGAGGACCCCACCAAGTGACTGGAGCTGTTCATTCATGCCTTCTGAAAACAGGTGTAGGAAGCCTCAGGTTAAAGTGTAAAGTGGGAGCCCAGTTGTGCCTGATGAAGGATGCCTCATCCTATGTCGCTGCTGGTTTACATCTGTGTTGTTCTACTTCCGATCCAGCTCCTTCCCTGGTTAAAGCCCTATCACTCAGGTGTGGAACACAGATGAAGCTCCTGGCTCCTGGCTGTTGCTACTACTTGGGGAGTAGATCAGTGATGGAGACTGTTTGGTTCTTCCTGTAATTCTGACTTTCAAATAAATAGGTAGATAGATAGGTAGGTAGGTAGGTAGGTAGATTTTTAAAAAATATGGATAGAAGTGTAAAGTGCCTTTACAGTTAGTGCTTTGGAGCAGCTGGGCACTCTGGGAGTACCTGGAGGTATTCCCTGGAGCTAGGACCCAGAGCAGACCTGAGAGTGCATGAGCAGCTGGAAGGATATGGCAGGCCAGCCTCTACAACTTGCAGTTGGCAGGAAGGGGCCAGGGTGAGAAGCCAGAGTCTGCCAGTGAGGCAGGAAGCTCTGAGGGCAAGACCCCACTTGTTTACAGTGCCCCTGGGGTTAGCAGGGCCAAGTGCCCGTGTTTGAGGCAGTGTGACTTCACTTAGTCCCTCCTGAGGAAAAGGGTCCCAGGAGGGGCCTTCTGGACCTGGTGTTCATGATTGGGCCTTCCTTTGGAAGGAGATCCTAGCAAAGCAGCAGGTGTTAAAGAGGAGAGGCTGGGGAGCTGGAATCCTGGCAGATGTTGAACATCTCTGCTGCAAATACCATTACTGTTGCCACTGTGGGAGCGGTGCACCAGCGCTCCATGCCAGTGCACCAGCAGGCAGAGGGGCACTGCCTGAGCCTACCTAGGATCCCTGTTCTAGCTGTAGCTCGAGGAAGGCCATGCACTTCCGTGGATGACTTGAGAGCAGCAGGTGGATGTGCCCTAGGGTTGTTGTCCAGGCTATGGTAAGAACTCCCTGTTTTCTGCCCATTTTCCCTCTGTCCTGTTCTGCCTTCTCTGCTTTGCCACCTCCTGTTTATCTGCTCATCTTCTTGCCTCATCTGTCTTCTTTTACAAATGGAAGCAGGCCTGCCTGGCTGCTAACCTGCCCTGCACTGCAGCTTTTAGCCTACACCAACTCCGTGTGCAGGGCTGAGGGTTATGAGACAGGGCAGAACTGGGCTTGTCCCTTCCCTGTGTGAGCATTCTTGTCTTATGTCTCTTGCCTTGAAATGAGGGTGAACATGTCCTGGGGACCTACCAGCCTCCCCACTCTTCCCAGCCACATCCCTTGGGCCCAGCTGGTCAGGCAGCCAGTGGCCATGGCTGCTGTGTCTCTGGGTGGTGAAGGTGAGACAGAGTGGGCAGGGACATGGAAATGGCTCTCTGACTGTCTTTGCTCCTTTTTCCTTCAATCCCCTAGGCTGAGTTTGTGGGCAGGGTCACCACATGCAGTTGTAGGTAACTGCCTGGATCCTGGGTGAGGGCATCAGGTTTGGGACTGGAAGTTCTCTCAGAGGGCAGTGACAGCTGTTTGGTACTCCAGAACAAGCTGCCGAGGCAGCCCTGGGGGTCTGTGTGCTGTGGTCCTGCTCAGCGTTCCTGCTCACGCCGTGGGCCTAGCATGGGCTAGCAAAACTCTGTTTGCAGATGACAGCGTGTCGGTCGAGTCAGGGCCGACCTAGTAGATGAGCTGTTTTATCAGCAGGACGTTGGCTGACCTTTAAGTTACTGCTCTCCAAGATCTAGCACGATGAGCGCTGGTTGGTTCCCAGCAGGTCTTGAGCTGGCATGGCCGCTTAGACAGGGATCACATGAGTGTGAGTGAAGAGTTCAGGAAAAGCTGCAATTGATGAGATCACCAGGAGTGCCTTGCCCCCGGGTATCATAGTCCTTGCAGCATTTTGATTTCAAGCTAGTCAGCTTGAAAGAGCAACAAATTTTATTTTTCCACAGTGTTTCAAACAGAAGCAAGGCATTTCCAGGGAGGGGTTGGGGTGCTGAGACAGAGGTTTGATTGAGTGCAGCTGCCCATGCACAAGGAGGCCCCAGAACAGGCAGCCACTGTTGTGTTAGCAGATGTCTGAGGGGCCGTGAAAGCTGGCCGGGCAGCCTGGGGGTGGGGACGTGGGCGGGGGGGGGAGCATGATGTAGGTAGTGGCATGTGGACATGTTCTTGGGAAGGCTGGTGTGCCCCGATCCCACGGGTGAGCCAGAGGTGGGGGAGGGGAACCGTGCTTGGCTGAGGCTGCGAGGACATGTGGGCTGAGGACTGTGACAGGTGCTGGGCATCATGGATGCTTTGCTGGACATACAGATCCTGCGCTCTGCTCTGTCTTTACCAAGGGGCAGTGGCCCTTAGTCACCGCGGGTGGCCCTTCACACCACTGCTGCTCAGCCTCTTGTCCAGGCAGCCTCAGCAGCTGCAGGCCAGCTGTGTCCTCCCTTGGCCAAATCCCTGGGCTATAAGCCTGGCTGGCTTGAGTCCTTTTGGCCAGCTCCTGTCCACCCTGCCAGTGGCTAGCCACTTAAGTTCCTCAGATTTTCTGCTGCAGGCACATTCAGTACCCTTCCTGCTGTGATGTGGAGGCCTATGTGGGGCAGAGCAGGGCTCCTGAGGGATTGTACTTCACTACGCGAAGGCAGACAGGTGCAACACTCTCCCGAGAGAGGGGCACCAGGAAGCCCCAGGCAGAAATGCTGCATGGGGGTGGTGGTCCAAACCTCTGTGGCCCCAGCCATTTGGGACAGAAAGCAGGGTGTGTTGGCTAGCAACACACTCTGGGCCATTTGAATGTGGGTCTCTTGCTCCCAGGCAGCTGCATGGTCCTGAGGTTCAGCTGACATGCTACAGAGCATCGTCCCGCTGGACCAGGATGTCCGGTTGGTCAGGTGCACTCAGTGCTTTTTTCTGCTTAGAGTTTATCAGGGCATAAATCCAGCCTGCATTGAGGAGCATCTGAGGTTGCATTTGACTGGGCCACCCTCTGGACAGGTGTGAACAAAGGAAGGCCTGGCCTGTCAGAGTGTGCAGGTGCTAAGGGTACAGACCTGGCCTGGACAGGCACTGCTTCCCTTGACAGGCACTTCCTCCCGTTGGCAGCCCTGGCAGCCACTGCTGCCCTGCTCTGGTCTAGGCCCTCACTTGAGGACGAGGTATCCAGGGCCAAGAAGGCAGTGACTGCCCAGATCTTTGGGGTTCTTTAGCAGCCCTGAAAGAACCCTGGCCTCCTGGTCCCAGGTCCAGCATGCCTGCTGCTGGACTTGGTCCTGGGTGGGCACTGCCCAGCTGGCCTTTTCAGAGAACTGGCCCTGAGGACATAGAGTGTGGTAGTAACAAGTAGGAGCCTTGGCATCACATCCAGCTGTGTGCCCTTCAGTTGTGTCCCTGCACTAAGTTTCCACATCCGTGTCTGTAAAGTGGGAAGCAGTTTCCTGCTTCCCAGGCTTCAGGAGCAATCCCAGAGTGTGATGCGACTGATGGCTGGCTGAGCAAAGCAGGCCCAGGCCACTGCCTTTCTCCTGTCTTTCCCACAGCAGCTCTCCTCATATGCATTTCTGGGCAGGCTACTGGGTTTGTCCCACTGGGAACCAAATCATGCCAGCTGTGGAGTCCATGGGGCTCTGACTTGCCCTGCTGTTCCTTTTCACTCAGAGACAATGTCAGTGGCTCTGGAGGAGCCCTGAGCCAGGGGTTCTTAGCCTTCGGGGAGACCCAGGTTCTGTATGTGTGTGGCTTCTTGCCCTTCTCAGTCGTGGCCTCAGGTTGCATAAGCAGCCTGCTTAAGGGCACTGGGATTGTAGTGATTGTTGACGCTGTGACTCTGCTCTCCAAGCGAAGAGGACCATGGGAGGAGAGTATGCTGGGAAGCAGCTCAGAGCACCACATGGTGATTTTCCATGCTTCAGTTGAGAGCCACTGAGCAGAGGAGCGTCTGAGGGTGCCCAGGACTCGGGGGAGCAGGGTACCCAAGTCATGTGCATCAGTGATAGACCCTGTGGCTCCCTGGACATGCTTGGCATGCCCTGGCCTCTAGTGCTGGTATGGAGGCTGGGAGCTGTCTCCCACCCCACCCCCTAGCCCTGCCGTTGGTAGAGACAGCCTGTGGGCAGGAGGGTCAGGGGACTTCCCTGGTGGGACAGCAGGGCTTCTGTTGGCTTCTCATTCTGCTGCAGAGAAGCTGGAGTAGGGAAGGCCTGCAGGCCAGTGGGCCCTTGCCCTTTTGACAGCCCAACTGTAAGCACCCATAGAGGGGAATTTAGTGGAAGCAGAGACCATGCTGGCCAGGACTAGGAGGGATAGAGGGTGGCTGGGCAAGCAGGGCCTCCTGGGCACTCTCCTGTGGGCAGGGGAGCAGTGCCTCCTCTCCTGATGCCAAATGGTTTTGTTGTATTGTGGGAAGTACTTGGAGCTTGGTACTTCTCTTGCCCAGAACAGGTGTACGTCAGAGCCAGGGGCCATGCTGGAAGCCTTATTTTAGGAGGGGACTGTAGTTCATCAGGTTTGCTTGTTCCCCTGTTGGGTTTCCTGGGCTCTGTTTTTCTCCGCTGATCTCTGGTCTTCTGTGAAGGCGTGCGGTCCAGAGCCTGGTGTGGCTCTTCGGAAAAGTTCTGCCTGAATCACGGAGTGGTGGCACTGGGGTTTGAGCCCAGACCTCCCTGAGTTGTGGGTCGGGCCAGGGTTTTGCCTGGCCGTCTCATGTTGCCGGGGAGACCCAGGCAGAACTGCCGGTGGAGTCAGAATCTGCGACCTGGCTGTGTGTCACAGCAGTGTCACCGTATGCTGGGGCTGTGAGCCCGGGGTCCCTCTCGCTGAGCTTCACCTTTCTGATCTGGATGCCAGAGTGGCCTGGAAGCTACCCTGCCCTGTCTCCGGGAGGACCTGTCCTTGGGCCTTTTGGGAGCACCCAGGCAAGTTGGAGTTGGATGCTGCTGAGCTGGGCTTTTGGCCTAGGGAGGCACGTGGTAGCCTCTGCACCTCCCGGGTAGATGCTGTGGTGAGGGTGGGGCTCATCAAGCAGAGGGTAGGCAACTCAGTCCGGACTCCAAAAGGCCCATCTTTGGAAAGGACGTGGGTCCCAGGAAGTGCCACCTGAGTTGCTGTGCCCGGGGAGCGGGGGCATCCACCTGCTCACCAGCTTTCCTGGCTCCACTGAGGGCTGGGTCTGCAGCTGCCCAGGAATATCTGGGCCAGCTGTCCTGGCCTTGGGGCTGGGCCTTTCTAGGCCGCTTCCTGCCCATGTTTGATGTCCTCAGTCATGTGCTTGGCAGCAGAATGAGTGACCAGGAACCCAGGGCAGCTTTTCTTCTCCACAGTGCTGTGTGTTCTGGCATCTCCTGCCTGTCATGTGTGACTGCAAGAGCTCTGGCTTCCGGAGTATCTCAGCGTCTGTTGGGATCACTGCTGTGTGGGAACTGGGGAGGCCAGGGCGGCCTCTCGGAGGATGTGCCTTAGGGTTGAGTGTGAAGAGCAAGCAGAAGTATGTATGTGGACACTGGAGGAGCCTGGGGGGGCCATGGTGGGGCTGGGCAGGAGCCCAGGGGAAGATGCAGCACTTTGATGGGAGCGATCATGACTTTGAAGCCAGGGAGCAGGCCCCACCCGCCACGGTGAAGAACCATGGCCTTGGTGAGCAGCACAGCTGGGCCTGGGAGGGTCACAGAGGCCGACCAGAAGGGGCGGGCAGTGTGTGTGCTAGTTTGTGCCAGGTCAGGAAGTGGCAGGCCTGCCTGCACGTTAATCTTGCCATTGACCCCCACTCACCCTGGGCACAGGCTCTGCCTTCTTCTCTCACTGGTCACTTCCCTGAGGTCTCCATGGTGTGGTGGCCACAGAGCAGGTTGGACCTCCTGGTTACCCCACTGGCAGCCATTGTGTGTTGATCCCAGTGAGTGTGGCGGCCTACCCCATGGCCCCTCAGCTCCTTACTCTGCCTGCCTGCCCTCAGTCTGTGAGCCTCCTCCTGGCGGAAGCTTTGTCTCCTGCTCTGAGACCAGCCCTCACTGCGCTTGGGGCAGCTTGGGGCAGCTTAGGGCTGCCATAGGCCCCATCCATGGTCTCTGTTGCTTGCCACATTGCAGCCTGTTGGCCATGCCACATCAGAGTGCCAGCAGCTGGGGCAGCCCTGCCAGAGAATGGGGTCTTCATTGCTTAGTGAAGCCGAGGATCCCCCAGCGGGGTCCCAGGGTGCAGGGGAGAGCGTGCTGGACACACATGCCCAGGTCATGGCCAGCCCTGTCTTGTTTCTCCTGGCTTCTCGGGGCTTCCTGGCTGGCAGCCCAGCAGGTTCCCAAGCTCTCCATGAGCAGAGGGGGTGTGCAGACACAGGCGTCTGGCAGCAGAGCCAGGGCCCTGGCCCCGCAGGTCTGCCTCCCATCTGTGCCTTTTCCCCAACACCAGGCAGGCGGCTGGCCTTCATGGGCCCGCTTTGCCTTCTGCATCGTGCTCCCTTGTTGTCCCAGGCACTTCAGTGACATGGAATCTCTCCTGTTGACAAGAGCCTGTTTATCTTGAACATTTTTGTGGGCTGCACCATCCTGTGTGACCACCCTCTAGTAGCTTCAGGCCAGTCAAAAGCTAAAGAAAGCCATGCCACACCGTGTGCTGCAGTCCCCAGGCCTGCTGGAGCTTGGTTAGGCTGGAATCGGAGTGGGTGTTAATTGCCTATTTATGGCCAGAAGATTAACAATGCCTCTTTGAAAGTTGGGCATAGTAGAACTCTTGGATAATTCCCTGTAGGGAGGGGGATAGGAACTTTTTTTCTTTTTTAGTCTTTTGAAAAGCATAACAAGCGGTTGGTTCCAAAGTAGCCTGTGCCCCAGGATCCCTATGACGAGCCACATTTGTGGATTCCCCTGGTCTCACATGTCTGAGGGCTCGGGGATAGCCACCCTGGGCTTGTACCCTGGAGCACTTCATATGGCAGGTGGGCAGGTGGAGGGGGCGGCTGTGTGGGTAGAGACGGTGTGGCAGGCCCCTTGCTATAGGGCCATGGCCTGGAGCACCCTGGCCCTCAGGGAGGGCGGTAGGGATGGCCCCAGAGTTGGGAAAGCAGTGAGGGCAGGGTGGGATCTGCTGAGGGCCAGCAGGCTTGCCCCTGCTTAGCTCCCGGAGTGGCCAGTGACTGCACTGGAGGCCAGCAAAGCTGCCAGGTCCTCCCCTGCATGCTTCTCTGCCCTGTGCTGGCCAGCATCCTGAAAGGCAGCTAGAACTGCTGCAGCCCCATTGCCTCTGTGCTGAGCATCTTCCTGGTGCCTGATGAGGCCCTGGGCCATTTCTGCAGGATAGCACAGGGTGAGGTGTGTGTGGGAGGAGTTGCAAGCTCCTGCAGCCATGAGCATTTCCCATAGTGCCCACCATGTGCCATGAAGACAGCTAGACTGTGGCTGGATTCGGACCAGCAGACAGGGCAGAGGAGAGGGGAGTAGTCAGCTCTAAGTTGGAGGGACAGGAAGGCATCACAGAGGAGGTGACGGTGACCTGCAGACCCAGTTGACTAGTCATGGTCAGCTGCACAGAGTGCAGGTCAGGGGCAGAAGCAGAGCGGCGTGCCTGCTTTAAACAGGCTGGCTCCAGAACACTCGGGAGCAGTACGCATTTCTAAGAGAGCCAGTGGTAGCAGATCCTTTTGGGGAGTGGGGGAGAGCAGCCTGGGCGGTATGTGGGTATGTGGGTGGCAGAGGTGGGCCGATCCTGCAGTGAGGTTCAATGTCACTCATCTGGAGTATCAGGGTTTTGGTGCCCCACTCACCTGGGCAGCCCTGGGCTGTGCTGCACCTGCTGTGGGCCACTGCATCCTCTGGGTGCGACCCCCTTGTGAGCACACCAGCCGTTGCTGCTGGTTTCTTTGATGTTTCTGGGCTGCTTGTGGTCTTGGGGTAGGCAGCAGGTTCTGGAAAGGTTCTCCGCTCGAGGGAGAGAGCTGCCCTCTGTGCAGGGGCCCTGGCACCCAGTGCTGCCCAACCTAGGGACGTGAAAAGGTCAGAGGGCAGTTGTGGGCTGCAGGCCACTGGCAGGGGGGTGGCAGCACATCTGCAGGAGACACACCTGCTGGGTTTTCTCCCCTCACCCCAGGTAAATGCGTCTTCCCTGTGCTAGCGGTGCTGAGCAGATCCTCATGTGTCTGTCGGCTCTGTCTGGGGGAAGCAGATGAGCCACTGTTCACGAAAGAAAAAGCTGATGGAATGAACTGAAATAATATATTGTATCGAACTTGCTATTTCCACAAATGAGCAATAAACCTAAGCTGTGAGTGAGTGCCTTTGTGACCTTGAATGCTGAGTGTGAGACCTGGTGGGCCAGCAGGTCTTGCCCATGTGTTCAGTGCTCCGGTGCCGTGTGTGGGTGACTCCCTCAGGGGAAAATGCAGGGTTCAGTCATTGACCAAAGTGAGGGGCTGAACTGTGTAACTCTGGAGCTCTCGGAGCCTGGGAGATAGGGAGGCCTGGGGGTGCAGATAATGAAAGTGGGGAGTCAGCCTCTCCACACAGCAATTTGATGTCCCATTCAGGTCCTGAGCTTTGGCAGTCCCCATATGCCAGCTGGTGAAGGAGGGTCTGACCGAGAGGTGCCTGCTTGGCCCCGTGGGGTCTCTAGGCCTGTGACCCCTCTGCTGTGGGAATAGCATCAGGGAGCAGAGTTCAGGAACCGCAGGGATGGACCACTGACTCCCTGGGCCTCGTCTCCACTGCTCTGCCACCTTCAGGAGCAGGACCAGCCAGGCAGTCTCCTTGCTGTGCTTTGCTGCTAAAGTTACTCGTACCTGTGTAGCCCACCCAGCCAGTCACAGGAAGGCTGGGCTTCTCTCAGGGCCTTGATAGAGATGCCCACGATGGAACCCTTGGCATGGCTGGCATGGCTGGCATGGCCTTTCTTCACGCTTGCAGTCTTTTTTTTTTTTTTTTCAGGCTGGCGCTGCAGCTGTCTGCACAAATCTCCTGAGCCAGTTCTGCCCAGTTGCTGGGAACTCCCTGGGATGGGAGTTCATTTCTGGCTTGCTGGTGACTGAGCGGTCCCCAAAGGCCCCTCTTGAGTAGGGGGTGGAATTGTCCTTACTTTGTAGAGCTTTAGAGTCACAGCCGGGTTGGCGCTGTGATGTCGGCTAAGCCCCACCTGTGGTGCTGGCATCTCGTATGGGCAGCAGTTCGAGTTCCTGCTGCTCCATTTCTGATCTGACTGCCTGCTTACAGCCTGGAAAAGCAGTAGAGGAGGATGGCCAAAGTGCTTGGGACCCTGCACCCACGTGGGAGACCTGAAAGTAGCTCCTGGCTTTGTTCAGCTCAGCTCTGGCCACTGTAGCCATTTAGGGAGTGACCCAGCAAATGGAAACTCTCTCTGTCCCTTGCTCCCTCCCTCCCTCTTTCTAAATCTGCCTTTAAGTTAACAAAGGAAGCCAAGCCGTCCCTGGTGCTGGCCTCCCCTGAGTCACTTCCTGGTTGCGTCCTATACACATGGCCCATTTCCCCCAGGGATGAAGACACTGTGGTTCTGTGGTTCCCATCAGGGACCTTGAACCAGAGCCCTACACCTCACTGGGCCCAGCCCCCATTGCTGATGGGCTGGTCAGCAAGCCAATGACTACGCTGCTGGCTCTTACAACATGTGGGCAGCTTGCACTGGCGAAAGTGCCCTACAGTCCATGTGCAGGGCAGAGAGGAGGCTCTGGTGGGCATAAGCAAGCCCCAACCCTTCCTGGCCCTGCCTAGTTGCCCCCCTGTGCCCTGGCATCCACGGCTTCTTGCCAGGCTGACCCTGAGGGGAGACAGCTGGAGGTAATGGCCAGTCAGCTTAAGATCTCCTGAGGCCCATGCTTGGTGACAAGAGGGCGAGAGGCTGTGGGCTTAGCTCTGCCCCAGCACCTCTGGACACGCACCCAGTGACCCTGCTGCTTACTCCTGGATCTATATTGGACAGTGGTTAGCATGTGAGGAGTGAGCAGGCTGTGGCTGGAGGAGAAGCCCCTGGCCTCTGTGAGGGGGCCGTCTGTCGGCCTGAGCCTCTGGTGGGGGCCTGTTGTGTCTCCTAGTGCCAGCAGTTTCCTGTTCCTGAATAAATGAACGAATCAATGAATGAGCTCCTGGAGTGAGCCAGAGGGCTTGGAGTCAAGGAGGACAGCAGGTCTGTGGACACACGGGTGGGGTCAGTGCAAGTGTTTGCATGGTTCTTATTTTTAAGATTTGTCTTTTTATTTGAAAGTCAGAGAGAGATATTCCATCTGTTGGTTCACACACCACATGGCTGCAATGGCTGGCACTGTGCCAGACCTAAGGCAGAAGCTAGGAGCTTCATCTGAGTCTTTCACATGAATATGGGGCTCAGGGATTTGGGCCATCCTTCACTGCTTTCCTAGGCCATGAGGAGGGAGCTGGATGGGAAGTGGAGCAGCTGGGACTTGCACTGGCACCCAAATCTCAGGTGGCAGCTTTCCTGGCCATGCTGTACATGGCCCCTTCGTGTGGGTGGGAGTTGTCTTGTGACTCTCAGATGTGGTTCGCTGCTGGGCCTGCAGGGGAAGAGCTTGGGATGTGGAATGGCCCCTGAGATCCCAGACCCGGCATAGCCTTGAGAACCAGGTTTGCAGGTTTGAGGTCTCGGGCCTGGACTGGGTTACTTCAGGGCACTAGAGCTGGCCATGCCTTCCTGCCTCACTGTTGTGGACATGTGACTTCTGTGCTGCAAACAGTGATGTGGCCAGGACTGGGGACAGATGCCCAGTCCTGGGATGGCGGCTGAAGTTTCACAT
Organism: Ochotona curzoniae; assembly: GCF_017591425.1. NCBI lineage: Eukaryota > Metazoa > Chordata > Mammalia > Lagomorpha > Ochotonidae > Ochotona > Ochotona curzoniae. Next base: position 4,947,013 of record NW_024466512.1, read on the forward strand.
GACATTGTGGGGGAGCCGGGGCTAGCCCCAACTGTGCCAGCTGTTGGAGATGTCTAGACAGGGTGAGGTGGCAGTTGTCACTATTATGAACAGAGCAGGTTAGAGCTGGATTATTCCTGAAATCTGAAACTTGAGCTTGGAGAAGTTACACTGAGCCATCCCAGGTGAGAGTGTGAAGGTAGCCTTGGTGAAGCCCAGGAGCTGGGCTGAAGCCCCAGAGGCTCCTCACAGTGCAGGCTATGGCTGGGAGTTGAGAAGTAGGGGCTCCCTGCAGGTCCTTGGTGCATGGGCGCCCTCGCTGGAGGCTGCTCTTGCCCCTGCTGCTGAAGCTGGGACAGAGGTGAGCATGCCCCTCCCGTGGGCCTCCCCTAAGTTTCAGCCCTTAGAGTCTGACCCGAGCGGACTTCCCAGGGACCAGTGTGAAGCACTTGCGGGGGAGGGGCGAGGCTGTCTCTGGTACTGTCTCTGGATGTGACACATCTGCCATTTGTATTTCAATCTAATGAGGGCTCTGTCTGCCAAGTAAACACCCAGGGCCCCTGATTTGGGGTGGGGGGGCGGTTGTCTGGGTTGTACGTTCAGAGACACTGTGAAATTGGGTCCCGGCTTTCCTAGAAGGACAGCTGTCCCCTTGAACCATCCAGCTCAGGGGTTTTTGAACCATGGTCTCCTGTTGGTGTGAGTCGTTTTCTTGGTCACCCTATTCCGAGGTTCCCCATAGTACCTGCATACTGTACCCCCCAAGTCCCTTAGCACAGAGGCCTCGTGACACAGAAGGCCTGTTTGTTGTCTGTTCTTTAGAAAGAATTTGCTGGTCTCTGCTGAGGCTGGCCCCAAGCCTCAGTTTCCCTATTTGAAAAGGAGCGGGCTGCACTTGGCAGAGCCTCCCTCGAAGCCCGTCCTCAGCAGGGTGCGGGGCTGTTACTCTGTGACCAGGAATGTGCCAGTGATGTCAGGCGGTCCGCCCAGCTGTGTCAGGCCCTGCCAAGTCTGCCACTGGACCCTTCATGGACCCTTCCTGTGCTTCCTGAGGAATGTCCAGGCCTGTGGGTTGTGGCTGACCAGAGCCCGCTGTCACAGTGCGTTGTGTCTCCAACAGAGCCCAGGATGCCAAAGCTTTGGTGTGATTTCTTCAGAAAACCACATGCCCGTGGTGGCTCTGGCCTGGAAGCATTTGCTGGGTGGCTGGCCCAGCCTCCCTGTTGGCTCTCCTGAGCTACTGGCACATTGTTGCCCACCGGAGGGTGTGAACTAGAGCGAGGATGGTTCCTTCCCTCCACTTTCTGTTGGCCCTCAAAGAATCTGGGCGGGGCTGCTCTGCTCAGTGTGGCGGAACAGAGCGCAGAGAACGGCCAGTGCAGCCAAGACAGACCCCTTGGCCATTCACCCTGGCCAGGGTCCCACTTGCTCTGCTCAGATGTGTTCTGGTACCCCCGAGGCACACAGTCAGTCCAGAAGTTACTAGAGGAGATTAACTCATGGAAGTAGAGCTTGGCCCAGAGAAGCAGTTTTGCAGGAGCTTTGAGAAAGTAAGAGCAGAGGTAGTTGACTTCCATGTTTCAAAGGCTCTGGTGGCCGTGATTTTATCCTGCTTCCCCCCTCAAAGTCAGTGGGCAATACCGCTGTCTTGACAAGCCAGCAGCAGCAGCACATTGCTGGGGAGGCTGTTGTATGGGCTGCGGCATCTGTGGGGGACCCAGGAATGAGTCTGGAAAGTGCCTAGTGGCTCCAAAAAGTGCTTTTATCCTTACTCTTGGAGCGGGCCCTGCTCTGACTCTGGATAAGAAAATGAGGAGACCAGAGGAAGAGCTGAGAAAGGCCTGGCAAGTCTATGTGTTGAATAAAAGCCATCCCCCCGCCCCGCCCCACCTTGTGGTTCCTCTTACTGCCGTGGTGGAGGGTAGTGCAGCCCAGACACTAGGGCTGTCACAGGTCAGGAAGGAAGACCAGAGGGAAGTTGAATTCCAAGGCTGCCTATGTTCTGCCAAACTTGTTTTTTTTTTTTCAATATTATTTTTTTTATTGATTACATTGCATTATGTGACACTGTCTCATAGGCTCTGGGATTCCCCCAACCGCTCCCCATACCCTCCCCCCCATGTTGGATTCCTCCACCTTGTTGCAGTATTGCAGTTCAAGTTCAGTCAAGATTCTTTAATTGCAAGCATAGAGTCCAGCCTCTTATTATCCAGATAAATTCAACGGTTTCTTGGGGAGACCACCTCTGGTCTGAAAGCAGAGCTGGCAAAATATCATCCCGATCAATTAAAAGCCACGACATAACATCAACGTCAATTTACAACATTATGGAATTAATTGACCTGGTATTGAGTAACAAATATGTTTAAAAATGCAAATTCTTAATCGCTTCCTCTGACTACTTCATTGACATTTCAACTTTGGTTTATACACAGAACCAGCTGCTATACACTTTAAAATGGCTTTAGGGTACTATTCAGCTATCTTGTGACTATTTTCATTTTAGCATTCAGCAGTTTATAGTGTTGAAGCTTGATTTTGCTGAACTTGGCAGATTTTGGGATAGTCTAAACTGGCTTATAACTCTAACAAGGCATATGTCAATAGTTGAAGTGCAGAGCAGTTTTAGGAGGGGTGTGCAGAGAAATCTTCGATATGTTAGTGAAGGAGTAACTAATCTTTGTGTCCTACGTAGTAAGGTATGTGTGAGTCCACACTGACCGTTTCCTGTCTGGTTCCAAGCTTTCCTTGTTCTCTATTCCAATTTGTGTGTGTACGTGTGTGTGTGTGTGTTTTGGGGTGGGGGGCTTCGAAGCGACCCTGATGGTCATTGCAAGATAGGGTGGGGATCCAAAGTCTGTCAAATTTGTTAATTCACAGCAGGCTCCAGGGGTCCACCCGGCATGGAGTCATTTGTACACCAGCCAGTGCCCCTGCCTGGGAGGGGCATCACAGAGGCAGGCAGCCAGATGAAGGCAGAGGTAGGCACTGCTGGTAGGCTACAACCATGACCCTGCAGACACGTCTGTGATATGGTGGTGTGCCAGACGCTACGGTCTGTGTTATCTGCTGTAGTCCTCATGGCAGTGGTCATCAGGACAGGTGCCGTTCTCATCGTGGTGACCTACGACTGAGGAGCTGGGTCAGTAATGCAGCCCGTGTATGTGTGTGCTGAGCCCAAGCAGTGCAGCTGCAGAAGGGCTGGATCACCACCAGGATGAGACAGGGATGGAGATGAGGGTGTGACCCTGGCTGGGTGGCGGGAAGGACCAGGAGGCTCATCACCTCTGTACCTCCTTCTCTGCAGAACCTCCTTCTCCTGGCCTTGCCCAGAGACCCTTGAAGACTTACCACAGTAAAGCAGGCTCTGCAGGGAGGGGTGAAGGGTACAGCTTGCTGCGAGCACTGATAGGGCCAGCGTGGGGCACAGCATTCTTGAGAAATGCCAGGTCATGTTAGCGGGGCTGGGTATGCATAATGGGCAGGGAGCCCAATCCCACATCTCTGTTGGGGTTCCTTCCTGGGGACCCACAGCTGCAGGTCCTGCGCCTTCCTTGGGTGGCACAGCAGGTAGCAATGCAAAGTGTGCCACCCCAACATACCAGTGACTTTTTTTTTTCCATTTTGGTGTCTACGAAAGTCCTCCCCCTTGGCCTGCGTGGGGCTATTTGCAGGGCAGGGCTGGGAACTGACCTGGCTCTTCATATGAAAGAATATGTTGATCCTGACCCAGCCATTACCCCAGTGCCTACCCAGTCCCATGACAGCTATTCTGCGTGGTTGGCATGGCATGCATGGCATGTGTCCATGGCCACATTGAAATGGGGTGGGGGAGGGTGGAAAAGTACCTTGCCAACTGGCTGAGGAAGAGACTGACCAGATGAGGGTCTTGGGATAGATAGATAGAGCTGGGTGCAAATCTGGCTGGGACCTTCATGCTCATGAGCCTCCATTCCTACGTCAGGAAAATGGGTTGGAGCTGGGGAGCTGAATGTGAATCCTGCCTTGCGTATGTCCAACCTTCTTGTACCCAGGGACATTCTTGTTGGACAGGGTATAGGTACTTGGGTGTCTAAGAATATTGATTTTTCAGACTCATTGACAAAAATAATACATGCGTCTGGGAAGTTTAATGTTCAAAAGGTTAAAAAAAAAAGTTCAGAAATGTGAAAGCAGAGAAAGTGAAGTTCCTCTGAAATCTCCTTGCAGGGATCCCCAGCGTTGGGTGTGTGGGGGTCCGTCCTTCTCCCCAACAGTGCAGGCTGGTTTGTAACTGAGAGGCACAGAGACAGAGCGAGCTCCAGCCACTGGCTTCCTGTCCGAGTGCCCACAGTGGCCATGGAATTCGGGAGTCAGAGGCCCTCTCCAGGCTTCTCATGTGGGTGGGTGGCATGGATTCGATTGTTTGAGCAGTCATCTCTGCCTCCAGGGTCTGCATTGGAATAAGGAGCCACACATTGCACATTGCACGCAGGTGCGCATTGTGGGACACGGCTGCCCTGGCTGCTGTGGTTTCCTCTAGGCCAAGTGCTCGCCCCTGGCGATGCTCTTCCAGCCCCCTCAGGAGTCGATCATTCCACAGATTGATAGCGCATACTCTGTGTGAAACAATAAGAGGGGGGGAATACAAATGAAAAGAGAAAATGTATAAGCTTAGCAATAATTTTTTTATTCAATAAGGTAAGCAGACACATAATTAAGACAAAAAATTTGGGGCCCTATAGGAAACGGAATTGGATTCTTGTCAGCTGTTCCGTCTGTGCTTGGTGAATGCGTGAATGCCTCGTACTCTCCACGTGCAATGCTGCTGCTTCCTCTTTACTACCAGAAGAGCACAGCTCCATCCATACAGGCGAGCCCATCGCCCCTTTGGAGGGGGGCACCTCGGCTGCCCCGGGAGCTGAGCTGTCCTGCCCCTGCCCAGCCTGTCCAGGTGTTACCAGCCCGTCCGCCCACCGGAGTTGTTTCCACTGTCAATCCTATGTGTGTCTGTGTTTTAATTACAGTTTTTTTTATTTTACTTGAAAATTGGAGACTGAGACATGGTGATTGAGAAATCTTCCATTTGCTGTTTGACTCTCCAAATGCCTGTACCAATCAGGACCAGACCAGCCTGAAGCCCCGGGGCAGGCACTCGGGACTGTTGGGGACTCAGGTGCTCTGGCCATCATTGCTGTCTCCCAGGCTGTGCTCTGGCAATGGAGAACGTGGGGCTTGACTAGGCACCTGGACTGTGGTTGTACCCCAGGGTGACCTGGTGACTGCCTGCATGCCTGTCCCAGTGGTTTGATTCTCAGCTGCTCTGGCTGTCATTTGCTCTAGGTCAACCCTTCCACTTGGGTCATGGAACCTGGGAACCCCTGTGCTTCCTCCCAGCACTCAGAGAGTCACACATCATCCTGCTGGATGCCAGCTGGGCCTCTAGGGTAGGTGCTGTGTGTTGCTTGCCAGGCCCCAGAGGCTACATTTCCTTTGTATCCGTGAAAGCTCCAAGGTCAGGCTTCTGCCATCTTGCCTTCAATCTGGTTGACCTTTCTAGGCACCTGTTATGTACCAGGCACTGCACTGGTGACCTCAGCCTGGCTCCAGCTGCTCTGGTACTAGGGCCCTGAGGATACAGTGTGTTTTTCAGAAATGTCCATCTCCGATGACCAGTCAGCAAGCAGGAGCATGGATGAGCATGTCAGCATGTGGGCAGCCATGAGGGAGAGGGGTCTTGCCACACCAAGGGTAGCATGAGTGAATGCCTGCCCTCCACTGGTGTCTGATATCCTGCTCCGAAGTTAGGCGACTTTCACTTGGTCCAGCCCCAGCCCTGGCACTAACCAGACTCCACCTGGAGTGGTGGAGAACCTCTCGAAAGACTGTTCCCCAGGATCCCAGGGCTGGGAGACTGTTTCGCTCGCTAGCAGGGAGTGTATCCTGCGGGATGAGATGTCTTAGTGAAAGGCAAGGAGTCATCAAGTTCAAGGAGCCCCTGGATTTTCTCTGGATGCCATGAAGGCTGTGACTTTCAGAACTGTCACCAGCCCAGTGGATCTGGGTGTTGTCCCCAAGTTCATGTGAGAACATGAGGCCCCCAGGAGGCTCTGAACCCTGTGAAAGGGGGACAGCAGTGTCCTGAAGCACTGGTGAGACAGGCCAGGGGAGGCAGTGCCTGAACGTGGGCTTCCCGGATACCTGTGATTGAGGATGCCAAGGGCGTGTGTGACTGGGGTCTTGTCTAGGGACCTGTGTTGCTGTTTCTTGAAAGGTGGAGTTACAAAGAGAGGGGGAGACAGAGGCCACTCTGGGGTGGCCTTAGCCGTTGTCTGCCTAAGCCAGCTGTGGACAAGGCCAGCAGGGGAAGGGTGCCAGGGGAGGCCTGAGTGTCTGTTCCTCAGACAAAACGTGACATGTGACGGCCTTGGCCATGTAGTTGCACATGAGAGTGAGCACGCCTCTGCCACAGCCCAAGCTGCAGGCTGGCCGAGATCACTCCTGCACCCATGGGAGTTGGCCTGCAGGTGCCTGCCTCCTTAGGTGGATGTGCTGAGCACCTAAGCCCAACAGGGCAGAGCAGCTGGCACAGCCAGGCCTGTGTGGCATTTGGCAGGTGTAATTAGAACTGTTGCCTTTGCTGCCACTGTTGCCACTATCAGTGTTGCCTTCCACTTAGCAGGGTTCAGCTCTCAGAACACCTGGGCTCTGCCCGATTGTCATCTTCCAAGTGCTGTGGCTTCAGCACAGCCCCTCCTGAAGGCCTCTTTCCTGAGCATCGTCCGGCTGCTCCAGAGTCGTCTTTGTAGGGCCAGGTCTGTCTCTACAGTACTTCCATGGGGGCAGGGCCTACTGCATCATAAAATTAGCCTTACTTAATTATATTACTAAGAATAAAATCCTCTGGCTCCATTAGGAAGAAAAGCCGTCTGGCAGATAATTATACTGTCTGTACCTGTCGCCAAATCGTCGTTGCACGACTGGGGCTCCTCGTGCTATGAATAGCCTAGCAGGTGACAGGAGACCTGAAGGCCAGCCTGGGAGCAGGGAGGCCTGGGCGCCTTCCCAGCTGTCATTTTGTGGCCGCAGGGAGCTGGCCACATCCTTTGCCAGGCCTCTGTGTTCCATCTGAAACAGGATAGCAAAACTGCTCCCTAAAGCATGTAGGTACTTAGAGTGCACAGCCCATTTCCTGGGATTCGTATGTGTTTGGCAAGAGCTGTTTCTTTTGGGGTCTCAGGGAACAGATTGAGGCACCACTTCCTGTCGAGGGGCTAAGGGCACTGTCATTAGAGGAAGGACAGCACACAGGCCGTAACCCACTCCCTCCAGACACAGGGACTGTTAACAACGGGTGCCTTCCGTGCGCTGGTGTGAAAGCTGATCAATCCTTAGCCTGGAGGCTTGTGTTGAGGGGGCTAGGCCCCATGTGTGTGGTCATTGGGATGTGCACAGAGCCCGCAGTATACAGTAGAAGAGCCATCTGGGTTAGAATCACTGCTGCTTGTGTGGGGCTGGCCAGCCAGAGCTGTGCCTTTCCACTTGGCCCCGTGACTTGATCCAGTGGATAGTTGAGGGGTGCCAGACTGACCCCAGACAAGCACAGGGCATCTGCTGAGGTCGCTGTACTGGTCCTGGGCAGATACTTCAAGACTTGGGTGTTTTGGGGGCTTTTCTCATTGCTTTCTGGAGGAAGAGGTCATTGCAGAAGGTTCTAGCTGAGTCTGGCAAGTGTCAGAGCTTTGTGGGTCTCTCATTGAGACCCAAAGAGGTGAAGGTCATTGCCTAGGGTCATATAGCAGGGCCTCCACCATACCTGCCTGTTTGACTGTGACTCGCCCCCTCTCTGCAGCCACTTGCATGCCCCGTGGTTCCTTCTGTCCTCTTAGCACGAACCTGCTTGGAGACTCTAGGTGGCCTCTGGCCACAGGGAGCACTTCTCTCTACCTAGGGCTGCAGAGCAGTGATTTCCTAAGGCAGTTTCCCACAGTGGGCAGTGACTAGGCCAGCCAGGCCTGTTAGCAGCAAGAGGAGCCTCGATTGGACATCCCAAGTGGGCTAGGTCTTTGGGCTCATGGGCCTTTCTGAGCCTATTGGTTTGTCTGCATGGGGTATGCCTCAGATTTGTTGGGGCACATGGTGCTGGTCCAGTGTGAGGGCACTGTAGCCTCACTCCCCAGAACCTCCGTATAGTCATTGCTGAGGCACTGGATGGACAGAGGTCAGGGAAGGCAGGGGGCTCCTGAGAAGGGAAGGGGCTTGCTTTGTGGCAGGTGGCAGCAGGGCCAGAGTGGGAGCCTGTCTACTCCATGGAGACCAAGGGCTCGTGGTCGCTGGGCACATGGGTCTGGGAGCAGCCACTGCCCATCTGTGCTCTTGCTCTTGGAGGTTTCCTGCCCCTGGCCTATTCTGGGGTCCTGAGTACAGGATTTCTGTGAGCCCTGCCCAGTGTGAGTTTGTGTCCTATAGAAGCAGGGCTGCCCCGTGCCTGTGAGAGGGCCTTTGAAAGGGCCATGCTTTTTGCTTGTGTCTGAGGGAGAACCTGGGACACGGAAGTCTGGTGGCAGCTCAGCCGGCCTCAGCCTCTGCAGGGCATGCGCTAAGTGCATTTCCTGTTGCCGCACTGCTTACTCACATCCACTTCCTTTCTCATCCCTGTCTCTACCCCATCCCCTGCTGCCTGCCAGCTAGGCCCAGCCACTGACACGCTGCTGTAGGCCTGGCCGTCCTGTGCCCTGGGGGGGACGGTGACTCCCATCCAGGACCATTGGTGGAGACAGAAACCTCCTACTGTGTGTTTCTAGCTAACCCAGCGGTCAAACTTGGCTTGTGTCATGCTGTGGCACTGGCTGTACGTTGGGCAGTTCTGGCAGGATGCTGGGGCGGCCCTAGGGGAGACACCGCCCCTGTGGTGGGACTTGAAGAGTGTGCAGACCTTCCTCAGCCTTGGCTGCTGCCTCACCAGGACGCTGAGTCTCAGCTTCCGGGGCAATGACATGTGATGTGCTGGTGACACAGTTACTGTGAGCACTGGGCTGTGATCGTGTGAGATGAGCATGTGGTGGGTCCTCAGCAGGTTGCCACCTCCTGCTTGTTGGTCCAGCTAGACCCTGTGGCTGTCGTGGGCTGGGGCTCCAGGGCAGGAGAAGCTGAGACCTGGGGTCTTAGGGCAGACCTTGGGGGTGGAGAGGGGGACAGGGAGGCGATTTGCCGTGATTTCTATTTTTTTTTTAAGATTTATTTTTATTATTTTGTCATTGGAAAGGCGGATATACAGAGAGGAGAGACAGAGAGGAAGATCTTCCGTCCGATGATTCACTCCCCAAGTGAGCGCAACAGTCGATGCTATGCCGATCCGAAGCCAGGAGCCTCTTCTGGGTCTCCCACGCGGGTGCAGGGTCCCCAAAGCTTTGGGCCGTCCTCTGCTGCTTTCCCGGGCCACAGGCAGGGAGCTGGAAGGGAAGCGGGGCTGCCGGGATGGAACCGGCGCCCATATGGGATCCCGGGCGTGCAAGGTGAGGACCTTAACCACTTGCGCCACCGCACCAGGCCCCGTGATTTCTATTAATCAGTCAGGTGCAAACCTCCCAGTTCTGAAATGAGAATAACGATGCAGATCAGTCTCTCAGGGCAGTGAAGTGGTACAAGGTAAGCAGACGCAGGCTGGTCTGCTGCTCAGGATTCCATGCCAGGTGCTTGCCCTGTTTAGAGGCTCATGTGTTTGTTGCCTTGTTGCAGTCCCTGAGTCAACCCTGAGGATGCCTGGGCATCCGGACTTAGCCTGTTGGTTCATTTTGGGCACTTGTGCAGATGGGGCTGGGGTCTGGGCCGCGATGAGAAGGGAAGCTGGAGTGTATGAGGAGCTGGCTAGGGGCAGGTTTCCCAGTGGCAGGAGCAGATGAAGGGAGGGGCAAGGGCAGCAGGTGCCTTTTGGACCCAGGGCAGGGACGCCAAGTACATGCTCACACCTGTGTCGGCCATGAACTTCACCCTGTGCTTGCAGCCCAGGGCCTGGAGCAGAAGGGCCAAGGAGCAGGTGAAGGGAGCTTGAGCTGCTGGCAGGAGAGGCCTGTGGAGGCCAGGAAGCCCGGAGCTGCCCACCATCACTGCACTGTTTTCCCAGGCTGTGCCTGAGGCCTGGGCAAGGTACTGAGCCACCTTGTGGCCTGCCATCACACCATCAGTGAGTCTGCCCTGCAGCTGGAGCCCTTCCTGAGACAGAGCAAGGGATGCTGCGGGGAGCTGGGCGCACAGCTCAGCCTGCTGGCATCCATGTCGGGGCGAGGGGACAGTTGCCGTCACCTGGGAGCAGTACTGCTGGGTTGCGTTTCTTGCCCTCCCTGGTGGCTGCAGCCGTGAGACTCTGGCATCTGGCCCACCTCAGCCAAGGGCAGGGGATGGGCAGAGATGCTTCCCACTGTGCTGCTGGCCCTTGGGCCCCAGGTGTGCTTCAGGCCTGCTCTGCTGCCTCTTTGTGACCCCGTTCTCTTTTTCTTTCTTTCTTTCTTTTTTTTTAAGATAATTTTATTTGAAAAGCAAATTTACAGAGAAGAAAAACAGATCTTCCATCCATTCACTGGCTCACTCTCCAAATGACCACAGCTAAGCCTTTCTGAAGCCAAGTGCCAGGAGCTTCTTCCAGGTCTCCCACATGGGTACAGGGACCCAAGGACTTGGGCCATTTTCCACTGCTTTCCTAGGCCATAAGTAGGGAGCTGGATGGGAAATGGGGCAGCTGGGACATGAACCAGCATTCATATGGGATCCTGGCACTTGGAAGTAGAGGATTAGCCAGTTGAGTCACTGAGGCAGGCCCAAGTGGCCCCATTTTCTGATCTGTCTCCAAGGGATGTTGCCAGGAGCCAGAAAGGATGGTGACCCAGTGCAGTGGTTTTCTCGGCCCCGACTGCAAGCTCTCCTGACTGAGGATGCCAAGTCTCTCCTGCGTCCCTGCCAGGAGGGCTCAGGCCAGCCCCTCGCAGGGCCGCTGGCACCTTGGGGCTCCTTCTCTCTCAGGCTCATTGTAGCTCTGTGGGTGTCTGCATGATGATGGACTGCTGCCAGGTTGTTGCCCTGTGGGCACTTGTGCTGCCCCGCCCATCTCAGGCCTCTGTGCGCTCCTCTTTCCCCTTCCCTCCACCTCAGGACACCTCAGGGCTTTTGGGTCTCTGCAGAGGCATGGCCCTGGCCATCTGAGGCACTGCTGCTGTCTGGGGTGGTCCCTCCCCTGCCTCCCTCTGGAGTGTAAACCCTTGGAGCACTGCATTTCTGAGCTGTTCCTGCCACACGGACTGTGCGCTCAGCAGCTCAGATACCCTGTTGCGTGCCAGGCAGGTCAGCCGGAATTAACATGCGTTTCACTGAAAGAACAGCCTTGCCACCCACATCTTCCTCCGCGTCTGGCCAGGAGCTGTCTTGGAATTAGAAAGACAAGGGAGGGCACACTGTGAGGCCCTAGCCCTTCTCTGGTTCTCACTTGCCTTTGAAGATGTGGAGCTGCTTGGTTTGCTGGCAAAGCAGCTGAGGGGTTGTGGCCTTGGGAGCCCCATGGCTGGTAGCGGCAGCCTCAACTGGCCCAGGGGAGGCTGCGTGCTGCCAACCAGCTCTCTCAACTTGCCGTTTCCCAGCGTAGGAGACAGGTGCTGAAGGTCTCTCAGGCCCTAGCTAACAGCTGGAAATTGGCCCAAGTCTGCGTGCTTCTGCTCTGACCATGATTGTGTATCGGGAGTACTGACTGTCCAAGGGGCCAGGTTATTGTCCCCAGGGCCCTAGGAGCAAGCCCCGAGTAGCGATTTACCAAGCCAGCCATTCTCGGAGCAAGGCTGAGTAAGTTGCAGGTTGCCCACTCCACACCTGTTGTGCTGATCCCCCTCTTCTCGGGTAGCTGTGGAGGCCTCTGGCCTATGAAGGGAATGCCAAAATATTCTAGAGACCCGAGGACAGGTGCAGCATAGCCCTTTTCCCTCCAGAGGCCCTGAGGTGATGGTGTGGCAGGGCCCTTCTTCTCATAGATGTGCATGGTGGATGCCCCCACCCTGCCATTAGCCTGCTTTGTAAGTGGCTGTAAAGCTGTGTGGGTTGAATGTAGCTCCTTGCTTTGGGAACCTACTGCCCATGGACAGTGTTGCTGTGAGGGTGACAGTAGGGAGGAGAAAAGCCCCGAGTCTCGGGTGTTTAAATGGCGCTGTCCTCCAGCCTCTGTCCGCCCGCCCGCCCACCTGCCTGCCTGCCTGCCTTACCACCCACCCGCCCACCTGCCCGCCTGCCTGCCTGCCCGCCTTCCCACCCACCCATCCACCCGCCCGTCTTCCCATCGTCCCGCCCTCTTATAGCTCTGTTTGTGTGGCCAGGCCCAGTGGTTAGTGATGGTACCCTTTATAGCTTCAGGCTGATGTAAGTGGTGGGCCTGTGCAGACCCCACAGCAGCACAGAGAAGCCTGGAAAATTCCCCAGCCACCTGCGGGCCCTGAGTAACAGGAACACAGAGAACACAGTGTCGCTGGCCTTCAGTGTTGCCACGGCCCACAGAGAAGGGTTTCTGAAGCCGCTTCTGTACCTTTGGCTGGGGATTGGGCCCCTGGCTGCTTTGGTTCTCTGTTAGGCCGAGTGCCACAGCTGGTGGGCATCTCCAGGTCCCCAGCCCACCTGGCTGCTTGCTTGCTTATGTTTGACATGTCGTCTTGCTCGCTCTCTTCTCTAGGATGATCTCAAGCTGGTGAGAAGAAAGTACAATGAGTGGTTGTCCCTCCAGGAATGTCCCAGTGTGCGCTCTCACTCGGAGAGGACAGTGGCCGAGATGAAAGAGGGCAAGAGCATGAGTGAGAATAGTGGCCCAGCCACCAGGGAACCCATGTGGGACACCTGCTCTGGGACCACAGTGGGGGAACGTGCCCCCTAGTTTTGCCGTGAAGATTGGTTGTAAGTGCTCCAGACCAAGAACGTGGCTTCTTCCTAGTCTTGGTGGAGGTGGCTGCGGGTGCGTGAGAGGGAGTGCTACCGCCCAACCCCCTGGGCTGTCACCTTCCTTGTTTGTTGAGGGACTTGGCCACTGTAGGAGCTGGGCTGGGTTGGCTGCTGGATTGAGCAGCACAGCTGTGTGCCAGCCTGAGGACCTGCCCGTCTGTGCGGCCACCAGGATGGCTCCCGTGCCTGGAAAGGCCCTCTCGTGGAAGGCAGAGCTAGGCTTGAGAAGGTAGTCTCTGTCTCAGGCTGCTCGTCTACCCTGGCCTGGCCACCCTGTCCCCTCCACCACTCCAGGAAGTTGCTGGCCTTTGCCACAGCACCCTGAGAGGCAAGGGTCGTTGCTATGGATTTATCTGTGTGCGTGGCTCCTGGGACTATCATTCTCCACTCTGCTAGAGCCCAGGCCCGTGAAGGTTGCCTGAGCTGCTGGCCAGTCTGCTCGGATAGCACCTGCCCATGGTAGGCTGGACATGCCGCTACCTGGGCCAGTGCGTATAGCTGCCTGTGTGTGTGCTCTGTTCTGTGGACAGTGGCTTTGAGCCTCTCACTCTGCCACAGGGTGACCCCAACATGCTGATTTCTCGTGGCCTCAGCTTCCTCAGCTGTAAAGCAAGGGCCCTGGTCCTTGCCTCCTAGGTCTGCTGGAGAAGGTAGCTGGCCGTGGTGTGCTGAGTTCCCAGGGCTTGGGAGATGGCAGGTACTCTCCCCTCATAACAAGATACGCTGTCAGCAGGAAGGAGCTCCTCTTGGTGTGATGGCAGGAGGGGGCAGCTCCAGTTGCCCTCCTTCTCTGGCTGTGGTGGTTACTCCCTCTGGGACTTTGAAGGCTCCTCTCCAGAGTGCTCCTCTCTGGGCGAACCTGGGTGCTGGCTGATGATGTGTGGTGTCTGGCAGCTGCTTGGTAGCAGTCTGCACATGCAGCAGGAGGGACTTCCCCGGGTTCTGTGCTTTTCCAGAACATCAGATAATGTTGCAAAAGGAGAAGCGGGTTCTTCCTGACTCTTAGGCCAGAGGCTGGAGCCCTGCCCTGCAGCTGGTCTCTTGGTAGGGGCACCTGCTGTCCTCCTTGACCCACTGGAGCTCATCAACTCTGACCATCCTGGGTCCCTGGTGACACCTTGGGATGATCATACGAGGGCAGGGGACAGGCGTGTGCTCCCTGTGCAAGGAGACAGAAGGTGATGAGAACCGGACTTGTGGGTTTCCATGGAAGCTGCCTGTGCCTGGAGGGGCTTGAGCCCTCTTCAGCATCATTTATCACCTGGAGGTTGGCTCCAAGGGCCAGTGACTGCCCAGGGCCTCAGGCCAGTCTCCCATCTGCCTGGTGCTTCTGCCTCTAGCTTTGTGTGGTGTGGGGTCAGCAGGATGTGCCTTTCCACCCTCAGGCCTCTCTGCTGTTCTGCCTGGGCTACTGGAGTCCAGTCCTCCCACATGTTAAAGGGGCCACCCCTCTACCTGCCTCTGCCAGTGCCCAATCTCCCAGGACAGTGGTGCCCTCTAGGATAGCCCAGGGGAGTGCTGAGGGCCTGTGGGTGCTGTATTTTAACCCTGTGGCCTGTGCACTGGCCAGGGGTTCTGCGATAGTAGGAATTGCGTGGGATTTGTGCTGTTTGAGTTTGGAGCTCCTGGGAGCAGTGAGGGAGTGAGGTGAAGGGCACAGGCTTGAGACAGCTCCAGCTTGACCTTGGGCTTACTACCCCTCCCCTGGGGCAGTCTGCCAGGCACCCTGGTCTCATGAATGTAGGGGGAAGGCTGGAGGGACCTGTCTCAGGCTACCAGGCCTCCTGGCTTCTCTCACTGTGCAGTGTATGTATTGCCTGTTTGGCCTGTCAACAGGGCAGTGAACAAAGGGGAAAAAAATAAGCCTGTGGGGAAATTCACCGCAGGGTGAGATGTGTCCCTGAGGAAGTTGGGAAAAGGCCCTGCCCAGGCGAGCCCCACAGAGCCTGCAGGCGGAGCCCATGGAGACCTTGAGCTGGGAGCTTCCACATGCTCTGCAGCCTTTCAGGTGGGCATCTCACCTCCTGCCAAGTGACCGGCAGAGCCCAGCCCCCACATGCTGTTGGTAGCAGAGAGTGTGCATGTCTGGTACCCTCATGGGGACATCCCGACATCCCTGTGCCCTTCAAGGAACAGCTGCTGGGTGCCTGCCCCCTCCCTTGTGCAGCACAGAGTACCTTCCTGTCCCTGCCCTCTTGGGCCCAGGGGCAACCCGAGGGGCTGTCAGGTGGCGAGATCACCAGCAGGGTTGTGGTGGCCTCCAGGGGAGCATGGCCTCTGGGCACTGGTGTTCTGTCCTCGCCCCACCCCCAGCTCTACAATAGGGCTGGTTGTATCTGGAGAAGCAGGATGCACTGAGGAATGCCCTTCCACACCCACCTCAGCGAGCGTGTGCATAGCCACCAGCCTTGCCTGGGCATGCTGAAATGTGCCGGCCATGCCTGGCTGGGCTGCTGCTGGGTCCTCGCCCCCGCAGCACTGCTGTGGCTAGCCGAGGCCTGGGACTTCTGCTCTCACCACCTGTGCGTGGGGACAGGGTGGGGTGAGTGGGGCTTCCGCCTGGGGCTGTTCACAGGCATGGCAGCCCCTCCCTGTGCTTGGTGCGTGGGCACCATCAGACCTCTGAGTCAGGCAGAATTTGTGATCTCATTTCAACCCCATTCTAGCCCTTGGCGGCTGTTCCATACACCCATTTTACAGAAGGGGAAAGTGAGACTGGGACTGCATGGTGACCCAGAGAAATGGAAGTCCTTTTGTTAGGGCTGTTGTCCCTCTTGATTTGTGTGGCCACCTGACCTTACCCATGCTTGTGGGCATCAATGGGGCAGCTGGCAGAGACTTGTAATTAGCCTGGGGCCTAGCATCCTGCCCAAGGCCGTGGGGTTCTTTGCTGAGGCTTTTGTGGGACAGAGGTAGGCTGTGAAATGTGACTTTTTCCACAGGTGGGGAGGGGCTCTCTAAGGGGCTCAGGGTGGGGGTGTCCTGGCAGAGTTCAGTGTGACCTGGGGCACAGGTCAGATGCTAGTGGGATTCTGGGCTGGCTAGGTCTCTGGCTGCTGTGGGAGGCCTAGAGGCATGTTGAGACTTGCCAAGCTGAGAGTCGCAGGAGACCGCCAGCCAGCGATGGCACCAGGCCCAGAGGTGGGGCAGTGGTCAGCGCACAGGTGTAATTCAGCTCAGCAGCTCTGAGTCACGTCAGGGTCTTTCAGCGCAGGAAGGTGCCACATGGGGTGCACGCCAAGGAGCCTGTGGTGTGTGCCCAGGGCAGGCAGGACATGCGCAGGACACCCAGCACGTGAAGCCACGTCCCATTGGGCCTTCCCAGACACTCCAGGGCCAGGAGGTGCTTGCTTGCTCCCACTCTGCAGACTGCGTGGGTGACCCCTGAGGCTGTACTGCTCGGGTCGGGTGGTTGGAGAAGAGTTTGTAGGCCTGTGTCTGATGTGGCCCTCCCCCTGGGCAGCCTGCACAGGGCTGAGCACGAGTCCATGTGCTTCTGGAGTTTTCCATGCTAAGGTCTGTTGGGTTGTGTCTGCCCGCTGTGGCTTTATGACTTGGGTTTCATGGTTAGGAGCCGAGGCATTCCCTCCCCCCAGTCAGGCAGGCCTGCTCCCTGCGCAGGAGTTGAGCAGGTGTGGCGATGTGGCAGGTCTGTTGGGGTTCCACAGCACCTGGCCTCTGTGTGTGTTGGAGTGGGTATCAGGGTCACTGTCGCACACTAGGAAGCCACGGCGTCTGGGGTGGGGCTGGGCAGTTGCTCCAGGTGGCTGCTGCTGGACCTCTGGATGCGGCATGTCCCGGTGGGCTGCTGGGTGGGCAGTGGCCATTCCTGGGGAATCTCCCCTTCCTGTGTCCTGTGACCCACTGCTGCCCCCTGCCTGCAGGTGTTGCCCCAGTGGGAACCCTGGCCCTTCGGGACACTTTTGCTTTCATGGGCCAGTGTGAGGTGCAGGAACCTGGGGCTGGTGGGGTTGGCGTGGCTACACAGAGCACTGTGGAAAAGGGAGAGACAGACACAGCACAGAGCTTCAGCAGGAGAGAGAGTGAAGGCTTCCTTGTGACAATCCCAGTGAGTAAATAAAAAGTGTATCCTCCCTCTTAAAGTGACCCCCAACACACACACACACATGCAGTCATGCAGCCGGCCAGCATGCATTCCAGGCTGGGACGGTACACGCTGCAAAGAGCACAGAATGCTGAGCAGCTCCGCCACCTCCCCCACGCCGGCAGTGAGCTGCTCCTTTCTTGGGCTCCTTGTGGAGCTCGTTTATAACCCCAGGCAAGCCACAAGTTTCTATTCTTGTTTTGTCCTGTGTCCCTGCTGGCAGCTGGCTCTTGGGCTCCTGTTAGCAGTGAGCCGCCACCCTGTTTCTTCTAGTCCTCCTGGCCAGGAGTGGCAAGTGTGTATTCAGGCCCTGCTGGCCATGTGGCTGTGCTAGATGCAGCCCCAGATAGCTCTGTCTCAGGGGTCTCTTCCCCACCCCCACCTCAGGCCTGCCAGGAGAACAGATGGTTTTTCTAATCTGTGGGGCAGCTCTTGATATAGTTCAAGTTATTCATATGTCCTTGTGTTCTGTTCATTTCTGCTTTTAAAAGTATGGCGTCATTGGCAGAGTGGCAAGTTCCTGTTTGCCTGTGCTTTGAGTCCTGGTTGGCTGTTTGTGTTCTGACTTTGACATTGAGCGTTACTGAATTAGAGCGTGTACAGCACACACTTGACTCCTGTAAGTTGAGTGTGTAGCTCCGTGGCCTGGAGACCCTGGAGCCGTTCAGCAGCCGGCAGTCTGCTGTGCCACATTTGGACCACCCCAGGAGGTGTGACTGCCCCCCGGAAGCTACCTGCTGCGTGCTGTGTCCCTCAGCGTCCTCAGCAGCATGTCCCGCTGCAGGTGGAGTCAGACGAGGGTCTGGCCCTGTACTGCACACGGGTCCTTCGAGGTCCACACATGCCGAGGCCCAGGCTGGCGCTGCGCTCTGGTTCTTAGTCCTGCTCTGCCATGGGGGTGAACCACCTGTGATCATCTGCTTCTGTGGATGGGACTCCAATGTTTGCAGCTCTGGGTGCTCCCAGCAGTGTGCCTGCGAGTCCTCATTGCCCCTGGGGGTCACCTACGTGAGGTCATGGGCTGTGACAGGAATGCTGGCACAGTATTCTGAGAAGCCACAGGGGCCATGTGCCATGGTGACAACACCATTTTGCCCGCCTCTCCCTGCTTTGGCCATGTATTCTTTTATCATATCAAATTAGTTGTTTCTCGTATTTTTATTTAGGAGCATTGTCCTGTCCCTTGATTCCTTCTGGGCTGACACTGTGGGCTTTATTCTGTGTGTAGTCGCCCTGTGAAGGGCCACAGCAAGCCCTGTTTTCAGCGTAGCTGTCTGCTCAGAGCTCTGTCTTGGCTTCTCTGATTTCACCTTTGGTAGCTGCTGCTGCCTCGGGGTCCCAGGCCCCCCATCGTCACAGAGGTACAGCCCCTCCAGAGCTCTCCAGCCATCTCCCTTGTTCATTTTTGCTTTCATGAACGTGTGGAGGGGGCGTGCTGCTGGCCCTTCAGAAGGGGGAGGCGTTTGTCGCTGGGGAAGGATCTGAGGTTTGCCCCATGACTCGGTGCTCAGCAGTTAGCTTGGTTCCACTCTGCCCTCCTGTCAGGACATGGCTACCTGCTGTGATGTTGGCTCCTCTTGTTGCTGGCCTGCCTTCCTGCTCTGAATGCAGATGGGTGGCAGGGTGGCTGGTGGAGGTCGCTTACACACAGCCAAGCTGCCAGAGGTCCTTTGTGGGCGTTGTGGCTTCAGCCACAGGTACTGCCTTGGGCCCCAGTGCATTGGCCAGGAGCTCAGCAAACCAGCACCCTCTGCAGCTGGTTTCAAGTCCCTTAACCCTGCAGACAAACCTGTGGCTTTGTGCAAAGGAGAGGTCCAGAAGGTCAACGGGCCTCGAGCTGCCAACAGGCACAGGCAGCGGGATTCTAGCCAGGCATGTCCAGGCCCTCAGTTACATTTCTCTCCAGCCTTGCTGGAAGCTAAGAGGCCTCAGTGCGTACCATTGGCCGTGGCCCTGTGGATGATGTGGTGAGACCAGCCTGTCACAGTTGTGGGTCTTATGGACACTGCTGTTGCAAGGGAGAGCCCAGCTGCTTCCTCCTGGGGCCACAGCTAGCTCCAAGCCACCATCTACCTGCCCCAGACCCACATGTTTGCTCCTGCTTGCTGCCACCCAGAGCCTGTGGGCTGCAGTAGCGTGGCCTTGGACCCCTGCCAAGCCCTGTGTGCCTTAGAAAGGTCCCTTGACTTGTTAGACAAAGAATTCTCTTTGCGCTGAGCTGCAAATAAGGCAGCTTCCCAAGTCCCGTCCTGAGTGTGTGCTGGCCGGAATACATACCACAGAAGCAAAATGTTTGTTTTCCAATTGTGTGAGCACCAGGAGGCCCCCTGGCGTCGGCCCTACTCCCTGTGTCCAGGCCAGCCATCTGCCAGGCTGGGCTGCTGCAGAACTGTGCAAGGGATGTATGGCATGTAAGCAAGCATGGCAGGGAGGTGGGTGTGTGCCCAGTTTGCCCATCACGTGCAGGTCCTTGGGAAACATTTGTTGGTCCCTACATAGTGGAGCGGAAGCAGGGCAGGCTTCCCCCCTCAAGATCCTTAGGGCCACCCCCCTCCCATGTGCTTCCAGGACCTGTAGTCACCAAGAACAGCGAGGGTCCAGGGATGAACCAGGGTGCTCACGGGGCTCAGGTGATGAGGCTGCCTGGCTTCTCACCTGTGCCTGAGGCTGGCACTTCCCTTTGTGCAGAGGGTGGGGAGGTGGCCAGGTTGGGGAGCCAAAACCCAGCACTTCCCAGAACTGGGAGGAACCCATCATGGCCTGCGCAGCACCGGAAGAGGCCCTGCCTGGGTTGTGACAGGGTGCAGCCCGGGTGCCTGAGAAGCCTGCTGGGGCCTGAGGAGTGAGTGCCCAGGGAAGGCTGACCTGGAGCTGGCCAGCACCTGCCTGGCTGTTTCCCCGCCCTGACCCCGGCAGCCCTGGGGAGGAGTCCCTACCCTGTGGCCCAGCCCCCACAGTCCCTGGGGCTGGAGCCGTGGCTTCCGGTGTGTGCGGCTTTCATGCAACCTTCAGATTTACCAAAGATGGATTACAGATAGGCCAAAAATATGCCTGTGCCTTTAAAAAAAAATTCTAAAAAAAACCCACAGGAAACCATATGCCCTGCTGCCTGGGTAGTTTGTGTGCCACTGTCCAGCAGTCGTGAGACGTGGAGTTTCCAGGCCATTAGCCATACGTTCTCCTTGCATGGTATTCTCCTGATAGAGAATTCTGGTCTCCTGTTAGCATCTCTCTCAGAGGAGGAAATCCCCCCACTGTGCCAGGGCCTGCGCCTGCCGTGTCCAGCAGGGTGGCTGCAAGGCCTGTCTCCCCGGCCTGTGGTTTGGGCCTGTTGGGGCTTCGCTTTTCAAGAGGCTTGCTAACACCCTCTCCCAACAAGGGTTGTGGGATTGGACCATATTGGGGAGCAGTGGCCGAGGGGACAGCCCTCTGGTCTGGGAGGGATGCAGGCCTTGGGGACACACTGGTGGCAGGCAAGTGCTGGGGGCAGGAGCGCTGGGTTTCCAGCATGCCACTACCCAGCACAGGCACCCTGGCAGGGCCTGGCAGCTGGCTGCTGGCTGGGCTGCTCTTCAGGAAGGGCTGGTGGTGCTGCTGAGCCCCAGGGCCTTGGATGAGGCCCCGCGAGGGCTCCTGTGAGAAGGTGCGGGGAGGAGCCCCACACGGAGGTGGTGCAGGGGACTGGGTGTGGTGGTAGAGGTCAGCCTCAGCCTGGAAGCTGCTGCTGCCACAGCAGGGCAGCAGAGCGGGTCCTCCAGGGAAGAAGGATCCACCCAGGCTTGATAGTAGCCCTGGGGGTTGGTGGTCCCTGCAGCGGCTGGCGAAGCAGCCCAGTGAGCTGGGGTTGGCCTTTGGCAGGTCCCTGTCTCCAAACTTACCTCCCCTCTCATGGGTAGGGGAGGCTGCTGCTCTGCCACCTTCAGACCCACCCCACAGATGGTTGGCCTTGGCCTGGCCCTGCTTCTCCACGTGTGAACATGTGCTGGAGTGGGTTACCCACAAAGCCTGTGGCGCTCTGGTATAGACAGCTGTTGGATGGCCAGCATGTGGGTGATGTTGCGTGGGCTTGGGCCCTGGATTTCAGCTCACAGATGGGAAGCAAGGCCTGGGCCTCCCTGGGCTCTGTCTTCCCGAGTAGGGTCAGTGGGAACAGGTGACCGCAGAGAATGGCGCTGCTGCTACCATGGCAGTGGGTTGGATGGGAGAATGCATCCTGGAGCAGGCTGCCACTGCTTTTCTGAGGCTGGGGGTGGTCTTGTTGGATTACCCTTGACATGTAGCCCAAGACCCCCAGGACAGTTCCCACTGAGCTCCTTTGGGAGGAGGGGACACTTGGGCCTGAAGCCACAACTTGACCTTGAAAGGACGCATTCCTGTGGCTCTGGAGCTTGACTGTGCTGTGGTATTACCAGCACGAGCCCTGGGCGGAGCTCACACTGCCCACTATGCTGTCACGTTCCTGCCGGCAGGTGGGGTATGAGCCCAGGCTCCTGGTTGTCGGCATGGCTGCACCAGGGAACAGCTCTGAGAGGGATTCTGTTGAGGGACATAGCAGCTTGTGGTTTGCCTGTGACAAGATTTGCCAACCTCATGACTTATTCTGCACGGAAGGGCCCAGTCACTGCAGAACGGAGGAGATGTGGCCCCAGGGTGCTTGTCAACCCCCTGCCTGGCCTCCCAGTCTGCAGTGGAGATGCCAGGTGTAGGGCAGACTGGCACAGCCCAAGGCTGAGGCTGCCTGTGCAGCTGGGTGGGGCCTTCAGTACCTGCTTCCATTCTGGTCTGTTCCCACTGCTCCAGCCAAGTCTCTCCCAGTTCTTCAGCAAGGTTCCAGCAGGGCTGAGGTCTGTCCTCCCCTCGGCCCTTTCATGATCTGATCCCCAAAGACCCCCCACTCCTTGTCCTGTGCCAGCCCGTGAGGCCTGGGGGTCACACCCTTGGCATGTGCACCAGGAGTGGCATCTGGGTGCTTACAATACAGCAGTCACCCACTGCCTACACCTGCTGCTGACTGGGTGAAGGGAGACTCGGGGACGGGGGCGAGCATGGCACCCATTCCTTCTGAGTTCCCCAGGCCGTGGGGAGGTGAGACCGGGAGCTCTGAGGGCTTGCCTTGTAACCTTTTTCTTCCTCTCCCCCACAGAACGGACACACCTTCAGCAGCCTCAGCTGTCTGAGTGGGGCCATGGACGACAGTGGCCCCCGAGCCTGGGCCGCCCTCCTGGCAGCCTCTGGCCCAGGAGGCAGGACCCCTGCTGGCACACCCGTGCCCTCCTCCTCGGATGACCCCCTTGCCTGCCAGGAGGAGCTGCTCTGTGAGGAGTCGGACGGCTGCACCTTGGACGAGGAAGGCAGCAGGAGGCTGGAGCCAGCCCCGGGCTGGCGGGACCGTGGGGCTGCCGGGAAGGGCCTCTGCTCGCTGGATGGCGAGCTGGACATTGAGCAGATAGAGAACAACTGAGGGGCCTGGGCCCCGGGCGCGCCAGGCGCAGCACGGCCTGCAGGTTCCCAGTCCCCAGCAGCTGGCCTGGCTGTGCCACCGGCAGAACGCCTGCTCTCAGCAGCTTGTCGAGTGTGTCGGCGTCCGGGTCCCTGAACTACTGTAGCCCTTCGAGCAGCTTTGTGAGTGGGGTCTCTGCCCCTCATCCTCATGGCTGTGGGGCAGAGCTGGGCACCGCCCGCCTCCTGCTAGGAGTACTGTAGGCAGGCCCTGCTCGGCCACGCTCAGGTCCGCTGCGGGGACACCGCCTTCAGCCCCCTTCCCTCAGTCTGTGCCGTGCCTTCTCTCCCAGGTCTCCCTGCTTCAGGCTTGGGAAGGTGGAGATGCTCCTTCTGTATCAACAGCAGAACCATTTGGCCTTAATTCCACTTGTGGGAGGCTGAGGCTCTCAGAGGGTAGGCCCAAGGCCCGCCTTGGGGGGTGGGGGACGGGGCTACCCTGGGGGCGTTAGAGCCCCGAGAGGCAGGCCGGAACCACAGAAGGGCGAGCAGCTCTGTGGAACTCCTGGGCCTGCTGCACACATACAACCTGCTCAGGCCCTGGCCACAGCCTCAGCCCAAACCCATCCCCCCTCAGCCTGCCCTGGGGACACTTCACAGGGATTCTGCTTTCTGGGTCTCAGTGAATTTGCGGTGTTCTGCACTCACCGACATGGTCGAGGCTTGGGTCAGCACTCGGCTGCCTCCAGTGGGTAGGCCACACTGCAAGTGTGGGTAGCTTCTTTAAAGCCAGCCACCGGCGATGGCCCAGTGGATGTGCTGGGGCTGGCCGTGTCCAAGTGGGGACCTCCACTGGGGCCACAGAGGCCATAACTAATGCAAGCAGGAGCCCTGGGTGGAGAGCCTGGCACCTGGAGTGGCCGCACCGGGACATAGTGTCCACGCCAGCCAGGGAGGGGTGGGCACGGCCAGACCCTGCAGCCTCACCTGCTCTGACTGCCTTTCCAGTGGTAGACGCTGGCCACAGGGCAGTGAGGCAGCTCTGCCAGCCCCAGGGACACCGCAGGCAGAAGCCATCCCGGCCCCAGGTCATCCCATGTGTATCCAGGCCAGGTTCTCCCCAGGGGCAGCAGCCTCTGCTGGGGAGACGGCCTTCAGCTGACTCCAGGCAGGGAGCAGGAGCCTTCTCAAAAGCATCCCCATCTTCTGCTGAGCAGCCCCAAACAGCAGCCCATGATCTCGGAGCGGGAGGTCCCCAGGCTTTCCTGTCCCCATGGGACCGGGTGGGGCTGCCTCCCCTCCTGCAGTGGTTCCCGCTGCTGCTCGTGGCAGGAGCCTGGCTTTTTCCTCAGCCCTGTCCATGCATGCTGCCTCTGGGGAGCCGAACACCCAGCGGGGTGGCTGTACCCGGCCGTCCACCTGCCAGGGGCCCCAAGGCCAGGCAGGTTGGGGCTGAGGGGCTTCTGTCCCACAGTGGGCCCGGCAGGCTCGGGGTCGTGCCTCGCCATGACAGGCTCACAGCCTCTTGCCTTACTTGTGGCTGGCAGGGCCGGAGCCTGCCTGCACACGTATACACATTCTCACCCTCAGAAAGCCTTACTTTTCAACACAACTTCTGTAGCAGGAAAGTTTTGTGAATTTGTATGCTGAAAGAAAGTTGAAGGAAAAGTTTGAGTTCAAGAGGAAACATGCCAGTTTCCAGTTGGGTTTCCCCAGTGCAGGGGTGTGATCTGTGGCTCTTGCTGCCGCCGCCCGTCCCAAGTCCATGGACCCTGCACACTTCCACCTAGGTGCCAAAGGTCACAGGGGGCCGTGTGGCCCCTTCCGGGCTTGCCCACCACTGCCCCCAGGACCTGGGCCCTGACTGGGCTGGCCAGCGCCGCACCTCACCACCCCATGCTGCTGACAAATCCCTCTGGGCGGTGCCAGTAAAGGAAACAGGTCTCTTGAGAGAGAAGGGAGGTTTTGTTTAAAGCAGGTGGATGTGGAGATCTTGTAGCCTAGGTAGGGTAGTCCGACCCCTCTAGCATAGTCTCTGGCAAGTGAAGTGTTTTCAGTGCGTGGGGAGACGCCTGGGGCTCGGCTGGCGGAGGGCATGCAGGCAGTCACCTGGGCTCAAGCGAGCTTCTCTGAGCCAAGCTCGGGTGCTGCCACAGCCTGAGGAGGCACAGTGAGTGGGCAGCAGTGCTGGGCCAGCCCCTGCAGGGCGCATCCTGCCCACACCCCGCTGCAGCCTGTGCCCTGCACGCCTGCCACGACTGTCTTGCACTAGAGTCGCTCTAGTCTCTCAGGAATTTGCTTGTTACTTTTACTGTGTAAATAAACCTTCCTGGTTCAGCACCCAGCTGCCTGGAGCCGGTTGTGTTTGTTGGGTGCGGGGAACTGGCAGGTCTACCACCTTCCACCTGAGCGGGGCACGGACCAGGTCCTTCTGTCCCACCAACTGGAGTACTGCAGGGGGCACAGCTGCCCCAGCCTGCTGTGGGTGGGGTCCCTCCAGCCAGGAGCTGGGGACCCTGTGTTGGCAGAGGGTGACACCCTGTCTCTTATCCCCGAGTGTGGAGCAGGGACAGTCCAGCCACGCCCAGCAGGATGGCCTGCTAACCACCCCCAGGGTAGCTAGGGAGGCCTCGGCTGGGAGGAGGCTGGTGTCCAGCTGCTGTCCACACTGAGCTCCAGGGTGGCCGTGGGCCTTGGGTGAGCATGCACAGGTTTAATTCCCACACCTGCTGCCTACCTGGTATAGCCGTGGGGTCCTGGCGCTTCTCGGACTGAGGCTCAGAGCAGTCACCATGCCAAGCTGCATGCAGAGCAAGTCTTTTTAAACCAAACGGAATCTGGCTGCTGGGGTGGGGAGGTGGTCCTGGATCCCAGGCTGGGCATGGCCCCCTTTGTCAGTTCCCTGTGGCTCACCCAGGAGATGCTGCAGCAGGCAAGGCACTTGCCTCTGCCCGATTCCTGCACGATTCCTGCCTGTTCCAAAGGAATCCTGGTGCAGCTTCCCATCTGCCCTGGAGCCTCACAGAGGGACAGCAGGTTGCAGTGCCTTGCTTGGGCTGTGTGGTTTGGTCCTTGGGTGCCTGCTTCCCGCTAAGAGACAGGCATGTGGGGTGGGGTGGGGTGGGGTGGATGTCCACCCAGCAGCTAGGACGCCCACACCCCTTTGGGCCTGGGTCCAAGTCTCAGCTCCACTCTCCATTCTGGCTTCCTGCTAGTGCATACCTTGCCCAGCAGCAGGTAGGTGATGGCCTAAGTACCTTGGCCCCGTCACCTACCTGGGAGAGATGGGCATCTGGACGGTGAGCCAGCAGATGGGCAATCTTCCGTCCCTCGCTCTCTGCCTTTCAAATAAGAAGAGGACCATGCAGGAGTCGCACCTGTCAGCCACCAACTTCTCCAAGGAGGTCCAACAAGCAGGTCCAGGCGTGAGCTCGACCCGCCTGTGTCCAGCCTGCACTGAAGGCAGGTGAGCAGCAGTCCGTGCCAGCAGACATCACACCAGGTGTGGAGGTCTCTGGCCACACCTTGTCCCCAGCCTCGTGTCACAGAGCACCACCCCCTCCTGAGGCTCTAGAGTCCCCAGGGAGCCCCAGGGATGGGGAGCCATGTGGGCCCCAAGGCAGTTTGTAGGAGGCTGGCGCCAGCTGGGCCAAATCACAGTGGCTTTGAGTTGGGTTTTCCCCAGGTGGCACCCTGAGACCACTCCTGCCAGCTGCTCTGCTGGGCACCGAGGCCCAACCCAGGCTGGCACTTGTCCTGGTCTCTGTGGGAGAAGTGTCCAAGGGGTGTCTCAGAGCCTTCAGCCCACAACTCCAACCCTGTGGCCAATGGCTTCCACAGTCTCTGACCCAAGAAGTCTTCACCAAGTCTTCCTGGGAGACAAGGAGAGACCCAAGCAGCCACAGCTAGGCCCTTGCTGGGAGTGACCCCACCAGGTGGCTGACAGGACTGCTGTGGGCAGCTCCATGGCTTTAGGGGAGCAGCAACCCCCCCCCCCCCGCAGGGCTCAGTGAAGCAAAGCCTCCCACTTCAGGCTGAACCCCATGGCTCCCCACGGGCTAGGCTGGGCCTCAGGGCCTGGCCTCTGTGCTAGCAGAACTCTAGGGGTGTGGGGGCAGGGCCCACTCACAGGTTTCTGCTTATCCCCTTACCATGACCCTGGGTAAATTACTTTCTCTCACTGCGCCCGAGTCTTTATCTATAAAATAAGAATAACAGTGAGCCTGCTGGGGGCAGCTTGTTATCCCTGCCCTCTGCAGAGGGCACAGTGCTGGCATTGGTAGAGGAAGACCAGAGGACCTGTGACTCCCCTCCTGGTCCTGCTGTCTGCCCAGCCCCCCGGCAAGTGTACCATGCATCTGGGCATCTTCTGGCTAACCAGTGGCACCAGAGACTCTGACCGGGCCAGTGGTCACTCCTCCTAAACAGACTCGGCCCCTTTGCTGCTTATGTTAGAGTCTGCAAGTGCCTGGCTCTGCTGGCTGGCAGCCATGGCATGTGGCTGGATGTTGGGATTCTGGGCCAGGGGTTCCTCCTCGCCTGCTCCCATGGGTGACAACCCCACTGGGCAGGACCGAGGGTTGCTTCCACAGTGGGTGCAGAAGCAACACAGCCATCACGTTTGCCCTTCAGCTGACTGACCCTGAGGCTTGGTGACAAAGTCACCCCAGCTTGGTCCACAAAGTCCTGCTCACTGCTTCCTGGCCTTGGGGCGCTCAGCCAGCATGGCTGCCCAGGTCACCTTGTCTGGAAGGAGTGGGTTCACAGGTGTCCAGGGACTCTGGCACCCTGCAGGACCTGCTCAGGTCCCAGTGTCCCTCCCCAGCAGGCAGAGCCTGGTGCCAAGGGTGCTGCTGCAGGCCAAGTTTATTGGGGTGTCACTTCCTCCCGTAGGTGCAGGGCGTGACACACTCTGGCCTGGCCAGGTTGCATGGTTAGCGCCCCTCCCAGCAGGAAGCACAGCCCCAGCATCCTTCCACAGAGGCCAGCCATTGTTGGGAAGGCAGAGAGCTCACTGGCCATGCTGAGCGGGGGTGTGGGGGCCCCCTAGTCCTCCCGGCCCCCCGCACACGTGCAGATCTGATGCAGACAGTGGGCGGAGCCTGCTGCGGGCATGACGCTAGGTTCAGTGTTCTGGGACTTGGCGCTCCCCGAGGCACCTTCCTGCCTGAGCCCGCGGGTGTCCCTGCCCATCAGCCCAGGCAGGGAAGCTGGAGCGTGAAAGGGACACCCATCTGTCCAGGAGGCTAGGTGGTGTGGGAGGAAGGGTGGCCCTCACCTATCTGCACAGGGCAGAAGGTGGGGGGTGTGGTCAGGGTGGGAGGAGATAGAGGCCACCCCGCCCCCATGCGTCACTTGTGTGCGTGCTGCAGCAGCAGGTCCACAGCTTCGGCCAGGTTGTCCACATACCCATCGGCCTGCACTTCTGGATGGCGCTCATCGCTGGGCCTGCACAACAGAGTGATGGTTAGTCAGGGCACTCGCTTCCTGCAAAGCCACACCCTGGGGGCTGCCAGGAGCTGCCCTGGCCCTTGGGCTCATGGGGAGGGTCAGGGCAGGACAGGTTCGGGCTGGGGGGACACCAGTACATGCCAAGACCCCAGACAGGAGGAGCTCATTCCTGCCTGTGGATCCTGGTGACCGAGATGCATGCTAAGGGACTCGGCCGGTACTGCCTGCAAGGTCACAAGCAAGCCTGAGGCCACGAGCCAGCCCAGGTGGGGACCCTGCAGCCGAGGTCTTGAGAAAGGGGTACACAGTTCTGCTTTCCGCTCTCCTCAGGTTGGAGGGCTGCTGCCTGCTCCTGCCCTCCTGAGCTGAGGTTGCACAAGGCCAGCCAGCCTGCAGAGCCCACTTGCACCTGGCCCAAGGTGCTCCTCTGGAGGGCTGGGTGTGTGGTGCAACCTGCAGCTCACATCTCAGTGCCCATTCACGTCCCAACTGCTCCACTTTCCATCTGGCTGCCTGCTAAGGCACCTGGGAAGCAGCTTATGGCCAAGTACTTGGGTGTCTGCACCCATGTGAGAGACCCGGATGGAATTCCTGGCTCCCTCTCCAGCTTCACTCAGGCCTGGCTGTTGTGGCCACTTAGCATGAACTACTGAAACCCGCCCCCCTCATTCCACCTTTCAAATAAATATTTAAAAGAAAAAAAAGTATGTCCAATTAAAAAAAATCATTTGGTATAAATACAGACACAGGCGCATGAGCACTCCAGGCCCTGTGAGGCCCCTATTCCCTGGAGTGCCATGTCCCGCCACCACAGGGCTAGAAGTGCAGACCTGCCCGCTGGCTGTGCCAGGAGACAGGTGACAAAGGCCACTGTACCATCTGAGAGGCAGCCAGTGTCCCCCAAGCCACCTGGGTGCTCTTTACACAGTCCCCGCTCCGTGGGCACTCAGCTGGATGCATATCTGAGTCTGTCTGGTTCCACGGCTGCCAAGGAGGCCACCTTCTCTTAAAGTGAGTGCTCAGAAGGGTGAACGGTGGCCCCAACCTCCTGTGGTCTCCTCTAGTACCCACGGGGAGCCCAGGGCCTGGGCTGGCAGGTGGGACTGGGACAGGCTGCAGGAGGTAGGGGACAGGGGACACTGCCCTACAGGGACTGCCATCCAGCCGCCGAGCAGCAGGACCCATGAAGGTTTTCAAGACAACACGGGGTGTGCCTGGGGTGTGAGGGCACACTTGGAGTGTGGGTGTGTGCTTGGGGTGTAGGTGTGTGCCTAGGGGGATTGTCCACCTGGGGGTGTGTGTGGCCCTGTGCCTGGGGTGTGGATGCTCGTCTGGGGTGTGGTTCATGCCTGGGGGGTGTGTGGGTATACGCCTGGGGTGTGGATGTGCACCTGCGGTGGGCTTAGGCTATAAAGAGCAGAGCTAGCCTCTTGCAATGCGCATTCCCACTGTCACATTGCCCAGGAAGTTGGCTGCGTGATCACCCAGGGTCTCTCCACAAATGCTTCCTCCACCCACCTCCTGTTCAGCTCCTGTTGGGGCACGGAGGTGTCATTCAGCCCAGTCCCACTCCGTGTTCTCCCACGGTGCATGGAGGGAGCTGCCAGGCCCTCCCTGATGCCCTGCATGGCCCTCACACATTCCGGGCCTGGCTGGGGTCTCACTGCTGGAGGGCCTGGGGCAGAGCTGGGCAGCACTCCCTGCTGTGACAGGGGGGGAAGACACCCAGGACCAGGGACACGAGTGGTCTCACCCAGACCACCAAGTGGCAAAACAGGATTCACTCCTGGACCCTCCATCCTGACCTCCTCTGGGGAAGATGTGGGTTCCCGCCTCCATAGGCTCCCCTGCCCTCAGCTGGTGCTGCCAAGGGCCCCACCGGTGGAGCCCCATGGGAGGGGTGGCCTGAGCTTGGGGACACAGCTCCCCAGGGATTCACATGGGCCTGACACTCTCACAGCTGCCCCTTGCTGGAGACAGAACTCAGATGGGTGCCTCCCAAGGGTGCAGCCATGCACACCCAAAGCCCTGGTGACGCCCTGCATGCTCAGCCCAGCACCCAGAGCAGACACTCCCTGTATGCTGAGCACCACGAGGATGCAACCCCCGTAAGACCCACAGGTGGCTGGCAGGACGCACACCACAGTGGCAGTCATCTCTTCTAGGTGTTCCTGGTCTCAGGCGTGTCCCCATCAGCTTTGTTCAGAGGATGTGGGTGGAGCGACCTGAGCGCGCTCAATGGCAAAGCAAAAGACTGCTACAGCTGAGCAGGGACACGGGACACAGCTGCACTGTGCACACACATGCGTGTGGGAGCCCACCATGGCCAGCATGAGATTAGGGACATGGGAAAGGAGAAGGTCCCAGGTGGCCCCTGGAAGAGGGCCACAGCCAGAGCAGGGCTGCGGGCCTTGGGGTACTGGGAAGTCCCCTCCACAGGGGTGGCTGACAGAGCAGGAGAAGCTGGGCCACTCTGTCAGAGATGCTCTTTCCTTTTTAAAGCATCCCAGGTGGCCTAGAAAGGCAGGGACCCGCAGGAAGTGAGAGGTGGCCTTGCAAACACAGCGAGGAAGATGGGAAAATACCCACAGCAGAGGCCTGGGATTTAGGGCAGAACAAAACTAAACAAGAGCTTAGAGCTCCCTAGTGGCCAAGGCAACAAGGGGATCCCTGTGGGTTACACAGTCAGAGAAGACTGTTGAGGTGGCTCAGCCTACCCAGCAGCACAGACCGGGAGGGGGCCGTGTGCGCCCCACCTGGGGGCCAAGGCGCCAGAAGGGCACTTGCTACCAGAGGCTGTTCCCCCCAGACAGCATACACTTGGTCCTCTCTTGAGCCTGACAGGTGGCCCTGAGCCCTGTACCCCCTATGTCTGCCATGCTGGATGGTGCAATGTGTCTACCCAAATGTCCACCTGCTCCTGTGTTCAGAGTGGCCCCTTCTCTTTGGAGGTGGGCTAGCTGACCCTGCCTCTCCCCCTCACCCCCAAAGGCCTGCGGAAGCAGCCGCCAGGCCAGGCTGGGCTGCTGTGGCCTGGGCAGAGAAGTTTCAGAGCCCCATGTTTAACCAGCCCTGTAGCAAGACATTGCCTTCATGTCCCAAACAGCACACAGGCTGTCAGAAGACATGCCTGCAAGAGGGAGCCCGTGTTCTTGGCCCTGGAAGCCAGCTGTGTGCCCCCTCACTCACCCAGCCCAGGTCCGCAAGGAGGGCAGGGCTGCGCTGACCCATCTCTCGGGCCCACCCTCTCTGGACCCCCTCCACCCTGCCCTATCCCCACACTGGGGAGGTGGCTCAAGGAGCTGGTGTGGTAACCCTCACACGGCAAGGAGGTCAATGCCAGCTCCAAGGATCGGCGCCTTTGGACGGCCCTGAACTTGAACTTCTGCCATGTCCTGACTGACTGGGGCGGGGGGGTTGATTCTTGTGGAGGGCCTTTCACACGCAGGAGGGGGAATGACCCAGAGTCCCTCACCAAGGCCGACAGGGACCTGGGGCACAGGGCCTGCAGTGTGTGCCTACCTGCACTGCCCACAGGCATGGAAGGGTGAGCGTACCAGCCTCCTGAGTTCCCCGCGCTGCGGCAGTGCTGCCTGGCACACACTTACCAGGGCTTCCATAGGTGGGACTATTGAGGCCACAAAGTCAAGGTTATTCTCCAGACCTACCCCAAGGGACACAGTGGCCCCTCCTGGGTCTGACGGCTTGCCAGCCATGGGAGGGACATCCAGGCCAGTCCTGGCCCCAGGGCCAGATACTCGGGCGGACATGGCAAATGCCACCTGCTCTGCAGACCGTGTCAGTTCATTCGAGAGCAAGGTTAGCCAGGGTCAGTCAAGGGAGCCCTTTGGCCGGTCCTGCCATCCTGTGGACAGAAGCTCCAGGGGGCCAGCCCATCACACTCACAGTGGCTTCCTTGTCTCAATCCACAGACAGGAGGGGTGACGGGATCCGCTGTAGGTCACAGTACTTGCGGGCTTAGGCCCTGGGCCTTATGCCTGCCAGCTGGGGGCCTTTGGGATGCAACCTTTCATGGCCCAGGTGTGGCAAGAGGATGAGAGTGGGAGATGCCACCAGGGGCCACACCCCAGAGGGGTCAGAGCCCCCAGGGCCAGGCCATCAGGCTGGTGTGGCTTGGGGAGGAGGGCACAGCTGCAGTACTCATCCACTTCTAAGCAGCCTTGGCTCCTGCAGGCTGCTGCGCTCAGGGTGACTCTAGACGGAACCTTGTTTGCTCAGCCAGCATCACAGGGTTATGAAGCTGAGCCGCTGTTGTAGCAGCATCACTCTGCGGCACTCTAGTTTCCTGCAGAAAAGCTGGAAAGCTGTGAGCCAGATCCCGGCATGCAGGCCCCAGATGAGCCGGCTATGGCCCCTGGAAAGACCTGGAGGTGTCTCCAGCAGGGCACTGCCAGCTGGCATGGGAGCACTGGGGGTGGAGAGTGGGGGGCCCTCAGGGAGCAAGTGGCAATGAGACCCTATCCCCTGGACCTTTTCAGCCCAGTTCCCAATCAGGGACCCCTGAGTCACCGTCAATGCAGGGCATTCCAGAACCATGGGGCTATGTGGTGAGGCAATGCCACCCCCTCTTCAGGGTGACGAGGGGCTGATGTCCCAGCCATCAGCAATGCTCTCCTCCTGGGGGAGATGACAACCAGCAGCCGTCCCAGCCCCAGCCTCCTCGCATGCCAGCACCCCTTGCCATCCCAGCCTCCTTGCCAGGCACGGACTGGCACATCCCACAGGGCTCGTCTCCTCTGCCTGCCCCTCCCTCATCCATTTGCTTTCTTGCTGTGACGTGTCTTTCCAGGTGAACCTGCAAACCAACTTGGCCAGCATGTGTTATCAGGTGGGGAGGAGGGGAAAATGGCAGAATGACTTGCTGGTACAGACAGTGTCCCCAAACCAAGGTCCTTGGTGGGCAACGTCTGCTCTGCTCCTCAGATGCATCTGAGAGGCTGGGAAAAGCTGTCACAACAGAACAGAGAGGAGAGGAGAACAGCTTTGCTGTCTGTTGCTCACTGCAGCTCCCCGGACCTGGCAGCAGCAAGGAGGGAATGCAGCTAAAGCAGCACTCAGAGGGGAATGCATAGCACAGCACCGAGTAGGAAGGAAGGAAGGTAGGAAGCTCACAGATCAATCATCTACGTTCCTACCCGGAAAACCATACCGGGAGAACCAAATGAACACAAAGCCAGCAGTGGAAGGACTAACGCAGAGGTCAGAGCGGCCTGCAGGGGGGTCTTCAGCAAGTCCCTTCCCCTTGTTAAACTGCACTGCCTGTGGCCCGGGCTTCCGGAAGGGAGGTGCTGTGGGAAGGACATCTGCCCCCCGACAGGCCCTGCCCTCCCAGTCTCTTCCACCAGGGGGCGGTACAGACACAGGAGCGGACCCCTTTGGTGTTGGTTTTTTCCTCCTGGTCCCACCTCCCGGTCATGCACAAGTCCAGCCTGGCACGGGTCCTTCCCCCACCAGCCAGATCTGCTCTGGGACCACCCTGCCCACCTCCCCCAGCCTGGGAAAGGGACCTCTCCTAACAGGACCCTGGATACTGCACATAGAGATCTCAGCCCACCTCTGGCTAGCCAGGAAGTCAGAAGAGAAGCGGGCATGCTGGCAATCATGGTCCCCTCCTAGGGGCACAGGCCATCCCTGTGGGTGTCTGCAGCATGGGGCCTGGTCTGCGTTTTGTAGGTGGGTGGAAGCACTGGGTAAGGAATGCAGAGTCAACACCTCTGGTCTCAGGGTGCCAAGTCCAGTCCCATGAGGTTGGGGCAGGGCTGTCCCTTCTGGGGACCAGAGGGGCTGTGGTGAGGCACCTGGAGACGCTCACCATCAGCGGGGCTGGGAGTCTAGGAGAATGCTGCACTCTGGGGACACACGGCCAAGTCTGGAGGAACTCAGGACTGGGGCCCGGCGGGGGGGGGGCTCACACGGGGGCCAGTGGTGGGGGCCGCTCCCCGGAAGTTGCCTGCTTTCCCACACACATCTCACTCAGGGCACGCGACAGGATGTGCTCTCCGCCATGTCCCCTCCCCGCGGAAGGCCAGGACAGAAGGTACGAGTCCACCGCGGGGTACACCAACGAGCTGGCCACATTCCCCTCTGGAAAGCATGATGCAGTGAAACCCAGCCAGCCGCCCACCTATTTTCCTAAGGAGGGGCAGGGCGAGGTGGAAAGAACGTTCCTGAAAGGACTTGGCCTGGAAACACCAAGTTCAATGCCTGGGTCTGGCAGGACAGTTTCGAAGCCCGCCAGCCTGAGGCGCCGAGGGCTGGGCCCACGTCGGGGTGAGGAATAAGGAATTCATTCACGGCCGGCTAGGCGCACGCCATTCATGGGGGGGCTCCAGGCCAGAGGGACCTCGGGGGGCCGCGGCCGTGGGTGTCCCGAGGATGTGGGCTGGCTGACAGGCCTGTCAGGGACAGGGAAGGCCTTGCTCTGGTCACTAGCAAGGACAGACCCGGGGTTGAGGCTGGCTGGCTCTCACGCGACGAGTGCAGAACAAACCTTGGCCGCTCTGGGAAAGCCTGGACGTGCAGCCAGGCCACTGTGCTTACACCCACACCTCTGCCCTCCCACCTCAGCTCCCAGGGCACAGCGCCTGGTGGGCTTCCTGCCCCCTGCAGAGGGGCCCCCTCCCCCGGAGATGACAGCAGGCACCGGACATGGTCCATCTAAAGGCTGTTTTGTTAGCACCACACGTCCTGCACACCCAAACCCGACTGGTATGGCCATTTCTGCGTGGATATTTATGAAGTCTTGTAATTACTATTTTTTTTTTTTTTTAGTTAAAGGTTTACTTAGGGGCCAGAGCCGAGGCCTAATGGGTAAAGCGGCCTAGAAGGGCAGCAGATGGCCCAAGCACACGTGGCCCTGCACTCACGTGGGAGACCTGGAAGCAGCTCCAGCCTCCGTGACGCCCTCCCGGCTCCTCCCTCAGCTCGCACCTGCCTGTCTGTACGTGGCACTTGGGTGGGGGTGGCAGGCAAGCAGGAGAAAGGTGACACTGCGGGGGCACCTGTGCTGTTCTCGCTGTTCTGCTGCGGGGATGGCACCCCCTTACGCCCCCTCGGCAAACATTTCAAATTTATTTTTTTTTCCAAAACTCAAAGTAAGTTTCTATCACACTTGAGACACAGTGACCACAGCAGAGGCAGAGAGGCAGACGTAGAGACAAAGGGACAGGGCAGGGCTCAGAGGGGCTGGGGTGCGCTGTGCCACACGACTGGGTGCTCTTGGTCCCCCAGCTTGGAGCACGGGGGGTGAGGACAGCCAAGGGGCACTCTCCACATGGTTACCTTAACTGGCTCAGGTTTCTCTGCCTTCAGCCCTGGCTGTGACCGTGACCGCGTCCCCGGTGGCGGTCCATGGTGGGACCAGAGCAGGGGAGCTGGGCAAGTTCCTGGCTCTGCTCATCTCCCTCTCCAGCTGCCTCCTGGTGACCCTGAACAAGGCCAACTTGTCCCAGCGCCAAGAAGTGACACAGGAAAGGACCCTGAATTCCTGGACGTGAGCAACCACCCAGGAGGCACTGTGTGGGTGCAGTGCTTCCCTGTTGGAGACAAGAGGCAAGACTGAGGCTCCAAGAACAGGTCTGCCCTGGCACGCAGGGTGGATGTGCCAACTGCCAGCCGCGGGTCCTCTCTCACAGCCAAACTCGCTTCTCAGACCTCAGGGCGCCCTCCCTCACCGGTTCAGGAGTCTCAGTGGGTGTCACCTATGGTGGGTTGCTGGGGGTGGGTTCAGGAGTCTTAGGGGGTGTCACCTATGGTGGGGTGTCGTTTGCCAACACCCGTGGAGGGTGCATGTGTGGGGTAGGCACCGCTGCTGGCCAACACAGGGTTCCTGGCTAGACTTCCGAGTCACTTTGGACAGTCTTCCTTCTCAGCTGGCAGGGGAGAGGGGACAAAATGGTGTGCCAGGAGTGCGGGGTGAGGCCCGGCAAGAAGGGCCAGTGTGTTGGCTCAGTTGACTAATCCTCCACCTACAAGTGCCAGGGTCTCATATGGGTTCCTGTCCTGGCTGCTCTACTTCCCATCCAGCTCCCTGCTTCTGGCCTAGAAAGTCAGCAGAGGATAATTTAAAGCCTTGGGACCCTGCACCCACGTGGGAGACCCGGAAGAAGGTCCAGGCTCCTGGCTTCGCATCAGCTCTGCTCTGGTCACTGTGGCCATTTGGGGAATGAACCAACAGACAGATGCATCTCTCCTCCTCTCTGTAAATCTACCTAGACTCCTGTCTGGCGTCCCCAGCTCTGGCTGCTGTGGGCACCTGGGGAATGAACCAGCAGATGGAAGCTGGCTTTGCCCCCACTCCCCACCTTTTTCTTGTTCTTTCAAATAGATGCAAATGGACATATACTTTTTCTAAAGACAGGTCCCCAGACCAGATCCACACCCCTCTGCACCTGCCATCCCCCTGGTGAAGTGGGAGCTCACGTCCTCTGTGGGGAGGATGGCAGGAGATGTGTGCAGACGATGCCAGCTCCCTAACTCCACCAGCACAACCACAGGCATCTGTTCCTGGTGCGCTGCTCACTACTGCTCCGAGAGCCAGTGCCCGACAGCCCCTGCTGCCCCACACTTCCACAGGCGCCACGCTGGGTCTCCATGCCCCCAGAACGTGCTGGCTTTGCAATAAACATTTTGAGACCGTCGCTGATCCGCACGCAACTGTAATAAATTCACTCGTTACGCAGCTCCCCCAAGCTTACCATCCGGCAAAATGAGAGAACATCAGACCACAACTGGACACTACCCCCACTGGGGACCCGCACACACCACCCTGCAGCCACCGCCCTCCAGCCCTGACACCCTCTGCCATGCCTGCCAACCTTGGATCTGTTTCTTATCAGGCCAGTTGTGTCATACGGGGGTGGGCTTTCCTGCTGCGGGCCCCCTGCAAGTCAGCAGAGGCTCCCAGGCCCCTTCTGGCCGCTGCTGAGTACTCCCCCCAGTGCCGAGGCACAGTTGGCTCACTTGCCTGCTGAAGACCCCATGGCTGCCCACGGCCTGCTGGTGGTGACTAACGGCAGCCCGGAAGTGCCAGCGCCATCTTGGGGCACGTTTATGCTTGGACTGTTAAGAAACCACTACACTGCCTTCCAGAGTGACAGGGCTGACCTGCCTTGGCACCTGTACCCGAGACCTGCGTCCTTGTCATCCTTGCCTGTACTTGGAACGTCAGCCCTTCCCGCGGCCATGCAGAGACGGCTTGGTGGGGGCTTAGTCTGCATTCCTCTAATGCAGCCTGCTGAGAGGAACAGCCTTGGACTTGCTTCCTTGTGATCTGTGCACTCCCATTGGAGAGACGACTGGTCACGGGCTGAATCAGGCACGGTGCGCTGTTTGAGATGATTGATGATAATGAAACACTAACTTAAACATTTTTTGTTGGACAATCAGATTTGCAGAGAGAAAGAGAAACCAAGAGAAATATCTGTCCACTGGTTCACTCCCAAAGTGGCCTGAGCTGATCTGAAACCAGGAACCAGGAGCCACCCTCTCCCACTGGGGTCTCCCACACGGGTGCAGGGTCCCAAGGCTTTGGGCCGTCCTCCACTGCTTTCCCAGGCCACAAGTAGGGAGCTGGATGGGAAGTGGGGCAGCTAGGATATGAACCTGCACCAATATGGGATCCCAGCGTGTCCAAGATGGGGACTTTAGCCACCAGGTTACCACAACAGTCTCTAAATTAAACATTTTAAATGGGTGATGACTTTTTAGCAGTACACACATTTGGGGGCAGGCACGTGGCACGGTAGTTAGCATGCCGCTTGGGATACCTGGATCCTTTTATCAGAGTGCCCAGCTCTGCTCCTGTTTCCTGGCTCCTCTAATGCACCCCCTTGGAGGCAGAAGGTGATGGCTCAGGTACTTTGGTGCAAGCACCCGAGTCAGGGCTCCTGGCTTTGGCCTGGCCCAGCACCAGCTGCGGCTCACCTTCCCCGGAGTGAAGCCAATGCAAGACCTCTGTCCCCCGCCCCCACTCTGCCTTTCACCAAACTGGATTAATGTGGAAAGGGGTATCTGCTCCTCCTCCTCAGCCTGCTCTTCCTCTGGCCTGGTGGGTTACCTCTATTTTCTATGTTCAAGTTCCTTCTGTTACTCCCACGATTCTGGAGCCAAGCCCATCCATTAAGGTTTTTATTTCAGCTCTTGCATTCTCCAGCTCTCTTCCTTCTTTCTCTGCTGTGTCTGTACTTGCTTGTGGAGTCTCTCCCAAGCCTGCCTTACACACCTATCCTGCAGCTGTCAGCACAGGGCTGGGACCTTCTGACAGTCCTTCCTCACACGGAGTGAGCTTTGCTTGCCTCTGGGAGGGACAAGTGTTCCTGCATGGAAACACTAGACATTTTGGGAATGTGGGATGGAGTTAACGTAAGCATTTGGGTTCAGTTGGCTATTTTTAGGACATTTCTTGGGTAGGAGACCAGCCCATGTCAGTGTCAGGTGGGTGGGTCCAGGCTCACTCACGTGACCTCTCATGACGCTGAGCAGAGGCGGACAACTGAACTGTGGCTGGAGAAAGCAGGGAGGTTCCCTGTGACACCCCCACATCAGAGGGAATGTGTGTGATTGTGTAAGAGACGGATGGCGAGCATGTGTGTAAGGCAGAAAAATGTGCATGAGAGCGTATGTGTAAGAGGGTCAGAGCGGAAGGGGAACTATACCAGACGGTGTGTGTAAGAGAAACAGTGTGAGCAAGTGTGCAGAGACGCTCCCTGCTACCCTGGGGTCCACACGTGGTCTTCCTTACTGCCCCACCACAGCCAAGCCCTGTGGCCTGATTGATATGGGGCTGTGTGCAGCCTGCCTGGTCCTTGTCTTAACCAGGGGTGCGGGCTGTGGAACACGCCAGGCCAGACACACCCACACAAGTCTTGTGGCCTGGACCCCGGCAAGGCACCTGCAGGAGGCACTTGACACTAACGCTTGATGGCTCTGTGAGCCACGAGTGACGCGGTGCATGTCCGAATGGCAGCACCCTGGGGCCCCAGGTCTGCGCTCTGTCTGGCTGGGCTGCCCCCTCCGGGCTTCCAGGGAACTGCTCCCCATACTGACTTGTCTCCTTCCCTGGCTGTTTGTTTGCCAGCTTCTTTAGCGCCAAGTCTGGGGTGCACAAAGGAAATTCCAGAGGCTCCCCCCGCCTGCCTGGGGCCGCCACCTCCCTCTCCTCTCCTTTCCACATGTCCTCTGCCGAACGCCCAGGGTCTGCAGCTGCGCTGCGGCAGCGAGAGACCGACGCATGGCTTCCATTCTGCAAGAAGCACAAGACCCGGCGCGGCTCACGCTTTTGTCCTGCCATCAGGACGGGTCCTGCGTGGCCACACAGCCAGGAGCTCTGATGGGAAGCCCCTCCTGCTCCCCAGAAGGATTCAGCCTTGTGGGAACCCAGAAAGCTCTGCTCCTTCCCACAGCTGTCCCCTCTCGGCCCCGGATCTGGCTGTACCTCCCCAGGGCGGGGGTGGGGAGGCCACTGCGTTCCTTCCCCGCGGCCGAGGAGGGTATTTTTAGCTTTTCTTCTCCCACAGCTTGAGCTGCGACTCAGCAATCTGGTGCTTTTGCTGTAGCCCAAATAAAAATTGCAGATGGGCCTATTTCAAAGTTAACAAGGACATGCTATAAAAATGCACATAAAACAATCGCAGTATGGTGGTGTTTTGAGACTGTGGGGAAATGTGCCAAATGTGAGCTGGTGTCACGGCTGACGATGCAGAGTGGGGCTTCCGGAGCGCCTTCTCGCTGTTTACAATTCCCAAACCTTCCACACAAATATATTACACTGATAAAGTCACAAACAAAACCTCCAACCCAAACACCATCTCCTCCCCCTTCCGACAGAGCAGTGACGTCATGCGCCCCCACAGGCCAGGGGCTCACGTGGACCTGGGCTTCCTCAGCAAGACTCCAACTGCTCAGCGCAGGACCTGGCTGGCTGGCACCTGCTGCACAGCCCACGCAGCCCCTTGGACTCCGGCTCCAAGGCCTTGCATCCTGCACCCTAGACCTCCAGAGGAAGCTGCTATGCAGCTCGGAGCTCACACACGCTGCCCTGACAGCCCTGTGTGCAAGGGCTGCTGAGCTGGCGGGCAGGTACCCTGTCAATGGCACCCTGAGTCAAGGTTCACTGAGGCCCACTGCTCCGAGCCTTGACCTCCCTTGCTGCACAGGGCCAGGGAGGCCTGGGACACGGGAACGCCTTCCTCCTCACTGGTCTCCGGGAATGGATTCTGCAGTGAGGTGGCTTCCCACCAGGGGCAGCCTGGGGCCTTACAGTGCCCCCGCCCTCAGCAGATACATGCCGCCCGCCCCCCAGTCCCCTTCTGTGGCCTTGGTGGGTGGCCTCCTCTTGAGTGCCACTTGGGTTATGACTTGCGCGAAGGGTGTGGGGCCGCACAGCATGAGCTAAGGCAGGAACAGAGCTGCAGCTGGGAGCCAGCTGGTATGCTCCCCAGGGTGCCCTGGAGCCCACCCATCCTGGAGGGCTGCTGACAGAGCCAGGCCAGGGCCCACAAACCAGGAGCCCAGACCCTCTGCAGATGGCTCCGTCTGCCCCAGGGAGTCTGTGGCTGCCCTCCTCGGCCTCGAGCCTCCTGGAGGCATGGCCACAGCTAGAGCCTCCTGCTGGGGAGAGCTGTGGAGCCACTGGGCAGACCTGGCCACGGGGCTGGGCCCAGGAGGCGGCCCGTGTCCTCAGCTGAAAAGGAAAAGAGGGTGAATGTGTGGACAGTTTTCCAAACATCTTCCCACTGAGTGCCTGGTGTGGGGCGTGGCTCTGCCGGAGCGGGAGGCCCGAGCAGGCCAGCTGAGCTATCTGCACCTGTGACGTGCAACATGGGCTGGGTGTGACACTCAACACACTGCACACAGAAGTGATTTCTGAGCCTTCTGTGTGTCCTGTGGGGTGGCAAGGGTGTGGGTGAGCACACCCTGTCTGCTGCCCAGGCTCCTGCCCAGGGCTGACCGAGGTGCTGGCCTCTTCTGAGCCACATGCCAGGCACATGCACCCCGGGCACGGTGAGGGAGACAGGCAGCTCGGGCACGGTGCTCATCTGCAGGACCTGAACTGCTGGCTCACCCTCCTCAGCCCTGGGTCTCTCACTTCTGGGATGACGACGAGTGGCTGAGAAGTGCCCGCCCACACGCAATAGCATGTAGCATGGCCTGCTAGGAGTGCTGGGTACCTGGCAGTGGGGCTGTCCTGGTCAACGAAGGGGGACAGGCCAAAGAGCTGTGACCAGGCACAGACAAGGTAGAAAACACCCACACTTCCCCAAGGGCACCAGGGAAGGTTTCCCAGAGGCGGCGGCACCAGAGGAAAAGATGGCTAGAAAGTGGAGACAAAGCCACTGCCAGTGACACTGGTTCAAGACCTAGCTGCTCCACTTCCGGGCGAGCTCCCTACTAACATCCTAGGAAAAGCAGCAGCAGGTGGCCCAAGGCCGTGGGTCCCCGTCCCAAGTGGGAGACCTGGATGTACTTCCTGGTTTCTGGCTTTGTGGCCAATTTGGGAGTGAACCAGCAGGAAAGAACTCTTTCCCTCTCTGGAGTTTTCAAATAAAAAGAAAAAGTGAAGACAGAATTCCAGGCTATAAAGTGCAGCATGCGGCCCACCTGGCTGGGATTGGTGGTGTGAGGGACAAGGGTGGACCATGAGACCTGATGCTGGATGGGGCAGTTCTAGAAGGATCTCCAGGCAGGGTAGGGTTCAGCCTCTGGCCTCTGATCGCATTTTCAAACCCATATAGTGGTCCTCACGGTGGTCTCCCCTGAACCGCTGGAGGGCGGGGAAAGCCCCATCACACTCACCAGACAGCACCAATAGCAGCCCCTGAATAGCCTGAGGCGGCCACATCTCAGCTGACC
Organism: Ochotona curzoniae; assembly: GCF_017591425.1. Lineage (NCBI taxonomy): Eukaryota > Metazoa > Chordata > Mammalia > Lagomorpha > Ochotonidae > Ochotona > Ochotona curzoniae. The sequence continues at coordinate 4,988,801 of NW_024466512.1, forward strand.
CTCACAACATACACACGTGTACACACACAGCACTGAAGGCAAGTGGGGTGCACCCTCCCCTGCACGGCCAGTCTAGGCCCTACAGCTATGGGTAAGTCATTTCCCACCCTGTTCCTCAGGTTCTTCATCTGTACAATGGGAATGGAACAGCATCCACCTCCACGCTCAGTGAACATATCAGCCCCACAGTGACAGTCCAGGCAGCAAACGCCATGTCCTTCCACCAGTCCCTGGGCTGCAGATCCGAGCTCTCCTGCCTTGTGCTCAAGGCCCCTATGCAGCAGGCCTTGCCACTCGCCCGCTAAATGGTGTGCAGAACCCCCAGGACTCAGTCCTGCACGGGCTTGGTCCAGGCAGCAGGGGCTGGGGCCTGGGGACATCCAAAGGCAGGCTGCAGAGATCTGCCCCCTACTGGTCAGGCGGGGCACATCTGGTGTGTGGGTGCCACAAGGAGCACGGGACAAGAAGTCAGGGCAGAGCCAGATCCGGGGCCAAGAGCTCAGCCACCGGTGGTGGTTTCTTGGCAGGAGAAAGCACTGAGCACAGCCCTGTTCCTACGGTCAGGGGCCGAGGGAGGCGCGTACGAATCCACTGCCTGAAAGTAGGGATGGGACACAGTGTGGGGACACAGGACACGGCGGGGGGGGGGACATGGGACACAGTAGGGGGACACAGGACACGGTGGGGAGGACATAGTGGGAGGGACACAGGACACAGCAGGGGACACAGGACATGGCAGGGGACACAGGACATGGCAGGGGACACAGGACATGGCGGGGGACGGAGAACATGGCGGGGGACACAGAACATGGCAGGGGACACAGAACATGGTGGGGGACACAGGACACGGCGGGGGACGGAGAACATGGCGGGGGACACAGGACACGGCGGGGGACACAGGGCATGGCAGGGGACACAGGGCATGGCGGGGGACGGAGAACATGGTGGGGGACACAGGACACGGCGGGGGACGGAGAACATGGCGGGGGACACAGGACACGGCGGGGGACACAGGACACGGCGGGGGACACAGGACATGGTGGGCGACACAGGACATGGTGGGAGACACAGGACATGGTGGGCGACACAGGACATGGTGGGCGACACAGGACATGGTGGGAGACACAGGACACGGTGGGCGACACAGGACATGGCAGGGGACACAGGCCATAGCAGTGGCACTCGGGCCCAGGGCAACAGGCAGTGCGGGGCTGTGGTCCCAGAGCAGGACACCACTGGGGCAACGCCGAGGCACACCTTGAGCCGCCCCACTCACTCTGTGTCTGCCCAGGATAAGCACTCTACAAGTGCATGACTTGCCATGTCCCTGTTACGTAAATAGTTTTTAAAAGATTTATTTATTTCAATTGGAAAGTCAGATTTATAGAGAGAAGAGATAGAAAGAGCCTGCATCTGCTGGTTCACTCCCCAAGTGGCCACAAGGATGATCCGAAGCCAGGAGCTTCCTCCTGGTCTCCCATGAGGGAGCAGGGTCCCAAGGCTTTGGGCCGCCCTCCACTGTTTTCCCAGACCTTAAGTAGGGAGCTGAAGGGAAGTGGAGCAGCTGGGATATACAGTACCCATATGGGATCCTGGCACATGCAAGTAGTTTTTTTACGTGCCAGGCCTGTAAAAATAAACCTTAAAGAGATCAATGAGGGGTCTGGTGCAGTACCCTAGCAGCTAAAGTCCTTACCTTGCATGTGGGAGGAGTTCCCATCTAGCTTTTACCCTGATCAGCACAGGACTTCAGCATCTTTGGTCGCCCAGGCTCAGCCAGCTAGGGGACAGCAGAGCCAGGGGGCAGGCTTCACTGCTCCTCGGCTGGCTGCCTCAAGCCCCAGGGCAGGCACTGGACGCCAAGAGCAGCGAGCAGACGCTCACCATCAGCTCGGAAGCAGAGCCAGCTTAAAGGATATTCCGGTAATCGCACTTTTTTTTCCCATTTTGATAAATGTTAATTAAGCTTCCCTTAATTAGTTTCAAACCCATTGATCTATGGGTTATGTTAGGTTTGTAAGTATAATTACCATACAGGCGTATGGATCACACGTATGCTGCGATTACACTCAGAGTTACGGCTCACATGACAGCACAGGGGCCAGCCTGGCTTAGGGTGGGAGGGAGAGGTGTGCTGACACACTGGCACCTCAGGGTGGCCAAGTGGGCCTCCGCATGCCAAGGGTGAGGGTGGCCTGTGGCTCCGGCAGCGGCACAGGCAGACCCCGACCTGTGGACAGGGGCCAGAGGACCCAGGGCTCCTGGCTGCCCCAGGGTTCTGGCTCCTGAATTTTCCCTGGGAGAGGAAAGCACCCTTGTCCCCTCCATGGTCAGCCAGGGCAGAGCAAGGCGTGGGGCAGGCAGGGAGTGGCCCAGGGTTCGAAACCAGGCGTGGCAGGGCCTCTGCGTGCCACTCCCACGCGGCCATGCCAAACTCAGCACACACCACGTGCCTCCCACCCATACACATTTTTAGCATCTCAGGAAAAACAAAAGCAGATGCGTGTGCTTTGAATACAAGTACTGCAGGCAGGGAGGGCTGCGGGGTGGGCTCGCTTCCTCCCCAGCCGCAGGAAGTGGTGGCCTGTGAAGGGCCAAGGGCTCGCCCCCAGCCCCTGAGGGCACAGGCCACGAAATGCAGGCAGGGAGTGAACTGTCAGTGGCCTGACGTGCCCAACCCCCTCCTGCAAGCACGCAGAAGAGCCCGCTGGGCCTCGGCTCCCATGCCCCCCGGAAGCTGCGTCCCCCGGCCCTGTCTGCCAGGCCCTGCCAGGCCAGTGCTGTCCCCTGGCTGCCGATGGCGTGCCAGGTGCATCCTCGCGACACGCGCTGTAGTAGCCACTCTCCACCTACGGGCAGGGCCCATGAAGCCTTCTGCGTCCAGACCCTGCCTCGGCTAGAAGGCCCCACTCCTGTGCATCGCGCCAGCTGGCCGCCATGGGGATTCCAGAGGCTGTGGTCAAATTAAGGAGGAAACCACGAATGTCATCCACACCTAGTTGGGTTTTTACAAACAAGACTTGAGCAAAAGAAAAAGAGTAGGAAGTGGGTAGGACATGTTTTCAAGCCAGGGGCTCGGGACGCCTTCAGCCTGAGGTCAGCAGCCAGCCTGCAGGTCACAGCGCTCTGCTGCAAAACTGCCTGCGGAAAACCTAAGCGGTTTCCGATTAGACTTACTGGTTCCCGTTCAGATCCAACCACCAGAATCATCATTGCTAGATAATGGAAGCCAGACATCTAAAAATGGGAGCAGTGTGAAATTGACTTCACTGAAGCAGAGTTGGGGGTGGGGGTGGGTCTTCCACCCGCTGGCTCACTCCCCAGCTGGCCGCAAAGCCAGGATTGCGCCTGAAGGCAGCTGGGTCCAGTATGGGTGGCAGGACACCCCTGGGGCTAGACTATCACTCTTCTGTTTATTTCTGGGTCAAGGAGACATCAAGGCTACTAGGGCATGACCTTGGCCTGGCAGAGCAGGCAGCCTTGGGGTCTGGGTGTGTCAGTTCCAGCCACTGTCAGGTGAGCTCCTCAGCAGGGGGCCCCCAGGGACACAGGTCTCCTTTGCCAGGAGACCTCCCTTGCCTCCACCTCCCCCCAGCCGCTCAGGCCCACGATGAGGGCTCCCTGGACACCCCCTCCTGTGCAGCCTCCTCTCTAGCTCGGGGCTGAAATGTCCCTGGATGGGAGGACTTGGTGTCCACTCTGAGACAGGCCCCACCAATGCACCACCAAGTGGCTGGCACCAGGGCAGTCCATCCTCTCTAGGCTCCAGTGGCCACAGGCCTGGAATGCTGGACTTAGCAGGACCAGCCCCTCCTGGAGGCCTCCCGGGGACGCTGCCTCCTTCCTCCTCCAGCTTCCAGGGGGCCTGGGGCCACTCAAGCATGGGAGCAACATCCCCCCTTCAGCCTGCCTCATAGCAGTTCCTTGAGTCTGTCCACATTCTTAGAGCTGCCAGGCTGACCGGATGGGTGCCCTGCCCCAGCGTCCACCGGTGCCTCTGACCTCAGGGTGTTGCCTTGTTCGGTGCCTACAACTTGAGGCTGCCAGGCTCCCCACTGGGCTGCAGCCCAGCATGAGGTGACCCGCTGCGACAGCAAGGCTCAGCCCCCAAACTGGCAGCTTCGCAGGACACCAACAGGCCTCCGGGGAAGCTGCTGGGGACACAGGTGTGAAGTGGGGACTGCCTGGGGGCGCTGCTCAGCCCACTGTCCTGAGCTCTGCTTGCCTTGAACAAAGGCCTTCCTGGGACATGGGCTGAGCACACCTAAGACATGTGGCAAATGAACAAAGGCGGGCACCCAGGGTTTGATCCCAGCTCCCATCACCCACGAGCCTGGGGACGGAGCTGGGCTCCCATGCATTTAGCTCCTATCGAAGCAAGTCCCAGAACAGCCAAAAGTGGTACAATCTTTACCAATGCACTTTCCGATCTTTCATGTATAAATCTTGTAGTTCTTTACGATCCTGGGATCTAAGCAGGCTCTCCTTATAACCGCGCAGGAAGTCCTACCGAGACTAAGAAAGCTGATTGTGGGACTCCCACCCACCCACAGAGCAGACCTCAGCCCAGACCCAGTAGGCTTGGGACCCCAGGGTGCAGCAGGGAGCTCGCCTTGCCCCGACTGGGCCACAGCTTTCTGCATCCATCCTCCCCAGGCAGATCTGCAGCTGCGCAACATGCGGATGCCACACACCCAAAGCTGATCGTCCGTCAGCTTACAGGCAGGAAGGCACTGCATCCCAGGAGCATAACATCCTGCCAGGGCGCCATGGTGGCTGTGGACCTCTGGCCACGCCCTGGAAACACAAGTACTCCCCCAAAGTGAGGCGGTGAGCACAGACCCGCTGGAGCTACAACTCCCTGCTATGCAGTGGCCCCCACCAGTCAGACCACGCAGCCGCGGGGACCCCAAGAACTGCTCCAGGTCACCAGGAGTAACAGCTTGACCCGAGACAGGTGTGGGGAGTAGGCAGACACCTGTCTCCCTCACACGCTCAGACCTCGGCTGGCGGACAAGAGTGCTGGACTTTTCTAGAACGTTTCTTTCTCCTACAGAGGTGGGAATGAGTAACAGGCACTGTGCAGCAGTGGGGGTGAGGCCACTGCTCGGAGCCCAGCACCCGCATCAGAGTGCCTGCAGCCAAGTTCTGCCTGCCCCTTCCAGCCCAGGCCTTGGGTCCCTGACATCCACACGGGAGACCCAGAGTTCTGGGCTCCTGGCTCGCATGGTGAGGTGAGACGAGCAAAGTGCAGACAGCAGGAAGGCCAACACACGCTGTTTGGGGATGGGAGCGGGTGCTAGAGCAAGGAGGGAGGAGAGAGAAGGGGCTAACTAGAAGATTGGTGCAGAGGAACAAGCCTGCGGTGGTGGGGTAGTGGTCAGTGAAACCACAGGAGAGCAATGCCCTACCCCAGTGTCACTGCACCCAGGAGCCCACGCAGAGAAGCCACGCATGTGCTGACATGACTAGGGAGTGGGGAGGCAGTGCTGACCATGGGACTCCACGGGGGACTCACTGGCAGTGTCTCGAGGGTGCTGTGACACCAGTGCCATGGCAGCCACTTTGTGACCATGAGAGTGAAGTGCTGGTACGCTGAGGAGGGGTCGGGTCGCCGTGGCTGCTCTTTCAGGCCCCACAACAGCACGAGCACCTCCAAGTCTGTGCAAATGGGCTCATGTTGGCATCCACCGGCTCCAATGCAGGTGAAGTCGGCGGCTGTTAGCACGCCCACAGGCACAGCCTTGCACGGCCATAACCCCGTAAGGAAGCCTACCCCCCGCTCCCGGGATCAGCCTGCCCTGGCATGCCACGTGGCTTTGTGCGTGTGATGTGGAGCGCTCCATTCCTTTTCGGGGCCGGATACTATTCCACAGCAGACAAGCCACAAATGCTCCGGCTGTTCCCTCCTTGGTGGTCGCACGTGCTGTGCGTCTTTGCACACGTTTTGGTTTGGACAAGTATTCTAAATTCTCTCACACATAATTTTGTACTCATGAGCCCAGTAGCATGTTCTTTTTCTTAAAACAGCTTCCTCTCCTCAGACTCTGAAATATCCCCCTGGATTTGGCAAGGCTAGGGGTGCAGAAGAGACCGGAGGCGGGACAGTCCTGGTTGCCCGGCCCGAGGGAGGGCTAGGGGCTGACTGCTGCCCGCTGAGGGAGGGCATGACACCCTGCTTGGAGGCCCTGGGGCTGCACAGAGCAGCAAGGGAGCCGGGAGCTGTTTTGGGGAGCAGGCTAGCACCTAGCAGGGGTTTAGTGCAGGCCTGTGACGCACAGAAGGTGGGTCACCCCTCCAACTGACATTGTGTGCCAGGTACCTGCTGCGGCTTCAGGTCTCCACAGGCACTAACCGACTGCCCACCCTGCCCACTGTAGCTAGGCAGGTCCCCCCACCCCTCAGGCGGCACTTCCAGCCCTGCCCTCAGCACTATATCCTGACTGGCAGCCTGGTCCCCACACCACCCAGCACCCCTCCCCGGGGAAGCTGCCTGTTCATGGGTCACATCCTTCCGCAGACGCAGGCTGCTGCAGGCTCCCCTGAACTGCACAGCATGTCAGTAACTGAAGGGGCTTCCCCATGCCAGGGCAGTCAGGGGTAGCACTGCCACCTGCCACATATACCACACAGCTTGTGTGTGCGCCTGAGTGCGCGCTGCCCATGACCTGGACGGAGTGCCTCGCCTTGGCCCAGCCTCGTCCTGTCCAGGGCAGGTGTTTGGGAGAGTGGGACCAGCAGGTGGAAGAATCCCTCCCTCTCCCTTCGTTCCCTCCCCATCACTCTGCTTTCCAATAAACCAAACCTAAAAGCAGGTCTGACCATGAGAAGGAAAGGTGTGCGCTTGGTATGATGCCATTTCTACGATGTTCTAGAAGGGACAAGCTCATCTTTGCTAACAGGTGTCACACGGGGGGTGTCTCAGGGGACTGAGGGGCTGGTCACCGGCTGCTCCCACAGCAGGTTCACTTAATACAAACCCCGGAGGTGTGTGCTCATGTTCTGGACACCTGCCTGTGTGTTAACACATCAACAAGGTAAAAATCATCAAAGAATCCTAATCAAACAAATGGAAGGTTTCTCACCCAGGCCTCCTGGGCCAACAGAGGCTGGGACTCCTCCTGGGCTGGCCTGGGTCTGGCACCCTGTGGGCAGTGGCCAAGAGGAGCTGGCCCTCGGTGGTGCCATCAGCTAGGTTGAAGTGGGCAGAGGGGAACTCAGCTAGCTCAGACCTTCTTTTGGGTCAGCACTGGGGAGGGGTCCAGTGGCCCTCCCACCAGGCAGAACTCTCTGCTTTTGGAACAACGCTGCATCCGGTGGAGTCGCGGAGCTGCCCATGGCTGACATGTGAGGCTGGGAGGCCGGGCACTGCAGCTCAGGAAAGCGCCCTCCCTCCTTCCAACCCCTGGGAAGGACACTCAAACTCTGCAGCCACACGCCCTGCACAGCCGTGTCCCGTGCGCCCTGCTTGCGTTTAAAGGCACAGGCAGAACACAGTGCTAACTGGCTGCCCCCTGAAGCAGGGCTGCGGGCTGTCTTTCTACACTCTTCTGTATTTTCCAAGAGGTCATACTTTTCTTACATAACTAGCAAAACCTACATTAATTTAAAAAAAAAACTGGAAAAAAAAACCCGGAGGCAATCTATAAAAACTAGTAAGGGTCACGGGGCCTCAAGGCTGGAGGACGGCTGTGTGCAAGCTGTGAGCTGGACAGACTGCAGCACTGAACTTGGCCCGTGAGGCCCCCATGCCACCACCACCGCATTCACGTAGTGAGCTGATGGCAGCTCAGCTGCCCCACATCAAAGAGGCCAAGTCGTCCTGAGGCTCCCAGGTCCCCACCTTCCTGGCATCTCTCTACAGTAGACCCAGGCACCTGCTCCGTCCCCAAGGGAAGGACACATCCAGGACAGGGATAAACCCAGGCGTAGGGTGCTGGGGTGTGGTGCTCACCAGACCAGCGGGGAGCTCAGGGTTGGGAGGGCAGCTGGCGTGTGCCCTCAGGCTGGTCATGACCTGTGAGTCCTCTGCCCACCTCACCCAGCGGCCACACATCAGAGAACCTTGACCCTGAGGTGAGGCAGTGTGGGGGAGGAGACCCGTGCCAGCCAGGATAGATGGGCCACTTTGACTCCTGCCTGTCCTAGACAAGGCCTAGCTTCCTGCAGGTCCCGATAAGGAACTCCCCTGGCTCCTGCGGAGCCCTGCATCCCAAGATGGGCGCTGAGCAGCAGGCAGCAGCAGCCTGTGACACCTGTTCCCCATGTGAGGCTGCTGCATCCCTGCTTGGAGGGAGACAAGCAAGCCCCTGCAGCCCTGCAGTGGGTGGGTAAGCAAGGGGCAGAAGTCATCCTGTGGCTTAGCCCATAGCCCTGCTTGGCGTCAGAGTCCCCTGGGTTGGCAGTCCCACGTGCAAAGGCTGACGGAGGGCAGTGAGCTGGGAGTAGGGGCTGGCTGCGAGAGCTGCTGTGTGGAGTGTGCCAGGTGGCAGCCGGGCTGAGCTGGCCACGAGACCCTGCCACCACCTGGTAGAGACTTGCAGTCGTGAGCCTGGGCTGCAGACCCAGCTTGGGAGAGAGCACCCACTTCCAGGTATCACCACAGAGCCCTGGGAATGTGAAGGGTTTGGGGGCTAGTGAGCGCCTGGGGCCTGAGTACCCCAGACAACGGCACTGGTGGGACCATCCATAACAATAACCAAAGCCCACTTGTGCCAGGGAGCCTGGTAACAACTTTCACAGAGGGTGCTGCCCCGCTCCTCCAGCCCTGGGCAGTCCAGATGCTGCACTGTATCCATTTTAAAGCCAAAGCAACAGAGGCTTTGGGGTGCTGAGCAGGCTTTGAGCCAGAGGGGGGCTCTGGGAAAGGCTGTGAAGTCTGGCACCGCAGGCTTCTTCAGGTCACCCATTGTCCGCCCTCCCCCTGAAAGTGGCCCGGGGTAACCGTTCTGCAATATCCATGCCCAAGTCACACAGGGATCTGCTGTTTGATCCCTGGAGGCCAGCTAAAAATAACCCAGCCCCTGCAGGCTTCTGAGAGACACAGGACCTGGTGGTCAAGAAGTGCTCCTGACCCTGGCCGGCTGCCCACCAGTGCTGGACTTCCCTCAGTCCCTGGCCAGCTGTGCCCTCTAGATGAGCCTAAACCCACGCGGGGTGGGAGGAAGAAAGAATCTAGAATACAATGGAGGCTCTCCTAGCTGTGAACATTTGCAATGTGACTTCGTCGCCAGTTTGCCACAGCCAGGGAGCTCAAAGCCAGGAGCAAGCTGCAGGCAGCTGCACGGTCCTGGGCAGGGGTGCAAGGCACCACACAGGGAGCTGCGGTGGGCAGGAGTTGTCCTCCCACACAGGGCAGTGTGCCTCAGAAAACACTACCATCCCCTCCTCTGCAGACAGCTGGGAGCTGGTCAGACCCGGGGGGCAGGGTGCCTTGAGACCCCAGGCAAACGTGCCCTGCCCGATGGCAGGCCTGGGGTGGAGGCTGGTGGGAGCGGGAACCAGAATGGCAGGGCCTGGGCAGTAGCTCGGGCAGCTCCTGGGGTCAAGGCTGGCCATTTCTGGAAAAGGTCTTTGTGTCTACCATGGGTTCTAGGCCATGTCACCACACTGGAGCCCTGCCCTGCACCTGTATGGGAACAAACCTACGCCCTGCTGATGGCTAGGACGAGCCCAGCTTCCGCTCATGGAACCCCCATAAACCTGACCCAGGACACAGCAAAGGGGTACACATGGGAGCAAGGAAGAGAGAAGCCAGCTCCTGGGCCAGCCTTTATGCTGGCCGCCTGGCTCCCTGCCCGCAGCGTGGACACTGCCTGCCGGTGGCAGCTCCAGAAGGGGCGGGCAGCACTGCAGAGCGGCTCTGGAGGTCAGACAGCCTCCAGCATGGCAGGGCCTCCCCATATGTCCCAAGCATGGGCCCAGTGTCACCCACTCTCAGAGCCCTGGTTCACAGCACTGCCTGGAGCCTCCTGCCCAGTAGGCACTGCCCAGGTGCCCGCTGCCAGCTGGAAGCATCAGAGTTTTCTGCACCACAAGAAACTTCCAGCTCAGTCACCTCTCGGACTTTCTAGAGTCCCCCTGGGCAGTGCTCCCAAACAGCATGGTGCTGGAGCAGGCGCCCACCAGAGCTGGGAGCGGCCACCAGAGCTGGGAGCGGCCAGAGCACAGGTCAGGGACATGGGGACACCAACCAAACCCAGGTGCTCCTGTAAGCCCACGGCCCTGGCCTGGGAGGGACTGAGGGTGAGTTTACCTTCCACAGATGCAGCTGGTAACCCCGAAGCCCCCAGAGAGGTGAGCCCCTCCTTCTCCCTCCTGGATGACTCCTATAAGACAGCTTCGGCATGTGGACACCAGCAATAGCACAGGAACCGCACAGAACCCCGGGAGCCATGCAAAGGAACAGGCCACAGGATGGCCAAGCCCACGGGCCTGTGGGGGTGGAAAGGCTGGGGTCCTGGTGCCAGCCCCAAGCCGCTCTGTCTCAACTTTCCCACCTGAGACAAGGGCAGGGGGCGAGCACCACTCAAGCCTGCGCAGTGCCACGGGAGTGGAGTCTGCCCGGGCTGGCCCAGGCGAACCCAGCAAGGGCCCATGAGAGAAGAGAGCTGCTCTGGCCGAGTTAGGGGCCTCAGCTCCTCAGCTCCCCGAGGACCCCTGGACCAGCTACTCTATAGCCTTACACCCCAAGCTCATTGGGCGGGCATGGTTTCTCACCCAGGGTGTGGCCTGGTCTGACACCATGAGCCACTTTCTTTAAGTCAAAAGCAGGGAGCTGGCTCAAGGGACTGGCCAGGCACACTGAAGGAGGGGCCTGGCATCAATGCAAGCTCTCATGGACCTGTTGCTCAGTCCACCAGACCCCTCGAGTCATCTGCATCTTTCCAGAGAGCAGAAGGGGCCCATAGAATCACACGGTGGTAGGTGGCAGGTCCCAGGCTTCGTCTCCAGCTATGGTCCACAACCCTGGGACTTGCCCTGCCCCTGCACACACATAGCCTAACCCTAACCCTACACAGCTGTCCGAGGCATCTCCTCCCCTCTCTCGACTTCCAGGACATGTCACAGATACACAGAAGGGTATGCAGGTGGAGCCAGCTGAATCCTGGGCAGCCCTTCTGCCTCTCCTTCGTGGGGTTTCCGCTGCCAGGCTAGCTGCCATCATCGCCAGGCTCCCAGTCCAGGCCCCCAGCTGCACACCCTGTCCCTGGGGCCTGGATGTCGCTCAGAGGAGCCCTCGCATACAGTGACCCTGAGCCACCCCAACCTCGAACGCCTCACTCCCCCCATGTCCTGAACAAGCCCTTCTTGAGCACCCAGCCCCAAGTGTCACCCTAGATGTTCACTGGGTGCTGGCACTGGACTGAGGACACTACGGCTGGGGGCCACCAGGGCCGGGCTCTGCAGGTGGCTTGGTCTTGCTTATCTTGGCCCTCACATGAGCAGGAACCTGCTCCCTTGAGCTGTGTGCAGGAGAGATGGCCTTGGGCCAGGAGAGGACTCGTCCGCTGACCTGAGTCAGAGATCCGGGGGTGGCCAGCCCCTTCTGCCCAGGCAGCAGGCCCCCCTGCAGAAACTGCTCCCCTGTCTATAGGAAACATCGGCCCCTGGGGTATGCTGTGCAGTCAAGAGCAGTGGAACCTGACGCCTTGCACTTGCCCAGGCTTGCCCCTCCCAGCACTGGGTCCCTGTCCCTGCTCAGGAGTCCAGCTGGGTATATGGGCTTCACAAATCAGTGGCAATGAGTCTTCAAGATGGTACCAGACCATCCCAACACAGGCCCAGTGATTCTACCTGGGAGTGTGGGCCCAGCTGGAACTGCCCTCAAGACTGCCCAGGCCCCAGTACACCAAGCGCGATGGGCTGTTCCCCCCAAGCACCTGCTGTTTCACTGATGTCCTACAAGTGTATGGAGCACCCCCTGTAATGGAGGAAGTCCCAACAAGATGCCATTTCCCAGATGGAAAAACTGAGGCTCAGCAATCTCCCACGTGGTGAGCAGCGCAGCTGGAAAAGGAATGAAGGGAGCATGCTCTGGCTGCTTCAGGTCCTGCGACCACAGCCACCTCCCACCCATGCCCACTTCTCGTCATCAGCTGTGTCCATGAAGGGTGGCAGAGGTGGTGAGTCCTGAGCAGTGCAGGCTGCTCACCTGTTTTGGCAGACACAGAGCAGCCACATGGGAGAAAGACAGGCAGGTGTGTGAGCAGACTTGTGATCCTTGAGGTGTGTAGGGGTCTGGCTGAAACGCTTCTGGGGCCTAATGTGTGCACAAGTGAATCATATGCGCACGAGGGGCCTGGTCCCAGCACAGGTGAGCATGTGTGTATGTGGAGCTGGTGTCAGTGTGTGGGAGGCCTGGCCATGAGCATGAGTGTAGGTGAGGCTGGTGTGGCGCTTGGGGCCTGGGGTAAGTGCATGGGGGAGGCCAATATGAGCACATATGAGCACGGGTGTGTGGAGCCTGGCATGAGCAGTGTGGGGGTGGGGCATGACCCAAGTACACCTAGCTCTGGCACCTGGCAGCATGGCACCCTCTGGTGGCCCAAACAGGGGGTAGTGTGAGGGGAAGGAAAGTTCAGGACGGGAGCAGGTGGGAAGTGTCCAGGAGTGGGATCAGAAGGGACAGCAGGAGGACCTGGCGGGGGACATGGGGACAGGTAGATACACGCGTCCTGGCTGCTCCAAGGGCAGACACCTGGCTGGCTCGGAGCCCTGCTCAGCACCCATGGGTCTTTGCTGGCTGTGGGAGGAAGGCTTTGGTCAGTTCCTGGCACTACCTCGCTTCATTTGGGATCCAAGCATTCCAGCCCGACATCCTGGCCCTCGGCCCCAGGTTACCAGTCTACACATCCAGGGGCAACAGCCCCCAGCACCCACAAAGCTGCCTCCCCACACAGTCAGGGCCAGACTCAGATGTGAATGAGAGAAGGAAGAGGGCCACACCTCCATGGGCCCCTAGGGAGGTAGTGTGGGGACACTGTGCAGGGGACAGCAGGAATGCATTCCCCTTCCAGGCATGAGAGCATAGCAGCAAGCAGGAGAGCAGAGGGGACAGCAGGCTGGAGCGCCCCTTGGGGCGGCAGGACAGGGCCCCCGTGATGGCCCCAGGACAGGACCCCCGTGGGCAGGCTCTCTGTCCCGGATGCATCCAGCAGAGTTGAGTGGCCCTGGCCCTGGCTGGGGTCAGTCAGCAGCCCAGGAAGGTTGCCAGCCCGGGGCAGGTGGCAGGGCTGGAGTTCCTGCCTCTACTGCCTCAGTGCGGTGTCCTCTTACGCCCGCGACATGCTGTGGTCGGCCTGGAGCTGCCCAGACTCACCTGGCATCCCTTTGCTGCCCACTCACAGCAAGAAAAGGCAGGGAACGAGTTTAACGGGCTCCAACCACAAAGACGGCAACGACACAACTTCTGGGGCTGCCACCTGTCACCTTGCCTGGCCATACTCTCGTAGCTACCAGTGGGTGGTATGAGAGTGCCCAGGGGCCAAGGCCTTGGGTTCAGGCAGAGGCAGGTCTGAACCTGACCGTGACTGGCAGGCCATGTGGCCTTGGTTCCTGTTGGCCTTGGTTCCTGTTTCCAAACCTGCCACATGGGGCGGGACGAGGTGCTGCCTCCCCAGGCTGCTGTGGGTGCTCTGACACTGCGGCCAGTCACAAGCAGCCCTGTCCAGGCTCCAAGGGAGCACCCTCAATGTGGGCAGCACCTGCCCTTCCCTCTCTGCCCATTGGACAGTACCCATTGTGGGGGAGTCTTCAGGGGATAAAAAGCAGATTTAAGAGGCATAACCCTTGTGTGTTCGTGCTCGGCTCCTCAGAAGAGCTAGAGTAGTACTCCCAGTGAGAGTGGGGCCCAGCTCCCCAGCCTGTCAGATCCCTAGGGAAACAACCCCTGGAGCTAGGAAGCTGCCATAAGGTCCTTCCCATGAGGCCGACCCCAGGAGCCTTGGCCTCACCACGCTGACCTCCTGGGATCTGTGCCTCAGGCAGGCCCACTGGTGTCAGTCGCAGTTTCAAATACCCTGTCCCCATGCTGCTGTTCCCAGTGCTTCATCCCCTGCCCCACCTGCCAGAGGGCAGGGAACCCGAGCAGATGAGGAGGAAGCTGACCCTGTCCCAGCCAAGATGGAGCTGGAGGTAGGCAAGCACAGATCCCACCTCCAGCAGTGTGCCCACCTCTGCCCCTGATGGTCTCCACCCACAGCCTGTGCTCCCCTCCCTAGGGGCCTGGTGCCCTGGACGGGCTGGTGCTGAGGAGGAAGAGTGTGGGCCGCCCTCGTCCAATGGTCAAGCGGTAGCAGGGCACACGCATGCTCAGAGACAAACTGCACACCCCCACGTCCAGTTCATGTGGACTAGAAGCCTCCTGGCAGCCTGTGCAGAATGGCCAGGCTGCGACCCACCCAAATGTCCCCTCCAGGGGCTGGGCAGAGGGGTGTGTTCATACCACAGAGGTCACCTGGCCCAAGTGGACCAGCTGCTGCCAGATGGCAGATGCGCCCAATTTCCATTTGGAACAAGGTCAGAATGGGCAAACCTGGCCCCGCTGCCAAAGGAAGCAGGCCCGTGTCAACAATGTCGAAGCACACTGCAGGCCCGCAGGGACCAGTGGGCACTGCGGTCACCCTGGGGGAAGAGCAGAGACAAGGTCTTCTGGGAAGTGGACAATGTCCTAGCTCTTGACTGGAGAGCATGTGCTTCGTGAAAGGCAGAGTTACAGAGAGAGATCCACCAGTCCCCATCCACTGGTTCACTTCCCAAATGGCTGCAACGGCAATCCAAGCCAGGAGCTCCTTCCAACCCCCACATGGGAGCTGAGGCCCAGTCCATAAGCAGGGATCTGGATCCAGCTGGAGCAGTGTCCATGTGGGATGTGGGCGCCAGACACCAGCCCGCTGTTACTCTCTAGTACTCAGGTTTCATTCATAGCACAATTTTTAGTGACAAAGTTTTAATGTACTTTTACTATCACAAAATAACATCTTTTAATGAAACTAAATGATTTACTGACTTCCAAGTAATCTACTTAGAAAGTAGGCTTGTGCTTGCCCTTGGCTGGACAGTGGACCTTTCTGGAGTGGCGGCTATGTGACCAGCAACACGGAAACAGCCTGCATCGGGCAGCAGGTGGACTGTTCCCTGGGTGTGCCCCTCCGCTGAGTCCCAGGCTGGAAACCCGGCTGTGCCCCTGCCACACCCCGCCCCACGCAAGGCTGGCAGCTGGGCCTCCTGAAGGTGACGGGATCAGAGGAGGTTTGGACGCGGTGCAGTCATCCATGTGTGTTCCCAGGAAACACGCCGGGGCCCTGGGCCTTTCCCTCTGGCTCCCTCCCACACTCCCTGGCCCTCACCAGGCAGCCCAACCACACCCCACCATGCCCTCCGGCCCCCAACCTCCACAAATACATGCCTTGTTTTAAATGAATTGCTGGGTGAGTGTGTCCCACCATGGTAGTGACAGAACACTCAGCCCTGTCAAGCACTCAGGTCGCACCTGAGCCCCGACAAGAAGCGGCTGTGGCAGGACACCTAGAACCCCCATCCGGGATACTTCCCTTTGACACCCAGAAGGGCAAAGAGGCCCCCAGGAGGAGAGGGACCCCGAAATGGCAAGGAAGTAGGCCACGCAACACTGTACTTGCTGTATGACCAGCAGCCGCCACTGGGTGGGCAGTGGAGAGCTGGAGGGGACAGCTCACAGGCACAAACTGTGACAGACTGCGGACAGAGAGGTCTCCTCTTAACTGGGCAGTTCCAGCCCCCAGGGAAGGCAAGGCTGCCCCTGAGAAAGGCGGAAGGGCAGCAGTGCCCAGGACTGGTGGCCTCAGCTGCTGCCTGTTGGACCCTGGAGCCCTGCCTGGCCTAGAGGGCACAGGCTCCCATGGCTCTGTGGCAGAATGAGACCACAAGGACAGGAGTGCCCAGTGGGGGATAAAGTGGTGGCCCAGGGTCCCAGGGGAACAGAGCTGGGCTCCAGTGCAGCGTGGTAAAAGCCTGCCAGGTGGCCTGGGCCAGGCTTGATTACCCCACCAGAAGAGGCCCCTCACAGCAGGACAGCCTGTGCCCACGGGTCTCCAGGGCCTACCATGAGTGTCACAGGAAGGACACACTCTTGCCAAGGACCTGGGCAGCAGGGATGCCTAGGGTGCCGCTCTGAGGCCTTGGGGAGTCAGACATGCAAGTTCCAGAAGCCAGCATGTGCAATGCAGAGGTCAGGAACAGGGCAGGTGGGAGCACACCTAGGCTTCCACCTGCCAGCAGGTGAGGGCCACACCCTGGCGGGGCCGGGCTTCCAGACAAAGCTGCTATGAATGGAAGGCTTTGTCTGTCCAGAGCTGGGGCAGTGCCACAGACACCACCTGCCCACGTGAGCTCCACACCTGTCAAGCTGCAGGCCCCTGTGGCCCTGGGACACAGCCAGTCCCTGCCCAGGCCACCTTGGGATCACTCCCTGGCAGGGAGCTCACTTCCCTCCAGGTCACTTTGTGACAAAAACAGAAAGGGGTGGCAGGTGGTTCACAATCATAAAGCAAGTCCCAGCAATGCCGGGGCATCTCTGACCTCTGATGACTGCCTTGGAAATGCTGTGTGTGTGTGTGTGTGTGTGTGTGTGTGTGTGTGTGTGTGTGCGTGCACGTGTGTGCTTGTGTGCCTGTGTGTGCTTGTGTGCCTGTGTGTGTGCATGTGTGCATTACATCAGTGCACATGTGAATGTGCGGTGAGTGTGCTTGCCCACATGTGCTGTGTGCAGTGCTGTGCCTGAGAACATGTGTGTGAGAACTCTGCATGTGTGGACTGCATGCATGCATATATGTGCATGTGTGTGAGTGACACTCATGAAGGGACAGAAGATGCTGGCGGGGCATCCAACAGTGTGGCCAGTGGGGGGAACCCTAAGTCAACCCCTGTCTTGTCTCCCTGACACAGTGACTGGCAGCACCCCCAGTTCAGTCCCATAGGGTCCCCATCTCAGCCTCCCTGTGCTATCCCAGCACCAACCACTTGCCACATTACTATCTGCCACCTGTGTCCCTGACAAGGCCATGTCCCCGTTTCCTTGCTTTCCCAAATCAGCCCAGGCAAACGAAGGCCACAGCAGACATAGGCCCAGGCCTCCCAGTACGCGGCGGGGCAGCTGGTGGCCTCTGGCTTTGGGGAGGCTATGCAGGGTCACTCAGAAGCAAGGCACAGCCCTGAGGCAAGGATACACCTTGGTCACACAAGCCCCTGTCCCTGGAGGACGTATAACTACCTCCATACACAGTGCTGCCTGCTGAGTGGTGGCCAGAGGGGCGGACAGCTTTGGAGGGAAGAGCCAGTTGATGCCTGGAAAGTTGGATAGTGGCATTTCCACAGAGCCACAGGGCTCTGAGTCAGCCACATGTGGGACGGAGCACTGTGCCCAGCCCCAACACAGCCCTCGACATGGCCCGACCCAGCGAGCTCCCAGCCTTCCTGCCCTGCAGTGCAGGAAGAGTGTGTGAAGAGTGCCACCTGGAGGGAGCAGGAGGCAGTGCAGGCACGAGGGAGGCCCTCCTTCCTCTCTCCTGCCTCCCTTGGTTGGCCAACTAACATCCCCTAGAAGCCTAGTCAGCAAAGAGAACTGTCGAATTTAACGTGGGACACTGCATCTCAACACATGCCTGAACTGAAGTGTAACCATGTCCTTGGTAATGAGTGAGAAGGGAGGAGAAGTGTAACTGCCTGGGAAAGCGGACATCTGTCTCCACCCACCACCTCCCTCAACCCTACTTTGGCATGGAGATCCTGGACCTGGCTGTGAGCAGCACCGGCCAGCACTGGCCAGCACCAGGGCCTACTGTGGGTCAGGTGCTGGACACAGGGCTCATACCCAGGCCCGAGTGGAAGTCAGGCTTCTGATCTAGGCAGGCAGCTTGGGCCACTCTGACACTGGAAGCCACGGGACCCCTGGGTGACCATGTTCTAACCAGATACATCCAGGAGCAGCCTCCAGACTGTCCTTCATTTGTCCTTTCTAGAAACCCACATGCAAAGCACAGGCGAGACAGTGCTCTGATGTCTGACACACCCAGTGGTCCGGCAGGCTGGATCCCAGTCTCTCCAAGGTAAACCACGTGCCCAGGGGCACCTGACATCCAGCAGGTACCCCTTCCTCACACCACACACACACCCTGCCAGGACCCACTCCAGACCCGGCAAACTTCTGACCAAGCACAGAAGACACGTACTTTTGCAGCCTGGAAATTCAGTTCCAACGAGCACCAGACAGCCAAGGGATGGTCAGGGTGGCATGGCAACGGGGCAGGGAGCAAAGGCCAGAGGGGCCAAGCGCCCAACACCACTGCCTCGGCTGCCGCTAGGGTCTGAGCACATGGCTGAAAGGTTCCGGACCTGAACACGCCCAACCTCCCGGTGAGCTGCTGCTGGGGACAGACCGAGCCCTTGCCTCTTTAGCCCTAACTCAAACCCATTCCAACACCTGGGCCTGTGTCTACAGCCGCTTGGCCCAAGCGTGTTCTGCCAGGACAGGTCAGCAGAATGCCCCAACAGGCCAGGCACACACACGAGACTGCGAACTCGCGGCCCCTCCGCCCTCACCCGTCGGCACACTGACCTGAACTTGCCGGTGCGCACCTGCAGCGCTCGGATTCCACATCGCTGGGCACCGCCCACGTCCCCCACGATGTCGTCGCCGATCATGACGGCCTGTCACGGCAGGTAAGCATGCTCAGGAGTGGTGGCAGCAAACCCCTGTTCCCGTGTGCCCCCCTCCCTTGCTCGGACATAATAAACTGCTTCATTTGATGCTTAAAACCACCTCTGTACAAATTAAACAAGATATTGTTGTCATCGTATTGATTAACAGTCATTCTACTCGAGTCTCTCTCTGCTGCCCACCGGGCTGCAGCTCTGAGTGGGACAGATCTGTGCGATTTGAAATCAATCAGCTGGTGTCAAAGCGCTTTGGCGCCTGAAGGACAGGTGGCAGGTGGAGGTGGCTCTGCACAAACACAGGCCAAGACGCTGAACAAGGCTGTTCTGCCAGGCCTTGGCTCTGTGAACGTCAGTCAATCCACAGGAAATCTGTAGCACAGAATATGAAAGCTTTTTTTTAAAAGATCTTATTTATTTTTTATTGGAAAGTCAGATATACAGAGAGGTGGAAATACCAAGAGGAAGATCTTCTGTCTGTTCTGATTTACTCCCCAAGTGGCCACAACGGCCAAAGCTGAGCCAATCTGAAGCCAGGAGACTCCTCCGGGTCTCCCACGTGGGTGCAGCGTCCCAAGGCACTGGGCTGTCCTTGACTGCTTTCCCAGGCCACAAGCAGGGAGCTGGATGGGAAGTGGAGCAGCCGGGACCTGACCTGGTGCCTGTATGGGATGCTCACTCCGCCACAGTACTTGCTCTGAAAGACTTTGCTTTCGATAGTGAAGGTATCATTTGTAAAAAGCAAAATAATACAGAAAGAGAGAGAGAGAGAGAAATACTCCGAGCCTGGGTATTCTTTGCAAAAGCAGCCTCGAGCGTACGCCCACCCCACCACACAGGAGACGGCCAGATGAGCTCTGTGCCATGACAGCTTTGCAGACACCGACAGAGCAATGAGGTGCAGTGCCTTCCTAGGACACAGGAGACAAGTGAGGCGAGACACCGAGACTGTCCCTGGGGTCTCCAGCTGTGGTGCAGGGAGGGAGCTATAACACAAGGGTGTCACTCCACAGCGCACAGGGGACCTCCCAGCCCCCAGGGAGTCTGCACCTGCAGCGTGGGCCTGGCTTCCGAGACAGTGACTGAGCCCGGCCCGGTCACGGAAGCTTCATAAGGAGAACACGCAGTGGTGCAGCGTGTGGAGGGAAGGGCCTGCAGGGACTGAGTGTGGGACTGGCCAGTGCCCAGATCTGACACTCAGCCCCCGCAGCGCCCCAGCCCTGACTGCCAAGTGGAGCCCCGCAGCTCCCCTCCCTGCCTGACCGCCGAGCGGAGCCCCACGGCACCCCTGCCTGACCACCGAGGAGTCCCACGGCACCCCTGCCTGACCACCGAGGAGTCCCACGGCACCCCTGCCTGACTACCGAGGAGTCCCACGGCACCCCTGCCCTGACCGCCGAGGAGCCCCGCAGCTCCCCTCCCTGCCTGACCACCGAGTGTAGCAACTTCAAAGCCCCCCGAGAGGTAAACGCACAGTGCCTGGCTCCCAACACAACAGCATCAGACACTCAAAGAGGAAGAAAGAATCAACAGAAATGCAATAATGTAGAGAAAACATCCACTCGAAACTTCCTCAGAACTGACTTGGCCGTGAGAGCAGGACCCCTGCTGATAAGGACCCCTGCTGATAAGGAATCAGGCGCCCATGTGATGGCTCAACGGGCTAATCCCTCACTTGCCAGCACAAGCATCCCCCATGGGCACGACCTCGTGTCCCAGTTCCACTTCCCATCCCACCCCTGTTTATGGCCTGGGAAAATAACAGGGCCTTGGGACGCCACACCCATGTGGGAGACCCAGAAGCTCCTGGCTCCTGGCTTTGGACCAGCTCAGCTCTAGCCATTCCAGTCATTTGGGGAGTGAGTCAGCAGATGGAAGATCTTTCTGCCCCTCCTCTCTGAAAATCTGCCTTTCCAAAAAAAAAAAAATCTTTACCAAAATAAATAAATAAATAAATAAAAAGAGAAAGAGGAACAGAACACACAAGAGAAAGATCCGAACAAAGCTTCTAGAGGTGGAAACCACCTCAGCGTTCCTGGAGAGTTACGCCAGATCAGACACCGTGAAGACACCACAAGACACGGCCCAGAGAAACACAACCACTACAAAATGAATGCCTCCTATATGGGCGCCGGTCCAGTCCTGGCTGCTCCACTTCCAATCCAGCTCCCTGCTCATGGCCTGAGAAAGGCAGTTAAGGATGGACCAGCCATGAGCCCGACACCATAGCCTAGTGGCTAAAGTCCTCGCCTTGAACACACCAGGATCCCATATGGGCGCCGGTTGTAATCCCGGCAGCTCCAGTTCCCATCCAGCTCCCTGCCTGTGGCCTGGGAAAGCAGAGGAGGACAGCCTAAAGCTTTGGGACCCTGCACCCGTGTGGGAGACCTGGAAGAGCTCCTGGTTCCTGGCTTCGGGCTGGCTCAGCTCTGGCTGCTTGGGGAGTGAACCACTGGACAGAAGATATTCCTCTCTGTCTCTCCTCCTCTCTGTATATCTGCCTTTCCAAGAAAAATAAATAAATCTTTTAAAAAAAAATGAACAGAGCATTAGTGAGGTGTCACTTCAAAGGCCTTAATAAATATACAACCGGAATCCCTGAAGATGAGAGAGGAGACAGACACCTGTTTAAAGAAATAATGGCTCAAAAACATCCAAACTCAAGAGGCACAAGCCGACAGATCAAGAACCCAAGGAAAGGGCCAGCAGTAAGGTGCAGCAGGTAAAGCTGCTTCCCGCAATGCCAACATCCCATACAGGTGCTGGCTGGAGTCCCAGCTCCTCCACTTCCCATCCGGCACGTCGCTGATGTGCCTGGGAAAGCAGAGAGGATGGCCCAAGCACTTTGGCCCTACACCCCAGTGGGGACCTGGAGGAAGCTCCTGGTTTCGGCCTGGCACAGCCTCAAGCGCTGGGACCTTTTGCAGAGCAAACCAGCACATGGCAGATTTCCTCTCTTGCTGCAGCCTGCTCATCATGAGCAGGATTGGAAAGGGAGGTGACACACAGATAAAGGGGGCAAAGCCCCTCCCATGGCTAGGAATGAGAACAAGCCTGCAAGCTCGCTGCACCCATCGCTTCCCAACTGCTTAGCGAGCCACATTACAGGAACTGATGTGGCACAGGCATCGGCAGCCCACACCCTAAAGCAGAGAAGCTGGTTCAAGTCCCGGCTGCTCTGCTTCTGATCCAGTTCCCTGCCAACACACCTGCGAGGCAGCAAAGCCTGGCTCAAGGACCCATGCAGGAGAGCTGGTCGCGACTTCAGTCACACATTCAGAGAGTGAGTCGGTGGACTTTCTGCCTCTCTGTGCCTCCTTATCTCTTCCACCATGTTACTCTGCCTTTCAAATAAACACATCTTTAAAAAGGAAACAAAAAAGAGTAAAGAAAATTACAGCAGGACTCACACTGCAACCAAACTGCTCAAAATCAGAAACCCAGAAATTCTACAAACAGCCAGGCAAATGAAGCCCAGAGCCGCCAGGGAAGCTGCCAGGCTTCTGGCCAAATGCAGGGCAAAGGCACGCACCCACGCATGTGTAAGGAAACCCACCCACCTGGAATTGTACACCCAATGCGCTCGCTTTCAAGAACCCAGGTGAAAGTCTGAGCTCCCAAAGCTGAGGCTCAAGAAATGTACAGAGTCCTCCTGGCAGATGGAAACGCACTTTCCAGCAGGGAACAGCGGGCGCAGAAAGCCCCACGCTCTGCTCCTTCAGGACTCAGCCACCCAGGCCACTCGTGCTCGCCCCCTAGTGCCACCTGGGCCTCACAGCACCTGCCTGGGCCCCTCCTGGCCTCCACTCCCCCAGAGACGCAGTGGTCCTGCGGACAGGCGCCAGGGCTCACACACGGCCCTGGACTGACAACAAGCCAATGTCCTGAGGGACTGACGACACAAGACAGGTAACAGGACATCATCAAGACTGCCCACGGGTCACCACACCAGCACAGTGGGAGTGGCTGCACAGAGGGGTGACATGCAAAGCCTTCAGACACCTCTCGTGTCTTCCACCTGTGCTAATGGGCACAGCCGACATCACTGCTGAGATGGGTCAGTGTGTGTGCGCACACACACACACACACACACACACACACCTTAAAAGAAAACAAAGCAGCCTCTCACTACCCTACAGTGAACAGATTTAAAAAGCTTCAAAGTAGATCTTAGGACTGTTAAGGATTTTCTCAGTGGGATATGGAATGACCTGCAGGACGGACGTCCTGAGGGGGATGGGGACAGGAATTCTGAAGCTGTTCCAGTCTCCTCTTGGAGCAGCGACCCCACGCTCCTGCACAACCCCAAGTCACGGGAACGAAATGCCAGCAGTCTCACCAGCCCAAAGCAGTTGTCTGCCAGGGTAACCGCAAGGACCACGAGGGACGTGGGAGACAGAGCCGTGCCACCTCGGGGGCTGGGAACACGGTCCCTCCTGACCCCAAGCTTCTCTAACCTGCAGCCCAGACTCGCCCATCACCATCTTCAAGCAGAAACAGTGGCTGCGATAAGAGAAGCCACGGGAATGAAGGCTGACAGGTGACCGATGACCGCCGAGGCCGAGAATGTCGCCAAGGAGCCACAGCCCAGTGCAAGCCACGTGGGGTCCTTGAATTGAAGCTGTGCCCGTGGACCACTCTGCATGCCACGCGGTTGCCTGGCTGCCTTTTCTCTTCCCCATATAACCCCTTGTTTCTCAAAGTGGGGCCATGCGCTGGTGTGGTCCTGCCAGATCTAACAGAGCAAGAACAGATGTTTCCGACACAAGCACACGGTGTATACTGTCTTGGTGGTGATGGTAAGGGAGAGATGCTGGCTTCCCATCATCAGGACTTTCCACAAGTTCCCTACTTACTTGGGGTGAGCATTTGGCACACTGGTCACAGAGGTTTCTTGGAATGCCCAAACCCCAGGTCTGGGGGCCTGCATGCCAGTCCTGACTCCACTTCCAGCTCCCTGCTGATGCACCCCCTTGGGCAGCGGGTCACAGCCCAAGCACCTGTGTCCCCCCCCACCCACGTAGGGAACCTGGATGGAGCTGCAGGCTCCTGGCTGCAGCCTAGGCCAGCTTCAGGGAAGAGAATCAGAGATCAAAGATCTCCGTCTCTGCCTTCCAGAAAACAAAGAAATTCATATTGAAGTTAAAAAAGTAGTCAGTTGCAGGATACATTAACAACAGTGCCAGTGGCATGTACTCAGATATGGCCAAAACTGGACAATTTCTTTTTTAGAATGATATTGAAGTCAACACTGCTAAACACAAATGAGTGTTCATCTTTCAAGTCGCCTACAGCCATCTGGAAATCACCCCGCTCCAAGTGACCTGGCAGTGACATCACAAGTTCCCCGAGCTGGGGACAGCACCAGGGTTGGCTGCGGCTCCTGTCACAACCAGGTGATCTGAGTAATGGGCAGGCACAGCAGGGCCTCTGGGTAGCTCTTACAGCTGCGGCTGCAGGCGGCTGGGCCGGCAAAGCCATTCCTAAAATAGATTCTGCCTCACTCTCCACAAGCAGGTGTCCTGACGCTGTGAGGTCAGCCATGCATTCACAGCTCCCAGCTGTGAACTCACATTCACTTGCTAGAAGGTTCCTGGGATACAGGACACATCTTCCAAACACTGGGTGTTACACCTGACACTGTCCTTGCTTCTGGAGGAAAGAAATGCTGTGTGCACGCGCGCACACATACACACACACACGCTTAGAGCAGAGAGCAGAAATCTCTCC
Source organism: Ochotona curzoniae (assembly GCF_017591425.1). Taxonomy (NCBI): domain Eukaryota; kingdom Metazoa; phylum Chordata; class Mammalia; order Lagomorpha; family Ochotonidae; genus Ochotona; species Ochotona curzoniae. The sequence continues at coordinate 5,013,224 of NW_024466512.1, forward strand.
TTATCAGAATAAAGTCTCCCAAAAGCCCGAGTGCTGAGAAATCTGTCAGCACAGCCCCTGGAGACGGAGCCAGAACAGCCTGGCCTGGCAGGTAGCTGTGGTTGGGCTGGCCATGCAGACTCGTGCACCCAAGAAGCCACGCCTGACAGTGGGGGGACGCAGAGCGCCAGGACAGGGGGCTCACAGCTGCCCAGGGTGGAGAGGCAGACTTGCCAGCTCCACATACCAAAACACACTCGGGACCCTGGGGAGTGCCCAGATTTACTACCGGTGAAGGGCAGTAAGCACGCGAGGAGGAGCAATTATTGCCAAATCATTGAGGATTTTAAAAAATCATTGGCGAGAAGATGGAGGTCAAGAGGTGCGCTACCAGGGGAAATAAATTCTCCCTGTCAGCGTGGCTTCCGCTTCCTTCCCCCCGGTGGTGTGCGAAAGGAGATGGACGCACAGAACCCAGGGCTCCAGAGCGGGGGGCGCTGCTGGCCCAGGTTCAAACAGAAGCCTCATCACCCCCTTCAACAGCTGCCTGCAAGTCACAGCCTCCCCTTGGCCCTCAGGGTCAGGCAAGAAAGCCCAGCCAAATCGGCCTTTCCCAGGAATGCCCATGCAGTGGGTTTTTAGCTACCCTAAAAACACACTCTGCCAGGCTTTTCACAGGCAGGGCTGGTGGTGGGCTGTGGGGACAGGGCTCAGTCTCAGGGAGAGAAGGGATAAAAATGGGGGAGGGAAAAGAGAGGGAGAAAGAGGATGAAAGGGAAGATGAAAGGGAGGACGGGGGGAAAGAGAATATGGATAAAGGGGGAGGGAGATGGAGAGATGAAGGGAGGCAGGGACAGTTTTTCATTTGCTGGTTCTCTCCCACATGGCTACAATGGAGCTTTATCTAAGTCGCTCACCTTGGGGAAGGGCCCAGGTGCTGGGGCCATCCTCCACTACTTTTCCCAGATGTATTAGCACAGAGGTGGATGGAAGTGGAGCAGCCGGGACTTGAACCAGTGTCCATATGGGATGCCAGCACTACAGGAGGTAGTTTAACCTACCATGCCACTATACTAGCCCCTGGCTATTTCACCAGGTCAGTGGGCAGGTGATAGTGGCCAGGCGGGCCAGGCACACCTGGTGCTTCCTCACCTGGCAAACGGGCTCCTCGGGCACCAGGCGTCCACTCCTGTAATGACCAAGCTCTCTGGTTTCGTTCCGATTTTAGTATATGTGCGGCCAAAGCGAGCACAAGCTCTCTGGTTTCAACAGGTCTGCCTGTTCCACTAAAGCCACACACTTCCCATCAAGAGAACGCCTTGGGATTATGGAAAACGGCTAAAAACCAGCACAGCACCTGTGCTATGCGAAGATGAGGCCGAGTGTCACAGGTATTCTAGAAGCAGCCTCTCAGCTCTGTTATTCCTTAATACTGAATCCTAGTGGGGCCTGGAGACAGATAAGAGGTTGGCATTTTCAATCTGCCAGCCCCATTCCAGCCACTGGGGAAAGGTCAAGATGGGATCTGGATTTGAGGGCAGGCAGCGAGACGGAAGGCGGGGTCTTGGGAAGGGGGTGGCAGGAGTTTGATTGATCACAGCAGCTTGCAAGATTTCAAAGGTTCACTTGGGCAGCAAGCCAGCTTTGCAGGCTTTTCTGAATAAGCAGGCATACAGAATGATCACCTTGACTATGAGGCACCATTCACTACGAACGCTAAGATGCCCACACATCCTGTGGATATTTTGGGCTAGAACACGCAAATGCCACTCAACCGTCAGCGTGGGGAGAGGGAGAACTGTCGCTTGGGGTGGAAGAGAGGACAAGCAGGTGGGAGGCAAGTGGGATGAGGGCAAGCAGGGCGAGGGCGGCCGGGTGGGAGGCAGGCGGGGCAAGGGCAGCCGGGTGGGAGGCAGGCAGGTGTGGCCTTGCCTCCTGTGCTCAGGGCATCAGGCAAGCAATGGAAAGCAACTGGGAGCAACGGAGCTGGATGTGCTCACGACAGGCCGGTTGGACATGGGACAGGCCCCTGCAGCCAGCATCGGTGAAGGACAAGCCCCAGCAGCCAGCCTCTTCTCTGGGACTGGGAAGAGCCTTTCTACCCAGAATGTGAAGTGCCACCAGGAAGGACTGTGCAGAGGAGGGGTCACTCCAGACAGAACTCCCCAGGGAGACTGAGGCGTGTGAAGCAGTCAGGTCCAGCTGGGTCTGAGGTTTTGGGTGGCAGTGGAGTGAGAGTCGGGGTGCCGAGATGGTTGTGATCTTGCTGCTACACCATTGCTTACACTCACTGTAAATCTCTACTCTCTCCTCTCACCTCCACTCTGCCTTTCAACTAAGTCTTCTTGAACATTAAAAAAAAAGCAGACAGCTAAGAAGCAATATTCACAAATCTGGCTCTAAGAAGAGTAAGTGGGCACAGACAGGACACACGCTTCTTGAGATCATCATGATTTGTCTATTTGATTTTGGAGCCACAAACTGTAAATACAAAACAAATGCAATGTGGAGCGCCGACTTCCCTAAGAACTAACACTGTTGTGAACTCGAAGGCCCCGGCTGGAGGAAGACAAGGGAAAGGCCCCACGCCCAGCAGCGGTTCAGCCTGCCCTGGCAGACGCACCAGGAGGGCAGAGCAGGCGTCAAGAGGAAGAGCTGGGAGCATTCTCAGCTGCGTTACAGGTGTCACGACCTCAGGTCAGGCAGGGAGCTGGCAGGGCACAGCTTTGCTCATATAGAACGCTTTCGAGATCCAAGACTCCAATCAGCTGGTCCACTTTCCAAATGCTGGCTAGAGCCAGAGCTGGACCAGGCAGGGTCAGGAGACAAGAATCCAGTTCAGGTCTCCTGAGGGCATGGTGGGCACCAGAGCACTCAGCCATCACTTGCTGCCTTAGCAGGGAGGGGAGCTGGGATTTGAACCCAGGCACTCTGACACAGGGTTCAGATACCCCACGCAGTGACCTTGGCTGGAGAAAGTGGCAACACCAGCAGACAAGGGAGGGACGGGTGAAGTGCAAGCTCACAGTCAGGCTCCAGGTGAGCCCGCCAGGTGCTTCATGCATAAAGATCTGCATGTGGTTTTTCTCGTCTTGTTAACCAAAACACCTTCAAAATGGCGATGCCTTTATTACAAGCTGAGGACACGGGGCCGGAAGGACTTTGTGTATGAGAGATCTTGGGCATGAGACGTATGTTTAAACACAAAGCCATTGTGTTTCATATACACCTTACACACACCATCCAAAGCTTATCTTACACAATCTCTTTCATCTTGTGCCTGAACCATAGCACAGTGGAATGGAATTTTTCATTTGCAGCTCAGGAAGTTCCAGATCTTGGAGCATTTGGGGTTTTCGCATTAGGGATGCTCCAAATGTGTCCCAATTATGGTTACTGAATACTACGTCCCAGAAGACGCGAGCACAGCTCCTACAAAGGATGGTAGGTTTTAGAAAATGCACAAGACAAGTCTGGAACATTCTGTCCTGATGGGGATCAAGGAATCTCTCAGCAGCCATGGGGGCAGAGGACGTGGATGCCACTTCGAAGAGGCTTCCTCTGGCAAAGGTGAAATGCTTTAAACACCGATAGGATGACAACTGGCACAGACTGAGAAACAGCAAATGTCCAAATGTTGGGTTTAAAGACTGTGCACAACTTGAAATTCCACCTGTGCCCAGGGGAGGGTGCTAGAGAATCGATCTATCTTGAAAACTTCCAAATTTCAACACCAACAACGAGGTTACAATGTACCAAGTGTTGTTCCTTACAGAGGCAGCCACAGAGGATGAATATACAAGGCCCAGCAGAATGAAGCCTCACCATTTGCCACCCTCAGTGAATGGTGGCGCTGGGCCCTGATCCTGCCAGTGGCTATGTACAAGAGCAGAAGGCAGGATGGCCTGGCCTCGTCCTGGAACAGCAGCATTCTCTGGAACTGCAACCTGGCTGGCAGCGAGCCTCTGCCCCTCACCACCAACACCCAACAGGCAGGATGGCAGAGCAACACTCCAAGGGCAGAGCCATCGAAAAACCCAATCCCTGGGGAACTACAGGTCAGCCACAAGGCTGCTTCCAGAAGCTGCAAGGAAGCTAAGGGTTGGGGGGAGGAGGGAGGCAACGATATGTTCAAGACACGGAGAACCGCAGCCACCAACTTGACCCACACACCAGCTTCACTTGGATCCCGATCCACACACACCAGCTGGCATCAAACACGTGGAAGTCAAGCGGACGGGTGAGGTGACTGCACACCGGGTGGTACTAACGCGTTATTGCTAACTACATGGCTGTGATCATGGTATTACCTGTTTTTACAAAACAATCTGTCATTCACAAAACGACGTGACTTCTAGGTGCTGAATGGCTGGGGTGCAAGTTAAACAAGCGGTTACTAAACTTGAAGGAAATTTCAAGAGCCAGATATACAACAAAACAAGAGGAGCTGGTTTGTAACTCATGGCCAAAATGCACATCCTTGAGTTCGTGTCAGGACAAACGAACGGGCAAGTAAGAGAACGGGAAAGCACCTCCTTCCCAGCGACAGGAGCGCTGGAAACAAAATCACCACTTGGCCAACATCTTGGCAAAGTAAGAATCATCCAGGACACTAAAATCGGCCAAGGACAGGAAACTCAGAAAGCAGAGTTTACAAAGTGCTCTCAGAATGCTGAACAGCACCCGTGAACCAGAGACAGCCCCGCAGACAGAGCCCCCCGGGCAGCGGGCAGAGCGACCCACATGCCCCATGCTCTACCGAGCTGGGCAGCAGCGTGGCCTCGATGAGAGCCTGAGCCAGCAGGGAAGGAGGGAGCTCTGCCACCTGACTGTGCAGGGCCCCCCAAGACTGTCAGTCGTCACAGACCAGAAGGGATGAGAGGGGCTGTGCGCGCGAATGTGTCCCCAAAAGCTATCAGCAGGCCAACGGACGCCGGCCAAGTCAAGTCCACGGATCAGCCAGCAGCCTTAGCCTACAGAGCTCCTGGTTCCACCCTAGTCCGACGATCACATGAGTACCCACGCTGGCCAGGGGAGGGCACAGGGAACCCACTGCCCTGTGGAGCCACTTCAGAAAGGCACATTAAGAACCAGCCCAGAAGCCATTCTGAGGGTTCCCCATGCTCTGCTCAGTGTTGGTGCAGTCACAGGAAGTACTCCCAGCCCAACGTAAGAGGCTAGGAAACACCTGCTCCCCAAGCCAGCAGCGCCCTTCCTGGACTGAACCCCAATCAATCAGCACCCCCAAGAGGCACTGTGGAGCCAGCCTGAAGGCCTACACTGGAACTAGCAATACACATGAAGAAATCAAATATGTCTATTTGAAAAGCAGAGCTACATAGAGGGAGAGACAGATTCTCCGTCCGTTGCTTCACTTCCCAAAGGGCCATAACTGCTGGGGCTGGCCTGGGGCTGGCCCGGGTCTCCCTCCCGTCTCCCACGGGTGGCAGGAGCCCAGCATTTGGGTCATCTTCTGCTGTTCTCCCAGGTACAATAGCATGGAGCTGGATCAGAAGTGAAATAGCTGGGACTAGAATCTGCAGGCAGTGGCTTAACATACACCTGCCATGATGTTGGCAACCATAACCATTCCAGAGTGTTCCACGAAGGACACTCAACAGAGCCATAAGACGTTCTCTGCTCTCCAACCATCTCATTACCCCAAAGGTCACGCCAATGCCACAAAGCAGCACCCAGCATGGCCGCTGTGTCCCTGGTGCCCACAAGCTGCATCCACACACAATGCAACCTTCTGTGCCTGCCTTCCTTAGAAGTGTTCAAGGCGCATGTGTGTCAGACCTTAGGCCCGGCTCGTGGCTCGGTGACGTCCGCAGAGTGAATGCCCACTGTGTTCGCCCGTTCATCCGTGGAGGGACCAGCGTCCAAATCCCTTTCACTTGTCCATGACCATGAGCAAAGCTGCCCCAGCCACCTGTCATAGGTACCGGGGAAGGGGTGTGCCGGGTCACCAACAAGCTCTGGCTTTCCACGAGGCTGTACCACATGACACATCTCCACATCCTCACCAACACTAATGTTCTGTTTATGTACATGTATGTGTATCTGTGTATGTAGCATTCGAGAAGCAAAAAGGGAAAAAAATAAAATCCACATACAGTTCCCATCCACTGGCTGACTCTCCAAACACTCACAGCTGCCTAGTTGGAGCCAGGCCAAAGCCAGGAACTGGAAATCTCATTTAGTGCCCCACCAGGGTGGCAGGCCCCAGGCAGAGCCACTGCCTCCCATCCTGGAGCAGCAGCAAGAGCAGGGCTACCAGCTCCCCAAGAGCCCAGGCTGCCTGGGGCAGGAGCAGGGCTACCAGCCCCCAAGAGCCCAGGCTGCCTGGGGCAGCATCAGGAGCAGGGATACTAGCCCCCCAAGAGCCCAGGCTGCCTGGGGCAGGAGCAGGGATACCAGCCCCCCAAGAGCCCAGGCTGCCTGGGGCAGCATCAGGAGCAGGGTCACCAGCCCCCCAAGAGCCCAGGCTGCCTCCAGGCCCCTTGGCTTTGTGCATCTGTTGATCACTCTTAGGAAAGATCAGTGCATTTTAATCTAGAAATGATCTCATTTCTTGAAAAGCACATGACAGTTATGAAAAGGATACAAAGATCTGAAATTTGCTTGAAAAGATGACAGTGAAAAAAAATCAAAGTCAGTTTCTTACAGAGAAAACAGAGGAAGGAGGTGGCAGAAGCTTGGCAGAGGGCTCCCTGTGTGCCTACTCTCCTGGGCGGTGGGCCTGGCAGAGGGCTCCCCGTGTGTCTGCTCTCCTGGGCGGTGGGCCTGGCAGAGGGCTCCCCGTGTGTCTGCTCTCCTGGGCGGTGGGCCTGGCAGAGGGCTCACCGTGTGTCCGCTCTCCTGGGCAGTGGGCCTGGCAGAGGGCTCCCCGTGTGCCCACTCTCCTGGGCGGTGGGCCTGGCAGAGGGCTCTCCATGTGCCCACTCTCCTGGGCAGTGGGCCTGGCAGAGGGCTCCCTGTTTGCCCACTCTCCTGGGCGGTGGACCTGGCAGAGGGCTTCCCGTGTGCCCGCTCTCCTGGGCGGTGGGCCTGGCAGAGGGCTCCCCATGCTGCCCACTCTCCTGGGCAGTGGGCCTTGCAGAGGGCTCCCCGTGCTGCCTACTCTCCTGGGTGGTGGGCCTTGCAGAGGGCTCCCCGTGCTGCCTGCTCTGCATCTGGGAGGTGGAAGCTCCTGAGGCTTCACTCACTCAGACCCCACTTTCTTCCCTCCAGCAATGCAGAGGGACACCTGTGACCTCAGGGTACATGGCAAGGGGCAGTAAGGCAGGACCAGGGACCCAGGGGCACCAGGTTCACCACAGGACTCCTGGGGATCCCCCATTCTGCTGGCACCCCCAGATTGCCCAGGCAGGCTGCAGACCTAGGCCCACTGCTCCGTCATCAGGAAGACGCCATGGAGAGAGGGTGCCATGCTCAGAGGGGCACCACGGCTGACAGAACCACGACTCCCTGCTCTCCTTTGTGTCCCCCGCCACCCCAACAGAGGCACGAGCTGACTTCTCCCCGACGGCTGTGACCTTGCTGCCTCTCTGTCCCTCCATGGGACATCTCCAGTACAGGCACAACTGGTCAATCCCACCCTCGCAGCAGAGGGCATCGGCTGCCAGCTCTGACACCAGGCAGACCCCACCCACAGAGGCACCAGCAAACCCCACCTGTGGCCATTTCCCCCTCTCCCGGTACAGTCTGCTCTCACAGGGTCTATGTTCAGTCACCAACCCCATCTAGCCAACGCCACAGGCTGCCTGAGTCAGCTCCTGTGGAAGTGCCAGGGCCTGGGCTGCCTGTGTGCCCTGCTCCACAAGGTGCCAGCCTACCTGGTGGGCTTCCAACCCCATGGCTTGCAAGGCAGACTGGAAGAACTCAGGAGAAGGTTTCCCCACCACTTCGGCTTCGATGCCACAGGCGTACTGAGGAGAAAGAGGACACCCATGGGTTGGGAGGAAGGAACATCTGGCTGCCCAGCAAACCATCCCAGGAAGGACTGCCTGGGCCTGAGCAACATCTCAGCGTCACAGGATACCCAAGGTGCTGGCACTTGCTGCCAGGTGCCCTGCATCCAAGGCCCACTTGCAGCAGGTGTCCCAGGGGCCGCAGCTGGAGGCTCCTGAGGGCCAGCTTCAGGCCCATGGACCACCCAGCTCCCTCACCAGCCCTCCCATCCCACCCGCCAGGGGCCATGAGGGGGCTGTGCCAGCAGTGAGGACAGGCTGTGATGGGAGGCTGACCAGCACTCTGGGCAGGGACAACTGAGGGCACCTAGGACACAGCAGACTCCACATGGCTCTTCCCGGGGCCTGGACAGAGCGCCTGAGGGCTGCAGATGGCTGTGAGTCTGAGAGGTGAGGGGCAGAAAGTATGCTGGGCAGGCAGGCATGGCCACAGGGCACCTCAAAGGGCTGGGGAGTGCCAGGGAGGACAGGCCAGGGCTACATCCCAGTGGAGAGGGAGTGCGGGCTGGCAGCCCAAACAGCAGAGCCTGCCTCAAAACACGAGCAGGGAGTGGCCCATGTGCCAGGCTCTGCTCCAGAGAGAACAGAGCACGGCAGGCAGCCAGAGATCAGGAGCGGGCTGTGGAGGGACCAGACAGGCACCTCAAGGGCCTTCATGTAGGCACCGACGTCCAACATCAGGCCGGAGGTCTCCTTGTAGTAACGCCTGGAAGAGAGCAAAAGTGACCAGGTGAGCAGAGCTGGGGCCTGGCTCAAGAGGTGCAGCCATGGTGAAGGTCAGTGAGTCCATCAAGGCGGTCACAGACCCTTCACACAGAACAGCAGCTGTGAGCCTCAGGGGCAGAAGGACCCACAAGGACCTGTGCATTGAGGAGGGCCAGCAGGTTCCCAGCACAAGCCAAACCCCTGAGTGCTGTTAGCAGCAGCAGCGAGGTGCCAGATGTCCTCAGGAGAAGACGGCCGTTTCGGCTCTCAGAGGCCAGATGGGCTCAGCTTGCAGGAGCATCCCTTCCCCGAAGACGGTCTCAGCGTCTGGGCCTGCCACAGCCGGGGTAGCCCCAAGCCTCCAGGCACCTGTGGACAAAGCCCAGGTCTCCCTGAGCAAAGCTGTCGGTGACAGAGGGAAGAGAGGGGTTAAGCCACACTGCTCTGGTCAGGACTCAGTGATCCCCAACTAGAAGGGGGCTTAGTTTTATAGAGTCATGAATGAGTTGGGAAGATCCATCACATCAACTTCCCTCCTCTCCTTCCTTCCTCCCCTGCCCTCTGAACTGGAAGCATCACAGGCTCTCTCTGAGAACAGAACAGTACGACCCAGGGTTGCATAAACCACGCGAGTCCCAGTTTCCTCATCTGTAAAATGGGCAGAACCAACAATGCACAGTACCCATCTCATGGATTACAGCACTACTTGAACAAAGTTCTTAGCAGGGTACCTGGCAGGGGGAGCTGCCCCCAACAACCTGAAGAACGCGACTGTAAACAGCTGTTCGTCGGGGCTGAGGGCTAGCAAGACCGGACCCCTGGGGGAGCTGGGGGAGCAAGAGCAGGGCCTGCCAGGTGTGAGGTTGGGGCCCACCCTAACATCAGAATGGCATTCCCTGGGGCCGAGCTGCTGCCCCAGGCCTGCCGGTTCCTTTCTGAGCTGCCCAATGCCTTGCAGCTGCAGGAACCTATGCTACCCAGTGACATCCATTGCCGCCATGTGGCCCTTTGCCACTCGCTCGGGGCTTTGGGCCTGCATTGCTGCTGGGCCGCTGCAGCCTATGCTTTGGTCTTGCCCAGGGCCAGCCATGCCCACCCAACTCCTGCCCACCAACAGGTGGCGTTTGCAGAGGGCACAGTGTTTCCTGTCACCACAGGACCCAACCTACCAGGCAAACCTCAGCCTCTCCACCCCCACCCAGGCTGTGCACCCTGAGCCTGCACCTGGGAAAATGGGCTCCTTCGATACGAGGACTGTGCCAGACCCATGTGGCAGACACAGTAGGGACCTGCAATTCTCCCCCTCTTAGAATGGCCCCTAATTTCATGTCCTAAATCCAAATTTCAGACAGATTTTGCCTTTATATAGAATTCCAGCAGTGCTTCCTGGGCTAGCACTGTGGCTAGCAAGGTAAGCCTCTGCCTGCAGTGCCAATATCCCACACGAGTGCCAGTTCAAGTCCCAGCTGCTCCACTTCCCATCCAGCTCCCTGCTAATGCAGCTGGGAAAGCAGCAGAGGACAGCCCAAGTCCTTGGGCCTCTGCACCTAAGTGGAAGACCCAGAAGAAGCTCCTGGCTTCAGATTGGTCCAGTTCCGGCTGCTATGGCCATCTGGTGGGTGAACTAGTGGTTATAAATGAAGAGAGGAGGCCAGCAGATGGGAGCAGGCCTCTGTCGTCTGGAAAGCCTTCCAGGTGACCCTCGGGCTGCGACTGCTGCTGGCTTCAGACATGCAACTCGGACAATCAGAAGCTGTCTGTGTGCTGCTAAGCTTCACGATGCATAGAGAGCATTCTCCAGACTCCAAACCTGGAAACCAGTATTTCCCATTTTACCAGAACCTGTGCCTGCTTTTACAGGGCCTTAGGCCTTATTTCTGATCTATTCAGGAAAAGGAAAGGCCACGGAGGTCAGCTGTCAGCCAGCCATTTTCTAGGGAGGCAGTCAACCTAAGCCATTGGATTTCTTTTAACCTGCACAGGCCCCAGGGGTCTCCACACGGGGTCTCATGGGCTGCTCCCTGCCACCCTGACACAGCATGACCACAGCAGCCCGGGATGGGAGTGTGAGGTGGGGGGGGAGGCACAGGCAGCATGGAGCACACCAGCAGGTTGGAACCCACGGCTCCTGCTCCTGCAATTTCCGCCGGCTCAGCTCAAGTCTGCCTTCCAAATGACCACTTGACCTCTCCCTGAAGAGCCATTAACCTTCCCTCGTCTGGTGCGTAAACAGCTTAATTTTCTGAGGGCAGCGTGACGGAAGAAATTACAAAGCCAATTCCCATCCTCAGCGCAGACAGATGCCCAATACAAATCACAGCATTTCCAGGGGCAGGACGCAGCTCCCTGCTCCCTCCCCACCACACCCCTGCCTCTCCTCCGGCAGAGACCCCAGCTGCTGACAGCAGTGTGACCACACCCAGCAGCTGTCCCCGGGCCCAGGAGCTGCTGGGTCCTTGCTCAGATTGTTAAAACCCAAACCTGTAGTCAAAATCAGACCTACAGCAGCTGGGGACACATTAACAACTTACTAAATTTATGACAAGGCTGAGAATAACTGTCTTGTTTTGTTTTGTTTTTGCCAAACATAACCTATTTTAATTACCCTAATGTGGGATAATAACTTTTAATAATTAAGTCAATTATTGGAGGAATGTTCTACAACACACAGAATAACTGGGGTTGGCCACAATCCACTCAATGTTTCAAATTCCCTGGTATAAAGGATTGCCAACACAGAGAAATGACAAGTGTCTGAGGTGATGGCTATGCCTAATGCCCAGCTCCTATTACTACACACTGCACACCTACTGCAGGCCACACAGCACCCACACACATGCACACCCACTGACCACTGCACACCTACTGCAGGTCGCACAGCACCCACACACACGCACACCCACTGACCACTGCACACCTACTGCAGGTCGCACAGCACCCACACACATGCACACCCACTGACCACTGCACACCTACTGCAGGTCGCACAGCACCCACACACATGCACACCCACTGCTCATTGCACACCTACTGCAGGTCACACAGCACCCACACACATGCACACCCACTGACCACTGCACACCTACTGCAGGTCACACAGCATCCACACACACGCACACCCACTGACCACTGCACACCTACTGCAGGTCGCACAGCACCCACACACATGCACACCCACTGACCACTGCACACCTACTGCAGGTCACACAGCACCCACACACATGCACACCCACTGACCACTGCACACCTACTGCAGGTCACACAGCACCCACACACATGCACAGCCACTGCTCATTGCACACACCTACTGCAGGTCACACAATACCCACACACATGCACACCCACTGACCACTGCACACACCTACTGCAGGTCACACAGCACCCACACACATGCACACCCACTGACCATATAATGAAATATGACACACACACCCCTACTCATGTAGAGTTACCATGTCAATTACAAATGCATCTTAAAAAGCCACTGTTGGGCCCCGCAGCGTGGCCTAGTGGCTAAAGTCCTCGCCCTGAACGCGCCAGGATCCCATATGGGTGCCGGTTTTAATCCCGGCAGCTCCATTTTCCATCCAGCTCCCTGCTTGTGGCCTGAGAAAGCAGTCGAGGATGGCCCAATGCTTTGGGATCCTGCACCTGTGTGGGAGACCTAAAGGAAGTTCCTGGCTCCTGGCTGCTGGCTCCTGGCTCCAGATCGGTGCAGCAATGGCTGTTGCAGTTACTTGGGGAGTGAATTATTGGACAGAAGATCTTCCTCTCTATCTCTCCTGCTCTGTATATCTGACTTTGTAATAAAAATAAATAAATCTTTTTAAAAAGCCAATTTCTTCAGAAAACAATTGCAAGAAAACTTCCACAGAAAACATTTGAACATAAACGAGCTGTAACAGAACTCTTCAATTACGCTTGTTCTCTGGTGAGCAGCTGGTCACTGCTGCTGAAAAGGCCACACCTGGTAAAGTATGCCGCACACAATGGTGACACGGCAGTGACAACCTGCAGGTGTTCACGTTCACAAAGCCATGGTGGGTTGAGTTTATGTGTCAGGTTCACTGGGCCAGAATGCTCATGTAATAAGATCAGACATGTTTCTGTGAAGGTGTTTCAACAGACGAGATAAACTTTTTTTCTTCTTAAGATTTATTTACCCGAAAAGTTTTATAATGAGAAAGAGATCTTCCATTCACTATTGACTCCCCAAGTGACCACAACAGCCAGGGTTGGCCGGGCCAAAGCAGGAGCCTGGAACTCCATCCAGGTGACCCGTCAGTGGCAGCAACTCGAGCACATCAGCCGTCATCTGCAGCTCCCCAGCCACAGTAGCTGGAAGTGGAGCAGCTGGGCTTTGAACCCGTTATGTGAGTGTGGCTTAACCAGCTGTGCCAATGCACTGCCTCCTCTAGCCCATAACATTAACAGTTCAGATGACCCCTCCCCCACACCCTCAACCCCTTAAAGACCTCACTCAATCAGCTGAAGGTATGAGTAGAACCAAGACCGACCTCCTTGGAGCAGAAGGGGCCCAGCGGGAGATGGGGCACCACTGGCCCTGCAGACCCGGCCTCCAGGATTAACCCCTGCAGACACCCTACAGGCTCAACCCTCATGCAGAACACATCATATATGACAAACACCTCAGAGATGCTTACTTCCTAAAAATGCTCAGCCCTCTCCTTCCGGGAAAACTTCCATTTGCCTGTCTGTGATAGGGACACAGCATGGAAGACAATTTCTCAGTGGAGACAAAATCTACAAAAGGCGCTTGCTGGTTTGGAGATGGGCACAGCAGGAGCTGGGGGGGTGGCCACTGGTCACTGCGCTCACAAAGGCGGCAGTCCTGGGCCACCACAGCTGCCTGGTTCCTCAACAGAATTCAGCAATCCAGACACTGTAGGTAATAGCTAAGTTTTAAAAACTTACTCAAAAATTCTGTAATTCCATATGGGCCAAACAGGCTCCAGATGCAGTGAAGCAGCAACAGGCCCAGGCTCTGAGGTCGACCAGGCCACGTGGCATTCCTGATCTTGCCAGCATGTACCCACTTGTTTCATGCTCCCAGGCCTCAGCGTGTCCACCTGCCAAGTGGTAACAACTCTGCCCACCACATGCAGGGCTCCAGGCTGAATAAACCAAACATAGCACTTGCCAAAGCCCTGCCTCAGCCTGTCAATTGCTGGCGATACCAGCAGGTGGACACGGTGGGTGCCCCAGCATCGAAAGCACCAGTTGGAAACCACTTCACTTCTCCAGAGAAGGCCCTGAACTCTGCGCTATGTACAACGCTGGGATGGGGAGTCCCAAGTGCCCAGGCAGGAGGCTCAGGAGCTCATGAGTCTATAGTTCTGGAAGCGTTTTGGTTGACAACGGAAGTCCTCACTCCAGCTCTCTGGGCAGCAACTGGGCTGCATGTGCCAGGAGCCTCCACAACACTTGCTCTGAGTAGCACCTGGCACAGCAGCTGAGTGGCAGGTGGGGAAGCCCCCATCCCATGGTGCACTCCCTGGGCTCCAGTCCTGGCTACTCAGCTCCTGGCTCATGTCCTTATGCACAAGGCAGGGGGCGGGGGGACGGGCCGCCAGCAGGGCCTGCTAAAGTGGTCGGGTCCGTATGACCCACATGGGGTTCTAGGATCAGTTCCCATGGCCAAGTTTTGGCCCTGCCCAGTCCTAGCCATCGTGAGCACATGGGGCACAGTCAGCAGTGGGAGAGCTCTATCTCTGCCTTTCAAACAAGGCAACATGCTAAGTGACATCGGAGGACCTCATCTGAAACACACAAGGCCACTCATCACAGTGTTGCACTGTTGCTATGGCAACAAGTCAGAAGCACCTAAACACTCAGCAACAGGCGTCAATGGAAGCACGGGAGCATGTGACGCACCATGGGTCCCCTGGTCCCCATGAGGAAACCGACAAAGCCCACCAAGAGCAGGAAACAGATGACAAGACGAGATTGAGTCCGACCCCCATACTGTGACTACCTGCATCCCCAAGAATCTGTTTACACTGGGAACACTGGGAGGAGTGCACACCTTAATGTTGACAGCAGTTTTTCTTGTGCAGTAGGACTAAAAATACTTGTTTTCCTATGTTCATTTGCATTTTCCATTTTTCTTCAATAAACATGTACTGTATCAGCCATCCAAAGCCACCTACACCGATTGTTCCAACAGACACTGGGAGCCGGCACTGCGGCACAGCAAATTAAGCCTCTGCCTACAGTGCTGGTCTAAGTGCCGGCTGCTCCACTTTCAATCTAGCTCTTTCACGGAGCTGGGCAAGCTGCACAAGAGGCCCAAGGGCTTGGGTCCCTGCACCCACGTGGAGATCAAGAAGCTCTTGGCCTGGCCCGTCCTCGGCCAAGGTGTCACTCCCCATCTTTTCAAATAAATAAATCTTTTTATATTTAAAAAAAAAAAAAGGCAGTGAGAGACTTGAACACCAAGGCTCACAGAAGCATGCTCAGACCGCATGCACCGTGTGGTCACTCGGTCGGACCAAAGCAGCCAGGGGCCTCCAGCCTAGCGGGTACTTGAGGGTGCCCCTGGGCCACTCAACACCACATGCCCTGCACTGATCAAATTTCAACTCAACTTGGGACAAGCCACACTTGGCCTCTGAGTCTCCCAACATTCTCCCTCTGTAAAGATGACCACCTGCTCATCACCCCCAGCCTCTCCTGACCACGGGTCCACACACCTGAACCAGCAGCTACTGAGGACAATGTATTCTAATCTCCTAAGAAACTAAGAGAGGAAAGGAAAAATGAAGAAAAACAAGAAAAAGAGAGGAAGCCCCCTGTGCTCGCTTCACACTCACTTTCTCACGCCCACCTCCATCTGACTTTTTAAGACTTATTTGAAAAGTGCAGTTACTCAGAGGGGACAGAGCGGTGGGGAGACAGAGAGAGAAGAAACATTTTCCACATACTGGTCTACTCTCCCAGTGGCTGAAGGCCAGGAGCTGAGCCAAAGCTGAGCCAGGTTGAAGCCGGGAGCCTCAAATTCTGCCCAGGTCTCTTGTGTAGGTGGCAACAGCCCAAGTACTTACTGCACCTGGGAAAGTACCTAAGGATGGCTTCACAGGGCACTGGGTCACAACTGGGGAAAGGCTAGTGTTGTTGCCATCGTCTGCAACACTGATATCCCAGATGGGCGCTGGTTCGAGTCCCAAATACTCCACCTCCCATCCAGCTCCCTGCTCATGGGGCTGGGAAAGCAGTGGAGGACGGCCCAACTGCTTGGGCCCCTGCAGCCACATGGGAGACCCAGAAGAAGCTCCTGGTGTCAGCCTGGGCCGGGCTCAGCCATTGTGGCCATTTGGGGAGTGAACCTGCAGATGGATGGAAGATCTCTCACTCATGCTACACTTTTCAAATCAATATAACCATCTTTTAAAAATTTCATTCAAGAGGCAGAGACAGTGCCCCCCAGATGCTGGTTCATTCCCCAAATGCCCATGATGGCCAGGGCTGGTTCCAGAAGCTCAATCTAGTTCTCCCACATGGGTGGCAGGGACCCATCGACTCAGTCACTGCCCACCCTGCCCCCGGGTCTGCACTGGCCGGCAGCTGGAATCAGGTTTGGTCTGGGTTCCAAACTCAGCATTCCTAGCACCTTCTGCTAAGCAAATACCCACCCATTTCCTCAGTGCCAGGCCTGAAAACCGCAAGGTCTCATCGGAAGCAGCTGGAAATGACTCTCCCTGGAGTCGACTTACCCTTTCCCCAGGGAAATGAGCACGGGCCGCTCCAGCTCCATGAGCACCCGGAAGGCTTGGTTCATGTTCTCATATGTAAAGCCATCACCGGCGTCTGCCATCACGACACAGTTTGGGTTGGATGTGTCAATCTGGTCGAATTCTGAGCGGATTTCTAGAGGGAGACAGTGTGCATGGTCAAGCCACAGGGCAGTGTGGCCAGCATCCCCACCCCTGCAACCCTGCCTGCTAGGTCTGCCCAGCCCCCTGAGACGCATTGCTTATTTCTGCGGTAGAAGATGGGGGAGGGTTATTCCATTCTAAGGACAAAGGAAGCTCAGCTCCTGGGAGACAGATGCACTCCCAGGATTCCCTTCCCAACACAGGCACCTGTTCCAGCAGCTCCTTGGGTTTTGTGCCAGGCAGCAGACCCACCCACAGCAGTGCAGCTAAGAAGGGAAGCTGCGGAAGGACAGAGTTGGAGTGTGTTGCAGGCAATCCTGGAGGGCTGCTGCTGCACACCCCAAACCCCAGGATCCGTCAGGCAAATCCCCATCGCCCCCTTTCCCTGCCGAGCAACCGTATTCCACGGTGGTAAGTCACAACCGTGTGCTACCAGTGCGTTCGGAGTCCTAGGAGCAATCAGCAAGTCACAGGCCTGGGGCTGGTCTTGAGGCCTCCAATGGATTACAGACCACACGATTCTGTTTCTGTGGAATTCTAAACCAAGTAAACACCAACAGAAGAAGAAAAAAAAGTCTCAGTGGACTAGCATCTGTCCAGGGAGGGTGTGAGGGGTCTCCAGGGTGATGGGCCCTCGCTTATGCAGCTGTCAAAACCCAGCAAAAGTGCACCTGAAGTCTGTGCGTTCCACTGTAAGTAAATCTTACAACAGGAAAATGTGCAAATACTGAATGCTGGGAGACGCTGAAGGCCCGAGGGCAGGGTGGGAAAAGTCTGGCCTGGTAGCTGACGCTGGGGAAGCACCAAGTCTGGCCCTACCAAGGCAAACCCAGGTGGGACTCCGAAGGTAATCGCTCTGGCAGGCTCGTTTTAAGCTAATTAGTTCTTATGGCCTGCAAATGTTATAAGTGGCTCTGGGCAGAGAAACGCAGGTTTCCCACCCCAGATTTAAGTGTAGCAATGCCTGCAATTCACCCTGCAATGCATTCAAAATGACAGAGAGCCGTCTGCAGGGATGGAAAAAGAGATGGACAGACACCCAGAGAAGCAAGCATGAGACAGCGACAGAATTTGGAATATGGGTATAAAAATATTCCAAAGAACATTCTTAGAGTTCCGTGGTATGTTTGGAAATTCTCCTAGGAAAATATTCAGATGAGGCAATGGGGAGGAGGGATCCAACAAAAGTAAAACTTGAAAATGAACTCAGGTGCATTTACTGCAGGGCAGGCCTGGGGCTGAGCGGGCGTCGGTCCACCTTGCCCTCTCCTTCACAAGCTCTGAGCTCCAGCGACTGCTCGTAGGGCTCCTTGCTCAGTGCCAGCTTGGAGCCAATGCAGACCCTCCCACCAGCCCCCCCATACCCAGCAGCCCCTCTTTGGGGGTGGGGGGGTGGGGGGGCGAGGCAGTGTCTCTCTAAAACCCACTTGCTTTAAGGACAGTCCTGAAACACTAGTAATGCCCAGAACTCCACAAGGGGATTCTAAGAACAGGGTTTCTAAGGATGGCGCCTGTACCCTTAAGTGGCACCTTCCGGGAGCACCCTCCACCTCTGGGGCTCCCAGTGGTTTGGAAAATGGGAAGTATGAGCCACAGGGGAAGGAAGGAAGCTTGGGCGAAGCAGAAGGGGTCCTGCATTCTGAAGCTAGTGTCCCTTCTTAAATAGGAGGTACCAGATCACACACTCACTTGCTAGATCCTAGATCCTCCCTGCTGAGTCACGAGGGCTCTCCTCCTGCATTTGGGACACAAACCTTGCTCCTGGGGCCCCTGGCAGGCTGCAGCCGAACGTGCTGCTGCTTCAAGGCCACAGGTGCCACGGGCCAGACAGCCATAGATCTCCATTCCGATTCTCTCAGCAGGAAATGGAGTTTGCCCCTAACTGTTCCCTGGTCCCTTGGCCCTCCTTATATCTAGGAAAGCCATTTGAACCTGATAGGAACCCTGTGGTGTGAGGCTGTGTGCCAACCTGCCCTCAGCAGGAAGCCCCCTGGGGTTTCTGTCCTATGGTTCTTATCCCACAGCATTACCTGTGTTCGTCTCGGTGGTTTGGGCTGGAGACGCTGCCCCCAGCCCCACCTGCAAAAGGGCACCACACCCGTGAGGGCTACCTACCATCGTGGACCAGCAGGTGTGGCCGCAGGCCTCGCTCCTTCAGGATCTGGCAGGCAGCGGGCGCCGGGGCAGTCACCTCATCCTCGGAAATATCAAATCCCAGTCGGCGCAGCACGGACACCAGCTTCCCCCGTGACTTCTGGGACTCGTTGGTGCAGAATCTCACCTTCAGCTGGGACCGCTTCAGTCTGGGGGAAGAGGCAGTGTCCCTTGGGAAACGTGGCCTCCTGAGAAGCTGCCCAGAGAAGGACCCTTCTCCAAGGACAGTTAGTCGAGTCCCAGAGCATTCAGGGTCCCTGAAACAGCCCTGGCTGACCCCTGAGTATGTTCAGACTGGGGTTCCTGAACCAGAGTGAACCCCATTTCAGGGGACTCCAGACCACGCTCCCACAGCCTCCACCTCTTCACTGGATTCAGTGCACCTGAGACCCCTTAGGTGTCTTCACCTGGGCCTCTTTACTCAGGCTTCTCTTCTCACAAAGCAGCTCTGCCCCCACCATCAGGAACAAGTACCCCTTCACCTGGCACACCCCTTCCACGTGGGCCATGCCTCTCCATGCAGAACACGCCCCTTCTATGTGGGCCATGCCTCTCCATGCAGTACACGCCCCTTCCACGTGGGCCACGCCTCTCCATGCAGAACACGCCCCTTCTATGTGGGCCATGCCTCTCCATGTAGGACACACCCCTTCACCTGGGCACGCCCCTTCCATGTGGGCCACGCCTCTCCATGCAGACAACGCCCCTTCCATGAGGGATCTGCAACCTCCAACAGGGACACGCCACCCCACGCTGCTTGGCATGGCTAGAGGTCACCTTTGAGTGCTCCCCATTGCTTCTCTATATCTTTTTGCTCACACAGCATGGCACTCTGCCTTAGAGACAGGTGCATCCAGAACTTACAACTTTGTACCTACATCTCCCAAAAAGGTGACAGGAAGAGGGACCAACTGCAGTCTGCTCTCATCACTGTCAGTGAGGAAAGGTTTACCAGTGTCATTGGGGTGACAGGCAACTCCAGGAGGGGCTTCCAGAATACCCACCCTGCACTAGCCCAGCTCTGAGCGGGATACCACTGCTGCCAATAGCATGGAGCTCCTCCAAGCTGGTATCCCTGGTGGCCTCCTGCAGGTGGGCTGTACCGCGACAAGCTCTCAGAAGGCACAGCAAGAAGCAGGTCCCTAAGGAGGCTCCCACTGACATGACTGCCATCTGCAAATTACTAAGTGCCTCACACCAGACTTGGGGTGCAGGCTGAGCCCTGTCCTCAGAACCAGGTCAGGGCTAGGGAATGGAGGCTGGGAAGAGAGCTGCAATGGAAGAGGAGGGGAGCAGGTAGAGGTGGCGACGGGGGTGGGGGCAGGAAGGCCGAAGCAGGCCTGGCTGGAGAAGCAGCTCTGGAGCTGGGCCCTCCAGGGTGAGAATGCACAGGTCCACTGGAGATGAGGGAAAGTGATTCAGCAGGGGACCTGGGGGCAGCCAAGTGCCTGCCCAGGAGGCAGAGAGCCCAGCGTGGCCCCAGCAAGGGTCAGGGAGGCATCCACGTAAGCATGAGTTGGTGGGTAGGTGGGTGGGTGGATGACGGCCAAGACCAGGCCCCCTGGCCCAGGTCACACACCTCCCTTGGACAAGCCCAGCTCTCCAGGCTGCAGCTGAACTTCAAGGATCTGAACTGAAGGATTGGGGGGACGACAGCTGGAGGCCCCAAAAGAAGACAAGAGACAGAGCTGCCATTCATAAGATTACTTCCCCATATGTCTGCAAAGGTGCCGTCAGGGGTTGGGTATGCAACGCAGGAACCCAGCTATTTGAGTCACTGCCTGATGCTTCCCAGCATGCACTCTGGCAGGAAACCAGTTAGGGGCTGGAGCCACACTGGAACACAGGTGCTCTGCTGTGGAATGTGGGGTGTGTGCTAACCACTAGGCTGAATGTCTACTCCCACCCACCCGTTCTTTCAACCTACGTGCTACAT
Organism: Ochotona curzoniae; assembly: GCF_017591425.1. Classification (NCBI taxonomy): domain Eukaryota; kingdom Metazoa; phylum Chordata; class Mammalia; order Lagomorpha; family Ochotonidae; genus Ochotona; species Ochotona curzoniae. Next base: position 5,033,866 of record NW_024466512.1, read on the forward strand.
TCTAAGTGGTGTAGGGTTAAGTGCATAGTTTAGAAGCATACTTGAGTGTGTGCTCATTCTCACGGATGTGACCTCAACCAGAGGAACCCAGGCGTGACACACACCTGGGACCAGACACCCAGAATCATGGCTTGAAGTCCATCTCTACTGGAGCAGCTAAGCCCGACCCAAAACTCTACCCCCAACGCCAACCTCCATGAGACCAAGCCTTTCCCACTCTGGGGGAGGGAGGAGAGGAGACCAAGCCCCCAAAGTCTTCCTCCTGAGGTACAGACTTTGGGGCTTCCACATGGGCCTGAGCTTACAGGAGGTCAAGAGCAGGAAGGCAGAGCTTCCTGAGCTGCCCTGTCCCAGTGTGGGGCCCTAGAGAAGACCTCCCAGGACGAGGGAGGCTGTGTTTTGCAGGCTGCATTAAGAGGGGCAGGAAAAGGCAGGCATGGGGAGCGAAGAATGGCTCAGCATCACACACAGGAGCACCGGCCCCGCCCTCTCCAGCAGAAAGAGTGCCCGAGGCTTGGTGTGCATGGAAGGTGGAGCTGGCTAAGAGATCAGGGGCGGAGGACGCCTGAGAGGGCACCAGGGGAGGCTCGAGCACGACCCTCACAGGAAAAGGCGGTGGCTTCCAATCCAATGTCCCCTCCTCTGACCAACCTGTGTGGTGTCCCTCTGTCCTCTGTCTGTCACATCTGTTTTTCTTTCTTTGTAGCAGCCACATTTCCCATCAGCCAACTGAAGTGTGTCTCTGTGTGGTCCTTTTCTGACCTACATGCTCCTTGAGTTCAGGGATGGAGTTCACTGTTCGCCTCAGTATGCTGAGTGCTGCTCACAGGATGTGGAGCCCAGCAAGCCCCCAGAAGTGTTTGCTGAGATGTCAACTGCAGGCAAAGACCGAATGACCTCACTTGCTGCAGGGAAAATCTACATTCCCACTGCACTGAGTCTCCAGAGCCCCAGGCTCAGAACTGACAGGTGTGATTAGGAAGACATCTGGTCTACCTACAACAGCCTGACCATGGACCAAGGAGTTGGCAATATCTTCTACAATGGCCCAGGTGATTCATTCCTTTCTTAGTATTTGTGTTTCCTAATCAGAGGTTTATGGATTATCAATTACACTTAGTGGTTAATTGCCCTTCATAAAGACAGCTTTTTTATTTTTAAATTAGGCAGTTAATATATTGTAACTAATAGCGTCACCTTGTACATTATGGATAGATCTGCATCGACTGGTGCCTGGAACGTGCGATTCGCACCCAAGTTAATGGAGCAGTTGAGTGAAGAAGTGCAGGGGTCCTGAGGGACTAATTACAGCTAATGAATGATGATGTGACCTTCTCAGAACAGTGAGCAATCAGTGTGACAGCAAGATGACAGAGCCTCACATCTGTTATTCCAAACCCCACTTCACACGGGGATGGAAAGGGAGTAAGTCACACAAGTCGCTTTAGGATGCGGAAGCCACCAGGCCTCCTTGAAACCCAACAGAAGTCCGTCTCAAACGAACACTGCAAGAGTTAGAGTGGAGCGAGCGGGGTGAGCGGGACAGGCAGGGTAAGGGGGACAGGCAGGGTGGGCAGGGAGGGCGGGGCGAGCGGGACAGGCAGGGTAAGGGGGACAGGCAGGGTGGGCAGGGCGGGCAGGGAGGGTGGGGCGAGCGGGACAGGCAGGGTGGGTGGGGCGAGGGGGTGAGTGGGACAGGCAGGGCAGGCAGGGCAAGGGGGACAGTGGGGTCGGGTGGGGCAAAGGGGCGGGCAGGGCAAGGGGGCGAATGGAGAAGCCAGACAGGCAGGGCAGGCAGGGCAAGCAGGCGACACACTCCTGGTGCTTAAGAGGTCACCTAGGACTCCCACTGTCCGAAGGCCTGGGCTCGTGTCCTGGCTCCACCCTCACTTCCAGTGTCCTGCTAACACAAGTAGGCAGGCCCCTGTCACTCACCTGGGGGACCAAGACTGAACTTCTGGCTCCTGGCCTTGGCCTGACCCAGTCCCAGCTGCTGGAGGCACTTAAGGAGGGAACCAGCAGATGGGAAAGTTTTTTCTTTCTCTCTTACAAGCAAATAAAATGAGCTAAGGGACCATCCATCATAATACTTAATAAATAAAATCAAAGTACTAGGTATAGAAATGGAATCTGAGATCAGCACAATTGCTCAATTGGCTAATCCTCCTCCAGGTGCTGGCATCACATACGGCCGCCGGTTGGTGTCTTGGCTGCTCTACTTCCCATCTGGCTCCCTGCTTTCGGCCTGGGAAAGCAGCAGAGGACAGCCCAATGCCTTGGACCCTGCATTGGTTTGAGAAACCTGGAGGAAGCTACTGGCTTCCGGATTGAGCTCCAGCCGTTGTGGCCATTTGGGGAATAAAACAAGCAATGGAAGACCTCTATCTCTCCTCTCTGTAAATTTACCTTTCTAATAAAAAATACATCTTAAAGTTTGAAAACAGAGAAATGGGTTCTATTCCTGAGAAAATCCAGAGGGAGGGTCAGGCACTGAAGCACTGGGTTAAATAGCCACTTGGAATACCAGGCTGGCGAGTCCTGCCTCCTCTACTTCCTGTCCAGCTTCCTGCTAAGGTGCCTGGGAAGCAGCAGAGGTTGCTTCAGGTCCTTGAGGCCCTGCCACCCACTGGAAGACCAAGACAGAGTCCTCGGCTTCTGGCTTCAGCCTGGCTGTAGTGGTCAATTGTACCATGGAAGATCTCTCTCTTCTCTCTGACTTTCAAATAAACGGGCCCTGTCTGACCACCAGTGACAACTCTCTTCATTATTTTTAAGTTACTGAAAATAAAGCTGGATTCTTCTGGCCTGAGGAGGCACCGTGCTGCCGTTGTGTCCACAGTCGTGTCCCTAACCTGACCTTGTCTGCTTACCCAAGGGCAAGAAGGGGGTTTGCTGATCTCATGTGCCCAGGGCCAGGTGCCTGGCTTGCAGGTGGCTCTCTAAAAACCAGCTGTCTGAGAAACGGAGCCTGCGAGGGGAGAGCCAACATCACCCTCTTGAGGGACTGGCTCACACAACCTGCAGGCAGCTGAGCCCAAGTGGCATGGCCAGAGCTCTCCCAGCACACACACACAGGCCCTCGATGCTCCAGGGCCCCCTAAGGCCAAGGAGGAGTGTTGTGCCAGGCTACATCTGTGCACACTCGTTGGGGACCAGAAGTGTGCGATGGCACTGAGCACTAATGAGGAGACCTGCCTAGGTCCCTGCCATGGCAGAAGCCCTAACCTGGGAATGGGGGGAGTGGGACTGGATATGGAGAAAGGAAGGGAAGAGGCAAATGATGCCAGGCTTAAAAGAAGAGACCACTAGGCTGGTGCCATGGCAGACTAGGCTAGGCCTCTGTCTATGGTGCCGGAATCCCACGTGGGCACTGGTCCATGTCCTGGCTGCTCCATTTTGGATTCAGTTTCCTGCTTATCACCTGAGAAACTGGTGTAGGATGGCTCAAATCCTTGGGCCCTACACCTGCACCACTCAAGCTCAACTCTGGCTGTTGGCCACCTGGGGAGTGAGCCAGCAGATGGAAGATCTGTGCATGTGTCTCCTTACCATAACGCTCGTCATTCAAATAAAAATAAATCTTTAGAAAAGCAGCAGAAGAAAAGAGATCCCAGAGACAGGTGGCCCTGCACCCGCTCTGCCCAGTGTGCCCACAAAGAAGTAGTTCTGGGGGCATGGCTGGTCATGGGAACCGACCTCAGTCCCAGCCTCTGGAAGCACCACTCAGCATCTGCTACCGAAGCCACAGTCTCTGGGGTCTTGTTCCCTCGGCAGCACCTACTGCCAATATCCCAAGAGCTGCCTGAGCATCCACGCAAAGGGGGCCAGCTCTGGGAGGGGTCTCCAACCCCAGGACCCCAGGAGACGGGGGAATCTATCCCAGCTCCCGAGGCCTGGCTGGATCTTTGAACTGCCCTTGACCTCATCCCGGCGGGCTGACCAGGACGAACCTGAGTGACAGCGGCTCGCAGCACAATTACCAGACATCCGATGAGCCGGCCCCTTACAAATCACCTCGGACTCCCCACATCTGCCGGCTGTCGGCATCTGCCAGGGGCGCTCACCCGAAAATAATGAAAGCCCTCGCATTATTGTTCCGTGGCAGGTAGTGTTGGGACAATTATTGGACATCCCAGGTGACCTTGGGACGGCTTCCCTCCCCAGGAAGAGCGGCACAAGCCCCCACCCACCAGGGCCTCTGTCCTCCAGCCCTCAGGACTATGTCACCTGCAACCCAGAAGCCCTCTCATCAGCCCACCGTCGAGCCAAATCTGGCTCAGTCCCCAGAACCAGGTCCCTCTGTCCTCCTCGCCCACACTCCCCTCCACAGCTCAGCTTTCCCAGGCTCTGCTCTACCTGCTCAGGGCCCTGGAGGAGCTCGGACTGTGTTGAATTCAGCACCGTGGCCATGCCTGGGGCCCAGGAAGAGCTGGGCTGGGGGTGCACCTGGGAGCATCCTGGTGCAGGACTCAACCACCTCCCCAGGGACCAGGGCCTGCCTTTACCAACCCAGACTCCACCTTGGCATCTCCTGGGCCGGATATAGGACTGTGGGTTGGCAGCATCCGGGCCAGGTGCACAGGGGACAGCAGACAGCCTGGGGTAGGGGACCCAGAGCCACAAAGGAGCCTGGGGGACAATACCATGAAGGGCTCAGAAACACAGGTCCCAGGCCACAGTGAAGCTCAAACTGGGAGATGGTATTCAAGGGCTGCCAGGGACCTGACGGGCCAGACAGGGGCTGGCATTTTCCTGCAACAGGTTCTCCTGGATTCCTCCTGGAACACTGTCCAACGCATGGCGGGCACAGTGCTCAGGGCCTGGTGGGTGCTTTGCGGGGAGAACTAGTGAGCAATCTGTCTTTCCAGAGATGATGGGCCCACGTGGGGAGGACCACCCAGGAGGAAGGGGAGGAGGTCTGGTTGCCAGCTTTGGCTTCCAATCTGCCCTCCCCAAACCTGCTCCTGCCTGCAGGGCTACACCTCGCACCTTACTTGCCAAACAGGGAGTTCTCCCAGCTGAAATGGCGGCCAGTGTGGAGAAGCAAAAACTCCACCCCTCAAATCCTCCACCCCACGACCTCCTGAGAGCCCACACCTCAGGGCGGTTGTGAAAAGAAGTGCCCAGCACTCAGGCCCAACAGCACTAGAATATTCTTTTTTTTTTCTATTTTTTTTTTTCTTTAAAGATTTATTCATGTTTACAGGACAGGCAGATTTATAGAGAGAAGCACAGACTGAAGAGAAAGATCCTCTGCCTGCTGGTTCACTCCCCAGGTGGCCACAAGAGCTGGAACTGAGTCAATCCAAAGCCAGGAGCCAGGAGCTTCTTCCTGGTCTCCCACACAGGTACAGGGTCCCAAGGCTTTGGGCCGTCCTCTACTGCCCTCCTGGGTCACAAGCAGGGCCACTAGAATTATATTCAGTAATGGACTCAGCTGGGCCTCCCTCTTAGCAAGAGATTGGACCCAGCGTGACAGTCTAGTGTCTAAATCCTTGCCTGTGTGTGCCAAGATCCCATATAGGCACTGGTTCATGTCTCGGCTATTCCACTTCCCTTCCAGCGCCCTGGTTGTGGCCTGGGAAAGCAGTATAAGACAGCTCAAAGCCTTGGGACCCTGATCCCGCATGGGAGACCTGGAAGGAGCTCCTGGCTCCTTGCTTTGGATCAGCTCAGCTCTGGCAGTTGCGGCCACTTGGGGAGTGAATTAGCAGAAAGACCTTTCTATCTCTCCTTCTCTTTGTAAATCTAACTTTCCAATAGTAATAAATAAATCTTTAAGGAAAAAAAAATCAAGGGGCCTGGCGCTAAACTCTTCGCTTTGAACATGCCAGGATCCCATATGGGCGCTGGTTCTAATCCCGGCAGCTCCATTTCCCATCCAGCTCCCTGCTTGTGGCCTGGGAAAGCAGTCCAGGACGGCTCAAAGCCTTGGGACCCTGTACTCGGATGAGAGACCTTTAGGAAGTTCCTGGCTCCTGGCTTCAGATCAGCTCAGGCTGTGGTCACTTGGAAAGCGAATCATTGGACGGAAGATCTTCCTCTCTATCTCTCCTCCTCTCTGTATATATCTGACTTTGCAATAAAAATAAATAAATCTAAAAAAAAAAAAACCCAGGAAATTGAAAACACAGCTGAAGAATCAAAAACTGCAAAGTGCTAGTTTCCTCCAAAAACCCGAATTTCACAAATGCCAAGTCAAGCAGGAGCCCCAGCAGCAGGGTGGAGTTGTGCAGCAGGAGGGGCTACACAGACCTTGGCTGGAGGGTCAGGGTGGGGAGGGGGTGTTCCCGGCTGGCAGCCTACACCTGTGCTTCACCAGGCACGCACAGCAGGCTCCTGTGATCCGGAGTCCCAGACCTACAGGCCGGCTGTGAAGGCGACACGGTCAACGCTGGGCACGGAGAGGACACTGTGAGCCTCTCACGCTCCCAGGCCTCACCAGCAGACCCCAAAGAGTGACAGGCATACATCTGACCTTCACCACCAGCTCAGCCAGTCCCGCCGCACTTCCTCCTCCAAACAGACCCCCATCACACCCCCACACAAAGCACCTCCCCACACGCCTCTGCTTGGTCAAATTTCTATTTTTTAATTTGAAAGTCAAAGAGGGCAGAAGAAGTAGACGGAGAGACCTCCAAATACCTGGTTCACCCCCAAATGCCCACAGCTGGGTTGGGCCAAAGCCAAGGGAAGGGACTTGGACTCCATCCATGTCTCCTACGTGGATGGTAGGGACCCAAGTGCCACCTGCTGCTTCCTACGGTGGCGAGGGGCGGGGGGACAGCAACTTGAACCCAGGCACTGTGATATGGGAAGTGGGCATCCCAAGTGTGTAACCATCCTCCCCCAGGGGACTGTCGGTGCAGGGGCATACAACCTATGACGTCAGAGTCCGAAGTCTACACAGACAGCAGAACAGCAGCAGGGACACAGTGGCAAGGCCCTGGCTGGGCTTCAGTGCAGGCCAGCCGACCTGCTACCCCATGGGGCTGAGGTCAAATGCACACGAGGAAGCCCCTGGCAGGGCCTCCCCTCACCTGCCCAACAGAACAGCCGCCCCGTGTTCTCAGTGACGCAGCACCGTCCCAGCTCGGACCACGGGAGGATATACTGAGCCCAGCAGCATCGATTGTGCAGGAATGAATAAACATCAGTGAATGCCAAGTGCACCACAGCTGCGGGCCGGGGCAGACCTGGGAAACTGTCCAACCTGAGGTACTCATTTCACCAGAGAAGCCGACTGAGGTCCGGGGTAACACAGGTGACTCAGGGCATGCTTGGGGTTACCACAGGCCTTTCAAACCACACCCCCGCCCCCAGCCCTAGAAACTCAGCCAGAACTGGCTGGGCCCATGTGGGAGTGGGGAAGGGGCCAGGGTAGACGCCAGGCTTCCCACAAGCAGGAGGAAGGAGCCCCACCTCCTCCCTGTGTGACCGCCATTCATCATCTAACCTCTCCCAACCTCAGTTTACTCATCTGTGAAATGAGGCACCAATGGTAACTTCTGGACAGGCTTGAGGACAAACTGAGTGGCAGTGACGGTAATAAGCCCATTTGTGAGACTCAGGGCTGGCTGCTAGGGAGCCAGATGCCCAGTGGAATAGACACAGCAGGAGGGGCCCTGAGGGGAAGCTCGGCCAGCGAGGAAGCTGTGTCCCAGCCTGGGGGTGTCCTGCACAGCCAGGGCAGCCTCAGTGTGTCCTCATGGAACCCTGGGATTCTCTGGATGCGCCTGCTAGGACAAGGATCCCCTCTCAGGTTGGCCTGACACTCGTGCCTCCTGCTAGTGCACAGCCTGGCAGGCAGGACTTGGGTCCCCACCTCGCTGGCAGTCCCAGGCTCCTGGTTTCAGTCTGGCCCATCCCTCACTGTTGTGGGCATTTGGGGAACTGTTTCAATCTCTCCCTCTTCTGGAAAAAAACAAATTAAATAAGTCAAAGGGAAAGGTCTGGAAGGATCGGTCACCCTGGGGATGTACGTGGGAGGGGCCCTTGCCAGAGACCGGACTTTGCCCTCTGTACTCTGGGCTGGCAGGAATGTTTATGAGAAGGCCACCGCTGCCTTCAGAATGTGAAAACAGGGGGACCTCGTAGCGCAACGGTAGCGCGTCTGACTCCAGAATGTGAAAACATTGACATCATAAGACAGAACACCATGCTCTCCTGCGCCCCAAACTCAGGCTCTGAAAGCAGCTTGGCTCACCCCCAACAGGGATCACAAACCCTGCCCAAGGTCCAGGCTGAGTCAGAGAAGCTCCTGTCGACTGAATCCCAAAGGTGCCCCTGCCCCAACCCTGTCCTAGCAGTGCCTGCCCCAGGCTGGCAGGTCCTGGCCACATGTGGGGTGAAGGCAAGCCCCATTGCTGTTATTACTATTACTAGGACCATGCTACTGCCTGGGGACTATGGGAACCCAGGCCAGCTGGTGGAGGGGCAGCAAGCCAAAGCTTTGCCAGACTCCAGACTGCAGCTCCCTCTCCTCCTGGGAAGACCCCCGAGCACCCTGAAAACTGTAAGGCTCCCCTTGCAGGGTGGACTGAAGGCCCAGCTCAGCAAGACCAGGGCGACCGGGGCGGTCCTAGTGGGAATTGCTTTATGGGACTACCCGGAGCTGAGGCCGAACTGCTTCCTTCCGCTGCTCCAAAAGTCCGGCTGGCCTGGCGGGCCCGGCAGCTGTGCTTTAGTGGCCCAGGACAGGAGGCAGGCAGTAAAGGCCCACCAGCCTTTCACATGCAGATGCCTCTGGACCATCAGCAGCTTTGTCCAGCAACCCCAGGCCCGCCTCCGCAGCCCCCTCACTGAGCACAGGCCTGCTTCTGAATGGCTCCCCCAGCAGAGTCCAATCTGCCCAAGAAAGGGCTCCAATAAAGGACCGGCTGGGGGGACCCAGGCCAGTGACAGATGTTAACACGTTGGTCCCAAGTCCCAGAGCAGTAAGTCGGCCCCTGTCAGGCAGGACCATCCTCAGCAGCTCCTGCAGGTGACCTGGGGACCTGCAGGCAATTGGCTGGGAAGGACATGAACAGCGTGGCCACAGACACAGGGCCCATCCCTCCACCTGCGGCAGGGACTGCACCTGCTGGTACCTACATCTGCTCCCCAGTACCCCACCCCTGGCCCTGCGTACTCCTCATTGGATCTGGAGGTCTTGCGCCCCACCCCTGGGCGTGTTTTCCAGTGGCCTTGTTCATGGCCGCCCTTCCCCGGTACCGAGAATGGGATCTCCAGCATGGCAGAGGCACTCCAAGAGGCTGGTCCCGTGGATGAGTGAATGAATGAAGCAGTGCATCGGCAGTGTTTTTGCCACGTCCTGACTCCCTCTGAGCCTCTCTGACACCCTCTCCCAGGGAAAGTGATGCTCAGTAAGTTGGGCACGAGAATGATGGGCCTCCCTCAATGAGTGGTGAGCACCATCACGCAGTCCGTACTGCTTTAAAAAGCTGCCCACATGCTCTCTGTCCACAAGTGGGAACCTTCCAGAAAGTCCCACAAGGGTGGGGGTCGTAAGTGGCTCCCTCCTAGGCTCACAGAACTCAAGAGCTACAAGAGTGTGGAAGCTGATGTTTGCCCCAGTATCCCCTTCCCCCATCACACTTGCCCCCTTCAGGGCTGGCCTGACCCCAGGAACTTCCTCTGCTCCAGCAGGACTTCAAAAGGAGCTGTGCACATCAAGGAGGCCACGGAGAGAAAGGTGCAAACAAACTTCAAACTCCGGTAGCTGCAAAGTCACACGTGCCAGCTGCATGTTCTCTCAAAGCCGTGGGAGAGTCTGCTCTGGGCAGCCACTAAGAAAGGAAGAAGAGGCTGCCCTAGGGCTGGAGGCTCCCACCAGCAAACTCCCAAAGCAGGCGGTCTCCTGCCCGACACCCACTCTGCAGCTGGGCCTGGGCGACCGGGTCGAGAACACAAACATCAGCAGGCAGTGGAGTGGGCTCGGCCATTTGCTGACAAGCCCACCGGGACAGCCTGTGGTACTGGCTTCCCACACTGCATGCTCAGAGGCACTGTGCAAGCTCCTGCAGTGGAAGAGGTGACAGAGGGCTCCTTGGGAACAAAGCACAAGTGTAGCACACGGTCCTGTGGCTTGGGAAGCCTGGGGCTCTCATAAAGACAAGGCTAGAGGCTGGCTTTGTGCTGCAGCAAGTGAAGACACAGGCTGTGATGGCAGTGTCCCTCACCAAAGTGCCAGCTCGAGTGCCAGCTACCCACTTCCAGATCCTTACGAACCCGGGAAGGCAGCGGAAGATGGCCAGTGTCCCTCACCAAAGTGCCAGCTCCAGTGCCGGCTGCCTACTTCCAGCTCCTTACGAACCCGGGAAGGCAGCGGAAGATGGTCAAGTGGCTTGGGCCTCTGCCACATAGAAGAGACCCAGCTGGAGTTCCTGACTCCCAGCTCTGTTGGCCCAGATCTGGCTGTTGTGGCCCTTTGGGGATGGAAGCGGATGGCCGGATTGCTCTCTGCCTCTCCTTGTCTCTGTCACTCACTCAAGCTTTCAGATAAATCAATTTTTAGAAGGAAAGAGAGAGACAGATACTGGGCCATGAGTTCTCCAGGCCACTTGATGGCACAGTAAGAACACTCCCAGGATGAAGAGTGCCTTTCAGGAGGGCAACGTGGCACCTCACCAGCCACAAAACCAGCTGTGATGGTAAGTGACCCAACAGGAGTGGCAGCACATGTAAGCCACCCTGGGCCCCACAGAAGCTGCTCGAGACAGACCCTCTAGCAGCCCCTGTCTCCCTCCAGACACTTCAGGAAGAATTCTGAATTGGAAGACCAGAGTTCTAACAGCCCCTGTGCCATCCCAGCTCTAAGACCCTGGCAAGCCCTGGTCCTCTCCGAGCATGCTGGCAGATAAGGGGCAAAAGAACCAACCTGGCTACTTGGGCTATGAGGGATCAGGCAGGAGAGGATGAGACAGTAGACCAGAGCTCATGCCTGGCAGACAAGTAACCATCCTGGCTGTGGCTGGAAACCCCTGAGCCTTCAGCTGCCTGGGGGTAAGGGGTATGTTCCAGGCCAAGATGACTGACTCAGCTCCTGGTTTGCCTAGCCTCACCCACTGGACTCTCCCAGCAGAGGGTGTATGGGAAGGGACTGAGATTCTAGCCTAAGTCCTGTTTAACTTCACAGATTTTTCAAAGACAAAATGATCTGCTAAAATGAACAGGACTGACAAACCCAAGTGCTGATGAGAACCCACAGCAATGGGGACCAACCAGCACAGGCTGATCTCACAACCCCCTGTGACACGCCCTACAACTACACTCCACAGATGCAGACCCATCTCAGGTGTAACATGCAGCTGAGGACACAAGACATGGAGTCACAGACGCAGAGCTGGCAATAGGTCTGACCAACACCGCTGTTGGTCCTAGCAGCCATGAGAGGGGCCACCCTGGGGAGTGGACAGGCCACCACTGGGGGCCATGCAGGAGCTTCTGCGTACTGCTCACACAGGGGACAGCAGCTGATGGAAACTCACCAAGTTATGCATGCACACACAGCAGGTGCACTTTTCTGTACGTATCATTTCCTTCAGTAAAAAGTTACTTTCAAGTGGGCCTGATGTCTAAAGCATAAACAGTGGCAGAATCTGAGTCCCTACATTAATAATTTAGAGGAAGATAAGGAAATGCTGTCCCGCTGTAGGGTGCGTGTGACAAGTCCTGGGCACGAACTTGACATACACGGGAACCCCCACTGCCCATTCGACTACTCCCTCAGCAGACAGCAGAAGTCACCCTTTCTTTCAGGTTCTTGCTGGCCCCACATATCCCATTTGTCATTTTGTCGCTTCAAGCCTGGTCTTCTCCATTGTCATTCCCCTTGCCCAAAACCCATCAAGATCCCTGGCCACCACAACAGCCTCCCACCCCTGGATGCTGTCTTGCTTCCTGGCCCCTGCGCACCACTCTCCATCTTCAAATCGTTTTAAGCTAACATTTTGGATGGAAATCCATTCTCATGGTGCAGAGCCCTGTAAAATGCTGACGTACAAAGTTATCCCCTCTCACCATTCCCCCACTCACGTGTGCCCAGCTCTTTCTACAGACTTGGGAGCAGGGTCTTCATGTATACAAAACAGCAGACCGCACGCTGACACTCCTGTCCTGCATGAGACAGCGTGCAGCGTGTGGCCTGCTGCCTTCCAGCACAACGTGGCCACTAACACGGTGCTCACTCCTTCTCTACACTTTTTAATGGCACTCCAGCGCATGGACAGAGGGACGCCTGGTGCACAGACGTGCCCTCACGGACAGCATTTCAGGAGAGGCCACTGTCCTTACATCACGTCTCACCAGAAACGGAGGAGCTGTAGCTCAGGCCGAGCCTGTCTGGCCTTACTCGGGTTTTTTCCAAAAACTGCCTCCAAGAGACTGTGCTCTCAGACCTGTGGATTGTGCCACTCGTGCCCGATCCTCGCAGGACAGACAGCCTCTCGGCGTGGCCTTCTTGTGCCTTCCTCTCGTGCATAGGGCTGAGCTCCTGGCGCGGGCACACAGGTCTCACACTGTCCGCGTCCTTCTGTACTTCCGCTGGGCTGCTCATTTTCTGGCTCTGATTTCTAGATTCCAGGAATAAATACAAAGGCCTTTCTCACTCTTCTTTCCTTCCTTTATTTTTTTTAAAAACTTATTTATTTTATTTGGAAAAATCATAGTTACAGAGAGAGAGGAAGAGATGCAGAGAGAGAGATCTTCCACCACTGGCTCACTCCCCAAATGGCAACAATGGCCAGAACTGAGCCAACCCAAAGCTGGGAGCCAGGAGCATCTTCCGGGTCTCCCACGCAGGTGCAGGGGCCCAAGGCCTCAAGCCGTCATCTGCTGCTTTCCCAGGCCACAAGCAGGGAGCTGGATTGGGAAATGGAGCAGCTGGAACACAAACTGGTGCCCACAGGGGATGCTGGTGCTGGAGGAGGACCAGCCTGCATCTCCTTGCCACTCCCTTTCTTCGTTCCAAACACACACTTCTGAAGTTTCTTTGAATTATAAACCAGATGACATGACACGCCCTGATGATGCGCAGAGCCCTTCGCCAGCCCTCTAGTCCCTGCCCAGTGGCCCCTTTCCCCTCAGCTGCCTGCAGCGTGTGGACACTCCCTGCCTATGGCCTCCCAGCCCCTGCTGGCCCCTGTGCCCACAGGACCCTTCTCAGGAGCCTCCTCCGACCTGCACTTCAGGCCAGAGCCTCCCCTCAGATCAGGGCCCAGTCCTCTCTGGCCAGGCTGCCCTCACCCCATCACTGTGCCCCTGCTACCTTCACTTCACTTATGCCAACCGGTGGGGACTAAACTGACCCATCTGTGTGGTCCTGTGTCCATCTGTCCCCTGACGTAAGCCCCGTAGGTCTCATCTGCCTGTTACAGCTCCCAGACTCTGGCCTCCTACTCCCCCAAATGAGGCCCACTACACCCCAAACTGAGCCCAGTGCCCCTACGGAGCCACAATCACAGGCTGTCACTGATGACCGGGAATGGTCCAAGGTTTTGGAGTTAATAGAGAGTGTGGTGGAGGCCAGGCAGGCACCTGTGCCCAGACCCTAGCCAACAGCGCAGGCCAGCACCAGGGCCCAGGGGAGCCTGCCAGCCTGAGCTGCCCTCAAGGCTGGGCCTCCCCTCTCCAAGCTGCAGCTTCCCAACCGTCTGCTCTGCTGAGCGGGACAGGGTAGGTCTCTGTGATCTGAGCAACTCCCGTACACACAGACAAGTAGGTTGGGGTCTCCAAGAAGGACCATCCCCAGCAAGGACAAGTCACCAAGCCGTCCGAGCTGCTGACAAGAGGACTGCTGGCAGGGGACACCAAAGCGCAGCGCTACCAACCTGGGTGGGCAGGACGCCCCCGGTCCGATCCACCTCTCCTATATGAACTGGTGCCATGACATCCACCCACGTGACTTAAGGTCATTGTTGACACATCAACAAAAGCACCTGGGGGTATTCAATGATTTTAACACGGAATTGTGCAACCGTGTCAACGAGGACCTTAACATGTTTCTCACCAGAATGATATCACATCACAGCTCAGACTGGACACCTCCCGCGCTCCACAGCCACCTGACTGGACAGCACAGCTCCCTGCTCCTCGGGGGCGGAGCCTCCAGGGCCCCGTCCCCAGCAGCTGCAGCCGGCCCCGCCCCCACCACAGGCCCCGCCCCGGCAGCAGCCGGCCCCGCCTCCAGCAGCAGCCGCCGGGGCCGTGACAACCCGGCTGAGGTAAACTGGGCGTCCACCCGCCCGCGACCCACTCACTTCGCCACCGCCTCCACGGAGCCGGCGATCGGCCTTCCGCCGCCCTCTCCGCTGTCGTATAGCACACCCGAGATATCGAGCAGCACCCCACGCACGCCGGCCAGCCGCTGGCTCCACGCAGCCATTGCGTCCCACAGTGTGCCTCAGCCTCGGAGTCCCAGCCGGCGCAGGAGCCAGTGGCCGCGCCCGCCGCGCCCGCCGCGCGGAGGCGTCTGGGAAGTGTAGTCCGCGGGCCAGCGCGCTCGCAGCCCCGGAAGTGTGGCCATGGAGGGTCCTGCCTGGGCAGCGCCCCAGGAGGTGAGCCCCAAGGAAACTGGAGGAGTCAGAATCCAGGGGCGGGGATTGCTGAAGAAGGCACAGCAGGATTCCTGAGAGAAGCATGATGTCATCCCAAATGAGGACTTGGTGGCTACTTACAGAACGCTCCTGTGCCAGCTTTATCTGAGGAAGCAAGAGACAGATCATCAGCCCTGCAAAAACTTGGCAGCCGAGGACTAAGGCTGGGGAAGAAAGTGGGAGCAATACAATGGGCTATGCCAGTGAGGCGTTTTACTGGTTTTTTTTTAAGATTTTATTTATTTTTATTTATTTATTGGAACGACAGATTAAAAGAGTGGACAAGAGGCAGAAAGATCTCTATGGCCGCAATGGCAGGAGCTGAGCCGATCCGAAGCCAGGAGCCAGGAGCTTCTTCTGGGTCTCCCATGTGGGCACATGGTCTCAAGGCTCTGGTCCATCCTCCACTGCCTTCCAAGACCACGGGCAGGGAGCTGGATGGCAAGTAGAGTAGCCGGGACATGAACCGGTGCCCCATATGGGATCCCAGCACTTGCAAGGCAAGGACTTGAGCCACTAAGCCATTGCGCTAGGCCCACACCAGTAAGGTTTTTAAAATTGATTTTCATAATGCCATTATGTTGAATTATTTCTGCAATAAATGAAAGCTGATATGAAAGAAGAGGGGCTCCCAGGGGGTTGGCCTTCTGTCGGGAGCTTTGAGGATCCGAAGGAGGAGGTCTCCCCACCTGCTCAGGCTGGGGTTCACTGAAAGGATGCGGCTTTGGTCGGAATGTTAGCACCTCAGCCCTGTTCAAGGAAAGCGGGGTGGGGGAGGCACTGTTAACTAGAGGGGTTTCCACACAGGGCATGATGGAGCCTGCATGTTTGCAGGGGGCTGGGGGACCAAGTGCAGGTGCAGTGGAGGCGCAGGCCATCCAGCTCCGAGAAATGCCTCACTGCTCTGCTCCGCTGGGTCCGCTGGCCCCTTCATTTCCCTCAGGAGAGGCCAGGGACCTCTAAGCACAGCTGCCTCAGCACAGCTGCCTTGGAAGAACCACAAACACATCTCACAAATACAGCCCACCACCTGTGGCCACACCCCTCACTCACCTTGGCTCAGGGGAACTGACCCCAGCCTGGGAAATGCCGCTTTCTGGGCTCTGAGTCAGTCCAGAAAGCTAATGTGAGCCTCAACTCTAGGCAGTGTGCTCTAAGGGGCCAAAGAAGGCCAAGGTGTGATGGTGGTCTTCAGGGGGTCACACTGGGTGGGGACATGGCCGTACACTTCAAGATGCTGACTGAGCCTGGGACCAGGGCCAGAGGATGGACTCTGCATTCTGCAGGGCAGCAGGCTCTGGGGTCTGGATTCTCTGGGCCTGAAATGGACCTTGGGAAGTGGGTGGGCTTTATCTCCTCCCCGGGGAGGAGGGGAACAGGACTTGGCCATGGTGTACGCCTACAATGGTACAATGTTCCTGGGGATATTCCTGCAGAACTTCTAGAACATGGCAAAGGGAACTGTACAGATGTGATTTCCGCCTTGGAGCGATTACCCTGGAGGATCTAGGTGAGAACACCGTGACCCCAAGCACCCTATGAAGAAGGAGGAAGCAGCAGGGTGGGTCAGAGAGGGAGCTGGGAGGACAGGGCAGAGGGCAGAGGGAGGGCTTCAAAGCACCACTGCTCTGAGTGCAAAGGGGCCAGCAGCGGAGAAAGCCAGCAGCGCCCAGAGGTGGATTCTGCCAGGAGCCTGCAGAACTGTGAGGATCAGTCTGTCACTCTCAGCCAGCCGCCAGGCCCCAGGCAGTCGGCCACAGCGGTGATAGGAAATGCACACAGGGGCCTGGAGAAGCACAAGTGAGTCCAAAGGGGCGAGTCTCCAAGGATGGGCTGAGGCCTTTCCTTGAGGCCGTGGGTGAAGAGCGCGGTCAAGGCCAGAGTTCCACGCAGCTGCATGGGACAGAAACCCAGCAGTTCCTCCTGCGTTGCTTTGCCCCGCGTGGCAGAAAGCCAAGGGGGAGGCAACTTGGAATCCTCAGTGCTCTCTGCTCCCCAGCCGCAGCAGCTGGCATTGACCCTCATGCAATCCCTAGGCGGGCACCACCTCCTCCTTTCAGCCAGAGAGAAGAAAAGGGGGCTAAAGGCATGTGGCAGCTAAACCAAGACAAAAGCTCCCCAGGGTCCTGGGCCCGTGGACCCCTGGGCCTGAGCTGGAGCTGGCCAAGCAGTGCGCCATGCCACAGCCACAGGGAGGCAACCTTCATCCGCAGAGCTTCAGGTCTGCGTGTTTGCAGGAGTAAAGCACGATCAGTTCTGAACTTTAGTCCCTGTAAAAATTCATCAGTCTCTTACTGCTGCAGCAACTGTGTCCGGCATCCTCCCAGGTTTGCTCCTAGCAGACTCTGGTTGCCCAGAGCAGGAACTGAATAACAAACGACTTAAATTTAAAAGGAATTCCTTAGTTCACACATCCAGAGAGCCTGGCAAATTGACAGCTTCATGCTTGGCTGTGTGCCAGCGCTCAAGTGGCAGCAGCACGCTTCAAAGGGCTCCAGGAAAAAGGAAGTTAAAAGCGAATGAACGTTTTCCATGAATTCTTTGAAGTTCCCCATACAGACCCAGGTAAGCCGCTCGGTGAAGAACCTTGCTACGGCCTACACCTGTGGTCAGAGGGAAGCAGCAACACCACCGAGATCTGACCAGGTATGTGCGCCTTGATTAGCACACGTGTGTACTGTCCCACCCTGGCTACATGGAACAGGATAGGAAACTCCCGTCCCCTCGCCCAGCAAAAAACAGGGCATTGTCGTAAGAGAATGAAGGAAGCAAACATTTTATAAAGGCACTCTTTGTTCTCATCATCGGGACCTGCCTTGACAAGTGAGATCAGAGACCGGCATAGCAGGTTAAGGACCTGCCTGTGATGGGCCCAGTTGGAGTCCCAGATGCTGTATTTCCAACTCATATCCCTGCTAATGTGTC
Source organism: Ochotona curzoniae (assembly GCF_017591425.1). Lineage (NCBI taxonomy): Eukaryota > Metazoa > Chordata > Mammalia > Lagomorpha > Ochotonidae > Ochotona > Ochotona curzoniae. The sequence goes on from NW_024466512.1 coordinate 5,051,385, forward strand.
TGAGAAAAACAGTAGAAGATGGCTCAAATCCTTAGGTCCTGCTACCAATGTGGGAGACTCAGATGGAAATTCAGCTTCTTGGCTTGTTAACCTGGCCCAGTCCCAGCTGTGACAGCCACCTGGAAGAGTGAACCGGCAAATGAAAGACCTCTGCCTCTCTCTTTATTATTTTGCCTTTCAACAAAATAAAATAAATCTTAAAAGAAAGAAAGAAAAAGGTGAGACCCTACCAAGAGAGGTCCAGAGGGCTGAAAAGTCCCTATCTTACCCAGGAGGGTTATATTGGGGAAAATGAAAAGGCATTGCTTGATCTTTGGTACTGCTCAAGCTTTAGTGTAAATTAGAATCTCCCGGGGAGCTCTGCCCACAGAGTTGAGTTTGGGAGGTTGCGAACAGCCCCGAGATTCCAGGAGTGTGTCACAACAGGACAGCTCTGTGAGGACAAGGTGGTGGCTGCAGGGCCTCCTGTGTGACCTCGCCTTCTTCAGAAGCCACAGAGTCAGTCACCTGGGCCAAGTAGTGTTGGTTGCCTAGGGCCAGGTCAGCTTCGGCATGGAGGCAGATCGTGAGCGTGGAGCTTGTCAGGCCAGGCATGCTCACGCATAGTGTCTGAGTGTCAGGGGCGCCACACTGGGCTAGTTCGCGGTTCTTTTCCAAAGAGCATGACGCCTGTGACTCTGAAGTGCCCAAGGCTGTCCCGCCCACGCATGCTGCTCCCTCTGTGGGCGCCAAGTCCTGTTGTTACCTCCCCCTGTACCATCCCCCCCAGGCATGGGTTTCAATAGGCATGGGTTTTTTTTTGCTAAAAATTGATTTCTTTCTTTAAAATTCCAATTCATTTTGTTTGTTTATTTTAAGATTTATATATATATATTTATTAGTTTCAAAGCAAGATTTATTAGGAATATTGAGAAAGGAGACTCCCATCCTAGTGATGGGAGGGAAGATTTATTTATATTTGAAAGGCAGATTTACAGAGAGAAGGAAAGACAGAAAGATCTTTCATCCACTGGTTCACTCCCCAGATGGTCAGAGCCGAGCTGATCCGAGGTCAGGAGCAAGGCGTTTCTTCACAGGGGTGCAGAGTCCCAAGGCCTGGAGCTGTCCTCCACTGCTTTCCCTGGCCACAAGCAGGGAGCTGGCTGGGAAGTGGAGTAGTTGGGACATGAACCGGTACCCATATGGGATCCTGGCACTTGCAAAGGGAGGATTAGCTAATTAGGATTAGCCCTCCAATTAATTTTAATCAAACTGGAGCACCTTTGGAGTAAGTTACCAGGCCTCCATCCCTTTCAACTCCTAGTTTACTAATAAAAACAGAGAGGAATGTCTGTGGCTCTGACCTGGGGACAATTCAAGGACTCAATGTGCTGTATCCCTGGCTCTTGATTTTGGTTAACTTAACTCCAAAATTTGGACGGAAAGCAGGGGGAGGTTCCGGAAGGAAATATTGGGCACCCAGATATCAGCAAGCAGCAGAAGCACCTCGGAGTAGAGAGAGGATTGCTTTGAGGCATCTCCGCCAAATGAACACCCTGACTGGTCCCCTGGTCTGCAGCCTGGGCAGGTGGGGTGGAGGGGAGGGGACTTCATCAGCAGTCCTGAGGGTGGAGGGAGGCAGATCAGAGCCAACACCGAGAGGCCCACGAGGGTTGCAGTGGAAACACATGGCAGGACCAACGTGGAAAGCAATCTGAGGCTGCATGGTTTGGAAAACCTACAGGAGAAATGATACTGGAACCAGCAGAGCCGAATGTGGCAGGGAGCCGAGGGAGGGGCAGGGCCCAGACGGTGCTGTAAAGGCCAACAGGCATGGGTGAGCTCTACTCAGGCTGTGTTTGCTGCCATGACTGGGTGGGATGTGGGGAGGTGGAGTAGGGGTCCCCAGGGAGCCCCGAGCATCCGAGTCAGCAGCTGGCACATGCCCTGTGCATTCTCTTGTCTGTTCTGCTAGCTCCTGCTAAGCCTCTACTCTAACTTCTGGGCTCCTGGGACCTTTCAGCAACCACTCCAGCTCCATGTCCCTTGCCCACCAACAGCAGGGACATTACCCGAGGTCTTTATCCAGACTCTTGGGAAAGGTACCTGCAGCTGGGACATTGGTCTCAGCCACTCCCATGGCCCCTGAACTGCTTGCCCAGGTGGGAGATGGCCTGCCCAGGCCAGGACTGACACAAGGCTCACCTGGAGTGTGGCTTGTCCAGGAGCAGGGTTGCACAGACAATTGGGGCAGAATGCTTTCTATGCTAAGACCTTTAGTTCTCAAGAACCACAGTGGTCATCAAAACACCATGGACAGAGAATCTGATGTGCTTGCTTGGTACAGGCACAGCCGAGATCACAAACAGTCACATACCTGTTTCTGGTGACTGCTTGCCCCACATTCAGAACTGGCCAGTTTCTCTCTTTCTCTCTCTCGTCTCTCTCAAAGAAATTAAAGGAAAGAAAAAGGATATGAGTTGGTGTTTAGCCTACAGGCTGAGCAGCCACCGGTATACCTGGGTTCAAGCCCCAGCTCTTCCTCTTTGACTCCAGCTAAGGCAAGTCCAGGATGTGGCTGTGATGGCTCAAGCAGGTGGCTTGCTGCCATCCATGGAGGAAATCTGGACTGAGTTCCTGTCCCAGCCAGGGATGACTGTGGCATTTGGGAAATGAACCAGCAAGCTGGATATCTATCTCTTTTTCTGGAGATTTATCTCTTTCCTCTCTGGCTCCCCAGACCTTACTGTTGTTTCTCCACCTCCAAATCAATAACTAAATAAATAATCCAGACATCTGTTTCCTCGACCACCTGCTTCCTTTTTCACCCTGCAAACATCACAGGATGTGTGCTATGCTCCATCAGAAAGGAACTGGGTTCAGCACTGTGGTAAAGCAAATCAAGCAGCAGTTTGTGATGCCAGTTCAAGTCCCAGCTGCTCTACTTCCAATCCAGTAGTCTGCTGATGCACTGGGCAAAGAGCAGACAATGACTGAAGCACCTGGGTGGCCCTGCCACCAACGTAAGAGACCCACATGGACTCCCTGGCTCCTGGGTGTGCAAGCCCTGGCTGTTGTGGCCATCTGGGGAGTGAACCAGTGGATGGAAGATTTTGCTATCTTTCTCTCTTACTCTATAACTGCCTTTCAAGCAAATCAAATAGTCTTAAAGAAAGAAAAGGAGGAAGTTAGGAAGGAAGATGGAAGATCTGGGCTGCACCATCTCCCTGCTCCTCCATGCCTTGCAAATGTCCTCAGCTTGTCGCTCGACTCCCCCCACCCTCCTTTTTCTCCTAGTTACATTTCTCTAATTTCATAGACGCCCAGAGCAGTTTGGTTTGTGTGGCAACTAACTCCTTCTCTCAAACTCCTCCTTAGAATATCTGAAAACGTAGACTGTGAGGTCTTCTAAAACTGGATCCCGAGCCCACAGCATGGTCTACTCCCTGGCAGTGATCGGCCCAGGGTTCCATCCTGGGACAGCAGCCACGGCTCTGAAATCCCACCAGTGCCATCTCAGTCACTTCCTAGCTTTGGGGTGTGGGGAAATTGATTCATCTCTCTAGGCTCCTTTTCTCAGCTGTGAATTGGGAATAACAACAGTGACTTTGCGACTGGCATTGTGGCATGATGGGTCAATTCACCACCTGCAATGCAGCATCCCATATGGGCACTGGTTTGAGTCCAGACTGGTCCACTTTCTATTGAGCTCTTCAGTAATACACCCAGGAAAATGGCCCAAGTCCCTGGGTCACTGTACTCATGGGGAGACCTGGATAAAGTTCCTGTCCCTGGCTGTTGTGGCTGGCCACGTGGAGAGTGAAGCAATGAATGAAAGCTAGCGTGCTCTCTCTCTCTCTCGCTCAGTAACTCTGCCTTTCAAATAAGTAAATAAAAAAAAAATTTAAGGTTTATTTATTTAAAAAAAGATTTATTTATTTTTATTGGAAAGGCGGATCAGATTTTACAGAGTGAAGGAGAGACAGAGTAAAGGTCTTCCATCTGCTAGTTCACTCCCCAAATTGTTTGCAATTGCCATAACTGAGCTGATCTGAAGCCAGGAGCCAGGAGCCTCCTCTGGGTCTTCCGTGTGGATACAGGGTCCCAAGAACTTGGGACATCCTCCACTGCTTGCCATAAACAAGGATGGAAAGTGGAGCAGCTGGGACACAAATTGGCACACATTTAGGATCCTGGAACTTGCAGGTGGAGGATTTAGCCATTGAGTCATTGTGCCGGGCCCAAAATACTTTGAACAAATGAACAGTGCCTTCAGGGTGGACATTATAGCATGCAACCCCATTGAGTACCTGGTTCAAGTTCTGACAGTTCTGCTTCCAATTTCCTGCTAGCCTGCCTTGGAAGGCAGCAGCAGGTGGCCCAGTACTTGGCTTCCTGCCACCCACATGGAAGACCCAGATGGAGTTCTGAGCTTTTGGTCCATCTCAGCTGTTGCAGGCATGTGGGATCTGAACCAGCAGAGGGAAGATCTCTCTCCTCTGCACATTACTATTCTGTGCCACTCTGACTTTTATATAAAAAAGCAAATCTTTAGAAAATAATAACACAGCTGGCTGTAAGATAAGCCTATGCTTGCAGCACCAGCATCCCGTACTGGTGTCAGTTCGAGTCCCAGCTGCTTTGCCTCCCATCCAGCTCCCTGTTTATGGCCTGGGAAAGCAGTGAAGGATGACTCAAGTCCTTATGCCTCTGCACCCACATGAGAGATCCAGAGGAAGCTCCAGGCTCCTGGCTTCAGGTCAGCTTAGCTCTGGCCGTTGTGGCCATTTGGGAAGTGAACCAGCAGATGGGAGATCTCTTTCCCCTCCCCTTTCTTGTCGCTTTGCCTTTCAGAAAAATAAACAAATCTTTAAAAAAAAAAATGCCAACTTAGTCGGTCTGGGAAGGGATGAATGAAACCATGTGTGGAAAGCTTAGCCCAGTGTCTGGGCCAGGGCAGGCATCCAGGAAGGACAGCTACTGCTGTTGATATCATGTGAACCAGTCACGGCAGATTCTCGCCAGTAGCACCCTATCACCTTCTCTGATGCTTCCTCTGTATTTCCTAGATAAACAAATTGCTTAAAACAAACAAACAAAAACTCTGGATTTTCATGAAGATATGCTGGCTTTTTCTAGTGAAGTATGTTAAGTAAACATTTTGGTTGTGGTTTGGGACAGATGGAAGGCAATACTTGGAAATCAGTTTCCCAAATCAACATTTTAGCTTTTTAGAGCATCTAGAACCCAAAGCTCTGAAATGGCAAGTGCAGCTTTGGATTATAAATGAATTCCCCCGCTACCAGGGACTCTGCTGTCAGCAGTTGTCCTGAAAAATTTGGAATCTTGTCCCTCCTGTTTCACAGACTGATTTGAGTTGGAGAAACTTGCTGGGGCCTTGGGTCAAGAGAATGTCCTCAGGGCAGGTGTTTCGGACAGTGCACGGGGCTGCTCCCACCACATATCTTAGTGTCTGATTCCAGCCCTGGCTGCTTAGCTTCCCTCCAGCTTCCTGCTAACACACCAGGAGGCAGCAGATGGTGTCCTAGGTTCTTGTCACCCACAGGGGAGCCCAGATGGAGCTCCTGGGGTTTGTGGCTTTGGCCTGACCTAGCCCTAGCTCTCACAAGCATTTGGGTGGTGAATCAGCTGATGGAAGATCTGTCTCTCCCTCTCTCTCTCACTCTCCCTTACAAATGATTAAATAACTTTTTAAAAGTCCAAGGAGTTTCCCATGCCATCCCCCACCCTGTTACCGGGCTCTGCTTTATGAAGTTGTCTCTTCAGCCTGTATGTCAAGGCAGGGTGGTGGTATTTTCTTCCATGAACGTATGATTTTATCTAGGGTGCCTGCATGTGGTTCACAATACCGTCCACCCTCCGTGAGCCTGATCTGCAGATTCTTCCCGTTGTTGCCCTGCTCCTGGTGGAGCAGCAGCTCCCCAAGGCTGTGCTGGAATCATAGGCCGCTTTGTTTGTGTAACAGCTTGGGAAGCTTGGCACCATCGATTTGCATCAGTGCCTCCGGAATAGCCTTTGCCGTCTCCTTAAAGATACTATCTAAACTGTGAAATTCATTAAATAGCCCCAGAAATGGATCAGGTTATTTAACACAACATCCCTAATGGCGCAATATCTCAGCTGTCTGAGCCGATGGTGAACATTGTCTTGGAGAGTGTTATCAGCCCAGGACACCCGCTATGAATATTGATCCTGAGCTTGTTACAGCCATCACTTGCCATCAGGACAGGTCAGGGTTGGAGCCCACCTAGCATCGAAGCAATTTAAAGACAACACTCGGGTGGAATGCTAATGCTTGTGCTGAAAAAAGAAAAAATCAACTCCATGCACAGAGGGGAGGGAAAGTGGCTTGCTGGGTACAGGTCCAGCTATTCTAAGGAGATCATTTTGGGTATAAACGCATGTATGAGGGTGCTCGTGAGTCAAATGCATGGCCATGTTGTCCCAAAGGGGAAGCATCATGGTTTCCTGGTTCAGTGCAAAGCAAGCGGTCAGCAAAAGAATTTTCTAGAGCCTCCTCCTCCAACACTCCCTAAGTTGAAGCGTTCACCCTGTCCCGGATGCTGAGGGGTTCTCTATAAGATGGGTGAATAAGAGAACATTTCTACTGCAGTGTCGGCGGGAGGTGCAGCACGGTTGCTGTGTGTCATGCATGAGAGGAAGCTAAATGCTGACTTGAGAACCCTTCACTGCGCCAAGCACACACACCAGCAGCACTGGGAAAGTACAAAGCTGGAAACATGTTTAAAAATCACTAAAAGAACTTCTTTTCTTTTTAATCTTTATATATTTTTATTGGAAAGACAGGTTTATGAAGAGAAGAGATGAAAGAAAGGTCTTCCATCTGCTGGTTCACTCCCAAAATGGCTGCAACAGTTGGAGTTGAGCTGGTCTGAAGCCAGGGGGCAAGAAGCTAGAGCTTCTTCCAGGACTCCCACACAGGTATAGGGTCCCAAACTTTGGCTGGTCCCCTGCTGCTTTCCTAGGCCATAAGCAGGGAGCTGGATGGGAAGTGGAGTAGCCGGGTCATGAACCTGTGCCCATATGGGACCCTGACGCTTGCAGGGGGAGGATTTAGTCAGTTGAGCCATTGCGCCGGGCCCTAAAAAGACCTCTTGAAGATGCACAAGATGAAAGAATATTTGCCCATTGTGTGCTTTTGCCTTGCTCTGTGGTCCTCAGTGGGAAGATGGCTTGTATAATTTAAACCGCCTCTTACAGGACACTGTATAAAGTGTCTTGGGAATGACCCTGGCTTGGGCACTCCTGGCCATCTGAGGACCTTCTGCTCCGGATAATGGGCGCTCTCTGGAAGGCTGGCCTCCAGCTTGTGGAAGTGGGCTCCAGCTCCCTCCAGGAAAGGCTGAGAAGGGGGCATGCAGAGAGGGCGAGAAGAGGCACACAGGGCGTTTCTGTTCCTCGGCTGCCTAGAAGGAGCCATCTCTCACCACCTCGAGAAACTCAAGGACATACACTCTATAAACACAGATGGGAAGACAGGAGCTGCAGTCAACAGGGAGTGGGGGAGGGGAAGAGGAAGGTCTGAAAAAGTGAGAACTGGGTGAGAGGGAGCTGCGTAAACAGAAAATAAAGTACCCTAGAGGGGCTTCAAGAAGCTTCCATGGCTTGCAATCCAGGTTCCCAGGTGCCACGGTTTGGCTCCAGGACGATTCTTCCTCTGTTTTCTCTCTCTTGGCGGGTGTGGGGGACTTGTGCCAGGCAGTTCCTGTCCTGGGCTTTAAAAGCACAATCCATTTTCACTGTGGGACTGGAGCTGGCGGGACTTTAAAGTCTGCGGGAATGCCAGCGGCCACCTCTGGGAGGGGTCCGAAATGTTTGAATGAGAAAAGCTACCAGGAGCTGGCCTCAGAGGACACCTCTTCCAGAGCAGCTGGGAATAGCAGCCCCCGCATTTTCAGACTTTTGCTCCCGCTCCTTACCTGCTCAGACAATACTAATTGCCGGGTCATTTGTTTGGAAACCCCATGGGGCAGAGAAGAAAGAAGGGGCCGAGCTGGAAGCTGGCTCTGGCGGAGGGTCAGGGAGAAGCCTCAGAATTCGCCTCTGAAATGGAGCGCTCCCAGGCTGTGACAAAAGAAGAAAGGCGAGGCACCCCGGAGGCGGGGCGGGGCAGGGGGCTCCGGGGGGCCTGGGGGAGGCAGTGGGGGCCCTGCAGTCTCTCTTCTCCAGCCTTAAATTCAAACCTGGCAGCAGGTTTTTTTCTTTTTGAGCCGCGAGGGATGAAGGTCTGAGGTGCAACCTGTTCATCCAGGACGCAATTTCGGTTGCAAATGACACAGAATCGGGAATACGGTATAACGGTTGGCAGGTCAGAGCGAAGAAGCAGGGCTGCGCTTGGGTGACCTGGCCCTGTGGGAGGTTTCCCAAGAGGTAGACTATCCTGGGCAGGGCTCAGTCACCTCTCTGCTGCTCTCTGGCCTGGTGAGGTTCAGTCAGGCACAGTTCACGGTTTCCTTCCACTGGCCCCAGACATCAGGATGTACCAAGAAAGGCACTGACCCCAGACTCTGTCACCAACTAACGGTGACCCTGAGCAAATCACTTCTCACCTCAGCCTCAATCTCCTCATCTTTAAAACAGGTGCAGAGGTCTGGCCAGGCCACAGCCGCGTCACAGGGACGCTCAGGAAAGCGGAAGGGCAGGTCTTGCTGCAATGGGAGCAGCAGACGCCCTCAGCATTGCCCGGAGTCTTCAATTCCTAACTAAGGGCGGAAGCACCGGGAATACAGCGCAAATTCAAGTCAGGAGGCTTTGCTTGTGTAAGAGAGACGCAGGGGACGGAAGCCTCCCTCCTGCTTTTCCGGAGCCCCTGAGGCTCGAGTGGAGGCGCGCGGAGGCAGTGATGCTCTCGCGGGCGCGTGTATAGGACATGCTGACTGTCGTCCTAGCCCAGGTCAGAGGCCCGAGCAGCGCCAGCGCGCCCTGCACGTGGCTGGGCCCCCACCCTCCCCGCAAGTGCCAATCGGCGAGCGGCCCCCCGCAGCTGTCTCTCCGCCCCGCCTCCCCCTCCCCAGCTTCACTTGGCGGCGCAAACCCTGCTTGCGACTGGAGAGCTACAGCCGGAGCCACAGCTGAACACGCGCGCGACACCGGCTCTCCCGGGACTCTGCACCGCCGGCCTTTGGCCTGCGGGCAGCGGGCATGCTGGCATGGCAGGACGGCGGGGCCAAGGCGCCTCCTGCCCATCACAAGATCTCCTTCTCAGTCCTCGACATCCTGGACCCGCAGAAATTCACGCGTGCTTCTCTCCCAGTCGTGCACCCCGCTTCCTGGGAAGCCAAGAAAAGTTTGGCGGAGGTCGAAGCGGAGAAGGACGCCAGCCCGGGGGAGCCGGTACGACAGCAGAGATCTGGTAAGAACGCGAGGCAGTCCTGGACCCGGGTTCGCCCGTCAGAGAGTCGTGTGTGTGTGTGTGTGTGTGTGTGTGTGTGTGTGTGTGTTTCCAGGGAGGTGAGGGGAGCGCTGCCAGTGTCCGGTGAATGGCCTTTAATGGCATCCTCTCCAAAGAACAGAGGTGCACAGAACAGGGTGTGAATGTAGCAGGTGCAGCGCAGCGAACGCAAGGCTCCAGAATTCAGCAGAGGGTTCCCGCTGAGGTCCCATCCCAGTTCTAACTGCACCCACCAGGCGCTCACCTTGCCAGGCACGTTCTGGTATGGGGCATTTAATGTACTAGGAGAAAGATAATGAAAAACGTGGGAACCTGCGAGGCAAGCAGCATCAATCCCATCCCTCCCGTTTTCTGACCGAGTCGTGCCCGTGTCGTGGGGTGAGTAGCGGGCTTAGGTGCCCATTTCTAACCACCTGCAGAGACTTGGCTGCCTATGCCACCCCTCTTCCCTGCTCTCCCCACCCTCTAGGGTGACCTGGGGGATGGCAGCCTTGGCACTTCCTCTGCCAAACTCTGGCTTCTGACTGACCTACAGCAAGGAGAGTTTCTGGCTGGAAGGAGAGAACAGGACTAGTGCTGGGTGGGCAGTGCACAGGAGGCTCCCCAGGGGACCCAGAGGGTCAGGAGGTCAGGGGCCCAGGTTCCCAGGGGAAGCTCTAGGCGGCACACCCCTCTTCTGCTCCCTCGCCCCAAATCTGGCTGCGATTGTCTGGGACCCCCGAGGCGCCTCTGGAGGCCGTGTTCGGGTCCGGCTGCCGGCAGGGTAATTGTTCGGACGGTCTCCGAGGGGCCGCGCGCCCCTCCCACCACCCCGTGATCGATATTCTATTACTGGAGCCTGCATATCTCCTGCCCGCAGCTTGCAGGTACCGACTTCAAACCCCCTTTCTCTGTCTGATCCTAATATTGTTCGATTAAAACTTACCTTTAATAGATGACATCTATCGATCCGGCCCCGCACAAATCTGAAACTCTATTAACACGGCAAGGGAGAGAAGATGGGAAAGGGGATTTCACCTAAAGGTGGGAGGCGGGGAGCGTAATAACTTCTCTTAATTGCAAAGAGTCCCGGGCCAAAATGGGCTTCCAAAGACCGGGAGAGTACGGTTCTAGACGCACTTGACGTCTGGATGTCTCAGATTGGGCGATCCCAGGCCCCCAAGCAGTCTCCGCTCCGCGGCTCCGTAAGGCTGCCCAACAAGGCCACACTTTTTGGGCCACGTGCGCTCCACATTGACTTTTTGGACGCTCTCTCAGGGGCCCGTTTGTGCAGATCAAAAGGACCCGCCACTCCTAAGCCCGCCCGAGGCAGTGCAGGCGTGCGGGGAACCGAGTCGAGTCTGGGGTGGTGCCGGAGGCCGTGCTCAGCGCTCCGGGAAGAGTCGGCAGGAGGTGTGGGGACGCGCAGGGTTAGGGTCGCTCCGGCCTTCCGGTGACTCATCCGCTTTTCCCCTAGATGCTGCGGGCCAAAGCGCCGGTCCCGCATCCCCCTTGGAGGGCTCGGAGGCCGAGGCGGCGGCAGAAGAGGACGCGGAGGCCGCCGGGCGGCCACGGCAGCGGGAGCCGGCGGCGCGCTCTCCCGAGGCTCGGGCGGCGGCGCAGGCGGCGGCCGGCGGGGGCGGCCCCGTGGGCTCCCCGGGCCCTCCCGGCTCCCCGCGGCCCCGGCGCCGGCGCGCAGAGCCCAGCTGCGCCAAGCCGCGGCGCGCGCGCACCGCCTTCACCTACGAGCAGCTGGTGGCCTTGGAGAACAAGTTCCGCGCCACGCGCTACCTGTCCGTGTGCGAGCGCCTGAACCTGGCGCTGTCGCTTAGCCTAACCGAGACGCAGGTCAAAATCTGGTTCCAGAACCGCAGGACCAAGTGGAAGAAGCAGAACCCGGGCGCCGACGGCGCGGCGCAGGCGGGGGGCGGCCCGCCCCAGTCCGGGACGTCGGGGGCCGCTGCGGGGACCTGCGGGGGCGGCACGGGGGGCAGCCCAGGCCCGCCGGGCCCCGGCGCTCTGCCCTTCCAGACTTTCCCCTCCTACTCGGCGGCCAACTTACTCTTCCCGGCCGCCGCCTCCTTCCCGCTCACGGCCGCGGCCGGGAGTCCCTTCGCGCCCTTCCTCGGCCACTCCTACTTGGCCCCCTTCTACGCCCCGCACTTATAAGCTCGGAGCCCGTCGAGGTGCCCATAGGGGCGGCATCGCGAGGGATTGGCAAGGCGGTGGGGGCTCCTCCACGGAAGGCAGAGCCGCGCGCGGACTGCCCTCTCCTGGCGCGCGGGGGTCTGCGCGCCCCTTCCCTTCCGGCTGCGGGAGACGCCGCCAGAGGGCGGGAGAAGCCGCTCTCCGCTGCCATCTGCGCCCTGGCCGCCAAGGGTCCCGGATGGGCTCTCTGTGCCCTCGGTCCTTGCTGTCTGTGGACTTTGCGCTTCTCTCCCAGGCAGGTTCAATTCGGCCCCAGGGCTCTTTTTGAGGGTCTGGTGTTCAGGTGAGGCCAGCGAAGGGCCAGGCTGGAGACCCGAGGGCGTGGCACCTGGGGTGGAGTCAGAGTGTAACTCCTGCGGGGGTGGGGGAGGGGTGGGGAGGCGCTTTCGGCGTTCTTATCACGCTCGGTGTGTGATCAGAACGCCCAAGGCCCAAACCCGGCGGTTCCTCCCCAATCCTGGGCAAGATCACGGATGACTGGGCCCACTGGCGCGCACTACTGTGGCAAATGCAGTGTTTGACATAGGGGAAGGACGATGTCTCTAGATTCCCAATTAAGATTTGGACTGGAGTGCATGACTTGTTCCTAACCGACGCCGGGTGGGTTATTTCTGAGAGCGTGGCTGCCTCGCCTTTCTGAGTTGGCCAGAAAGCTCTGCGGGGGGGAGGCTGCGCAGCTTTGCCGCACCTGCCACAGGAGGCCCGGGTGTGTTGTTCTGCAGGGTTTGACAACAGGTTGAACGTGACCCCAAGAGCATACAAACGACCAGGAGGGAGGGACTCAGGACCACACTCAGGAAGCCCCGAGGCCGTGGGTTCTGGCTTGCCTGTTCTAACGTTGGAGTCAGCGAGGTTGGGGAGCTGCTGCGACCACAAGCACTACAGCCTTGCCTGTTTTACACCTAAGATTCTGACCCGAAGGCAGTTTTTGTTCCAGACTTCCCATGATGGGGAATGAGCAGAAGTCTGTAAGGGTTTTTTGGGGAAAAAAAAAAAAAAAAAGAACTGCTTGTGTGTTGAGAGCAGTGCCAAAGCCGTGTTGGGAATAGACCCAGCCATGAGGGCTTCACACACGGGGTTCTGCTTTCGTTAATTGCCTTCTAAATCTTCAAGTTCTAGTGTTTTCAAAAAAAAAAAAATCAGAAATATTCCCCATCTCCTGAAGACGTCATATTCATGGGGCTCTCTTCAGATGAAAGACTATGATGTGTTAACTTGCTAATTTGACTCTTTTCCATCTAAATTAAAGAAGAAAAAAAATGCCCCCAAACTATACATTCTGACTTTCTCAAAAACAGTAGGTGCCAGATGAGATTAAAGTGGATGTGAGTGGAAGAGAGCACTTCGTTGTGTTCGCTTGGTTGGATGGTAAACACGCCTTCTGTCTCCTTGGGTTGTGTAAAGGCCAGATGTGTAAGAAGCTGGGTTGCTGTAATAAGTGGGGGGCATTTCATCCCGGTCCCCGGCCTGGACTGGTGTGTGGCTGTCACACACTCATACTTCAACGTGAGGCTTTGGATTTCCGCTGCTTTCAAAGTCACGGCAGTTTTTCAACCAAATCCTTAGACTCAGTCTTTCGATTGTGTTTGTCCAATAAATTCCTTTTTGTAATGAATGCTTGTTGAATTACTTTTTGTGTTTTGTTTTTTTAGGGGAATTATTTGCAAACCACATATCTGACAAAGAAACAGGGTGTCCAGAACATGTAAAGTACTTCTTTAAAAAGTTTAGTTATCTTTATTGGAAAGGTAGAAACACAGAGAGAAGGAGAGAGAAAGATCTTCTGTCCCCTGGTTCACTCTCCAAGTGATTGCAATGGCTGAGGCTGAGCCGATCTGAAACCAGGAGCTTCTTCAAGGTCTCCCACATGGGCACAGGGTCCCAAGGCTTTGGGCCGCCCTCGACTGCTTTCCCAGGCCGCAAGCAGGGAGCTGGGTGGGAAGTGGAGCAGAGGGATACAAAGTAACGCCCATATGGGATCCTGGCGGATACAAGGTGAGGATTTAGCTATTGTGCTGGCCCCTGGGTTACTCTTGGTTGTCTATTAGCAAAGCCTTTTAATAGCTTTGCAGTTACCAGAGGACGTATAGGTGTTTGTCACCTCCATCTGCCAGCGCACATTCACCTTGGAGGACTTGGAGCCTAACACTGCTTCCCTCGGCCGTCCTGATCAGGGTGTGTGCGCGCACACACACACACACACACACACACACACACACACACACACGGCCATGTTCATGGACAAAGCAAAGCATCTTCAGTTTAGGTCGACACCTCCCTACGAGGGCTTCAAGACCTTAATTCCTAGACTGACTTTGTTTCTTAGTGCTCCCCAGAAGAACGGGCCAAGTAGCTTTTCAGACTTGGGTCATGTCCTGGTCATAGATTTCTAATGTTAAAAATGAACATTTACATTAAATATATATTTATTTGAGAGACGCAGAGAGGGAGCGAGACCTGTCATCCACAGATTCGCTCCACTGGTGCCCAGAGCAGCAGGAGTTGGGAAGTTAATCCAGCTCTGCATGGATGACAGGGACACCCTGAGTCATCTGCTGCCTCCCAGGGCACACATCAGCAGGCCGCTGGAATGGGGGGCAGAGTCAGGACTTGAATCCAGACCCAGGCACTCCCTTAAACACTGTGCTGATGTCCGACCCATACAAGGACTTTATCCCTGCCCACTTTTAACTGTGTAGCCAGGGAACTACTTCAGAGTGTGAGTGGAGGACAGTTCTCTAACAGAAAATCCCAATCTGCTTTATGGGAGTCAGTTAACTTAATGAATTTGTGCCTTTTGTTTTTGTAAGATTTATTTGTTTTTATTGGAAAGGCAGATTCATTCCTGAACTTACTGCAATGACCTGAGCTAAGCTGATCCAAAACCAGGATCCTGGAGCTTCTTCTGGGTCCCCTGTCTGGGTGCAGGGTCTCAAGGCCTGGGGCCATCTTCTACTACTTTCCCATGCCACAAGCAGGGAGCTGGATGGGAAGAGGAGGAGCTAGGAGACAAAAGGCTTCCATAAGGAATCCTAGCACCTGCAAGACAAGGATTTAGCCAATAGGCTTCTGCACCAGGCCCGAGTGAGTAGTGAGTGTGTGCTTTTTACAAGTAATTCTTAAGAACTCTGATTTACCTAGTGTTTGGAATTATGCATGGCGAGGGAATTTTGCATCGTAGTTGAGTCGCTGCTCGGGAAGCCTGCATCTCAGAGAGCCTTGTTTGAGTTCCCCTTCTGCCTTTTTTTTTTTTTTTTTTTATTACATTGCATCATGAGACACAGTTTTACAGGCACTGGCCGAAAGAGTATCATCCCAATCTATTGAAAGCCCCGACATTACATCAATAACAATTTATAACGTACCAGAATTAGTTGATATGATATTGTGTAACCAGCAAGTTCAAAGAGAGCGAGAGAAAACAACAACAACAACAACAACAAAAGAGTACAAGTTCTGAACCACATCCTATGACTTCTACATTGACATTACAATTATTAGTTTATATACCCCCTTCTGCTTTTGATCCTCTTGCTGCTAACGTGTGCCCTGGGAGAGAGCAGGTGATGGCATGCATGCGTGCGGTCCCTGCCGCCCAGTGAGAAGCCTGGGTTGAGCACCAGCCTCGCGCCTTTGACCTAACCCGACCTTGGCTGTGGCAGGCATTTACAGGGAGACGCAGTGGCTGGAAGAGCTCTCTTCTCTTTTTGCTTTTCAAATAAAATAAAAACAAATAACTAAACATTTAAAACAAAATGATAGTAAAATTATGACTGGGGTGACATTAGAAATTCGACTCCAAGCGCTGAGTGCACTTAGCAGTGTAATTCTGATGCACAGTCAGGCGGAGAGAAGCATGTGACACTTGGGGAAAACACAGAATCGGGAAGAGAAACAGAGACAGGCGTGCGTCGTAGCACAGTGGGTTAAGCTGCCACTTGAGACGGTGGGGGAGGACAGGAGAGGTCCTCTCAGTGTCAGGCACAGTGGTGGTGGTTGTTACTCCAGGCGACGTTGCAAAGACGTTAAGCCTGCGGTGCTGGGGGCTGGGGTCATGCCATGGTGAGCCTGCTGCCTATGATGCTGGCATCCAACCTGAGTGCTTGTTCAAGTTCCAGCTGCTCCACCTGCAGTCCAGCTCCCTGCTAATGAGCTCAACTCCTGGGGCCCTTGCAGCCACCTGGGAGACCCGGATGGAATGCCAGGCTCCCGCATCTGGCCTGGCCCAGCCCTGGCCATTGTGATTGTCTGGGGAATTGAAGCAGCACATGAAAGGTGTCTCTCCTCTCTCGCCTCCTTGTCTCTCTGTAGCACAGCCTTTCAAATAAAGAAATCTTTAAAAAAAAAGGAGGGGGTGGAGGCTGGCGTGCTGTGGCCTAGTGGCTAAAAACTCCTTGCCTTGCTTGGTTGAGATTCCACATGGGCGCCAGTTCCTATCCTGGCTCCTTCACATCCCTCCCAGCTCCCTGTCTGTAGCCTGGGAGAGCAGTCAAGGACAGCCCAAAGCCTTGGGACCCTGCACCCACATGGGAGACCAGGAAGGAGCTCTTGGCTCCTGGCTCTGGATAGGTTCAGTTCCAGTTGTTGCAGCCACTTGGACAGACGATCTTTCTGTTTCTCCTTCTCTCTGTAAATCTGACTTTCCAATAAAAATAAATAAATGTTCAATAAAAAATTCTGTACAGAGCTCAACTACCTTACTTAACTAAAATGTTTTGCAGAGAAATAACGTTCAGAAAACAGAATGCATCAGATGTGTGTGGCTGGCTGCGCTTCCCACAGTGGCAGGCCAGCAAACCACACCGGCCGGACTCCTGTGCGCCCCCTTGCGTCCATTCTCACGGATGCCTTCCTTCAAGGCTAATCCGATAGGACTTTGGCTTTTTGTTTTTTTTAATTGTAAAAGCTGAACCAAACAGCATCTAATCTTTCCTGTCCCGGTTTTTGCTGCTCAACATTATTCGTGGGGTCAGCCACAGTTTTGCTGTATGCAGCAATGACTGTGTGCCAGAGATTACACGTTCCTATCGCTCTTGGACTTTTATCACACGATAAATGCCACAACTTATCACCCATTTTACTGTCTGTAGTAATTGGCTACTCTCCACTCTGTGGCTGTTATGACCCAACAGTCTCCCACATGTGTCTTTGCAGGTGTTTCTTCACCTTTCCATCGATGGACCACCCAGGAGTGGATTCCTGGGTGCACATCTGGCTCGAATGGGCATTGCCAAACAGCTTTCCAGTGTGGCTGTGGTCTTCTGCACCCCACTGCACTGTAAGAGAATCCCAGGTGGTCCACACCCTCAGCCTGCAATGCTTTGGGTTGGCTGCCTTTTTCTTTCCCATGGTTCTGGAGTGTCAGTAGTGGTATCACACTGTGTGTGTGTTTATTTGAAAGGCAGAGTGAGAAGGAGGGAGAGAGTTTTCATCCACTAGATCACTTCTCACATGGCTGTAACAGCTGCGGCTCGGCCAGGTCAAAGCCAGGAGCCCAGAGTTTCCTCTGGGTCTCCCATGTGGGTGCAGGGTCCCAAGGACTTGGGTTATTCTCTGCTGCTTTCCCAGGCCACAAGCAGGGAGCATTTGGGATTTGAATTGGGACCCATATGGGATGCTATATTGTAGGTGACAGCTTAACCTCTTGTGCCTTAATGTTGGCCCACATTTTGGCTTTAATTTTTATTTCCTGAGTAATGGTGTTGACTGTGTCTCCGTAGGCCTGTTATACATTTGAGTTTAAAAATTTTTTGTTTGTTTTCATTTCAAGAGGCAGAGAGACGGGGGAGGAGAGAGACAGAGCATACTCTCTGACCATACTCATGCCCAGTTCCTGTCGGGAGCCTGGCACTCCTTCCGGGGATCCCATGCAGGCAGCAGGGTCCCAGCTATTCCAGCCATCACCTGCTGGATTACGGGGTACATTCACAGGAAATTTGATTGTAACCAGAGTAGCTGGGACTCAAATCAGAGCCTCTGACATGGTGTGTGGGTGTTTCAAGCTGCAACTTCACTGCTGTGCCACATGGCTGTCCCTGTCTGTGAGCTTTTAGAAGCACCCTTGCATGTGGTTCGAATCCTCCTTCCTTTGCACAAACATTTACCGAGCACCCTGTGTGCCAGGTGCTATCTCCGGTGAGTGGAAGTCACAGACAGGTACACCCTTGGGGTAGGAAGTCCCATGATTGTCTTGTAGCTGTTTTGGTACAAAGAGGTGCTGTCCTTAGCACCTATGTCACCTGCCATTCAGGCAGGAAATACCAGCCACCAGTCCTGTCTCCGCTTCCTGTTTCAGATCTGGCTTGGTTTTAGAAAGGCCACGTCAAGCAATTCTAACTCCTGAAGCTCGGCAGGGCGTCACAAGCAGAGGAGTTCACGCCACGATCTGGGTCAGGTCTCTGCACCAGAGGCACTTGCTTTCTTGAGAGGAGTCACTCCTTTCAGGCCACTGTGCAAAGTCATCCGCTTCCCTGTGATTCCTAAAAAGAGGGGAAGTGGAACGAGAGTCGGTGCTAAAAAGAAATCTCTTCTCACACCGAGTAGCCAGATGCACGGCTGATTTCCTTTAACTCTCATGGATAACACTGCTGTGTTTGGACAAGACCTCAGGGACAGTGGGGACACAGGGTGACTCTTGTGTCTCTTTAGAGGCCCAAGCATTTCCCAACCGCAACGGGGAGGCCCCGGCCCTTATTTCCAAGGCTGCTGTAAGGTCCACATGGTCCTTCTTTGTTTGCTGTGGCAGGCCCTGGCTGGGGTGAGGATGCAACAGCCAGCCGGAAATGTTCGGTCCTGCTCTCTAGCCCTTCTGCCATATGGTGATGCTTTACCCTAAAGATTGGCCCCCAGAGGGTGGCAGCTGCAGCCTGTTGGCCAGGACACCCACTCCACAAAGTGGGGAGTCAGTGTAAACTCAAGCGGAGCTCCACCCAGGTCTCCGACATGGGCAGTGACAGTCCAGGTACTTGGACTCTGCTGCTTTTCTCTGGTCATCAGCTGGGAGCTCTCGGCTAGAGCCACGCCCCTGTCTTTGGACCACACACTGAGTAGCCTGGTCACGCTCCTTGCAGCCCTGGACCTAGACATCTCAGCCTGCAGACTGCAATGCCAGGAGGCCCCTTGGTCTGGTACTCCCACTTTTAGGACTTTGGCCATCAGACAGACTTGCGGCCACTATCAGACACAAGCTTATCTGTTATGATATGGTGTGTCATGAACAAGTCTGGAAGCCATCCAACGCCCAGCAATTGGGGCTATTGGTGCTGGGAGAAACCGAAGAATGAGAGGGGTCTCTCCATTCAGAGGCAGAGAGAGAAGATTCTGTACTAAAAGCACGGAGAGCACACAGTGCCTGTCTGTATTTACATGAGTCTTCACTGGGCAGACGGGCGGGAGATGCAGGGAGCTGCCCGTGGGTGGTGGCTGGATGGCACTGGAGCAGCAGAGAAGCCTCTGGGGCGTCCCTTCCAATTCCCCTTGACTTGTGTGGTCTTCCATCTGCTGATTCCCCAAATGACCGCAGCCACCAGGGCGGGGACAGGCTTCAGCCAGGAGCCTGGAGCTCCACCCAGGTCTCCGACATGGGCAGTGACAGTCCAAGTACTTGAGCCATCCTCGGTTGCTTTTCTCTGGTCATCAGCTGGGAGCTGGACTGGAAGCAGAGCAGCCAGAACTGAAATTGTCTTTGCTCGTATGAGAGATTGGTAGTGCACAGGTGGCAGTGTAACCGACCATGCCCTAACGCTACATTTTTTCATTATCAGCTGCCTGATAATGTGTCTGGGATGGAGTAGAGAATGGCCTAAGTGCTTGGGCCCCTGCCACCCACCAGGAGACCTGTAGGAAACTTCTGGCTCATGGCTTCGACCTGGCCTGGTCCTGGCTTTTTGCAGCCATTTTGTAAGATGAGCCACCAGCCTGCTCTTTTCCCCTCCCTTCCTCTCTGGCTGTTGCTCTGCCTTTCAAGTAAATACATCCTGAAAGAAGAGGTAGCCTGGGGGACAAAATGCTTAAGAGGAAAGTTGTTCCATAGAGCTATAAAAAAAAAAAAAAAAAAAGGAAAAGAAAATATTCCCAGAGCAGCCATCTTTGAAAATTTAGGAGAAAATTAAAATGAGGTTTTAATAGTCTACGCAGTGGGGCACTGGGTGAGGTCCCTGGACTTATCTCAAGCCTCCTGTAGAAAAGCAACACGCGGGGAGGTTTGAGATGCTAATGTCTGCCGGTGGCCAGAAGACAGCAAAGTTCCCAACTGCTCCCCGCACTCACTGCAGCCTGCGTGCCGGCAAGGCGGAGTGGGAACAGCTGTCTGCGTGATCTGCAAGGCCCTTCATTTAACGAGGTAAAGGGAGTTGCCTTTTCCTCTTCGCCTCCTTCTTCTTAAGAATTTTCTTATTTAAAAGAGTTAGAGAGACAGAGGGAGAGACAGACCGAGTGAGCAAGAGCGAGCTGCCGTCTGCTGGTTCAGTCCCCAAGGGGCTACAGCAGCCAGTGCTGGGCGTGTCATTCAGGCCTTGTACGTGGGGCCCAAGCGCTTAGGCCAGCTTCCACTGCTTTCCCTGGGACAGTGTCAGGGAGCTGGATCTGCAGTGGCACAGCCAGGACACCAGTGGGCACCCCGACCTGACGCTGGCATTGCCATGATTGACTTTACCTGCTAAGCCACAATGCCAGCTCCTGGAAATTGCGTTTTCTCGGCAAAATTACTGAAGCAGATTCCAGGGGTAAGTTATTATTGACTTTCTTTCTTTCTTTTTTTTTTTTTTTTAAGATTCCTCCCTCCCTTCCTCCCTCTCTCCTATGTGTGGCAGTGACCTAAGTACTTGGCCAACCCCCCACGCCCTTCCTAGGCACATTAGCAGGAAGCAGAATTTGAAGCAGAACAGCTGGGCTGAGAACCAGGCACCCCAACATGGAAGGCGGGGGTCCCAATCGGCAAATTACCTGCTAGACCTCAACGCCCATCTCCATTGTTCATCTCGGAAATGGATACATTTGTAGATCCCCACAGGGATTGTGAGTCCGTGAGAACTTGTGCTGCAGACAGAGCAGCCCGGGCGCTGAGCTTCCGGGTAGTTCAGGAGCAAACCTGCCTCAGGTACCCTCAGTTCAGCTCGTTTCACCGGCTGGGGTGAGGCAACCTCAAGCCCTCGGACAGCCCAGCGAACCCCCTGGTAGCGCAGAGCTCAGCGCTGCATCGCCGGACCTGAAGACTGCTCAGCCTGGCTGCCCGGTGTGTGGTGGCCAGCGGACACATCTCAGTGCTGCCATGCGCAGTGTGCAGCGTCGCCCCTCCCTGCTCGGGGAGTGCAGAATTAGCACCTGCAAGTCTTCTCCGAGCCCCACACCTGCTCTGCGAGTCCGGAGATGCTGTGGACGTGGTTCAACGCTGACTATGAAGCGGCGAGACCAAGGTAGATGAGATCAAGAAACAAAAGTTGGTTTGCTTCGTCCTCAGGGTAAGCCAAACTCGAAGTGTCGGGAGAAAATACACCTTCACTTCTTTGATTTGAGGGTTCATCCTTTGCAATCAGGGCATCTTTTTTTGGGGAAGAATTCAGGTGAAAAGACAAGAGAAATGATTGTAGGCTGTGACGGCCACAAACAGAGCACTTTGGAGACCGACGACACCAGCAGTGTGCCAGGGCTGTGACACAAGTTTCCAAAAACAGAACTTAACTTAGCAAGGAAATAGTAAGAGACCTCAGCCAAGATGAAATTATTCTTAATATCAATTCAGTTAATAACATTTAATGAATGAATGCAATGAAAGTCTTAAAACTGTATTGGAGTGAACAACGGTAAGGGAAAAAGTCTAATTCTTTTTCCCATTTGCTTGGATTTATTTGTA
Organism: Ochotona curzoniae; assembly: GCF_017591425.1. Taxonomy (NCBI): domain Eukaryota; kingdom Metazoa; phylum Chordata; class Mammalia; order Lagomorpha; family Ochotonidae; genus Ochotona; species Ochotona curzoniae. The sequence continues at coordinate 5,072,834 of NW_024466512.1, forward strand.
TTACAGTTCAACGGAAGAGTCAGACCTAAAGTCCTCTGAAGTAATTAAAGTCATCCGAGCTTCGGTATTCACAGTTGGTCTGCACAGAATGAATAATAAAAAAGATCATTGCAAAATCCACTGAGTTTCTTGGTATCTAAACAGATAAGGATATAAATATTTAACTGTACTTGAAGTGTATCTTACTTTCTAACGAGTGAAGCAAGGTAATATTTTCTAAATAAATGCTGCTGCCAGCTCAGTACTTAGATTTTTGTCTGTCGCAAATGTTTCCTTTTTGTTCTCTGCCTAAATTCTGACCTCTGCTTCGGGGTTTCAACACGTACCTTGATCAGGGAGCAGCTGCTGTCTTGGCTGTTCCTGTCTCTTATTTCCTAACGAGGCCCTTGACCTCTCCTGGCTGGCCTCTGTGCACATGCGGAAAAAAAGCCTTGAAGGTTTTTCTCCCGCTCTGTCATCCAGGAAGCACTTGTATTCTGACTCACATATTTAAAAGGTTACTTTTCTTTTCTTAAAAAAAAAAATGTTTAGGGCCCAGTGGCGTGGCCTAGCGGCTAAAGTCCTTGCCCTGAACGCGCCAGAATCCCATATGGGCGCCAGTTCTAATCCCGGCAGCTCCACTTCCCATCCAGCTCCCTGCTTGTGGCCTGGGAAAGCAGTCGAGGACGGCCCAAGGCTGCCTTTCAAATAAAAAAAAATTAAAAGAAAAAATGAAAAGCGACATGGAGAGGGGTGCTGAGAGACTATAAACTTGCTGCTAAACAGGCTCGCCCTCAAGAGCTGACAGGCTGTTGGGGAGATGATGTGGCTAGCTGGCAGGTTACTTAGTGACTGCGTGTAGGAGACCCTACTAATAGCTCCAGGAGCCGGGAGACCTTTCTAGGGGCAGGAGTTTGACCTAGAGGTTGTTACCCTCTGGGGCACCTGCATCCCTTATTGGAGTGACTGGGTTTGAGACCAGTTCTGCTTTTGATTCCAACTTCCTGCTCACAATGTGTGCTCTGGGGAACAGCAGGTGGCTCAAGCTGGAGTTGGTTCCCTGATACTCATGTGGAAGACTCAGACTGAGTTCTTGGTTTCTGTCCTTGGCATAGCACAACCCTGGCCATTGTGGCCAACTTGGGAAGTGAACCAGCACTTGGGAAATCCCTGTCTGTCTGTGTCTTTGAAATATATGAAGTAAGGTTGGCATGGTGGCATAATAGGATAATCCTCCACCCTGTGGCACCATATCCCATAGGTGGTACCAGTTTTGTGTTCCAGCAGCTCTGTTTCCAATCCAGCTCTCTACTTAGGACCTGGGAAAGCAGCAGAGGATGCCCCAAATCCTTAGGACCCAGCAGGAATGTGGGAGATCTGGAAAAAGCTCCTGTTTCCCAGCTTTGGATCGGTTCAGCTCTGGCCGTCATGACCATCTAGGGGGTGAACCAGCAGACGGAAGATGTTAGGTTTTAAGCGCACTTACAGTTCTTAAATTGCTACACGCAGTTATTTCTGCAGCCAAGTCCTCTGTTCACGATTAGTTGACTGCAAACCAAAATGCCAGACACAGCACGGTGCTAAGTAGGTCCCTTATTCCAGCGATAGAAATGGGAGCAGGGGTGGAGGGGGAGAAAACTGGAAGGGACACATCTGCCATGGTGGCAGGATGGGGGGAGCCAGGCGAAGGGAAGAGAGGGGGAAGGAGAAGGGAGGGGCCGCAGCGGCTGGGGACTGGGATGATCTGAGCCACAGGCAGGGGGCTGCGGGCTGGGGGGAGGGGCTGAAGAGACTGGGGAGTGGGATGCTCAGGTGAGGTGCCAGGCTACATCTGGTTGGTGGCTGTTCGGAATGGCGTGTATTTCATGAGCTGTTTAGGCAATGGCGCGGGGTACAAGATGGGGTGTTCCAATCGCTCCTCACAGAAGACCTCTCTCTTTCTCCTTATTCCTCTGTAAAATCTTTCAAATAATGATAAACACAAATCTTTAAAAAGGCCCAGCACAATGGCCTAGTGGCAAAATCCTCGCCTTGCATCGGATCCCACATTGGCGCTGGGTCTAATCCCGGCAGCCCCACTTCCCATCCAGCTCCCTGCTTGTGGCCTGGGAAAGGCAGAGGAGGATGACCCAAAGCCTCGGGACCCTGCACTGGTGCAGGAGACCTGGAAGGCACTCCTGGGTCCTGGCTTTGGATAGGCACAGCTCCAGCCGTTGTGGCGACTTGGGGAGTGAGCCAGTAGATGGAAGATCTTTCTTTCTGTCTTTCCTTCTTTCTGTAAATCTGTCATTCCAATCAAAACACATACATCTTTTAAAAAACCACCAACAAAAATATTTAAACATAAATGAAATAAATGAAGAGGAGTGAGCATTTAGCTTAGTGGTTAAGATCTGTACTGGGGTGTCTGCATGGGAACAAGTCCTGGCTCTGTCTGGTTCTAGCTTCCTGCTAAGGTGCACCTTGGGGTGCAAGCAGCACTAGCCCCAGTGCTGGGTTGAATTCTGGGTTCCTGGCTTCCTCCCAGCCCAGCCTGGGTTTTCTGGGGGCAGGTGGGGAGTGACCAGTGGATGGACATTCTGTGTCTGCTTTTCTCAGTCTGTCTTTCAAATAAATAATAAAAATTTCCAAAACTAAAAAAGTCCTTGTGTTGTGTCCTTGAACCCTACATTTCTCTCAGTTGCACAAATAAAGGGCCAGGAGATGTAACCGCTGTGTCTTGGTGGACTGCCAGCAGCTTACAGGCCACAAAGGAGTTGTGCTGTCTGCAGACACCCACTGATAAGAGAGCAGTTAAGCCCAGAGGGCCTCAGCCGTTTCTTGCCTGGGAGCACTTCTTGGGTTAACAAAACTGTGTGAAGCCAAGAGTGTTGCAACACGACTCAGGTCAGGGATGTCACATTCCCTTCCTGAACTTGCCTGCTCTTACTTGCCAAGCATAACTAAGAATTCCTGGGCCTCCCAGGGTGTGCTTGGCTCAATCCCTACTGGGGTTTGTGAGGCAGGACAGGTAGGGGTGGGGTGAGGAACCTTGGTCCCTGTTCAGAGATCTCTAACACCCTGGGAATTAATTACACTGTATTCGTGGCTTTGAAGGGACAACAGGAAATAAAGATTCTGCTTTGGTGAGCTCCAGCTGCACAACAGCCAGGGCAGTGGACGCCCATGACCTTGGTCCAGGGCAGTGGACGTAGCTGGGCCTCTTGCTCACATCATTTCTCTCCCCTTTCCAGGAAGTGTGGACTTGACTCTGTGCCCAGCTGGGTCGTCCACGTGACTCCTGCCCTTACCTGTGCCTATTTGCACCGGGGGCTCTGCTCTCCCAATGGCTTCAACAGGTGGGCCTCTGGCAGCAGAGGCCACGTGATCACCAGCTCCCTCCAGCGTGGGTCGCCCAGGACGCTTGCCCAAAGCAGGCGACCCCTCCTCACACTCCTCCTCTCTGTGGCTTCTGGTGGCCCCTCCCTGGCCTTTTGTGAAGGGTTCCTCTTAGTTTACTTGCCCCTGGGGTCAAAAGGTTCCTACGGAGGAGGCTGGGGGTCCTGGAGGATCCCTGGGGCTGGACGGAGTGTGCTGGTCAGTTAACTCCGGGTCAGTTGCGCTCCCTCCCTAGGGATCTGGAACAATGGAGAGGGAGACTAAAGGATGTCCGGGTTCCCCTTCTAGCACGGTGTGGCCGCGGGTACTGATTTGGAGCCTGCGAATATACCTATCTGCTGGAATGTATCTGCTGGAGCGCCCGCCAGCAGATAGGCGAGTGTTGGCCATCTGCGGCGACGACCCAAGAGGAGGGTTAGGAAGCGCAGCTGCGTGGTGCATCCAAGATGGGAGGCAGGGCCTGGGACCCAGCGGACGGTCGTCCCTTGGGCACCAGCAAAGGGCAGATCGCTTTCGTCCTTGCAGGAGAGTGAGCGAGGAAGGGAACCGGCCTGGGCACAGCAGCAGGTCTCGGTGCAGGAGTGCGCGCGTGGCTCGAACCCACGGCGCGAGGACCCGCCCTCTCCCCGCGTGGCTCGGGGCGAGGCCAGGGGCGGGGAGAATAGGCGGGGCTGTGTGATTGGTGCGCAGTCTCACGGCTCAGCCAATGGGCGATCAGGGCGTCTCGGAGGGACGGAGCGCAAGCCGCTCTTCTTAAGCCCTGTGACGCGCGCCGTGGCGAGTCTCCGCTCCTGCCTGAGGCGCCGTGAGGTACCGGCGATGGCTGGGGGAGAGCGGGGGCTCGGGGCGGCCGGGAGGGCCGGGCGGGCCGGGGTGGGCAGGGTTGGGCCGGGTTGGACGGGGGCTCGGGCGGGCAGGGGCGGCGCGGGCCCGGCTTTGTGGCGGGCGCGGGCAGGGGCGGAGGCCTCGGGCGGGTGCGGGCGCGTCCTGGCTGCTGGGGACGGCGAGCGCGGGCGCCCGTGCCGGCATTGGCAGCTCCGGGCCTGGCTGCTCCTCCCGCCCCCGGCTTACCTCTTGCCCTGGTCCGGGTGGGGACGCGGGGATGAAGGCAGGTGTCACGGCCCGTGGGCTCCCCGTGGAGTCTTCGACCCCGTTCCCTCCTGGCAGCCGCGTCGGCTCCTCGGGCCTCGCAGTCGCTTCCTGGCGTCCGCGTCCACTGTCCAGTTCGACGGAGGCCACGAATGTAGGGGGTTAAAGTGGCCGCTGGGAACCCAGGGGGTCCATTTCCACGTTCCCCCTACAGACCTGTCCTTCCGGGCCGCAGGGGGATTTGCAAACGTGTCCTTTGGATTCTGGGCAGAAAACTTTCTCTTACTCTGCTGGACTAAAACAATAGGCTCCTTTCATTAGAATATCCAGTTCTGTTTTTGCGAAAATCTAGTTCTGACTTTGAAAAAAAAAAAAAACAAAAAGCAGAGGAAGGTCGAATCTCGTGGCACAAGAGTTGAAATTGCCTGTTGTTTTGGGTTGTTTTTTCCCCCATGCTGTTTACTTAGGATGACTTGTGCGTTCTCTATTCTCTGCAAAGCCAGGATAACTAATGCAGCGTCTTCCCCTGCTCTGAGGGGGTCTTTAACGTGTTTCCTCCCACGGTCGCCCCATTACACTTGGCTTTTGTGAGTCCTGGAGCAGGGAGTGCAGGGGTGGTGTCGGCCTTCGGTTTTGAGCAGTGAATGGGCTGAGCCTTGGAGGTGTGTGGAGGGTGTGGGCGCGCTGACCCAGTCCAGTCTCAGTAGTAAGGCTTTGCCTGGCTGCTCCTGACGCAGCCTAGTTGAATTTTATCCAGAATAGTGATTACCTAATGAAGGGCGTTAGTTGGCAAAACATCTGAGAAAGGTCGGTATTTTGAATGGCAACCTCAAGAAAAATAAATATTTAACAATGGCAAAGTCAGATTTGCTCAGATTGAACGTGACGTTACACTGATGATTGCTGCAGAACAAATGGGAGGATTAGTGTTCAGCAGTGTGACAGTCTGTCATGGGAGCCCTTCTCACGGGGTGGGGGCTGGGGAGGGAGAGCTCTCTCATCTCTTCTTTCCGTTAAGTGTGAGCCAGCAAAATGGGTGATCTTGGCCTTGGAGGCTGCGGAATCTGAGCTTTCTCTTTCTCTCCCTCTTTCTCTCCCTCTCTCTCTCTCCCTCCCTCCCTCCCTCCTTCCCCCTTGCTCTTTCTTTTCCTCTCTCTCCCTCTCGCCCCTTCTCCACCCTCACATTCTCTCTCTCTGTTGAGCTGCCCTTAGTGGCTAAGGTTGCGTCAGACTGCAGGGAGGGGCGCGGGGTGGGGCAGGATCTCAAGTGGTGGCAGGGATCCAGCTGCTCAGCCACCTACCTGCTGCTGCTTCCAGGGGGTGCCGTTAGCTAGACCAGAGTCTGGGATCTGTCCCCGCCCCCCGACCCAGCGCCTTGACCCCAAGGCCCCCTGCGCACTCCTGAAGCAGCTGCTGCTGCACCATGAGTGGGTTAGATGTGACCGGCCGGATAGTGGCTACCCAGCTGGATCAGGGGCTGTCAGAATGACCATACTCTTTGTAGGCACATGTCAGATCTGGGTTAGGTTAGGACACAGTGGCTGTTACAGGTTGACAGCCATGACAGGTGTTACAAGCTGTGACAGAAGAGCTTAAGGCTCCCAGGAGTCTTTGCGCAGGGTGTTGTAAAGAGGAGGGTGAAAAAAAATCCAATGTGTGTAGTTTTTGTGCCTAGAAAGCTAGGTTAGTTTTTTTAAATATGAAATTTTAGGTAATTGCTGGTCTCTGCTAATGCTTTTAGCAGTAGGTAAAGAGGTTTTAAGGAAAAAATAGCCGTTTAAAAGAGAAGCATTTTTTTTTTTTTTAAATGGGACAGTTCCAGGAGTTGGCAGGCACCCCTGTGACTGGTAGAGCAGGAGGGAGCTGGATGAGTGGCCATTTTGTTCTGGGTTTGGCACTGTGGCGTTAACTCGGTCAGCCTGCAGTGACACTCCTGGTTGAGGCGAGCCTGTGTCCTGCCACGGGCTGTGAGACTCGGACGGATGGACAGCCTCATCAGAGAGTTTAAATCCTGGTCTCAAACCCCAGACCTTCCACGCTCCCTTCCTGCTTTCTCAGACCTTTCTGGAAAAGGAAGTTGTTGATGTTGGCTGCTTTTAAGCTGATCTTCAGTCTGTGCTACTCCTCACTTAGTGCCAAGCCCGATATTGGAGCACAAGAGGCTCTTTACTGAAGGCTGTTTATAGGGTTCTGGGGCCCTGACTGTGTGCAGCTGCTGAGCTGTTCTTCCTGAATGAACTCCTTGTTAACCTGGGACATTTAGAATATTGCTGTTTATTTTTTAAGATTTATTTTTATTGGCAAGACAGATATACACAGAGGAGGATCTTTCATCTGATGGTTCGCTCCCCAAGTGGCCACAACAGCTGGAGCTAAGTCGATTTGAATCCAGGAGCCCAGAGCCTCTTCTGGGTCTCCCATGAGGGTGCAGGGTCCCAAGGCTTTGGGCCGTCCTCCACTGCTTTCCCAGGCCACAAGCAGGGAGCTGGATGGGAAGTGGAACAGCTGGGATTAGAACCAGCGCCCATATGGGATCCTGGCGCGTTCAGGGCGAGGACTTAAGCCACTAGGCTGTGCTCAGCAGACATGTTCATTCTTCGCTGGCCACTGCCACGTCTGTTGCCACTGAGACTATCCAGGTCTCCCAGGCCTCGGACTTTAGATTGATGTTTTGTCAGTTTGAGTCCCAGTCACTCCGCTATCTGCTCCAGCTCCCTGCTCATGGCCTGGGAAAGCAGCCGAGGATGACCCAGTGTTTGGGCCCTGCTCCCATGTGGAAGCTGAGGATGAAGCCTGCTGGCTTTGGCATAGCTCAGCCCTGGTCGTTGTGGACATCTGGGGAGTGAGCCAGCCGATAAAAGATCTGTCTTTCCTACTCTTTGTGTAGCTCTGACTTCCAAATAAACGCATCCTTAAACATCTTTAAGCAGTTGTCAGATTTGTGCAGATGAATAGATTTTTTTTTCTTTTTTTTATTGTTATTAACATTGTATTATGTGATACAGTTTTATAGGCACTGGGGATTCCCCCCACCCTTCCCACAGATGAATAGATTTTTAATTCTATTTCTGTTGGACTAGCTGGGCAGGTAACTCTTGTATAGAAAGGTTTAGTTTACCTCATCTCAAAGAATCTTTTCACTTAGTCTTTTTTTTTTTTAATTAATTTTTACAAACGTTATTTACTTACCTAAAAGGCAGAATTGCAGAGAAAGGGACACACCTTTTACCCACTGTTGGTTCCCGTCTGTGGCTGCAGCCAAAGGCAGGAGCCTGGAATTCCACTGTGGGCACCCACGTGAGTGACAGGGGTCCCGGCACTTGGGCCATCTGCTGCTGCTTTTCTGGGTTATTAACAGGGAGCTGGATTGGAAGTGGAGCAGCTCCTGCTCCAATAGGCACCCATATGGGGTGCCAGCATTACAGGCGGCAGCTTTGCATGCTATGCCACAAGTAAGCTTTTGTTTTTGCCAGCAGTGGGAATCTAAGCGTTCTCTTGTCGCTTTCTTTTTGTTATTGATACATTGAACTTTGTTAGTGAATTTGGGAGACACTTGTGGGATTTTCTCTTTGGGGAAGAAAATACTTCTGTTTCAAGTCCTGACTTTCCTTTCAGGAGTTGTAGGATCCTCTGAAGACTCTCCTTGGATCTCAGGTTAAAATCTGTATTCTGGTGTGAACCGTGGGAAGAAGGAAGATTGGTGAGTCTTTGGCAAACGACAGTGGGGGTTGTTTAGTAATTACACATTCCTCCACATACTGGATTTACAGTGCCAAGCTGAAAGGGAAGCAAGCCAAGCTCCGAGTATTGTTTGGCTAATTTGGCAGCCTGCATCTACAGCACTGTGAGATGAGGCGTGGTGTGACTCATTGGGAGAGTTCTGTTGAAGGGTGAATTCACTTGTCTTTAGAGCCATGTCCTGGGCTTGCTTCATGGCCTGCAGGGGAGGGAGAGCTTGTGGTGGGGCTGGAGAGAGGAGTGAGACTTGGAGAGACCCAGGCACGGGAGGGAGCGCCAGCGCCTCGTGGTGGTGTAGAGGCTCCTTACCCAAGTGACAGCGCAGTGTGCTTTCCGTTTGCTCTCCTTCAGACACTTGCATTTGGAGCGCAGGTTTTATGGGAATAACCGTCCTTCTTGGCATTTGCTTGTTTTCATCTTTTACATATATATATATGTATATATATATTTATTTATTTTGGCCTATTCCGGTTATAGAAGTAGAATGTTACAAATCATTTTTTTCCCCAGCCTTTTTGCCTTTTACGTTTATGGTGCCTTTAATGTCTTAGCATTTATTTGAAAGGCACAGCAACAGACAGATCTTCCATCTGTTGCTTTACTCCCTCTGTAGCTGCAGCAGCTGGGTCCGGGGTAGGAGCCAGGGACAGCGTCTGGGCCTCTCCCATGGGCAGCAGGAGCCTAAGCACGCAGGTCATCCTCTTCTGCCTCCCCCTCCCCGCCAGGGGCGTCAGCAGGAAGTTGGGCTAGAGGCGGAGTAGCCAGGCCTTGAATTGTTAGCATTCTGATACAGGGGGCGACGTGACCCGCTGCCCCACTATGCCAGCCTGCCACGGAGCTTTCTGATATTTGAGCTGGCAGATTTACTTCTCATAGTGTCTGCTGTTGGTGTTAACCTCCTCCTGGCCCTCGCTTGTTCCCCTGCCTCTCCACACCTGTTCTTTTTCTTGGAGGTCAGTCCGCCTTGCCCCTCTCCAAGGACAGCCTGTGCAGGGCAGCTCCTTGTCCCTCGGTCTCCTCTGGCCTCCGGAGGGTGTCCAGCCCGTGCTGAGGGGGTGGACGCTCAGCAGGCACTGACTCCTGTCCCTAATGCGCGCTCTCTCTCTGGCTGTAGAAGGACACGATGTTTTCCAAACTAGCCTGCTTGCAGACTGTCGCCGTGCTCCGCAGAGGTGTTCATTCTTCACTGGCCTCTGCCACGTCTGTCGCCGCGAAAAAGACCGTCCAGGGCCCGCCGTCCTCGGAGTACATCTTTGAGCGAGAGTCCAAGTACGGCGCACACAACTACCACCCCCTGCCCGTGGCCCTGGAGCGGGGAAAGGGTACGTTGCCGGGATCCACCTGCCTCGAAGCCCCTTCCAGGGAGGGCTGCCTGCTGGGCGTTTCCCGGACGTGCTGACTGCTGCGGCTGCGGTTTCTCCAGCTGCTGTGTTGGGTGCAGAGGGGCCATGGAGATGAACTCCGTCTGTCCAGTCCTGGGGCCCTGAGAGGGACCTTGAGAAGAGCAGGGAAGTCCTACACCGCAGCCCTCACTGTTTTGTCTTTTAGCCTGTGGCGTAATTTTAAGTGTAAATGAAGAGATGTTGTAACAGAGGACTACAAGCTTTCTGTTACTCTTCACCCAGATTTCCCCAATGCTAGCATCTTACTATTCTTGCTTCATTATGTTCCCTTTCTTCTCTGCCCCCAGCCCTCCGAGCATACATTTCCACATAAAAACATGGTGTGTGTTTCCTGAAACACAAGGGCTTTTTCTTTTAGCATGGAAGTGTAATCATCAGAGTCAGGAGGTGACAGTGCCACAGCTCCCTCGTGTAGCCTCCGGGACTGCTCCAGATCTCATTCCTTGTGCTTGCTGAGGGAGAAGTTCTAGCATGTTCTAAGTTCTGCCATCAGGGCTGGAATGGGCGGGGGGAGCCAGCAAGAAAGCCAATTCCGCATTTCTTACTGTGGTCCAAACCTCCAGGACCCCCAAGTGAGCGGCCAGCTTCCAGCGCCAACCAGCAGATCTGCAGCAGCAAGTGCTGCCGAGGTCCTCCCGTGGGACCCTGCCCGCCCTCTCCTTGGCAGCAATGGAGTCTGGAGTAACGTGCCTCCTTATCTTGGCTTTTGTTATAAAAATATCCTTCGCTGTAGAGCCGGCACCCACCTTTTCAAATTCTAGCTAGCTATGCTGCTGACAGCTAGGGGAACTTGTCCCAGGGCCCCAGTGCTGTTTGGCCAGCATCCGGTAGGGCTTAATGAGCCCTTGCCTTCCGGATACCCCTTAATTGTAAGAAGTTTGTTCCTCAGTGACAGCAGAAGAAAACCCTGGAATGTGAATTGCACCCAGTGGTCAGGCCCTGTGATCCTCCATTTAGAACAGTTCCTCCATCTTTCTCTGCATTCTTGATCCTGGATGGTTTTGAAGTACGCAGGGCAGTAGTTTTGTAGAATCCATCGCAGCCTGAGCTTGCTGCTGTTCCCTGTGCTGCCCACACGAGTCCCTTCAGGAGCCTGGCTCTCTGTTTGTTCCTGCTGTTGCTCACCTCCGTCCCTTGCTGGCATGGGGCCTGCCTGGCTGTCCATCCGTGGAGTCCCTGTGCTCCCCCTGAGAGCAGGTGTCCAGAGGGACAATTTGAAACTTGGCAAAGGCCTTGCTCACGGTTCCAGCATCTCTTGGTGATTCCGGATTCTTGCTCACACTGATGGTTGCCAAATGGTGACTTAAACTACATTTTGAAATAACAGCTTCATCCAAATAAAACCACAGTTTAATTACTTAGCTCAGTGCCAGAAGATGACAATCTGAGTATTACACATTCTTGTTAATTGCCTGTGTTTTGTGTGGGGCCTGTTACTATCGCATAGACTTAACTCCTGAACAAGCAGAAATCTGGGTTTACAAAAGTGGAGGGACTTCTTTGACAGAAGTAATTCCTCACCTGTGTTAGTGAAGTGTGGGCCCTGTGGGTCCGCTGCTGGGCTCCAGGTCTGCCCCCAAGTGCCCGTGTGGGCTAGTTGCTCATCCAAGCTTTCATCGGGGGTTCTGATGAGCTCAGGTGGGAAAGAATCTAACGCTGTGTGGTACGTGGGAAAAGGGTGGCATCGCCAACGCTTCCCCCAGTGCATTTTTTTTTAAGACTTATTTTTATTGGAAAGTCAGATATACAGAGAGGAGGAGAGACAGAGAGGAAGATCTTCCATCCGATGATTCACTCCCCAAGTGAGCACAACGGGCCGATACTATGCCGATCCGAAGCCAGGAACTTCTTCCGGATATCCCACATGGGTGCAGGGTCCCAAGGCTTTGGGCCATCCTCGACTGCTTTCCCAGGCCACAAGCAGGGAGCTGGATGGGAAATGGAGCTGCCGGGATTAGAACTGGTGCCCATATGGGATCCCGGTGCATGCAAGGCGAGGACTTAAGCCGTTAGGCCATGCCGCCGGGCCCCCCCACTCAGTGCATTTTAATGTCTGTGGTCAGTGGTCTTGTTAGCAGTTATGAAACATCTGCAGTATGCTCTTCCCTAATGAAGTATCCAGTGGCACTAAGTGCATTCCCTGTGCAGCCGGCAGAAGGAAGCCAACTCGGCCATCCGCACGCCCTCCTGCTCACGGCCTAGTGCAGCCACTCAACTGATTGCTTTCTATCTCAGATTTTTCTTGCGATTCCTACAGATATTTTCTCTCTATTCTCTCTTTTTTTAAAGATGTATTTATTTTTATTGGAAAGTGAGATATAGAGAGGAGAGATAACTGCTTTCCCAGGCCACAAACAAGGAAATGGAAGGGAAGTGGATCAGCCAGGACACAAACCGATGCCCATATGGGATCCCAGCACATGTAAGGCTTTAGCCACTAGGACAGCATGTCAGGCTTGCATGTATATATTTTTTAAAGTTTTTGGCTATAAACTGAACACAGAATTCTCATAACTCAGTAATTTCTACTCCTACGTAGGAACATAGACAAAATAGCTGGAAGTCATACATTTGAACCAGAAAAATTCCAGTATTCGCAGTAACGCTATTCACAAAAGCTGGAAGATAAAAAACAGCTCAGATGTCAGCAGCTGAGCCGTGGTGACCCAACGGTGACCCAGGCCACAGGGGAACATCACTCAGTCACTAAAGGAGGTGTGACACCTGCTACAGTGTGAATCAATCTTGAAGACCTTAGGCTAAATGAAAGTTAAAAAAAAAATCACACAGTACAGATCCCACTAAAGAAAGAATTATCTATAAGAATAGAAGGCCCGGCACAGTAGCCTATTGGCTAAGGTCTTCACCTTGCAAACGCCCATATGGGCACCAGTTCTAATCCCAGTAGTCCTGCTTCCCATCCAGCTCCCTGTTTGTGGCCTGGGAAAGCAGTTGAGGACAGCCCAAAGCCTTGGGACCCTACACCAATGTAGGAGACCCAAAAGAGGCTCCAGGCTCTTGGCTTCGGGTTGGATCGTTGTGGCCACGTGAGTGAACCAGGGGATAGATCTTTCTCTGTCTCTGGTTCTCCATGTAAATCTACCTTTCCAATAAAAGTAAATAAATCTTAAAAAAAAAAGAAAAATATGGACCCAGCACAGTAGCTTAGAGACCCCTTGCCAGTTTGTGTCCTGGCAGCCCTGCTTCCCATCCAGCTCCCTGCCTGTGGCCTGCGAGGGCAGGGCGGGATGGCCCCCACGCATCACAGGGAGTATGAAGTGTGTACCTCATTGTGCTTTGGGTTTGTATCTCACTAATGTCTCATGTCGACTATCTTTCATGCTTATTCATCTGCTTGGGTGTCTTTGGAGAAGTATCCAGCTTCTCTGGCTATTTTTATATTCAGTAATTTATCTATTTGTTGAGTCATTACATTTCTGGATACTGGATCGCTGTAAGAACACGATCCAAGGGGCTGGCACTGTGGCATACTGGGTTAAGCCTGCGGCACCGGCATCCCCTGTGGGCACTGCTCGGGTCCCCTCTGTTCCATTTCTGATCCAGTGCCTTATGTGCTGGGATGATAGCCCCCATGCCGACGTGGGAGGCTGGGAGGAAGTTCCCAATCACTGTGGCCAGTTGGGGAGTCAACCTCTGCCTTTTATAAAAACAAAGATTATGATTTGGAAATGTTTTATAGCCTACATGAATGTTTGTATCTGTTACACGTAATTTCCCTACTTCTAAATTCTAGTGTTGGCTCCTAAATGTTAGTTAGGTAAAGGTTTCATTTCAGAGGTCATAGTATGTGTGCATATTTATGCAACTCTTGTTAAAGCTTTATTTCAAAGAGATGGGGGAATTGTCTGCGACAGCTGTGGCTTTACCCTGGCCTTCGGCTCTGCAGTGCAGCCCTCTGCGTGGGCTCCTAGACCTCACAGAGTGAGCTGTCTCCTGCGTGGGCGCCTAGACCTCACTGTGTGAACCACCAGCAGCAAGTGGATGTGGGAGCAGAGCGGGGCATTGAACCCTGCACTCTGACCTGCAGTGCTGGTGTACCTGGAGATGTCCTGACTGCTGCACCCCACGCCTGTCCTGCTGTTTGCGCTAAATGTGCATGTTGAAACTGAGTAGTTGGAATGGGAGTCTTAATAATCCCTCAGAAATCAATGCCTGCTGCTCCTCTCCTCCGTTGTGTGTGTTAGGTGTCTACGTGTGGGATGTGGAAGGCAGGAAATACTTTGACTTCCTGAGTGCTTACAGTGCTGTCAACCAAGGGCACTGTCACCCCAAGATCGTGAGTGCCCTGAAGGTGCAGGCGGACAAGCTGACCTTGACGTCCAGGGCTTTCTATAACGACGTCCTTGGTGAATATGAGGAGTATGTAACGAAGCTCTTCAACTACCACAAAGTTCTTCCCATGAACACAGGTGAGGAGTTTGTGTGAGACAGAGAGGGAGAGGGAGCAAGAGAGACACTCCAGGCTGCCTTCGTCCACTCTGTTGTAAACCTGGAAAATGGCCCTTGCTGCAGGGGTGGAGGCTGGAGAGACTGCCTGTAAGATTGCTCGGCGCTGGGGCTACACGGTGAAGGGGATTCAGAAGTACAAAGCCAAGATTGTCTTCGCAGGTACGTGAACAGACGGGATCAAAAGCTGGTTTAATTATGATACCTTATTTGCTAAAGGTTTCATTAACCTGCATGAGCGGGGTGGGCATTGTGGCTTAGCAGGGTAAGCCGGTGCCTGGGATGCCAGCATCCCACATAGATGCCAGTTTGTGTCCTGGCTGCTCTACTTCCGATCCAGCTGTCTGCTGACGTGTGGGAAGGCAGCTGAAGATGGTTCCACCTGAGGGACTCTGACGGAGCTCTGGCGTTGAGCCTGGCCCAGCCCTGGCTGTGTGGCTGTCTGGGGAGTGAACCAGGGGATGTAAGATTTCTTTCCTCCTCTGTTTCTCCCTTTGACTCTGGAACTCTGGCTTTCAAATAAATAAGCAAACATGTCTTTTGAAAAAAAAAATAATGAGGGGCTAGCATGGTGGACTAACAGGCTAGTCTTCTACCTGTGCTGCTGGTATCCTCTGCGGGCATCGGTTTGAGTCCGGGCTACTCCACTTTTGATCAGCTCACTGCTCATGACCTGGGAGAGTGGCAGAGGTTGGCTCAGGTCCTGGGTTTCCTGAATGCATGTGGGAAGCGCAGAAAGAAGCTCCAGGCTCCTGGCTTCGATTCGGCTCAGCTCTGGCCATTGCAGCCATTTGAAAAGTGAACCAGTGGTTGGACGATCTCCCTGTGTCTCTCACTGTCTTTCTCTGTAAACCTGCATTTCAAGAAAAAATGAATATATAAACCTTAAAAAAATAATAAGGTGCTTCCAGGCCGTGGGTTTTTTCTAAGTTATTTCTTTGTAGCTGGTGAACTACTTCTTTCCTAACTTTTTACCTCCCTTCTCCCCGATGTGAAATGAATGGCTGTAGGATTTAATTTCTCCTCTACCAAGCTTCTTCATGGCAGTTTCCCAGCTAGTTAGATGGCCTTCCAGTGGAGGTTGTTTTGTTGGTGCTGGGACTGGGTTGTGTCTTAGGGCTGTGTCCTTGATGTGGTGTGACTGGCCCTTGAGTTTTAGCAATGAACACTGCAGGTGCTTTGTTTTTGTAAGAAGTTGTTGGCAGTGTTGTGGTGTAGTAAGTTAAGCCACTGCTGGCAGTGCCAGCCATTTGGGGAGTGAACCAGCAGGTGGAGTATCTCTCTCTTACTGTCTCTCCCTCTCTGTAGCTCTGCCTTTCGGAATAAATAAATAAATAAATGTTAAAAAAAAAATGAAGCTATTTGGAAGAGGAGCCTTGGAGTGGTCCTCGTCAGCTCCCTGGGGCGAGCAGAGAGAGGAAGATCTTCTGGCCATTGATTCACTCCCCAAGCCAAATGGCTGCAATGGCAGGAGCTGTGCTGATCTGAAGCCAAGAGCCTGGAGCCTCTCCCAGGTCTCCTATGTGGATGCAGGGTCCAAAGTGTTTGGGCCGTCCTTGACTGCTTTCCCAGGCCACAAGCAGGGAGCTGGATGGGAAGTGGGGCTGCCGGGATTAGAACTGGTGCCCATAGGGGATCCTGGTGAGTGCAAGGCGAGGACCTTAGCCATTAGGCTACCAAGTGTTGATGGAATTAGGGGGCTTCCTTGCAATAATCACTGGTTGTTTTTGCTTCCCAGCTGGAAACTTCTGGGGTCGGACACTGTCCGCCATCTCTGCCTCCACGGACCCCTCCAGCTACGATGGCTTCGGGCCGTTCATGCCAGGCTTTGAGGTCATTCCCTACAACGACCTGCCTGCCCTTGAGGTACGTGCTGGGGCCCCGGTGCTGGGCTCAGTGCTCATAGAAGCTGAAGCTGTGAATACTTGCACAAGGATTAAAAACACACTTAACACCTATGAAACTGTGGTTTACGTAAGTTAAGCCAAAGTTTCACAGTGTTCTGTGAGCTGATCTTTAAATCAGCCAGCCATGTGAGATGTGTCTTTCAGATCAGTTGACTTTGATCAATATTCCTTAATTACCAGACAAGATTTCTCAGTCTTCTGCTACTTTTTACAGAAACAGGGCAGAACGTTACCAGCCTGCAGGTGGTGTTGAGGGCCATCCCCTTAGGCTGTATCCCTGATGTGGGGTCCTGCAGGTGGTGTTGAGGGCCATCCCCTTAGGCTGTATCCCTGATGTGGGGTCCTGCAAATGGCAGCAGATTGGTGCCTCTGGTGGATGACTGTCCGTGACAAAGGTTATACCGGTGGAGTCAGAATAGGCTGGTGCAGACTTTATTTGCGTAGCCTGTGATTCAGGTGGGCATGCAGGAGGAGGAAACTCAACGAACCATCTCCCTGTTCCCTCTGTAGCGCGCCCTGCAGGACCCTAATGTTGCCGCATTCATGGTGGAGCCCATTCAGGGCGAAGCAGGTGTCGTGGTTCCGGACCCCGGTTACCTGGTGGGCGTGCGGGAGCTGTGCACCAGGCACCAGGTAGGCCATGTTAGCTGCTGTGTGATGAAGGTCTTACCCAGCCCCCCACATCTTTGGGTCCTGCATGTGGTGTCAGTGCCGGGGATCCCCTCTTCATTAGGTTGTGGGGGACACCTTCCTAAGAGCTGGAGGACTTCCTGGTGCTTGGGGATCTGTGTGCCAGCCGGAGCTGAATTAATTTGTTCCCAGAGGCTAGTGAGCTGCTGGGGCGGTCCCCCAGCCTGTGGGAAGCATCTTCCGGCCGGGTGGAGCAGTGTGAAGTGCTCCAGTGTAGCCGTCTGCCCTGCCACAGGCATGGGTCTCCCCCAGCAGAAGCGTGTGAGGGCCTGCCGTGTGTCAGGCTGCACAGTGGACGCCAGGATGACGGGTGACCGTCCTGGTGCCCTGGTGGCAGTCAGCGAGGCCCAGAGCCCGAGGGGGCATGTCAGAATCGCATGTTTGTCCTGGGGCTTGGATGGGGTAAAGTGAAGGGGCTGTTTGCCCTGTGGAAACGAACGTGCTTAGCGATGATATTGCTCTGTTTGCCAATAGGTCCTGTTTATTGCTGATGAAATTCAAACAGGCCTGGCCAGGACCGGTCGGTGGCTGGCTGTGGACTACGAAGACGTGAGGCCTGACATTGTGCTCCTGGGGAAGGCCCTGTCTGGTGGCTTATACCCTGTAAGTGCCACTCATCCTTGCTTGCCCTGACCCTCAGGAGTGAGCCTCGGCGGGGGTGGGGGGGTGGGGGGGAGTTTGCTCACCAACTGGTTGTGGCAGGGATGCCTAGCAGCAGGTGGTCAGCTCTTGCCAGGTGCGTGGCAGGTCCTCTGAGCCATCAAATGCCAGCCCTCTGGGCTGCAGGGTGTGCTCCACGTTACTTCCAACTGAGGAGTTGAGCGCACCTCGGGATCTACCAGGGCATGGAATTTGAGTGGAAACATTTTTCCTTGAAAGTGTCCCTGTGCATCCTGTCCTTTGTCCTGGCGTTCAGGGCCATGGCATTACTAATTGTTCCCAGTGATGACCGGCGACGCTCGAGGGGAGGTGAAGGGATGCCATGATGTTGTGTTCTGTTTGCCACTGGAGCACCCCGCGCATGTTAGCGTTGCCGCGGTGCTGAGCGGAGGGAGGCTCAGGCCGGGCTGTCTTGCAGGTGTCTGCGGTGCTGTGTGATGACGACATCATGCTGACCATCAAGCCTGGGGAGCACGGCTCCACGTACGGGGGCAACCCGCTCGCCTGCCGCGTGGCCATCGCAGCGCTCGAGGTAAACAGCAGCGGCCGTGTGGCAGCTGCCTCTCCAGGCAGAGCTGGAGTAACTTTTAGTGTGGTCCACCTGGTGCGGGAAGGAATTTGGTAAAACTGCCAAGTATTCAAGAACATGAGTCACCCAGGAAGGATTCCAGGGGCACAAGGGAACCGCAGCCTCACCATGCCAAATTGTGGTTGCCGGGGCTCTGGCGCGCTGGCTGGTACCTGCAGATCTGACACCCCCGCTGCCTGGGACCACCAAGGCTTTTTATTATGGGTGGATTTTGAATGTTCTGAATTCCTGCTGAAGTCTATTGAAGAATGGAGTTTTTAAGGGAAAATATTACTTTGTTGCAGTTTAAAAATCATATTAATTCTAGTGATGTGTTCAACATAACAGTTGCAGTAAACAAGTTTTAAATTTAAGTTTGCCATGAAGACAGAGTAACAGCAGACTTGTGATGCAAGCCGGCTCAGAGGGAGTGTGTCTGGTTGGCAATTAGCCCCCAGGGGCCACACTGGCAAGAATGAGAATGGCCTGCCCGGTTGCATGCAGTCACTCTCCCAGGAGCAATGGCAAAGGACCGGTGTTCACCGGGCTGTGATGTTTCTCTGCTGTAGGTTTTGGAAGAAGAGAATCTTGCAGCCAACGCGGACCAGATGGGTGCCCTCCTGAGAAATGAGCTCATGAAGCTGCCTTCCGACATCGTGACTGCCGTGAGAGGGAAGGGCTTACTGAACGCCATCGTTATTAGAGACACCAAAGGTACGTGCCGAAATGAAACATGTTGCTAGTACAGTGCTTTCTGCAGCATTGCTGTTGACACCTGCTTGATTTAGAGTTAAGTGTGTCAGAGCTCTGGCTCTCTCTTGCATGGTGGCACTGGGAGCTAATCGGGCCTGGTTCTGCTCCTATAAGGTCCGGCTTGGGCCTTAGCCTTCGGATGCCCCATCGTGCACAGGTGCCTGTCTCCCCACGTGTGATGCCAGGTGTTCTGGATGAGGGCTGCTCGGCCTGTGCCACAGCTGCCTTGGCATGTGCTGGGGAAAGGCCGCACTGCTGTCCTGTTCCGACCTGCCCGTGTGCTTGCTGGAAGCCAGCAGGGCTTCATGGTGAGGCTGAGAGCAAAGCGAGCCTGCAGCTTGGGCACCCTTCCCCCCTCCCTCCCAGCCTTCCTTTTGTCTTTACTTCCTCTCTTTTAGATTTATTTATTTTCATTGGAAAGGTGTATTTACAGAGAGAAAGAGATAACGAGAGAAAGCTCTTCCATCTGCTATTTTGTTTCCCAAATGGCTGCAATGGCTGGTGCTGAGCTAAGCTGATCTGAAGCCAAGAGCCAGGGGCTCTTCCTGTGTCTCCCATATGGGTGCAGGGTCCTGAGGCTTTGGGCCATCCTCCACTGCTTTCCCAGGTTGTAAGCAGGGAGTTGGGTGGGAAGTGGAGCAGCCAGGACATGAACCAGTGCCCATATGGGATTTTGGCGCTGGAGGTAGAGGATTAGCCAGTTGAGCCCCTGCACCGGCCCCGTGGAGCACCATTTCTCTAGCAGGTTTGGGATTCTGTCCCACCCGTGCAGCAAGGGGGTGTGCGACCGTTTTTCTGCAGATTATGATGCCTGGAAGGTGTGTCTGCGGCTTCGAGACAACGGGCTTCTGGCCAAGCCGACCCACGGCGACATCATCAGGCTTGCGCCGCCCCTGGTGATCAAGGAGGACGAGATTCAGGAGGCGGTGGAGATCATCAACAAGACCATCCTGTCCTTCTGAGGTGCCACGTGCCACGCTGTCCCCGAGCCGGCAGGGGCCAGGACGGCTGTGCCACGGCGCCGGCGTTCCACTCCGTGTGTGCTCAAAGACTGCGGAATGCGTGTGTTTCGGTGTTTTCTAGCTGGCAGGCTGACGTGCGTGAACTTGCAGTTTGCTGTGCATCTGAGGATGCTGTGGTCTACAGTCGGCTAGGTGTCCGCGCATGCACTTTGTAAGGCGGAATGTAGGTGGCCTTGACTCAAGTCCTTTTCATAATTTATATACGTTTTTACAACTTGTCGGCTGGTACAGATGTTTTCTGTATGAGAAAGGGGTCCCTGGAGTGTTGCGTGGAACTTGCCCCATGTGTTGTGTGGACTCCATGCAGGAAGGGTTGGTGACGGGCCCTGGCTTTCCAGCAGTCCGCTTCTGGAAACTGCGGCTGGCCGACAGCAGACTGTTCTGTCAGCATCCTGGGCTTCAGTGTGAAGAATCAGTCCTGAGTTACACTCATGCTTGGTTACTCTGTAACAACACATTTTTTTCCCCCAGCATTTCTTTACATTTACAATAAAGCTTACCTGTAACACGTGTGTAGGCTGTCCCTGTGGTCTGACCAGGCACTTGTCGCTTCTGCGCTTGGGCTCTATTCCATGTGTGCCCCAGCCCATGCCAGCTTCCTTCTGTAATCCGCAGAAGAGACGCGATGCAGAGTACAGGGTGGATGTCGCTCCCTGCTCAGCGACGCCTTTCCTGGGCACACACCGACATTTGTCGTGGTGGTAGAAGTTTTCCATTGTGTTTTTCTGCTTTTACTCTGAGTATTTTGAATGTTCTTCTGTGTCAGTAATTAGTTTGTCTTTTCATTTTTAAGGGATTGTCGAATTTTTCTTTGAAAGGCAGGTTGACAGATCATTCATCTGCTGGTCCCAATGACCAGAGCTGACCCAATCCAAAGCTAGGAGCCAGGAGCTGCTTCTGGGTCTCCCGCGTGGGTGCAGGGCCTCAAGGCCTTGGGCCATCCTCCGCTGCTTTCCCAGGCCACAAGCTGGGAGCTGGAAGTGCAGCAGCTGGGATGCCGGCGCTCGCAGGAGGAAGATTAGCTGATTGAGCCACTAGCCCCAGTTTCTCTTTCTCGTGACTGATGTTTCACGTGTGGATATATTCACATTTCCTCTCAACAGGGGACCCTGTTTTTCATGTTTCTATCTCTGTGCAGTGAATGGTGTGAATGCTTTTATTTTCTGTAAAATTGTGTGTGCTTTCCTTTGTGCGTGTGTGGAAATTGTTTTTGTGTAATGAATCCCCATCTGTTCAAATGAATAATACAGTGCAGTCCCTATAGGAAAAACTCTTTAAAACTGTTTCAAGACTTCCTCCCCTGCATGAACGGAGGCTCAGAGGAGCGTTATTCGCTCTGCAGCCTCTGGCTTGATTGACTTGCAAATGAGCATTTTCTCCCTTACTGCATTAGCTCAGGCCCTGAAACAGTGAGACAGTGCATCCTAGGCTCAGTGATTCACAACAGTCGGCCTAAGCTCGGGGCCGGGGGTCAGGCCGGGGTGGAGGCCAAGGTGGGGGTGAAGGGCAGTTTCCTCTGGAATCACTGCAAGAAGGGCAGGTGCAAGGGGCGCACTGTCCCGGGAGCTCAGCCCTCCGCTCAGGAGGAGCAGAGGCTCCTATGCCCCGCTGCCTGGGGGGGGGTGGGGGCCCAGCTCCAGGGTTGTGCCTTCCCACCAAGGGGCAGGGGGATGCACGGCCCTGGGCTGGAAGCGAGAGTGTGGAGACTTTGTCAGAATGTGCATGTGAAAGGAGACTTGGTCCTGCAGGGGAAATGTGCCCACGTGTGGCTCCAGCCTTCCGTTGTTTTTCCTTACACAGTGTGTTCCCTTGGGTAATCTAATGCACATCAGGGAAATCCACAGACAAGAAGTGAAGGTGCTAGTAAGACCCCCTTTTATGTCTTTAAAAGTAATTTTGGGGGGGCTATCGTGGCACCGTGAGTTAAATTGCTGACTGTGATGCCAGATCCCATTTTGTTGGGCTATGGGTTCGGGCCTGTTTCGTAGGTTCTTGCCTCTTTAAACATATTTTAAGTGCAGGCACTGACACAGCTTAAGCAAGTGGTCAGGTTTATTCACATGAGGAATACAGACACATGTGGGCCATATTCAGGGACAGTGAGCTAAGAAGGGAGAAGGTGGAGAGATTACTGCCTTCCGGGCTTGGAGTCTGTCATGGGAAGCAGTAGAGCAGGTGGATATGTGCGAGGCTGAGGGCCCAAGCACGTTAGTGATAAAGTGACCAACGGCAAGAGGGCCCGTGGGGCTTTCAGGGGTCTTGGAGGGGGGTGATTATGCAACAAAGTCCCCACCTTGGGTTCCAGGTCATGATGGGTAAGTGTCACCTGACTCATAGGTGGGCAGTAAGGGTGGTATGGCTTCTGAATTAGTTGCCTGTATAGACCACGTCAATGTCAGAACACTGGTGCAGGTCCCGGCTGCTCCACTTCTGTTCCAGCTTCCTGCTAACGTGCCTGGGAAGGCAGTAGATGTTCAAGTGCCTGGTTTCGTGCCATCGCTGTGGGAGACCCGGATGGACCTTTTGGCTCCTGGCTTCCTCCCTATATAGCCCTGGTGGTTGTGACCAGGCGGGAAGACATTGATTGGAAAGGTGGGGTGGGGTGGAGACCTCGCTGGTTCAGTGCTTGCAACAGCCAGGGCTGAGCGTATCAAGTTTGCAGGGCGTCGTCTTGGTGGTTTGCTTTCCCAAACAACAAACATCCCACTGGTCTTGACATCATCTACCTGCACTCAGTTTCTTCAGGTTTGGGGGTTCATATCCAACGGCCTAATGAGTTCTCAGGCCTCAGTGGCCTAACAGGATCTAACTAGCATCATAAACTGTTGCTTAGCCCACTTCACCACAACACTGTGCCCTCTGCTGCCTTCTTTCTTAGAGATCCTGAGTGTCAAGTCTTGTATCCATCAACAAGACAGAAATAATTGCTTCTGGGGGTGAATTCAAAATATGCCTGTGAGTGAACCCCTAAAATGTAAAGGTAGGCCCCAGTCTCCCCCGCTCAGCTCTAGCTGTCCTTGACCGTCCTTTGCCAAGGGGCATTCCCTGTACTGAGGGCGCAGGACAGTGGATGCCACAGGTTCTAGCTGCTCAGCAGTTCTAACCCCCAGGAGTCAGCAGTTTTTCTAATGAGGTCCTGCTGCTGGTGCTGTCTGGAGGAGTTCGTGTAGGGCAACAGGTACAGGCAGGGCAACTCCAGGTCTGGGGCCGAGGTGAACGCCCCCGTTTACATGTAGCTCCCCAGACCCATGGGAGCCAGTCTGGCCGCCATCACAAAGTCCCTAGAGGGCCTGGCATTCACCGACCAATCAGAAGGAAGGTCGTGAGCTGCATCGGCCAACCGGGAACTTGTGCCCCAACTGGCGGTGCCCTTGTCCGCCCCAGGTTCAGTCTGGGGAGCCTGGGGATCCAGCAGCAGCTTCCTGCCTCCTGGCTCTGGGCTGTGCAGGCACCTCCTCTCCCACAGGTGCATCCACTCGACCACTAAAACGATGTCACACACCAGTGACAGTGACAAACAGCTCTAATTACAACGAGATACAGCAACCAACTGACCCTTATCAGTGCGGCCCCCAACAGCTCATTCAGAGTGTTTATAGGGGCAGCTGACAATGGCTTACACGTTGTAGCAGGAGAGGAGGTGCTGTGTGTTCCCTGCCTTTCTGCTGGGCAGCCTGTGCCCGTCTCCCCTCCAGTCCAGCAGTTCCCGGATAACCAGACCCAGGCCCTGATGCCATCCGTGAGACAACCCGACTCGGATCTGAATTCCTGGGAACTGGAAC
This sequence comes from Ochotona curzoniae, assembly GCF_017591425.1. NCBI lineage: Eukaryota > Metazoa > Chordata > Mammalia > Lagomorpha > Ochotonidae > Ochotona > Ochotona curzoniae. The sequence continues at coordinate 5,096,270 of NW_024466512.1, forward strand.
ATTCATGCTGAAGATCACATAGCATGCTCGGCCGGCAAGCCTACAACAGTCTTGTACAATTTCATAGCCAATCAAGCAACGCAGGAGTTAGACAATGGAGAAGTATTACAGTTAGCAATGAGCCGTGTTTACTCCATTTTGATTTCATTTCTATACTACCATCCCAATGCCCGTTACTGGCTTGTTATGCGCGGGGCAAGCGGACTCAGGTTTGGGGGTTCTACAGCAACTCCGGCTGGTTTGGGGTGGTAGCGGTGGACATAAGAAGGGTGACTTGGGGGCTGGCACCCTGGTGTAGGTTTGCTTCTGCCCCAGGAATCTTAGCACCGAATAGGGTCCATTGCCAATGTTACCAGGCTGGAACATAGAGCTGGACACTCAGAAAAGAGTCTGCCCACCGGCGCCCCCTGTAGACTGGGGGGCGGTGTGGGAGCTGGGTGATCCCTTGCAAGTGTTTCAGAGGGTCCTCAGAAAACAACCATCACCTCTGGCGAGCCACCATTCCCGGCCTCAGGTTTTAACATCTCGCGACTCAGTTTCCCTGGTTAAGGAGACTCCGTGTCTGCGGAGAGAGGCTTCGTGCCCCGGGTCGAGGACAGGTGCCAACCGAGGGCCACCGAGGGCCCCGCATCAGCAGCCCGGGCCGGGTGAAGTCGGTCCCGGCGCCTCGCAGGACCCGGGCCTGCGTGCGTGTGGCCGGCAGGGGGCGCTGCCGGCAAAGCGTGGCCGGCCCGGGAGCCCGCCGGGCGCGCTTGCGCAGGCCGGGGGCGGGGCTTCGGCTGTGCGGCTTCGGCTGTGCCGGGTGAGGCGACTGGGTGAGGCGACAGGTGGGACTGGTGAGCGTGAACCCCGGGGCCCAGGCAGCCTGCCCTGGCGCCAGCCGGCTCCGACAGGGGGCCCGGCTGGGAGCCACATCTCCCCGTCCCGTGTGCTCCTGTCCGCCCACCTGTTGGTCACATACCCCATTCCTAGGATGCGCCTTCACCTGGACTCCCCAAATTCAGAGCCCCTAACCTCCCACCCTGGGTGACTGTCCTGGCCCTGTTGTTTCTTGAGACGATGCATATCTGGAATCCCATCATCGCCCCTGTTCAAGCCAGTGCCTAGGCCTGGACGGGGCGGCGATGGGCGTGGGCGGCTGCGCTAGGCCGGAGCCAGAGGTCCCCCCACACCTGGCGTGCAGAGCTAGCGGCTGGCTCCCTCGGGGAGGAGGGGAGCGGCTGGGTGGGTGGGGGGCTGTGCTGGGTCCTTGGCCCTACCCAGGGCTGCCTCTGCCTGGGACTGCCCCAACCTGTCTCTCCCAGCATCTCAAACTGCTGGGCACTCTGGCCCACCCAGGTTTGGTCCACACATGGGAGTCCTGGTGGCGCCCTGACACAGGGTCACTGGTACTGAACGACACAGGGACCCCGTTAGCAAGCCTGAGAGGAGACGGGCTGGTCCTGGACCCATAGCGTGGGTCTTTTTATTTTTTATGATTTATTTAGAAATTCATTTATTTTAATTAGAAAAGCAGGTTTACAGAGAGAAGAAGGCAAGACAGAGAGAAAGATCTTCCATCTGCTGGTTCACTCCCCAAATGACTGAAACCAGAGCTGGGCTAATCTGGAGCCGGGTCCCAAGGCCTTGGGCTGTCCTCAGCTGCTTACCCAGGCCAAAAGCAGGGAGCTGGATGGGAAGTGGAGTAGCCTGGACACGAACTGGCGCTCACATGGAATGCCCATGCTTGGAGGTGGAGGATTAGCCAGTTGAGCCAACACTCTGGTCCCAGGCCTGTGCTGAGAACGGGTGTCCTAGCGGTCTGGTTGCGGGGGCTTTGGGCAGGGTAGCTGGGCTTCGGGTTCTGATCCTGGCTGCGTGTGGCTGAGGCTCTGGTTCTTTTCGGAATTAAAAAAATTATTTTCATTTTATTTGAAGGCAGAGAGAGAGTGATGTGAGTGCTTCCTTGTACCTGCTGGTTCTTTCCCCGCAGGCCCAGGCTCTGGTCCCGGTCCCCCATGCCGCTCCCTGCCCAGGCTCTGGTCCCGGTCCCCCATGCCACTCCCTGCCCGGGCTCTGGTCCCGGTCCCCCATGCCACTCCCTGCCCGGTCTCTCATCCCTGTCTTCCGATGTTGCTCTCTGCCCGGGCTCTGGTCTCTGCTCCCTCATGGGCCTTCTGTGGATGAGTCTGCCAGAGGTCCTGCCCCTCCTTGGCCGCTGGCAGCTTCTTGTGTTAGATTCAGGAATCCTCACAGCCACTCTGGGCACAGATGCTCCCCTAGTCTGGAGGGGGAGAGTTGAGGCTCAATGTACAGGGCTCCAACAGGACTCCATATGTTTGCTGGGGTGGGGCTGGATCCTGCAATTCTGGAGGTGGGGGCGCTGGAAGTCAGCCTGTACATATGGCACCCCCATCCATCTCCTTTCCTGGTACATGGCACTGAGTTCTGGCTCTGAGCTGCAGTTGTGACTGGCCCCACCTGCCCTGCTGGGTGGCTGTCTGCCAGCTGTCCTGGGGTACAGATGGGGCTGCCCTCTGCCTTTGCAGGAATGTCTCTCTTGTTGGGGAACAGTGGAGTGTGTGTGTTGGGAGGTGGTGATGTTGGAGCTGCTTCTGGAGCCTCCCCGGCTGTTCGGCTCCCCTCCAGGGCGGGTTTGCATTGGGGCCTCATGCCCTCTGTAAGCAGCTGGCTGTAGGCCTGCCTGAAGTGGCTAGAGCGGGCCCGGCCCAGGGTCAGCCACTTTTCCACAGGAAAATGCAGCCCGCAGGAGTCCCCACACTGCCCTGTCTGCTGCTTTGAAGGTGGGAGCCAGGAACGAAGTCAAAATCGCATGGGGAGTAACCAGCCGAGGCCCCAGTCTGGGCTGGCTGGGCTGCTGGGTGGCCACAAAGGGCCACTGTGAGGGATGCCCTGGGAGCAGAAGGGATCCATTCAGCTCTCCCAGGTTGGGATTTGCCTGCTAATTAGGAGGGGAGGGCCCCAGCCGCATGAGGGCTGCAGGATGGCTCACATGTTAGTGACTGGCCGAGAGAAGCCCTTTGGGCTCAGTTTTGGAGGTTCATAGTATGAGATCGTGTGACTGCCTCGGCCTGGCATGGCACCTGATGGTGGAGAGGATCAGGTGGCCAGCTGGGAGGCTCAAAGGGGCAGGGAGCACTCCCCTCCATGGCCATGTGTCCCAGCTTCTCAAACTGTCTTGATTTGATATTGGTTCCTCTGCACAGCTAAATCCCAACCAAGTGGAATATTTCTTGAATCTCAGTGTCATGGAACAAACTAAAAATTTTAAAAGATACGTTTATTTATTTGAAAGTCAGGGAGAGAGAGATCATCTACCTGCTGGTTCAGTCCCCAACAGATGGCCACATGGCCAGGGTGGGCCTGGGCCAGGCTGATGTCAGAATTCAGATGCTTCATCTGGGTCTCCCATGTGGGTGGTAGCCCCCCCACACTTAGGCCTTCCTCGGCTGCTTTTCCCAGGTCAATGGCAAGGAGCTGAATTGGAAGTGGAGTAGCCGGATCATAACTGGTGCCCCATGGGATGCTAGCATTGCAGGCAGGGACTTTACCTGCTATGGCACAGCGGCCTCACCAAATCATTCTTGTTACACAGTTAAAAAGAATGTTCACTACTGGTACCTGCTGTGCAAGGTATGCAGCATGGATCCCTGTGCCTTGGTGGGCCTGTGTGGTTGGTCAGCAGGGAACCGACTTCTGTGATGCCAGGTCCCATGGCGCTTCGCCCCTGGAGTGCTCTGTGGCCACATGGGTGGGCATACAGTATCTGCACATGGTGGATTCACTCACAGTAGACTTCCCTGTGCTCCAACAACCTCAGGGTGACTGTTGATTAGAACAGGGGCAGAGAAGTACCCCGACTGCCCAGAGCAGTTTGGGGCTTCCCTGAAGGATGGTTGTGGATTGTTTTCCTGGGACTGAAGCAGCCAGGCTAAGCAGACAGGATGTCCTAGGTGACCATCACAGATCTTTAGAAGGGCTCAGAGATGCTGAGAAACTCACCCAAGGGCACACAGGATCTCAACCCAGGCCTCAAAACCATTTCGCCATGTTGAGTGGCGGGGAGGCTGCAGCCTGGTGTGATGTGCCCCCCCCACCAACCACAGCCTTGTAGCAGAATCCCATGGTCAGAGTGTACAACAGTGAGAAGCTCCACATGCGCTCACTGCACACCACGTGGGGTGCTGGGCTGCTGGCAACTGCAGCAAGGTTGCCTCCTGTGAGCGGAACAGAAGCTCCTGGCCCTCTGTGTGCACGCTGGACATCTAGGGCTGGAGGTCCTATGGTGGACATGTAAGGCTGAGGCGGTGGACATGCAGGGCTGAGGCGGTGGACATACAGGGCTGAGGTGGTGGACATGCAGGGCTGAGGGGGTGGACATGCAGGGCTGAGGTGGCGGATATGCAGGGCTGAGGTGGTGGACATGCAGGGCTGAGGCGGTGGACATACAGGGCTGAGGTGGTGGACATGCAGGGCTGAGGCGGTGGACATGCAGGGCTGAGGTGGCGGATATGCAGGGCTGAGGTGGTGGACATGCAGGGCTGAGGCGGTGGACATACAGGGCTGAGGTGGTGGACGTGTAAGGCTGAGGCCCAGCAGCCCTACACAATGTTGTTATCACTCTGCAGTGCTGGCTGAACTAGAGCTGAGTGCTGCTGCTGGGAACCAGCTCTGGAAGCCTTTAGAGCTGATGTGATTCTCTGCTGCCACCACCCTCGAGCCTGGCATCCACGGGCGCTGTGTGTCCCCAGCTCCCAGATGCAACCAAGTGGCACAACACTGTTCAAGCAATCCTTGCTTTCTGTAGCTGCAAGGGAGGCTGGGAGCCGGGCTTAGGCCCTTGCAGCTCCTGTGATGAGAGAGTGTGTGTATGTGATGGGGGGCACTCTGACTTCCTATGAGACACATGAAGTGGGGAAGGGCGCACGTGGCTGGTGGGTGGCTGGGGAGAATGACAGGTGTCCTTTGAGCTTTGTGTAGGAGGAAGCAGAGCCTGCAGCAGCCAGGGGCTCCCTTGCTCGGCTCTTGAGGGACTTGGGGAAGCTGGCCAGGTGGGGTATTGTGACTCAGACCAGGGCCACGTTTGCAAGGAGGTGAGAGCTCCTTGGCCTGAGCTCACAGCAGGGACACTGGACTCAAATTTCTTGAGCCTCTGGGGGGAGAGGGGGTCCTGTCACTTCTCCTCCAAGAATGGCTTGGGACTGGCCTAGCTAGTGGCCAGCAGGATGCTGTTTGGCTCTGCCTGTGCCTGGACCAGGGAGGAGACAGTCCAGGCGGTCACCACCGAGCACCTTCCTGGGTTTGTTTTCTGATGGTCACGCTGTCTGTTCAGCTGATGTCTTCTTGGGCCCCACTACTCCCACCCCTGCAGTCTTCACCAGACTCTCATAGAAGGGGCCTGCTTTATTTATAGCTCCTGGAAAACTGGTGACCCCCAGGCCTCAGACCTTGGCCAAGGCTTTGGCCAGTCTGCCCAGTCTTTCTCAGGGGACTGGACTCTTGCCTGACTGGGCTGCTGCAGCCCCCTGCCGCAGTCACCACATGGTGACTTGGTGGGGGTGGGCAGCCGCCTACCCCAGAACAGCTCTGGCCTGTCGGCAGGTACCCTGAAATTCCCTGCCCCTGGGAAGAAGCAGGGAATTGGAAAGGAAGTAGAGCATCCATATGGGATGCCGGGGCTGCAAGGTAGAGGGTTTGCCTGTTAAGCCCCAGTGGGTTTTTTTTTTTTAAGACTTATTTTATCTGTTTGAAAGGCAGAATTACACAGAGAAAGAGGGAGGGAAAGAGATGGAAAGATCTCGCATCCACTGGCTCACTCCCCCAGTGGCTGCAATGCTGGGTAAGATCGAAGCCAGGAGCTTCTGTCAGGTCACCCACATGGAGGGCAGGAGCCCAGGTACTGGAACCACCTTCTGCTGCTTTCCCGGGTGCACTGGCAGGGAGCTGAACTGGACATGAATTAGCTGGGACCCAAGCCCAAATTGGCATTCGTGTGGGATGCTGGTGTCACAGATTGGGGCTTAATTGGTTTGCCATGATACCAGCCCCAAACTCTCATTTTATACTCAGCTCCACACCTGCCTGAACTCACTCGGTTGCTCAGTTTTTCAGATTCTCTGTGTCTCAGCTCTTGGCGGGGATAGAAACTGTTCTTTCATAGACGATGTGAGGGGCTCAGGTATAACTCCATGGAAATGGGACATGTCGTAGTGGGTAGTGGCCAGTGGCCATTGGTGGGAGACAGGGGGCCACAGGAAGGTTTAGATAGAACCTTCTGGCCTACAATTTGATCCAAAGTGTAGAAAGGCTTGTCATGGCTATTATGTGGGGGGCCAGACTCTCAGGGCAGAGGCAGGGAACCATCAAGAGGCTGTGGGCAAATGGGGACCTTGGGGAGGATGCTGGTGACCCCTGTGGCACAGTAGTGGAGATGGGATCCAGGGTGGGTTCCTCAGGTGGAGTCAGCAGGGGTAGAGATGGACTAGGGTCCATTCAGTGTTTGGGGACCCAGTGGATGAACTCCCGCATGGCCTGGGAGGCCATTGGGGGCGGGCCAGTAGAAAGTCCTCAAGGAGCACAGCTGCTCTGCCCACCCTACCCTCACTCCATTTTGATTTCCTTCTGGATTAGGGTTGGTCTTGTAACTTGCTTTGATCAACAGAAGGGGGAAGAAAAGAAGCTATGCCCGTTCTTGGTCTTGCTTTGAAGTGCTGGCAGCTTCCTCCTTTTGCTTTCTGGGAACCAGCTGCTGTGCTGCAGAGAAGCCAAGATCAACTCCTGGAGGAGGAGATGCAACATGGAGGAGAGCTGAGGCCAGCCAGCAACACCAGCTGCCAGCCACGGGGCAGAGCGCTGCTTCTACACCCAGTGCCAGCTGTCACCAACAAGCAGAAGAACCGCCCAGATGAACCCTGCCCAAATCCCTTCCCAACAGTAGCCCGTTCTTTGGGGTGGTGGACAGTAAGGGATCACCTGCATGGAAGTGTGCTTGAATGCAAGGGGCGGTGGGCAGGCCCTGGATCTGCAAACCTGGGATTCAGTCTGGAAATGCTGATTTCAGGATTGTTTGCATTAGATGACATTGTCTTGAGCCAGATGAGATATAAAGGTTGAGTGTGGAGAGGGGCCTTGGCCTGTGGTTGAGAAAGAGGTGTTGTATAGGGAGATACGGATGGTGCTTGGGCCAGTTTCCACTGGGGACCACATACTTCCCCATGAGCCTTCTCCAAGGAGACCTGTACAGAGCTGTGACTTCCTCATGAGGTTGGCTCCATGTGATCCCCTCCTCTAGAAACTTTTAGGACGTACTTGTGTAATCGCCACCACAGTCTGGGGGTAGACGCTGTTATTATTATTACCCTCGGGCATAGAAGCCAGGCCGCAAGAGGAAACAGGATGTGCTCAAAGTGATCAGGCAACAATGAGCAGGCTTGGGTTCAAGTCTAGACTGGGTCTTTGATGGTCAGTGGTTACCATGCTGTCCTGCTTCTCCCACCCAGGCAAGGCAGACCCCACACCTCCATAGAGGAGGGGCTCACTCTGTTGTCCCCATTTGGGTCCTGGGGCCTTATGGTGCCTCCTCTCTTGGCAATGACCGGCAGATGCCTCGTGAGTCTAACTGCTTTCCGCTTGCCCGGGAAGGGCAGGTGTGCCAGCTGCTGTGCGAAAGTCCGACCCATACCAGCTCCAGCCAAATCCAGGACATTGTTGGCATCTGGAAGTCTACCATGTCAGGAGTGGTTGGACCCAGGGTCGGAAGATGCTACCAGGACCTTTCATTTTCAGTTCAGCTCCCTTACTGTTGGTGTGTTTTCACTTAGGCTCTGTCCTCATGGGCACAGAAGGGCAACCAAATCTGGGACTATATCCTGTATCATTTGTGTCCGGTGGAAGGACTTTCTGGTGGGAGAAGAGGCCCCATTGATTTAGACTGGCTTGGACACCTATTCCTGAGCCATCACAGGGATATGGGACAATGGGATGTGCTGATTAGTTTAGGAAGATGAGCCCTGTCCCTGGGTATAGAGAAGGGATACTTTCTTTAGGGTGGGGATGGAGAAGCTTGCAGTAGAAGGCTAGACCACAGGATGCTGGAGGCAGCCGGAGGTGGGATTGTGCCCTGCCTGGGCTGCAGTCATTGGAGCTCACAAAGAAGGCAGAGAGGTGTCATGGCCCAGCTGGTGGACGCCCACATGGGAAGCATGTGGAAAATGCGTGGACGATACGTGGGCAATGTGGGCAGTGCTGGGTTTACACTGTGAAGGAGTTTTAAGGGCTTCTTGCATGCATTTGTTTGACTTGCTTATAACCCTGGTTTATACTGCTTTCTGCTGAAAATGGCAAAAACCACTTTACGTTTTACTTATTTGCTTTTGGAATTATAAACAACAGAAGACTCCAGGTTATGGGCCGCATCTGAAGGGAGAGGACGTCACGGGGCTAGTGCAAAGGCTACTTCTCTGTGGAAGTCCAGCACATACAACAGGGACCCAGAGGTCTGAGCTATGAACTGACATTATTTTCTGGGCTTTTCCTCTCCTTGTTTAAGGAGTCTTCAAGGCTGCTGTGTCTTCTTGCCTCATAGTTCCTTGTTTCCTAAGATCACAGCTACCACTGTCTCCATGCCACTGAAGACACTGGGGTAGGCTACCCCGAAGGAGGCAGAGGGTGGGACGAAGTGGCAGACACTGAGGCTGTCTCTGTGGCCTCCTGAAGTGGCTGGTGGGAGGCAGCGGCAGGTGCTGATGGGAGAGAAGGTGTGGGAGGTTTGGGTCCCTGGGATCGCTCTGTTTGGGGTCTCAGCTCCTGTCCAGCATCCCTGTCCCTTCTCCTGTTCCCCTGCTGTACGCCCCACATAGCCCCTTGGGTCTGTGTTCTGGAAGCTTCCCTGCAGCTACTGCATTGCTCCTCTGGGTCTCCGCATGTTTAGTCCATGTCTCTGTAAATAGAGAAAACACCCCTCCTGCACCCTCCCAGGCCCTGACTGTTACAGGCACGGTGATGCGGGGTTCTGTGAGCAGTGGGCATCTCTGCTCCCCACATCTGTACAGTGTGCTCAGAGATGGCAGGGCCTTGGAAGCTGCAGACCATTGGTGTCCAGTGTGGGCAAAGATGCCCCCTTCCCATCTGGCTTGAGGCCAACAGAGTGCCCTGCTCCTGGGGAAGCCTGTGATTTGGACCTGGAACCCAACAAGTTTGGTGGGTGAGTCAGGCATTCACTGCTCTGCTTGGCAGAAACATCTGATCTTGTTAGGACCCCTAGGGGGCACAGCTAGGGTTGTTGGACAAGATGGTGGCCACCTGGTTTCACTGAAATAGCAGATGAACAAGGGCTAGTAATTAGTATATCCCGATTACTGCCCAGGATATACTTTGGATGACAATGATGGACTATGTAATTGAAATACAAATTTATCAGGGTGTTTGTATTGTTATCTGCTGAATCTCATTTGTGAGAGAGTTCTAGTCATGTGAATTTGCCATTGAAAGCACACGATTGCCTTCAGTTTGCTTTGGAAAAATACAGGGTGCCTGGACCAGGACATAGAATCCTTCATGAATCCTAGCAGAGCGCAGCTGCCTGCTTGGAGTGGGTCCCTCTCCCTGCAACCCCCTGAGGTCCCCGTGGAATCTCGGGGAGTGTCCTCGGGAGCCAGGAGCCACTCTGAGAAAGGCTGCAGCAGACCCTGCATGTGTGTTTCATGTCAGGTTGACAGGCGCTCAGGGGCTTTGCCACATTTTCCCTTGCTGTTAACAGGCAGTGCTTCTCCTTTTGCTGAGGTCACATGTTCATTTTAGAAAACTTAGGGTCACAAGAAGACACTGCAGACCATCCTTCAGGGATTCGTGCACTTGAATTTCTCTATTTCTCATCAAAAAGCTTGTGGGAAAATGTGTGTAATGAAGAAAAAGTGTGGATTTCACATTTTTTTTGCATTGGAATAGATTTTTAATTCTGTTTTCCATAAACTTTTTTTTGAAGCCCTCTTGTATACTCTATTTGAAAGTGGAGCTTGGTGCCCACCCAGCACTTTTGATGCTTTACTTTTCACTTGAAAAACAGAGAGGGGAAGCTCTGCCAGAACTGTCTAGTATTCTCCCGGACTCATAATGTTTGCTGCAGTATCGTGTTCCGCCGTTTCAGTGGGCCATGAGATGGGGTCGTTTCCTGGTCACACTGATCCAGTCCCTTGATTGGCTTCACACGTATGTACTGGATACCCACAATGTGCAAAATGAGAACCCCTCGTGGTGCCCAGTGCTGGCCACTCCTCATCTGCCCTCCCTCTACAGGACAAATCCCTCCCCCTGCACGGCGTCCCGCCTGAGGTTACGATGCTGGTTATGAGTTCTGGCCTCACAGCCTGTGCAGATTGCTTCAACAAACATCTTTAGGCTTTGGAACTCGCAACAGCCATTGTCAGGAATGGGAGAGATGAGCCCTATGCTTCTGTGTGTCTTCAGAAAAGCATAAAAACATTGCCCGTAAAAAAAAAATTAATGAAAACCAGCGGGATGATTTACCCACTACTGGAGTTTGTGCTTCCGCCTGCTGCCATAGTTGCCTCCCCTGGGGAAGAGGAAATACGCTTCTCATCAGCTGGGCTTTCAGCGAGCAAGCCTTGCTCTGGGTTTTGGCAGATCTGGGCAGAGTGGGAGAAGGTACTGTGGTGTGAGCAGAGGGAACTGCCACACCTGTCCCCAGGGTGCTGGGCATACAAGGGCTTCCTCAGGAGGGTTAAGGCCACTGTGAGCACAGAGAATGGCCCTGCCTGATGCCCACCTGCTGGTTACTGTCAGGCACCCGGGGATGCAGCTTCTGGTCAAGGCGTAGGCAGCCACTCCCGCCAGCTCTGCAGTAGGAGCATTGGTGCAGCAACTCAGGCCCTGGACCCTGAAACCAGAGCTTTGGGTTATTTATTTATTTGAAAGTCAAAGTGACAAAGAGATCAAGAAATTGAGAGAGAGAGAGAGAGAGACTTTCATTTGCTGGTTCATTCCTTAAATGACTTCAACAGCTATGAGCTGGACTAGACCAAAACCAGGAGTCAGAACTTTGTCCTGCGTCTCACATGGGTCCCCCAGGCAATGGAATGACTCCCAGGGGCCCCACATCTCAACCTCCCCTGGTCTGGCTTCTCTGCTGTGCTGTAGGAAGTGGAGTGAATGAGCCCTTTGCAACCTCAAGCCTTTGCCCTCCGTCTTGGTGACCTCCCCGAGGTGGAAACAGAAGGGTGGCAGCAAGTGTATTTAGCAGCCATGGACTGGTGACTCAGGGACAAGGGTTACTGTCAGAGCAGCTGGGCCTGGTCCCTTTGGGACCTTGGGAAGTAAGCTGAGGCTTCTCACTGTGGGGTAATTGCTGCCAGTCATTGCTTGGGCATTACCCCCCTCCCCCCCGCTCAGTACCAGTGTTCTGGACCTACAGTGCTTGGGGTCAGATGGACCCGTGGCCCTCACACCCTATACTGCAGTGTTGGGGAGAGTGTGTCAGGGCGATCTCAAATCCTCTCTGGGTTTAGAGAGTGCAGCTTAGAGGATCCTGTGAGGCATGCTCCCCCCCATTCTGCTGCCCCCACAAGAACCCTGTTGATCGTTGAGAATCCACTTGTCTCAGCTCTGCCATGCAAGGAAGGAGTCAATCTTTGGGCTGTCCTTCAGCCATTGAACCGGAGGCCTGGCTGGGCACTGCTCCTCTCACACTTCACCCTTTTCTGACTTGCTTTTGGGAGTGGAGAACTGTGTGGGCCTTGGATGCAGGGGTCTCCAGGGCCCAAGCTTTGAGCCCTTCAGAAAGCGGCTGGAGTTGCCCAACCCCGGGTGGAGTTGAGGGCTGTGGCTCTGCAGAGGCCATGGGGGCACAGGGGTGAGGGACTGAGGCCAATTCAGGGGGTCCAGGCTGGACCCTGGGACCTCTGACATTTAAGGGGATGGAGGCAAGGGAGGCTGCAAGAGGAGCAGCTGGAAGGAGGGGTCAGCCCAGGGGATCTGAAACTTCTAGAAGGTAGGGGATAATTCATAAACCATGAGTCCTGATGTTTGGGACCCCTTTCCAGAGGGGCGTGGCACTTCCTGGCTTGCTCTGTTTTCGTTTTGGGGGCTCTGCAGAGGCCTAGAACCCTTGTGTTTTTGCCCATCTCAGAGAGAGACAGGGCTCCTTCCCACCCTGGATTGCCCCTTTCCCTGCCCTCCAGGGTGATGAGGTGGGTGGACCACAAGCAGGCAGGGATATTGGGCAACAGAGTTGCATTTGTCTCCCATGCATGCATCACCTGCAGGGAGCCTGGGGTCACCAGGTCTTCTAGGAATTTAGGGGGACACTCAGAGCTGAGGGAAGGTGGGAGAGGTAGTCAGGGCTGGGTGGGGACTGTGGTTTCCTGGTGGCAGATAGTGACAGAGCAGGAGGGGCTGTCTGAGGGCATGCCTGGGGCACAGTGCCAGCTGGCAACAGCTGTGCTCACATGGTGCTGTTCACAGGCCCACAAGGCCAAGGACAGGTGGCCAGCTGCCCATGGTCTTGCTGAGGCTGTCAGGTTCTTTTTATTTTATTTTTATTGGAAAAGAGGGTTTACAGAGAGAAGGAGAAACAGACAAAGTCTTCTATCCACTGGTTCACTTCCCAGGGATCAGAGCAGCTGAGCTGATTTGAATAGGGCCAGGAGCTCCTTCCGGGTCTCCCACATGGGCAGCAAGGCCTCAAGCACTCGGCTCACCGTTCTCCTTTTTTCTTGATCAGAAATTCAGCTATGACTAGAACTGGTGCTCCTGTATGGGGTGCCAGCATCACAGGTGGTGGCTTAAGTCACTGCACCATGATCATGCTTAGGATCACCCCTTTTAATCTCGCTGGCAACACTAGCTGGTGTTTGAGGGGCACTGATCAACTGCCATGTGCCGTGCAAGGTGTTGGCACTCACTAGGAGAGTCTCCCCAGGGCAGCGCTGCGGGTCTGGGCTGTTATTTTCCTCCTTGGATAGTGAGGCCACAGAGGGTCAGAGACTTGGAAGGACTTGCCGAGGGCTCCTGCTCCTACTCCCTGCACGCTCTCCCAGCGAGGCCTCTTGGGGAGGGTTTGTCACTTGGGGGCACAGAGGCTGCAAGGAGGCAGAGAGAGCCCCTTTGGGGACCTCACCATGCAGGGGCCTCCCTGATTCCTAAGCGCTCCTGTGCAGGAAGGAATCTTGTCCCTACTGCATTTGGTCAGTCCCTGGCCACGAAGTCCTGAGCAGGTAGCTGCCCCATTTGTCTGGGAGAGCTTGGCTACGTGCAGCCTGCATTAGGATCCTTGCCAGCACTCGGCCTGACCGTGGGCCTCCAGCCTGCAGAACTGGGAAAAGGGCAAGTGTGTTGAGGGTATGCATATGCGCAACAGCCTGAACTGAGGTGGTGTCTACGTTTCTTCCCTTTCAGTAGGATGCTGGTCGTGCTGGTTCAGAGTCCACTGTGATGACCTCATATCACTTCAGAGGTCACTCTTGTAAGGTTCTGTCTCTGAGTACAGACGCATGCTGAGCACTGAGTTTGTGAACTGGGGGCCCGGAGTGGGCAAGTCAGCCTGTAATGGATATGATCGTTTGCTTTTTCTCATTTAGACTGCTACATCAGGGATCATGCTGAATCCCCTCCGAGTCCTGAGGCAGCCTTACACCCCCAGCGTAACATGCACTTCGGTATCACACGTAGTTCCATGTAAATATTGGGGATGTGGCTTGGTGATGTTTTGCCTGAGGACTTTTGCATCCCTCCCTGGGATTTTGGAATTTGGTATTGTGTATTGTGGCTGTCTGGTTTTGATATAGGGTAGTGCTACCATTGGAATATGAGTTGGCAAATAGTTCTGTTTGCCTCTGTTTCCTGGAAGGAATTGAGTAGAAATGGGAGTGTTTTGTTTTAAACATTTAGTAGAACTCACCAGTGAAACTGTGCGTTTGGAAATTTCTTTTTTTTTTTTTTTTTTTGAGAATGGCTTTAAAAAATGTATGCATGAAGGGGCTGGTGTGGTAATTTATTAGGTTAACCCTCCATTTGACCAGCAACCTCTATGGGCATCGGTTCGTGCCTAAGCTGCTCCATTTCCTGTCCAGCTCCCTGCTGATGGCCTGGGAAAACAGCAGAGGATGGCCCGCGTTCTTGGGACCCTGCCCTTGTGTGAAAGACCTGGAAGAAGCTCCTAGCTTTGGATTGGCTCAGCTTCAGCCACTGTAACTGCTGCATATACCAAGCAGGGAAATGTGCTCCTAGGCCAAAAGAAAACGTGTTTGATGGAAAGAGGACCAGAAAGAACAGAAGGCAGCACAAAAAAAGACGTTAAAGCAGCCATCCGAAAGGTCTCGGATCAATCACTTCACCGTGCATCTTATGAAACTGGAAAAGGAATGGCAAAGTAAGCTGCAGGCAAGCAGGAGGAAAGAACCCCTGAGGTAGCAAAGATCAGCAAAAAGAAAGCATAAGAGCGAGGAAGACAAATCAATGAAACCAAAGTGAGTCCTTTGAAAACATCAATAAGGTTGATAAACCTCCAGCAAGACTGACAAAGAAGTGAAAAGGTTCAACTTATCCAAATCAGGAATGAAAGAAAGGATGTCATTGCAAACTTGACTGGTACTAAAAAGAAAACTAGAGCTCGCGGATGAGCTGCTGTGCACATAAAACTGACAAGGATGAGGTCGAAAAGGAAGCAGCAACATGCATGCAAGACAAAACAGTGATCTGAACAGTCCTCAAACTCTTCACTGTAACACGCACTTTAAAAAAGATTTATTTACTTTTATTTGAAAGGCAGATTTATAAAGAGAATGAGAGACAGAAACATCTTCCATCCATTGGTTCATTCCTCAAATGGCCACATTGGTCAGAGCTGAACCTATTGAAGTCTGGAGCTTCTTCCACATTTCCCACATGGGTGCAGGGTCCCAAGGCTTTGATCTGTCCTCCTCTGCTTTTCTAGGTCACTAGCAAGGAGCTGGATGGGGAAGTGGAGCAGCTGGAACATGAACCAGCACCCATGTGGGATGCCGGTGCTTACAAGGTGAGGGTTTAACCACTAAGCTGTAGGACCCTGGGTTGGAGCGGGCATGGAGGCAGCCTGGGCTGGCTCCAGCCAGGGCTCCTGCTCACCACCCCCACCCAGGACTGCAGAGCCTGGTGTCATGGCAGGAGGGACCAGGCTGGACTTAAAGAGACGGAATCCCAGACCCTGTACCAGGAGTGCAGGCCTAGAAGGCAAGAGCAAGGAAGGCAGCCATTGTTAGTGGGATGCTACAGGTGCTGTTGGATTCCACGGGGACCTTAGGGCTCCCTGGGGCAGATGGGCACCTGAGCCTCTCACTCTGCTTTCCTCCTGGTGACTTGCTTTCCTGTCTCATGATGGCTGTTCGCACAGACATGAGAAAGTCAGGATGGTGGGGGGTCTGTTTCCCTCCCCCGGCAGGAGGGGTCCCCTCCTGGGGGATGCATGTTTTATCTGTCTCTCCTTGCCCTGTGCCGGGTACCTGAGCTTCCTGAGAACGGGCTGGTGCTGCAGGGTGCCTCCTGGCTATGAGGATTGCTGACACCAGGTCCAGAGCACAGGCAGGCAGGCCCAGCCTAGCTTGGCCTGAGAACCAAGGGTGTGGAGGTGAGAGCAGGAAGGGGTTCTGGGGTTCTCAAGCCAGGCAGGGGTCCTGCTGACGTCAAGTGATGCCACGTTCCCTGGTCCCTGCTCAGTGTTGGGGGGCATGCAAAAGATTCAAGCATCTCTGACCTCCATCCTCCCTGCTACAGTAGCAGTAACTTTCATTCTAAGAGGACGGAAACAGGCCCAATCACTGACCTTGGGAAGCTGCTTGCTTGGATCTTCCTTAAGTGGTCCTTGTAGCCCTATGTCCCTCTCTAATCCTCCTCCAGCCACTATACTCCCCCACATCCCTTCCCTTCATAGGCAGAGTGCTGTGGGAGAGGCTTTTGTATCCTTTGATTGACCTACCAGGGTACTTTAAAGTTCCCGGAAAATGGAGGGAAGATTGGTTTCTTTTTGTGGGAAACATTTTGAACTCCTCACCTCGTGTATTGTGTGTATCTCGGTGATGTTTCTGCAGAATCCTCTTGTAGATGCACTTGCAGTCTGTGCCCTTGGAGGAGGATGGATTGATAGCAGGCCACACCCGGGGGTAATGGCCACAGCAGCCCATTCTCTGTGAGTGGATGTTTTGTTTGTAGTTTTCATTTGGGGGGGGGGCTTTTTTTTTTTAATGAAAGATTTGTTTATGGGACAGGCAAAGTGACAGAGGGAGAAAACAAGATCTTTTATCCATGGTTCACTCCTCAAGCAACAGCTTCTTGGCCAAGGACTCATTGAAGTCTTCCATGTGGGTACAAGGATCCAAGTACCTGGTCCATCTCCTGACTGTGTTAGCTGGAGCCTACATGGGGAGTAGAACTGGATCTCAAGATGGTGCTCCTGCATGGGGACCAGCATCGCAGGTGGCAGTTCAATGCACTGTGTTGCGACATCAGTGCTTTGGGGCTTTGTGATGAAAGCTTCTGTGAATTTTGGAGCACGTGTCTTCCAGTGAGCCTGCAGACCCAAGCACTTTGGGTTTTTACCCAGTGTGGAGTTCTGGGTCATGGGGAACACATATGCTTGGCTCGGTGGATGGCCAAGGCGGGCTGACTGATGCTGCAGCCAACAGTGAGGCTTTGTCCAGTTGCTGCACAGCCCTGCCAGAACTTGGCACTTTCCCATTCTCCTTCTAGCTGTCCTGCTGGGGGTTCTCGTCTTGCCTCGCTGAGGACTTGATGGTCCTCCCAGCCCGTGTTCTTGGGAGGTGCCTCTTCCAGCATATTGCCCATTGTTTTACTTCAATGTCTGTCTTTGAAACATTGCTGGGTAGGCATTTTCTACATGGTCTAGGTGATGTCAGTTAAAGATCTATTTTTATTTTAAGCTAAAGATCTATTTATTTTAAAGGTTCATTTGAAAGGCAGAGTTGGGGGAGAGAGAGGCAGAGCTTTTCCATCTGCTGGAACCGGAGCTGAACCAGGCTGAAACCTAGAGCATGAAACTCCATTCAGCTCTCCCACATGGGTGGGAGGGGCCCAAGCACTTGAACCATCTGCTGCTGTTTTTTCAAGTGCATTGGCAGGTATTGGAAGTGGAAGAGCCAGCCCTTGAGACAGAGCTCCTATGAGATCCTGGCACCACAGACGGTGTCTTAACCCGCTGTACCATGTTGCGGGCCCTAGTCCATAAATGTCAAATGTATTCTCCTGGGGAGAATATTTGGAGAGCCATGGAGAGAGGGTGCCTGGCTGGCTGTGGATCTTGCGGTCCCTCAGAGGAGGGATTGGGAGGAAGATCACCAAGATCTGCTATGGACGAGGAGTGGAACACCCTCCCATGGCCTCTGATGGACACGGGTGGGACCCAGGCTGCGATTCTGCGAGAGTCTTGTTTCTTCTGAGGCTGGACCACATAGGGCCCTAAGATGGTTCAGATCCTGGCAGGAGGTTGTCAGTAGCTTTTCCTGCTCTTGAACTCACACAGAGATCTTCAGAAAGTTCATGGAAAACATCTTGTATGGAAAAGTTCTGCATGGTCTAATTTTTTTTGGCACCAAAATACACTTATGTTTTAATTCTATTTTCCACCAACTTTTGGACACATCTTTGCGTGTCTTGGGACATTTCAGCACTGTCCAGAAATCATTGATGTCAGTCTGCCGCGTGTTCCCACGGCATGGGGGCCCAGGTCATGCCGAGGATGCAGAGCCTTGTGGTTCACGAGGGATAGCGGCTCTGAGTGTGCACTTGATCAGAGTCAAGTGTTTGGCACTTGAGTGCCACCAGTGGCTCCCGAAGACACGCTTGACTCATAAACCAAGGCCACTAGACAGATGATATGGACGGTGACTCATGCCGGGTGGGATGTTAAAATATGCAAGACTTATAAATGCTGTAACCCCAAGTGCTCCAGCTCCCATCATAATTGATGACTTCCTCTTGTATGTATTGAATCAATTAATTTCATCACTGTGCAGATGACATTAATTTGCTTTTCTAATTAATTTTGCTGTGAGAGCTGCTCAGCATGCTGGGATGTTGCAGGAGGGAGAAAATGGCTAGGGGGAAAGGTAATACTGCAGGAGCAATTGTGAAGATGAATACAGAATAACGCTCTACTAGGAAACCGCAGGCTTGGTGCTACCTTGCCGTGGATGCGAAGGGTGTGGCTGGTGCCCATTTCCAGCCTGGCTGTATTTCCACAGGGTGTCTTGTGCCTGAGGCTGAGTCTTAAGAAAGGGGAATCATGGGCTCAATATGATAGTGTAGCGGTTAAAGTCCTCCCCTTGCACATGCCAGGATCCCATATGGGCACCTGGCGGTTCTAATCCTGGCGGCCCAGCTTCCCATCCAGCTCCCTGCCTGTGGCCTGGGAAAGCAGTTGAGGACAGCCCATGGCCTTGGGACCCTGCACCCTCATGGAAGACCCAGAAGAGCTCCTGGCTCCTGGCTTCAGATTGGCGCAATGCTGGCCATTGCGCTCACTTGGGGAGTGAACCATTGGACAGAAGATCTTCCTCTCTGTCTCTCCTCCTCTCTGTATATCTGCCTTTCCAATAATAAAAAAAAAGCCTTAAAAAAAAAAGAAAGGAGAATCACGCATGGCCTCCTTTTGTGGGGTTCTTAGAGCTGTCTCAGAACTTGAGGTGGAGCCCAGTAGCAGGACTAAGAAGTGACCAGACAGAGCCAGATGTCACGAAAGGATGGCAGTTTTCTAGCAAGCCACTCCAGCAGGTACACGTGTTATAGCAGAAACTTCCCTAACACAGGAGGCCCTGACTTTCCCTTGGCCGGGCACTCACTGTGAGGGTGGGACTGGTTTCTCTTTTACAGGACTATCTCGAGGCTGCTCTTGTGGTACAGCTCGTTAGGGCTCCTGTGACGCTGGCATCTTGTCACAGAATGCTGGTTGGATTCCAGTCCATCTTCCTGCTAATGCACACCCTGGGAGGCAGCAGGTGGCCCAGTGCTTGGGCTCCTGCTCACAGGAGACTAAAATGGAGTTCCAAGCTCCTGGCTTCAGCCTGGCCCAGTTCTGGCTGTTGCAGCCTTTTGGGGGATGAACCAATGGATGGAATACCTTTCTCTGTTCTGCCTCTGCCTCTCTCTGTGTTGTTCTCCTTTCAAATTGATTGATCAGTCAATCTCTGCTCTGGAAGGTGCAATCCTTCAGACTGGAGGGATATCAGGTTATGTACTGTTGTTTTCAAAAGTTCCCCCTTTTCTTAAAGCGATCAACTCAAAGCTGGAGGTGATTTTCTTGGAGACAATCTGCTACTTATTACTCTCCCAAGTACATGGGTAAAGTGGAAGACT